>NC_090938.1:270079903-270704903 GCF_040938575.1 Ambystoma mexicanum
CTGGGGAAGAGTCCCCCCAATACTTGTAGCTTTGCAGCACACTTACAGGGGACATCCAAGCAACAGATACAATTGTCAGATCTTGATATAAGAGAAATGAAGCCCCAAATGTATGAATTAATTGTCTCTGTACTTGAATCCATAGCCATGATAGAAATTTGGGGATGATGAGATTTTTTTGTCTTTTGAAGAAATTGCCATGATTATCAAACCCTTCTTTTCAAAACCATGTAAAAAGGTAAAATAAAATGCAATCAAACTCCAACCATGGTACGATTAAGACTGTAGACTGGCAAAATCGGATATATTGAATTGCCTCAAAAGACACCAGTTGCCTGACAAAAACGAGTTGAGAGCACTTAGGGCTACGTACAAAGCCTTATTAAAATCTGAAAAAGAAGTGTTTTTACGCTTGGAATAGGAAAGGATGCAGGAAGCAGTACAAATAGGGGATTCTTGAACCTTTTGGAAAATTGTGAGTGGGTCAAATGAAGGGCATGGGGGGGTTAAGACTGATATAAGTCCAAATACTTGGCTGACCCACTTTAGGGATTTGTATGTCAGGGAAAACAAATTAAATGTGCTGGTGAGAGTAAGTGATAATGGGGATATAATACCTTTATCCCTGGAGTTAGAGGATGTAAAAATGTGTTATCCTCACAGAAGTGGGGGAAAGCCCTGGGCCCAGACTTACTGCTGATTGACTTATTTAAAGATGAAATGGGATTATGGGTCCCTATCTTAACGCTCCTGTTTAATTCTTGCCTCAGACAGAATTGTGTCCTCCCGTCATGGATAAATGCGACAATATTTCCGATATATCAGAAGGGGGAGGGAGAATCCAGCACATTTTAGACCCATTTCCCTCTTAGATGGGGTGGGAAAAGCCTTTGCTAAAACAATTCATATACACTTACAGGAATGGGTCACCCAGAACAAAGTAATAGATGACCTGCAGGCATGGTTTTCACCAAAAATAAGTACAGTAGACCAACCTTTTCATTTACAGTTAATTGTGTGGAAGTATGCATTCCCGAGAAAGATTAAGATTTAGGCAGTCTTTGATGTCTGAAGGACAACACTTTGGGAAATCCTGGTCAGAAGAGGGATTCTGCAGGGATTGCTACTGATTATCATCCCCGTTATTCAAATAATATTGCCCCTGTTTGTTGGAGTTTGAGGGGGAACTAACAGAACCTTTGAATGTAAATAGAGGTGTCAGGCAAGGATGTACCTTGGCCCCATTGTTATTTTTGATATATATAGATGAGGTGGTCCGACGTGGTAGATCCAAGTGTTTGGATCCCCCGAAGTTGGGCCAGGAAGCCTGTCCGATTTTACTTTTCTCAGACGATGCAGTGCTATTGTCAACATTAGCGAAGGGCCTTGCTACCACCCTGGGGGTATTTGTAGACATATGTACAGATCTTTCTTTGGTGATTAACATGGAAAAGATGAAAATGCTGATATTCTGCCCAGAATGTATGCCATATGAAAAACATTGGCTGGCCATAAGTAACACTCCTTTGGCACATGTACAACAATGTGATTACCTGTGTGTGAGGTTTATGACCTAAGGAACTGGCCCTTACAGATAGCTAAATCATCTTTGACACTGGAAAAATACAGAGGGGGAATTCTAAGTTTCTTCTGTTCCTATGGCCAAGGACCAATTTTACCAGCGGTCACAATGTTTCAAGCCCAGGCCATGGCCGCTGCAATTTATGGGGCCGAAATATGGGGTCATACGGACATTAATATTTTGGGTAGGGTAGACAGAGCTATCTTTAAAAAGCTGTTAGGCCTGCCAAAGCATGCCCGCGTGAACCTGTCTACTTAGAATTGGGCCTTAGGCAGATTGAAAGTGAGGTTATTTTCAAACCTGTACAGTATTGGCTGAGATGGTGGCCCATACCTGAGCTACAAGTATACCGGGAAGCCACTGTACACGTCATGGAGATGGAGGGTGGTAGATCTCTGCCTTGGTTCCAACATGTAAAAAACATATTGATGAAGTTGGTCATGGGAGAGCAATGAATCAACCCCCAATGGGTAGGTCCAAAAACATCATTATTAAGGCCAAAATAAGGGCTCCTAATAGATAGTGAATTTGGTTAATGATTGTTCTAAACCCGAGATGGCTACCTTTTACCTGTCTAATAAGTTGTACAAGGGCTATGAAGAATATTTGGATTTTGTCGGACCCGCATTGGCCTGTATTTTATATATTAAATTCAGGTTTAATCAATTACAACTGGCGTCTCCCCCAAAATAGTGGGTTTTGAATGGGAATTAAATGTGCCCTGTATGTGGGCGTGACAGAGAATCTTTAAATCACTTCCTGTTTTTCTGTCAGTGTTACCGGGTGGCACATTGTACGTTTTAAAAAAACATCTGTAACACCCATGGAACACAGCATATAAAGCAAGCGCTCAAACTGTTTAAGACATGCATTTAACCTAAGGTGGTCTATTTTGTAGCAAATATCTTAGAGCTAGCCTGGCAAAAAAGAGTGAAAATAATGAAAATAGGTTTTGTGGTTTAAGCCATGCAAGTCTCTGGATGCTGATATTTGTAAGTTTAATGAAGTACCAAAATGTAATTTCCTTTCCAAACCTATAATGACTATCAAATTGTTGTGTGCTTTTAAAAGGGTTAATGTAAGTAGTGATTTCCCCAATTTATATAATCCAGGGCCTACCCAACGGTACTATCTTATGAAATGTTTTATCTCCCTATGTTTTATTCCCTTAATGCTTTTGGATGTACTTTATTTATGATATGTTATCCCGGACGAGGAATGTAAAATACAATGTGCTCTTAATTCTTTCGATTCATTTGTGATTTCAGGTATATGTATGTTTATAGCACTTGATGATAAATTGAAGAAAAGCTGCTTGACTGACGGATTTGTGAACAAGAGTATAGAGGTTCTGTTCAATGCTGATGTTTTTGCAATACAAGAAATGTGTTTATGTCGCGACTTTGCGTTGGGTGGTTATAAAATTCACCAAAAGAAAGCAATCCACTTAGGTATGGGAAGACCCGTGGAGGCTTAATATTGGGAGCAAAAAATCACCTAATATTTAACAAATATAAAAAGAAAATCTATAATACTGGTATTTTGGCAGCCATTTTGGAACTTAATACTGATGATAAGAGGTATAGAATACTAGTTATAAATATTATAACCCTCCTAGTGAAATTCACTCAGCCTCACTCATTGATGGACTTAACAGTATAATCGAGGATTGGATGATTGATCAGCCTAATGCACTATATATTATCATGGTGGA
This sequence comes from Ambystoma mexicanum, assembly GCF_040938575.1. Lineage (NCBI taxonomy): Eukaryota > Metazoa > Chordata > Amphibia > Caudata > Ambystomatidae > Ambystoma > Ambystoma mexicanum. The sequence goes on from NC_090938.1 coordinate 270,083,200, forward strand.
CTTGAACTTTAAACGCTTCATACCTACACTCAGTGATGTAGTAGACCTCCTAGCAATGGCTATTAATCGATGGAGCACTACTATCATCTCAAAGATGATTAACTATCCGACATCCTGTGAAAAATGGGAAACCTTTATATACACTAATGTCTTATACCAATAGTTTATAGACCAGGAAATGATTAAAATATGTCCTTATACTTGGTCTGCTAGAAACTCACACTCATCGATTGATTAATTATTTTCCCCAATCTAATGGTAGGATTATTAAGCTGCCTTAGACTGGAGCATAACTTATTAAGTGGCCATGTGGTCTAAAGATTTAGTACCTAGATCAAAACGGAAAAATTGGTGGTTGGCCTTCATTCAAAACTAAGTGGTAATATAATCCCTGGTCTGCAAAAAACATGGATAGATATGTTGGCTATTTCGAAGGAGTGTTAACTAAACTGCACCCATCAATAAATATGTGTGCTGAAAGGTTCTCTATTCTGGGTCAAAGAGCTAATATCCATGAGATTGACAATAGCTACCAAGGGAAAACTGCGATAATAAATAAATCCTGGGATGTGGTTATTGTTAGAGAAAAGAAGAAATGCAACAAGGAAATATTGATGATAAAGAAAAGCCATTGTAATCTTGTTACCAAAATAAATGATTAAGTAATATAAGAACAAAATACAAGAACTTTATTAAAAGACAGTAGGAATCAATTAGATGGTTTCAACTTTGTTCTCTGCTCATAAACACAGATGGCAGAAATTCTGGAATTTTTATAAAAACTATATCGGCTCATATGATACGGAGAACAATTAAATTAATCTTATAGCTGAATTAGATTGGATTAACCACATTAAAAGCAACTACTATAAGAAAGATAAGATTATACAAAAGGAAACATTTGTTGACTTGGATGGCAAGAGCTTGCCGATGGATGTGATTCTGAGACTACTGAGCTAATAATAAAGAAGTTGAAGCCCTCTAGAGCGCCAGGACCTGATGGGATTCCTAACATGATCTACAAACATAGACCACAATTTCGGACTAATATATTTTCAATGTTATTTACCACCATAGTGAACATGGGTATAATTCCTGTTAGCTGGAAAGCATCCATCCTTATACCTATTTTTAAAAAAGGTGCCAGAGAACTTCCAAACAACTATAGGCTGTTAGCTATGTCTGATGCTGCATCAAAAATGTTTGCACAGATCATATTAAATGAACTAAATCTATGGACTAGGAAGAACAACATATTATCAAAACCTCAAACAGGGCTTTAGACGTGGAATGGGGATGATAATTAATGTGTGGACACTTATGGATCTAATAAGCCAGAGATTTGCATGCTTCATTGATTTTCAAGGAGCCTTTGACATAGTAGACAAATAAATCTTATGGAGGGAACTAAAAGAGGGAAATCTGAGCCCTATCATCTTATATTTTCTACAAGAGCTGTACTCTGACAATGTTAACCAAATCAGATTAGATCAAGAGGGTAGCATGAGTGAGAAAATATGTATTAATTTGGGCCTCAAGCAAGGGTGCCCATTAGCATCAACACTATATAATATATATGTGGTCGACTTAGCAAAGTTCTTGAGTGATATATGTAACCTTTCTCCTAAAATGGGGGAAACACATAAAGGGTGGTTAGGCAATGCAGACGATACACTCTTATTAGATCGTACCCCCATAGGTTTACAGCGATCTGTGAACGGACTGTGTGAATGTAACAAAAATAACAAGCTAAGTATTAACTTTAATAAAACTAAAATCATGAAAGTTGGTTCCCATAACCCTGGTAATAACTGTTTAAGGAAGATGGAAGGGGAGACTATAGAAATGACACACTCATATGTATATCTGGGTATCCTTATATCTGATACACTAAATATGCATATTCTGGAAAGTTTTATTGTTCAAAAATGTAACGTAGGTTTAGGGTCATTACTAACTTCATTAGACATAAAAGCTGATCCACAATTTCAAGCCTGCTAAAGTTATATAATACATGCCTTATTCCATGCCTAACATACGGCCTAGAGGTCTTTACGATTAGAGAAAAAAAATGTATAAGAAAGTTAGAGGGAAAACTGTCAGGACTTGCTTGACCCTCCCTTAACTCCTCCTCACCTTCAAATGAGCTTTCGGGGTTTAATGAGTCCTTCTTTTTCCTTGGTTTTCTGGGTTCTTTACTCTTCTTGTCTTTTCTCTGGTGTAGATAGGGGCGAATATAACCAGGTCCGGGGGACCCCCAAGGAGCAAGCTCCAAAATCAGCGAAAAAAAGGCAGAGATGCCAAAAAAAAACCTGTGTAGTATAGGTAAGTCTTTGCTTGCAGATGAAGATGACTGTGTAAATCCAAAGGATTCTGTCAATGTTCAATTGGAGTATAATTCACAATGTTCAGAACAGGTAAAGCAGAACAGGCTGAATGCAATTTCCTCCAGACTGGATGGTGGCAGGGAAGTGGTGATTGGTAGTAACTGGAAGGCTTGTAAAACAACTTCAGCCTCCTTTGCAATATAGGAAGACACAATAGTAGAAGGCGAAAACAAGGGGTAAAACACGAAATAAGAAAGAAACAGCAGGAAAAAGGGTTTACAACAAAGGGGCGGAGTATAAAAAGAATCAGCTGTAAAGTGGTACGAAAGGGAAAAAAATAGCGAAGAGCTGAGAGAAAGTCCACTAAACCGAAAAGAACAGACAGTAAAGGGACACCGGAATGCCTGCAGAACAATAAAAAGAAAAATAAGGCGGACGAGGAGAGTAAAGAAAAGAAGACAGAAGTAGACTGTCTAACAAAAGTAAACAGACTATGGTGACTGAGGAAACAAAGGAATACCCACGAAGTTCACCTTACAAGAACTAGGAGATACAAAGAGTGCTAGAAAAAACAGGTAACAGGGAGGTAAGGGAAAAAACAGGGAAGACGAAGCACAAAACGCGAGTCTCTGAGAAGTAACAGGGACTAGCAGCGTCTAGTTCCAAGGACGATACAACGCATTGGTCTACCGATGCTGCGGACGTAATGTACGTATCAGCGGCCATCTTTGATGCGGCATAGACTGTCAATGTGGAACCAAGGCATCCATATTAGGTGTATTTCCACCTAATCCAGCATTTCCAGGGCTGATGCATGACACAAACTATGGTGGAGAACCTTGGACCTCCTGAGAAATGTACCAGTTCAAGGCATGAACTGTGATTTGGGTCTAACCTCACTGAATACCTTAATGAAAATAAGAATGGGTAGCCAATAAATACAAATCTGTGGTAAACTTGAAGATGAGGATTCACTTTATTATGAATCTGGTAGGTACCTTAGAACCAATGTGTCAAGTGGACCACTACAAGAATGCAAAAAAGTGGGGGCTCTGGGAAACTCTCTACCAGCACAAACACAGCCCATTGACTTATTCTTGGGTGGATGGCCCCTGGGAGAGTCTCAACCAAGTCTTTAGCTCACTGTTCTTTTCACAGAGAAGAAATGTCCCTGAATATCAGTCTTTGTCCTGCCCAGGGGCAGTCCAGCACCGAAACGCTAGGCAATTCTCCTCTGAACAAGAGTACCACAGCAACCCCATACACGTGTTTCAGCCTAGCTGGGCATCATCCGTGAGGTGAAACTGTGCCTCTCTATGAGCAGTGAGCAAGGGGTCCACATCTGGATTCCCCTGGTAATTTAGGGTGAGACCCAAAGTTAGTTGGTATGCAAAACAGAGGGGGGTCTGGGAAACTCTCTACCAGCACGAACACAGCCCATTGACTTGTTTTTGGGTGGATGGCCCCTCGGAGAGTCTCAACCAAGTCTTTAGCTCACTGTTCTTTTCAGAGAGAAGAAATGTCCCTGCATATCAGTCTTTGTCCTGTCCAGGGGCAGTCCAGCACCGAAATGCTAGGCAATTCTCCTCTGAACAAGAGTACCACAGCAACCCCATACACGTGTTTCAGCCTAGTTGGGCATCATCAGTGAGGTGAAACTGTGCCTCTGTAAGAGCAGTGAGCAAGGGGTCCACGTCTGGATTCCCCTGGTAACTTAGGGTGAGACCCAAAGTTACTTGGTATGCAAAATAGAGGGGAACAATGATTTTAATTCATTCTTTAAAGACATTGGTTTCAAATGGGATGATGAAACTCCTATATTGGAGATGGAAATGAAAATTAAAAAACTGACAGGTATTTGGGACCGTGATAGTAATCTGTCAAAACTGGGTTTCATGAGAAAATATGAAAAGTATGTAAGACAAAGCTTCCCAGTTAATACTCCATGTAACCACCTCACAAATCATTTTGGCATGAATGTCAGAAGATTCGTAATTCAACTAAGACTGGATCTTTTACCCATGTTATCTAGAACGGGAGCATGGCACAAGATCCCATATGATTTGAGACGCTGTAGATTTTGTTAAAAAAAAGTTGAAACCTTTAGACATCTTTTAACTGAGTGTGATACATTAGTAGAGATACACAGAAAGGGTTACTACAACATGAAATATGAAATAAATAATGACACCTCTGATATATCCTGGGCGACTATATATGCTGGACACTCAAAAATATTACATTTTACAACTTTCCACATGTGGAAAAAAATATATTCTGTTTTAGAAAAAGTCTAATTAGATCATTAGTTTTAGAAATTGTGTATAAGAACAATGTTAGGATTATTATTGTATTAGAGATTTATGAAATGTGCTGTTTTTATTTAACTGGTTTTATAATAATGAATTATGAAGTGTGAATATTGTATCCTATTATAGAAAATGATTATTGCTGATGCATATGTAATGTGTGTTATAAGGTTTACTTAACCAATAAAATACACACAAAAGAAGAAAACAAAATACAAATCCATTCCACAACGACGAGTGCACTTTCCATATTAAAAGCACCAGGACACACATTACCCTACTGCAAAAATATACATTTTGCATGCATTTTCACATCAAGGCAAATTTTGCTGTACAGCTAATACTATTCTATTTTTACCCTACTGCAAACTTTCCTGTGCTGCAAAAATGCGTCCTTTTTACACTATGCCAATGTTTACCCTGTTGCTTATAATATGCCAAACTGAACTTGTCATAGTGCAATCATTCCAACAACATAGTTAACATACTTTAGCACTCCACACATAATATGGCTTTATTCGCTAATTTTTCCAATAACTCCACCTACCTCAATAAATACCAACCTTTGCTACTAACCTACTTAGCTTTTCCACATATACCAACTAACTTTCTTTTACTATTGCAGGAAAAAAGAAGATTGCCTAAGACGGCTACTGAACAAAGAAAACTCTTCACGTCCTACAAAGTAAGTATTCTAATATAGCATGTATATCTCTCTAATTTAAATAACATACTTTCAGTATATATTAGCCTAAAGTATTATTTTCTACTCAACAATATTGTATTTCACTATTACAGCATTAACAGTCTTTCTAATCCAATGGCCAACCCTGCTGCAGTCTCTACCCCTCATGTTGCCTCCCAGGCTCTTTGCAATTCCCTGGCCTCACAATTTATCTCAAAAACCCAGGATATCCTGTCCACCCTCTCCTCAACCCCCTCTCCCCTCTCCATCTGTGCATGTTGATCCTCCTTCAGCCACCCCCACCCTCCTTTTCGTCCTTTCCTCTTTTCTCCCCTGACAAGGTCGCTAGACATGTCCAATCTATGAACGCCTCGTCGAAACAGGTTCATCCCCGTTCCTCTAAACCATCAAGGACCACATTGATACCCTCGCTCCAGCCCTTGCTGATTTCTGCAACCTCTCCTTTGTCTCAGGATCCTTTGCCTTCCCTACGGAAGCACTCCCTTGTGCATCCTCTTCTCAAGAAACCCACAGCTGATGCTTCTTGTCCGGCTAACTATCGCCCAATTTCCGTAACTCCTTTTCTGGGCAAACTCCTTGAAAAGCTGACCATCTCTCTGCTAAACCTTCATTCCGATTCTGTTGACTGTCTCCACGATCACCAGTCTGGCTTCAGAGCTGCCATAAGCACGGAAATTGCTTTCCTGAACATCCGTGAAGATCTGCTGTGCAACCTCGACTATAACATTCCCTTAGTCCTCACCCTACTCAAACTCTCTTCTGCCTTTGATACTGTCAACCCTACCATCCTGCTCAACCGTCTCTGTGATAACCAGGTTATCACTGATCAAGCTCTGGCCTGGCTGACCTCTTTCCTCTCCGATGTCCAGGTCCAGCTTGGGTCCTTCCTATTACCTATCTCCCTCTCTATCTGTGGTGTTTCCCAGAGGTCTAATCTCTCACCCTGGCTTTTCAACCAATACCTTGCAACTCTTGCCCGCTGCATTGCCTTTTTCTGCTCCAATTTCCAGTGCTATGCTGACGACACTGAACTCTTTTTCAGGCTGCAGTCGGCCACCTCCTCTCCTTATCTCATCTCTGATTGCCTAACTACCATTCAAGTTTTGTGAACCGCCAATGATCTTTGTCTGAATGCCAGCAAGACTGTGATCTTCCTCATTGGCTCACCTCTACTCTCCTTTCTCCTCACTCTCTGGCCGGCCTCCCTTGGCCCTCCTCCTAATCCCACCTGCGAGGCTAAGAACCTTGGGGTCATTTTTGATTACACACTTTCCTTCTCTGCCCATATCTCTGATGTCTCTAAAAAGTTACACTTCCTACTTCACCTCCTCAAAGGTACTCTGCCTTTCCTCTCCTTCTCCCCGAAGCTCACTGTCTCCCAAGCTCTGGTTCTTTCTAGGTAGGACTATTGTAACAGTCTCTTCCTAAATCTGCTTGCCTCTACTCTCCGCCCTCTACAACTAATACGGAACAGGACTGCAAGACTTGCCCTTGGCCTCAAGCCCTGGGATCGTATCTCCCCAGCTCTGAAATCTCTCCTTTGGCTCCCAGTGGATGCAAGGATTACATTAAAAACCCTCTGCATTGTCCACAAGGATTTCTGGGGCTTGGGTCCAAAATACCTTGAGCTATCCCTCTGCAAATACCCTCTGCCCTGCTCAAACGCTTTGCTCCTCTACCACTAACTCCCTCAGGGTCAGTCGTTTTTCAAAGAAATAAGCTGGGGGTAGATCTCTGTCTTCAGCTGGGGCCTACCTCTGGAACAGCCTCCCTGCCACTCTGAAACTTGAGGAGAACCATCCCTGGTTCCGGTAGCACCTCAAGACCTTCCTCTCTGCTTCTGCCTTCACCCTCCCTCCCCTGCTGATCTGTTCTCTCTCGGCACCGTGCACCTGGCCTACCCTCTGTCTTCCGGGCCAGTTACCTGCTCACCCTGCCACTCTCCCGTACTGCCTCTGTGGCCACCCCTTGCACTGGGGTCTCTATCTGTACCCATACAGTCCCCCCTCTTCTTCATGCACTTATCTGGCATTCCCTGTCTGCTGCCTAAACCCAGCACTTGCCACTTGCTGGCTGCACTACCACTGTTTGTTGCCTCATTATTTATTTATTTATTTTGTATTATTATCTGTTCTCCTTTGCTCCGCACTTACCACCTCTCCCCCCCTTCCATGCACTTTTCCCCTCTCCGTCTCCCATGCACTTGCACGTTCTCAATGTCACTGGGCCTAGTAAGATCGTTGTACTGTTTCTTCGCTGTTTCCCCTCCCATCCCTTGTCGTGCTCTGAAACACTTGTGTATGAGCGCGATACAAATCAAATATCAATTTCAATATGTCAACATTGCTCTTTATTCAATACACAACAAATTCCTTATTCCCTAAAACCACAACTGTCTCTCATGAACTTCTGTACCACAATTTCTTTTCTGTATTCATCCACACCGCTATCCACCTCGAGTCTTCAATTCCAACCAAACAACTTTCACACTCTTTGCATTCTAAATTACTAACACACATTACACTCATGCACAATCTTCCCCCACCCCTTTTCAATTACACCCACACAATCCTCATACCTCCATACTTAATCACACCATTACAGCAACCATTGTTTTCCTAAACACAGGATAATATTCCTACTTATTAAATCACACCGCCACTCCCTTACACACTAACATCAGTATTGCTCAACACATTCTACTATCAATAGTTTATAACCCATTTCCCATCATATGAATATACTTATTTTATACAATACCACTTGTTTTCAATGTCATATTTTTCCAAACCCATCACACCTATACTGCATCTTACTCTTACAACGTTCCCAATCTATCATCTCACTACACAATCACACATCACTCGTTTTCATCCCTCCACAATCACAACCACACACCCATCCCTTGTATACAATAATACATGCATAAACCATCCAAAACTTTAAAGCACACACTTGCTTTATTTCCAACAGACACGACAGAATGCCTATTAAAAACCAACTACATAGAAACAAAGAAAATATAGAACAGATACAAATAAGAACAAGTTATATAATCACCCACCACCAAAACAATGGGCCTCATTACGACCCTGGCGCTAATGGGTTAACAGCGCCGTAAAAAGCCTGCAGCGCCGTTAACCCATTAGCGCCTAATTACGAGGTCCCTTTGCGGGACCTGACATTAACGGCTGGTTTTACCAGCCGTTAAAGTAGGGACCCGCAAAGGGACCTTGGTGCTAAGTACAGTGCCGCAATTTGCGGCACCGTACTTACCGCCTTGCCCATTCCCATTGAGTCCTATGGGGCAAAAATGGGAATGGGGAAGGGCCATGGAGGAAGGGGGAATTACCGCCCCGCCAACCTTGTATGGGGTGGTAATTCCCCCTTTCTCCATGGCGGAGTCGGCAAGTTACCGGCATGGACCATGGTGCTAATAGCACCATGGTTTTCCGCCAGGGTCGTAATGAGGCCCAATGTATAGAAAACATTCAAACAGAACAGCTGGTAACCTCAGTCAACAAAACTAAACCAGTCAGCACTAAAAAAAAAAGTCCCCTCTTTCATAAAGTTAAAACGGTCTTAGAAATGAAACTAGACCTAAAAATGAACCTAACATATATCTACCAATGTTAACGTAGCCACAGTAACACATTCCAAAAAGTCAATTTTACAAAAAAAGGTTCTACCGTAGACTACTTAACAATCTCCTATAAAATCTAACAAGCCAGGTTCTGTGCTTAAAAACTACAGCAGAAACCAAATCCTCAAATTCTGAGTGACAGCACATTTCAACTAAAGAAAACTTTTTTTATATTGAAAACAACTGCCACAACAAGCTTTCAACCAAATGTTGCTATTGTCCAAACAATCCGTCCAGTGTACAAATGGACCTGCAGCTCAATATCTAAACAATGCCAACAATCATTTAAATGTGTACGACAATTCCTCAATTACTATGTGAAACTAAAAGACAAAAGTAGAATCACAACTTTACAAACCATGGACTCCTGCCCAGTACGCATCCACACTGGACTAGGAGGACATTCATTAGTCTGCATTTCAGGAACTGCTTGCAAAAGTACATTTCATCACATAAAAATGTTAGCAACACACCTTTCCGCTATGTGTAACTTTGTCCATTGAATCCCCAGTCTGGCCCTGCTGCAGCTACATTGCAGCCCAGGAGTGCCCCCATGATCCCTGCCACAAGGGATTAGAAGATCAGGTACGCCCAGTGAGGCTATGTTTAAGAGCATTTAAAACCCTTTCCATGATGGCCACCTGCAGAATAACGACAAGCTCACACGATGAGCATCGTCCCCAAAGCCTGACTTTGGTGCAACCTGATTAGATGGCTGCTGGCAAAATGCAGTTTCCTCCAGGGAGTCGGCTTGCGACGATGTACACCTTTAAAGGCCGTCTTTCAATGCCTCAGTGTGAATCCTCTTTCTGGCCCTGTTGCAGCTACATCACACCCCAGAAGTGCCCCCATGATCCCTGCAATGAGGGATTAGAAGGTCGGGTAAGCCCAGTGGGGTTATGTTTAACAGCATCCATGACCCTTTCCTTGATGGCTGTATGCAGAACAACAATACCCTCACATGATGAGCACAGACCTGAAAGCCCGCCTTTGGTGCAACCTGATTGGATGGCTGCTGGGAAATGCAGCTTCCTCCAGGGAGCCGGCTGGTGACGCCGGCCCCCTTTAAAGACCGTCTTTCAAGGCCTCATTTTGAATGCCCTGTCTGGCCCTGTAAGGCAATGGCCGCAGCCCACCCATGCCTGTTCCTGTGTTCCAGCCTGTTCATTGCTGGTGCCAAGGTTTTCATAAAAATCAATGACATTTGTGATGTCATCTTTTATGTCCTGGTTGTTAGTCTTAGAAGTGCACGGTGGTGGCGCGAGTTATGGTTGCTTAGCTTACCATAACTGTCGAATTTCAGGGGTTTTTCGGTTTTACTTGTAACCATAACGTCCCTTTAACAAAGTTTTTTCATTGAATTTCATAGGTTTTCATTAGTGCAACTTAACCATAACGTCCCTTTAACAACGTTTTTTCATTGAAATTCATTGGTTTTTGTTAGTCCAACTTAACCATAACGTCCCTTTAACAACGTTTTTTCAGTGAATTTCATAGGTTTTTATTAGTGCAACTTAACCATAACGTCCCTTTAACAAAGTTTTTTCATTGAATTTCATGGGTTTTTACCAGTGCGTGCTATTTTCCTACAACTTACTAATATCATACTTACCCAATATAGCAATATTTGTGTCCAATTTACAAAGTGTCACCTTAAAACTCTGCCATTTCCCACCTTCTAGAATCATTTTGAACACTTCTATACATTTTTTGCAACAATTTCAACTAGTTTTGCATCTGTGGATGTCTACGAACATCTGACTTCATTGAGAACCTTCCGGACAGTGCCAGATGACCATACGCTGGCGCGCGGCATGATGACGTGTCCGAGGGACTGGAACGGTGGATACCGGCCCGGACCAAGTTATCAGCCCAAGCGAAGCGAGGGTGGATAACGAGGTCTCTGGACCATTATCCCCCCATTCCAGCCCTTGTAATGGGGAATGAAGGCCATTAGCACCCTAGGTTCCCAAACTTGGAACCCAGGGTGCTGAAAAAAAATATTTTTCTTCCTGCAGCGGGACGCCTGTGGCGTCTCGGTGTAGGAAGCAAAATCCTTTTCCAAGATGGCCACCATCGAAAGGGATGAGGGGGTTCCATACAGGACCCCTCTTCGCTGTCCATGGAAGCCTGTTTCCAAGATGGCCACCAAGGAAAGGGAAGGCGGGGTTCTATACAGGGCCCCTCTTTGCTTTCCATGAAGCCTGTAGAAGGCAAAAAGAGAACCCTATAACCTTACTACCACAAGCACATTTTTCTTCCCTTTCAAATCTATCCCAATTTCGAATAACTTCACCACAAAGCCAGTCCAAGATGGACATGGCCACTTTAACCCCATGTGTTGTCCCTCGTGGTCATGGCCAGTAGCCAGATTGTCCGGATTATGACCTTATTCCATGACCTGGACAATCTGGCCACTGCCCATGGCTACAGGCTACACCTTAGTCACCAAAGATGTTGGCATGTCCTCTTTTCACAATGAAAATATTATGTTTCGTAGCACATACATTTTTCCCAGACATTGAGTCCATCTTACTTATGCTGGCAATCAGATTTTCTGAGAAATGCACAAAAGGCATTGCGGCCATTTTTGGAATTACAGCCATCCATTTTGCAGTAGGTGTTGACCAAATCAAGTTTTTCAAACACAAAAAAACACCACCAAAAGGCTCATTTCATAGCCACCAATTCCTCCCAGAGAAAAGTGCAATGGTTTTGCTAGGGCAGCACCCCAAAATTTTAGATGTACGCGAACTGTCCGTGGACTTCTAAAAAATGCTCAGGGCCCTGCACCATTTATTTGCCTCTTCTATTTTTAAACTGTGAAATGCGGCTCTGAAAAGAGCCTTTTTTGGGAGGTTTTTGTTGTTTTAGATTTTTTGGGGTTTTTTACACACGACACACTAGGATAGGAGGGGAAAGGAGGGTAAGGAAGGGACACCAACCATGGGGATAAGAAAGGGAAGGTGGAGAGAGGAAGATGTAGGGTGGGCCTTACTTAGGTAGGTAGCAGTTCTTCTGGTGCTCCGTGACCGCAGTCTCGAAAGCACTTCGAAGATTTTCCCCCCTGCAGAGTACTGCGTCGCAGTACATACACAATATTGTGACCCTCGAAAGGTAAGGGTCAACAGCTTCGTGAATGGCCTGTGAGGCAGCTGGATGGCTTGATGGCTGTATGCAGAACAACAATACCCTCACATGATGAGCACAGACCTGAAAGCCCGCCTTTGGTGCAACCTGATTGGATGGCTGCTGGGAAATGCAGCTTCCTCCAGGGAGCCAGCTGGTGACGCCGGCCCCCTTTAAAGACCGTCTTTCAAGGCCTCATTTTGAATGCCCTGTCTGGCCCTGTAAGGCAATGGCCGCAGCCCACCCATGCCTGTTCCTGTGTTCCAGCCTATTCATTGCTGGTGCCAAGGTTTTCATAAAAATCAATGACATTTGTGATGTCATCTTTTATGTCCTGGTTGTTAGTCTTAGAAGTGCACGGTGGTGGCGCGAGTTATGGTTGCTTAGCTTACCATAACTGTCGAATTTCAGGGGTTTTTCGGTTTTACTTGTAACCATAACGTCCCTTTAACAAAGTTTTTTCATTGAATTTCATAGGTTTTTATTAGTGCAACTTAACCATAACGTCCCTTTAACAACGTTTTTTCATTGAATTTCATTGGTTTTTGTTAGTCCAACTTAACCATAACGTCCCTTTAACAACGTTTTTTCAGTGAATTTCATAGGTTTTTATTAGTGCAACTTAACCATAACGTCCCTTTAACAAAGTTTTTTCATTGAATTTCATGGGTTTTTACCAGTGCGTGCTATTTTCCTACAACTTACTAATATCATACTTACCCAATATAGCAATATTTGTGTCCAATTTACAAAGTGTCACCTTAAAACTCTGCCATTTCCCACCTTCTAGAATCATTTTGAACACTTCTATACATTTTTTGCAACAATTTCAACTAGTTTTGCATCTGTGGATGTCTACGAACATCTGACTTCATTGAGAACCTTCCGGACAGTGCCAGATGACCATACGCTGGCGCGCGGCATGATGACGTGTCCGAGGGACTGGAACGGTGGATACCGGCCCGGACCAAGTTATCAGCCCAAGCGAAGCGAGGGTGGATAACGAGGTCTCTGGACCATTATCCCCCCATTCCAGCCCTTGTAATGGGGAATGAAGGCCATTAGCACCCTAGGTTCCCAAACTTGGAACCCAGGGTGCTGAAAAAAAATATTTTTCTTCCTGCAGCGGGACGCCTGTGGCGTCTCGGTGTAGGAAGCAAAATCCTTTTCCAAGATGGCCACCATCGAAAGGGATGAGGGGGTTCCATACAGGACCCCTCTTCGCTGTCCATGGAAGCCTGTTTCCAAGATGGCCACCAAGGAAAGGGAAGGCGGGGTTCTATACAGGGCCCCTCTTCGCTTTCCATGAAGCCTGTAGAAGGCAAAAACTACCACAAGCACATTTTTCTTCCCTTTCAAATCTATCCCAATTTCGAATAACTTCACCACAAAGCCAGTCCAAGATGGACATGGCCACTTTAACCCCATGTGTTGTCCCTCGTGGTCATGGCCAGTAGCCAGATTGTCCGGATCATGACCTTATTCCATGACCTGGACAATCTGGCCACTGCCCATGGCTACAGGCTACACCTTAGTCACCAAAGATGTTGGCATGTCCTCTTTTCACAATGAAAATATTATGTTTCGTAGCACATACATTTTTCGCAGACATTGAGTCCATCTTACTTATGCTGGCAATCAGATTTTCTGAGAAATGCACAAAAGGCATTGCGGCCATTTTTGGAATTACAGCCATCCATTTTGCAGTAGGTGTTGACCAAATCAAGTTTTTCAAACACAAAAAAACACCACCAAAAGGCTCATTTCATAGCCACCAATTCCTCCCAGAGAAAAGTGCAATGGTTTTGCTAGGGCAGCACCCCAAAATTTTAGATGTACGCGAACTGTCCGCGGACTTCTAAAAAATGCTCAGGGCCCTGCACCATTTATTTGCCACTTCTATTTTTAAACTGTGAAATGCGGCTCTGAAAAGAGCCTTTTTTGGGAGGTTTTTGTTGTTTTATATTATTTGGGGTTTTTTACACACGACACACTAGGATAGGAGGGGAAAGGAGGGTAAGGAAGGGACACCAACCATGGGGATAAGAAAGGTAAGGTGGAGAGAGGAAGATGTAGGGTGGGCCTTACTTAGGTAGGTAGCAGTTCTTCTGGTGCTCCGTGACCGCAGTCTCGAAAGCACTTCGAAGATTCTCCCCCCTGCAGAGTACTGCGTTGCAGTACATACACAATATTGTGACCCTCGAAAGGTAAGGGTCAACAGCTTCGTGAATGGCCTGTGAGGCAGCTGGAGAGATGCGCTCTTCCACAGGAGTGTCTCTTGTGGTGAGAGGAGCGTAAATGGAGGATGTGGTAGAGGAACTCAACCTACTACGTTGATCACAAGGTACAACCTTGTGAACGGCCCCACCGTGGAACGACCTTAAGTGTCGCTTCATGGATGTCGTACCAAAGCTGTACGAATCAGGCCTCCCATGACTCAGCACCATTTTGCACTGGTTGCAGGTGACCTTGTTCGCATGTGCTTTCGGTACATTACCATGAATGGTAAACAACCGCCACACCCAAGACTCACGGCCAGTGCTGGTAGTAGGGACTTCCTCTACCTCATCCTCTTCATCCTCCTCTACATCCTCAAGCCTGTTCCCCTCTGCAGGCCCTTGGGGACGTGGTGGTGGTGGAGGGGGTGGGGGTGGTGCTGAGGCACTAGTAGCACCAGCTGGAGCAGCAAGCATAGATGCCACCATGTCTGATGGAAAGCGGCAAGAGCAGCAAAATCAGGAAGATCAGCAAAAGCTAATATAGACAATGCTCTGTCAGGTAGCCATAAGCACAATGAAGATGAGCTCTGGGGTGTAGCCTTTTATAGGGGTGCTGGTGTGCATTTCGAGGACAGCCGCTCTGTGCGCGGACAGATCAAACACCGAAAAAAGGCTCAAAAACTTCCAAAAAGTATGTAGAAAGCCACGGTCATTGTCTGGGACATGTGCAATGGTGAATTTTTACTGTAAAATATTTTGGATTGTCTAAAAAAGTAATTCTTAAATGTTCGGGGACCCGGACAGTGTCCCCATATCAGGACACACGCTCAGCGTGGGTGCGGTAACATGATGATGTCGCAAACACGTCCGCGAAGGGAACGGGTATCCGCAGGACACCAAATGCACATTAACGGCCGTGCGCATGCGTGTGGGTGTTCCACGGACAGTGTTCAGGTCCTCAAACTAATTAAACGTGTGACACATGTGAGACGGATAGTTATGGACAGGCGCGATGTTCGTAGGACTTATGGGTGTAGTGCGCATGTGCATAGATGTTCTACAGGCAGTACGGACAGGTATAGTGTCCTTAGGACACCTCCATTTGTGTTAATAATGGACATCCCGGATGCTGCCTGTGTTCTAAGAACAGTTCCATCTTGCTTGCGGACGGTACGGACAGGTATGGTGTCCTTAGGACACCTCCATTTCAGTTAATTACGGACATCCCGGACACCGCCATTGTTCTAAGAACAGTTCCATCTTGCTTGCGGACAATACAGACAAGTATAGTGTCCTTAGGACACTGCCATTTTGCTAATTACGGACATCCCGGACACCGCTCGTGTTCTAAGAACAGTTCCATCTTGCTTGCGGACAATATGGACAAGTATAGTGTCCTTAGTACACCGCCATTTTGCTAATTACAGACATCCCGGACACCGACATTGTTCTAAGAACAGTTCCATCTTGCTTGCGGACAGTACTGAAAGGTATAGTGTCCTTAGGACACCACCATTTTGCTAATTACGGACATCCCAGACACTGCGCGTGTTCTAAGAACAGTTCCATCTTGCTTGCGGACAGTACGGACAGGTATAGTGTCCTTAGGACACCTCCATTTTAGTTAATTACGGACATCCCAGACACCGCACATGTTCTAAGAACAGTTCCATCTTGCTTGCGTACAGTACGGACAGGTATAGTGTCCTTAGGACACCCCCATTTTGCTAATTACGGACATCCAACCTGTTTGCAGACTTTCGTGGCGAAAAACACCTGTTTTTTTGCTTCTTGCAGCCATATTCCATCCCATCCTCATCACCCCTCACCTCCCCAGAGATTATTTGATAAGTTTGACAAGTGCAATGGTGTGTTTTTTAATACGTTTTTACCTCAATGTCCGCGGACATCGGCCGATGTCTGCGAATCCAAGATGGCGAGCGTTTCCAAAAATCTGACGCACCTCACGTTTCACTCCAACCAATCAGTGTACACTTCGGGTGTCCACGGACATGACGCAAGCCGTTTAGCCAATCGGTGTCCTGTCCGCGAGCAAACAGGGAAGTGTGTCTGCGGAGCGGACATAGATATCACTAATATTTTTGACTTACATTTTGGTCGTTTTTTAAAAACTACTGGACGGATTTACACTAAATTAGTAAAAGCACGCTTTCGGGACCAAGCCGCTGCTCCTGCCGCAAATTTTGTGAAAATCCGTCCAGCGGTTTGGGCTGTAGGCGTGAGCAAAGTTTTTTCCCATTATGTCTATGGGAAAAAAATAAATTTTGGGATCCCCCCTATAACTTTGCCCCCCCTGGACCAAACCTCACCAGACTTTCAGAGTGGGCCATATACTTCACTTGCAAAGTTTGGTGAGGATATGTCCAGGGGGAGCGAAGTTATAAGCCGCCCAAAAAGTGCTCTTCCTATGGGATTAGCAACTTAACCATAACTACACAGCCACTACCGTGGATGTGTAATATATATATATATATATATATATATATATATATATATATATAGCCAAAAAAACAGAGGATTAAAAACCACACTCTCCGTGAGGCATTCGACATCTCCCACGCTCAGCCAAAGCAGAGATCAGAAACTCGTATCCAGAATTAGAAACAATTCTTACAAAAAACATTCTTAAAGGAACGTTATGGTTAAGTTGTTAAAGGGACGTTATGGTTAAGTTGCACTACTAAAAAACCTATACAATTCATTGGAAATCATTCCTACAGGGACATTATGGTTACAGATAAAACTGAAAAACCCCAGAAGTTCGCCAGATATGGTAAGGTACGCAACCATAACTCGCGCTACCACTGTGCACTGCAAGGACTAACACCCATGACCTCAAAGATGACATCACAAATGTCATTGATGACATCACTGATGCCATCACATGTGCCGTTAGTTTTAATAACAAGCCTCCTCAAGGGATTGTCAATATAATGTTGCCACAAAACTATCAGAGGTGATTGCGAAAACTATCATGAGATGCATAATTCAGTACACAATCCATTGTTATAAACACCATTGCAAAAAATATTGCTGCCTTTTCATGTGACGCACACCCTGAGCACCTGATTGGACAACCCCCACAGTCCAATTTCCATTGGCCAGTATGGTGAGAAGCGTAGAATGACGCACGTGCGCTTCCCCAAGTACCGTGAGGGCTGCACCCCTGTAAAGCAGGAGGAGTCCTTCTTCCAATTGCTGCCCTTTCCTGTAACGTACACCTTGAGCACCTGATTGGACAATCCCCACAGTACCATTTCCATTGGCCAGCACGGTGAGAAGCACAGATTGTGGTACGTGTGCTTTCCCAAGTAGCGTGAGGGCCGCACCATAGTAAAGCAGGAGGAGTCCTTCTTCCTATTGCCGCACACCTTATTCACCTGATTGGACAAACCCCACAGTCCCATTTCCATGGCTACCATCCGCAAAATCCCCGGATGTGGCTTTCGTGCTACGTGCGGGCATGGGGGAATAACTTGCAACCAGGGTAGGGGAAGTTTGTGATAAGGGGCAGCTCTTAAAAGAGCCTTTTGTTTTTGTTTGATGCTTCTAGAGAAACACCTGTTTTCGGTTTTTATTTGCTTTTGTGTTTTCTGGTGCTCACATTTTTACAGTAAACTCTTCAACGCATCCTGTATAAGGGCAAACAAAACTGCATTGCCAATGGGTGACAACAAAATGCCATTTTCTTGGAAAAACTCTACTTAACTAATGAGGTCATTGTTGCAGAAGAAAATCCACGAGTGGACACAAAGTTATACATCCTTCTGTTGATGAGACTCCTTCCTGCGTCTGGCTCAGAACAACATCCATGAGCAGTGGCCCATACTCTTTATGGTATTATGGATGAGAAAAGCACCTTGACAGTGGGAAAAAGCATCTTCACAACACCCAGCAATCTCCTCAGTCGACGGAACAAATCTAAGTAAGCCACGTGACCCATATGCATGCTGCCGTAGTGGATGACGATAACATCTACTGTTGCAAAAGTGGCCAGGTCTTTGCAAAGTGCATGCATATCGGCAGAATTGCACTCATACACAGCGTTACACAATGCGTCCACTACTTCCAAACCAAAACTGCTGTCAAAGGGCCTCATTACGACCCAGGCGGTAAGTTACCGCCTGGGTCGTACCTTTACCACCATGGCGTAAACTACGTTTACGCCATGGTGGTTGGCGGACTTACCGCCCCATTCCGAGGTTGGCGGGGCAGTAAGTCCCCAATCCCCATTTACCCTTCCCCATTCCCATTTTTGCCCCATAGGGCATAATGGGAGTGGGGAAGGCGTTAATTACGCCACCGTAAATTACGGTGGCGTAATTAACACCAAGGTCCCTTAGCGCCATGGATTTTAACACCTGCTAAAAGCAGGTGTTAAGTCCTCCATGGCGCTAAGGGACCTCGGAATCAGGCGGTAAGGGTCGGCGCTGTTTACGCCGCCGTAAACCCCTTACCGCCTGACTCGTAATGAGGCCCAAAGTGTCTTTCCAGGGCATAGTTGTGCAGATCTATGACAAAGGGATCACCTACAGTCAACACAATGTGTTTCACCATATCAGCCACCCTCAGTATGCAGAGTATAATGTACAGCAGTTTGACTGCCCCTTCCTGTGAACCACACCCACAGTACCTGATTGGATAATCCCCACAGTGCCATGTCAATTGGGCTGCATGATGCAAATGGCAGATTGTGGCACATGCGCTTCCCAAAGTACTGCACGGGCCGCACCCCTGTAAAGCTGGAGCAGTCCTTCTTCCCTTGCACTATCTTCTCTGCAGCACTACCTCATTGGGTTACGCGTAAATAGGCACACACGCATCCACCAATCACATCAAAGCCACCATCATCCAACTCTCTCACTCCTGTACAACACTTCAAATATACCTTTACACATTTACAGTACAAGTGTCATGCCATTCCATAGCACGTCCATTTCAAAGTGCCACCCAGAATGTAGCATGTGTATTCCTGAAAGTACTGCGGAATCTGCTACTTTTTCGTGATAGTGAGGAGGGGTGGCGGGGGAAGCAAAAGCAAGCTGGGTAGGGGATTGGGACTTCCATCATAGATGTATAACTTTTTTTTTTTTTACGTGCATGCGAGCAACTCTTTTTGTTTTTTCTCTTTATATGTGTTTCTGTTTGCCTCTCCTCACATTTTTACCACATTCTGGTCAATGCTTCTTGCACAGTGTAAAAGAAAATGGCATTGCCAATGGCGCTCAAATAAATGCCATTTCTACGGAACCACTGCATATTTTGCGACCTCATGATCTCATAGTGGGTGGAGAACATGCCAGCAGTCTGCATAAATTCACGCATGATTCTGTTTATAAAAACACCTTCCAACCTCTGGCTGGGGACAAATTACACGTCTTGTTTTACTTACATCCAACCCCCTTTACACAGGAACTCTATAAGGTTTTCCGGCATCACTAGTCCTGAAAAAATGGACCGTCTGCTATGATTGATTAAAAAATGTGTATAACAAATTTTTATTCGAATAATTCGAACTGAATTTAAACATAAAACACTACCCTCACCTAACACAGTGTACTAAACACTAAAAAACAGTTACTAAAACATGAAATACAATGTTCACTTATTTGCATGACACAAAAGATATCACATAACATAACACAAAAAAATCTCAATGTGTCTCTAAAACATTGTTGTTTTAGAGACACATTGAGATTTTTTTGTGTTATGTTATGTGATATCTTTTGTGTCATGCAAATAAGTGAACATTGTATTTCATGTTTTAGTAACTGTTTTTTAGTGTTTAGTACACTGTGTTAGGTGAGGGTAGTGTTTTATGTTTAAATTCAGTTCGAATTATTCGAATAAAAATTTGTTATACACATTTTTTAATCAATCATAGCAGACGGTCCATTTTTTCAGGACTAGTGATGCCGGAAAACCTTATAGAGTTCCTGTGTAAAGGGGGTTGGATGTAAGTAAAACAAGACGTGTTATCTTACTCTTTATTGTATTATACATATTGATATCCCTGTCAGTAGAGTAGGATGTTATTATAGGGACTGTTTATACCTATTTGAACATACTACTGGGGACAAATTACACCAGCATGGGCCTATACTCCTCTTGGTGTTATACATGAGAAAAGCGACATTGGCAGTAGGAAAAATCTGCATCACTGCGTTCAGCAACCTCGTCAGGTGACGGATTAAATGTCCATATGACATGTAACCCAAATGTAGACTTCCATAGTGCACCACGAAAAAGTCAAGGTTTGTGACGGACGCCAGATATCTGCAAAGGCGCACCATCCCGCCGAAACTGCAGTCACCCTGACAGCCCCAGAAAGCATCCACTCCTTCCAACACGAATATACCAGCAACGCCTCTTTGCACACAACACCTGTGCAGATGGTGCACAAAGGTATCACCGACGATAAGCACTGTGCGTCTCTCCATCTCGACCAATCTCACGACACAGTATTGGGATGAAATGGTACCGCCCCTTCCTGTCAAGCACACCTTAAATACCTAATTGCCTATTTCCCACAATTCAATTTCCACGGCCACCATGCACATAATGGCAGGATGTGGCACACGCGCTTTCCCATCTACAGTGTGGGCCACGGCCCAGTAAACCAGACACAATAATTCTTTCCTTTGCACATGCATTTTTGCAGCACTCCCTCATTGGGTGCTGTCAAATTTTCAAATATTCATGCAGCAATCACATACATAACCTTTGCATTGCACACTATCATTTCAGGTCACCACTCCATATTTACCGCTAAACACTCTCAGTACACGTTTCATTTGATTCCAAAGCCCCTCCACCAGAAACTTCTGCAAAAGAATGCACAATTGCAGCATCCACAAAGATCCTGAGGCGCACCCAGCACACCTTTGTCCATGCACACAACAGTGCAGCCCTTACACACCCACCACAATACTATGGATCCATGCATGCGACCATGTGGGCAGCTAAGATTATGCACAAATGTAACATACGTAGCAGCACTTCTACCCAACTCCCCCACACCATAAAACACCCATTCACGAAAACGTGTCACAATTAGCAGAATCCACAAAACATACCACAGCCTGCACCACCCCTACGCACTGCCATTCACAAAGACCCTGTGCCTGATGCACTGTCAAACCTGTATTGCTGCAGTGGGTGTGCTCATTGCACACATTCCCTGCACCGTAATGCAACCATGCATGTCAGCATGTCACCAACTATCACTATGCACATATGCACCACTAGCACCAGCACTCCTACCCAACCTCTGCACCGCAATGGAGCTATACAGTGTTAAATGCAACAGTTACCATAATGTACAAACATCACACTGTCTCCGGCACCCCTATGCCCTTTCATTCACATACTATTGTCTTGCCCACTTCCACTCAGAAAGTATTGTGTCACTGCCACCTTAACCACAAAATGTTCAGAACATGGCCCTACTCCAAGCAATCTGCACACAGTACACTATCCAAGCACATATAAGCTGCCCTTCACCCATACCCTCTAGCATACTGACAGTATGCAAACACTGCGCCCAGTGCCCACACTGTGTGTTTTTTCACGCACCATCTCCAACCACACTCCTACCCAACCTCTGCACCACAATGGAGCTGTACAGCGTTAAATGCAACAGTTACCATAATGTACAAACATTACACTGTCTCCGGCACCCCCATGCACTCATGCCCTTTAATTCACATACTATTGTCTTACCCACTTCCACTCAGAAAGTATTGTGTCGCTGCCAACCTAACCACAAAATGTTCAAAACATTGCCACTACTCCAAGCAATCTGCACACAGCACACTATCCAAGCACATATAAACTGCCCTTCACCCATACCATCTATCATACTGACAGTATGCAAACACTGCACCCAGTGCCCACACTGCGTGACTTTTCACTGCACCATCTCCAACCACACATGAAAAACATTACCATGTTCTAACAGTTACCTAATCTGCAAAACCAAACATAGACACATGACAGCTCACTTCTGCTGCTCTATTGCATCTGAAATGTGCTCCACACTCATTCTGTACAAGTCACCACCCTCTAACTGAGTCAAAAATGCATTATTGCCATGGGTGTGCTCAAGCCTTACGCTCTTGAGTGCATGGCCTACAGCCTTCGGCCATGCACTAAATAGTCTAGGCCTTGCACACACCCACTGCAACATAATGGGACCATGCATGTCACCATGTCACCAACTACGACAATCCACATACACACCACTGTCACCAGCACTCCTACCCAACCTGCGCACCGCCATGGAGCTATGCAGCAAATAATTGCAACAGTTACCATAATGTAGAAATAAAACACTGTCTCCTGCACCCTTGTGCACTTTCATTCACATACTACGGCCGTATCCACTTCCATTCACAAAGTATTGTGTCACTGCCAACCTACCCAGATACTGTTTGCAACATTGGCCCTACTCCAACCAATCTGCACACACCACACTATGCAAGCACCACCCTCTACCGGATGCAGAGACAGACATGCATTGCTGCGGTGGGTGTGCTAAAGCCCTAGGCTCTTGAGTGCATGGCCTTTGGCCATGCACCCAATAGTCTAATCCTTCAACATTTGTGATGTCATCTTTGATGTCCTGGGTGTTAGTCTTAGCAGTGCACGGTGGTGGCGCGAGTTATGGTTGCTTAGCTTACCATAACTGGCGAATTTCAAGGGTTTTTCGGTTTTACTTTGAACCATAACGTCCCTTTAACAAAGTTTTTTCACTGAATTTCATAGGTTTTTAGTAGCGCAACTTAACCATAATGTCCCTTTAACAAAGTTTTTTCACTGAATTTCATAGGTTTTTAGTAGCGCAACTTAACCATAACGTCCCTTTAACAAAGTTTTTTCACTGAAATTCATAGGTTTGTAGTAGCGCAACTTAACCATAACGTCCCTTTAATAAAGTTTTTTCACTGAATTTCATAGGTTTTTAGTAGCGTAACTTAACCATAACGTCCCTTTAACAAAGTTTTTTCATTGAATATCATAGGTTTTTAATAGTGCAACTTAACAATAATGACTTTCAATTTATATACATATCATATGGAACTGACTGAATCTCTTCTACTGTACTTGATGTCCGCGAACTCATTTAATGTTCGCAGACATGTTCGAAGAACAGTACCACTGCCTAAAAAACTCTGGGGGGGTATGTTTGATTGTTATATCATAACATAGGAACATTTAACAAATTCAAAAAAAAGCACACAAACACATTATATGTACTAATACATAAGAAATGTAACCCATATATACAACACACTAACCATTCATTTAAATGCACTATGTTCTAAAATGGAATATACCACAAGAAAATAAATTGGCTTCCAACATAATTACCTCACAAACACAACAGAACTGAGAACAAGAGCAGACGCACTGAGTACATAGGACATACCTTACCTGAAATAGTAAGTGTACTTAATTTTATTCATATATTTATAAACTTTCTGTATTAGATAAAAAAATATATTATCTTTTTTTTTTCTCTCATAGAAATGTCTAGTACTCTGGAATGGCTAGAGGAACATTTCCCACATGAAGAAATGTCACAAGATAGTGAAATTAATGGTAATGTCACGATGCCTGCCCCCGGAAAGCCAGACCAGGCCCAGCAACCCCGGAAGCAGGCATCATGCCACTTGAAGCATGCCCAAAAACCCCAGTTAGGGGCTCTTTGGCTACAGTCCTGGCGCCTATGGTGCCAGGCTCATTACAGAAATCTTACCTGTTGCAGACCATGCTGCATACCTACCTGATGCAGACCATGCTGCACGAAGCCACAAGCCAAATGAGGCTTAAAGGGACTACTTTACCTCAGGGACTCCTTTCCTCTCGGGTGGGGCTGTGGAAGAATACTTACCTGGGACTTCTTCCAAGGCTATTTAAGCCACACCCGGACAGCCACACGTGCTTCGCGTTATTCTGCTTGCTGCAGCGTAACGCTCACTGTGTCTTCAGCAGCTCCAGTCTTCTGCCACACCCGCTTCAGCCCTGGAACACCTGGAACAAGAAAAGGAGAAGGAGAAGAGGTCAGAACAAAACCCTTACCTGAATCCTTGATCCAGCACATCGTTGATCTGGAAGAGAGAAGCCTTCTCAGGTGCATTGCCACGCACCTCGCAGAGCCGACCTGAACTCACCAACCGGGGCTGCATTCCTTTACTCCATCGCGAATCCAGCATCTCCAGGCCATTCTTCAACACCTGGGGGAGACAAGAACAGATAGGTGAGCAAGGGCAATACAAACCACCCCCAAAGACTTACCTGATTTACCACAGGGGGGTACTCACCGCATCTCGGGTCGGCGTAGTCAATTCTGCATCACTGCTGCACCCCGGCCCCTAAGGGGAAAACAAGGACAATACAAATCACCCCCAAAGACTTACCTGATTACCACAGGGGGGTACTCACCTCATCTCGGGTCAGCGCAGTCAATTCCGCATCACCGCCGCACCCCGGCCCCTAAGGGGAAAAACAAGGACAATACAACCTACCCTCAAAGACTTACCTGATTTACCACAGGGGGGTACTCACCTCATTTCGGGTCAGCGCAATTAATTCTGCATCATCGCTGTACCCCGGCCCCAA
Source organism: Ambystoma mexicanum (assembly GCF_040938575.1). Taxonomy (NCBI): domain Eukaryota; kingdom Metazoa; phylum Chordata; class Amphibia; order Caudata; family Ambystomatidae; genus Ambystoma; species Ambystoma mexicanum. Next base: position 270,108,177 of record NC_090938.1, read on the forward strand.
AGGGGAGAACCACAATAGACTTACCAGGATCTTACCAATTGCCACTTGGAACTCTTCTGGTGGTTTAAATCCGCAACCTGCAAGGAATCTGGCAGAGTGAAGATCAGACTTTTGAACTCTTACGAACAATTGGACTTAGAGTCAATACTGGAACTCACCAATTTCTCCACGCCAGTGAAGTAACTGGTCGTCTACGGGCCCCTGCGCTCGACGCAGGATGGAGAGCTCATCTTTCCAAATCTTCAGGTGAGATTTAGAGGGAACTTCAGGAGTGTTCTGTGGGCAGACAAGGGGAGTGGGAAGGCGGGTTAACGCTCAGATTACGGGAGGTTAATTCCTTTTCTCCATTGCAGAAAGATGTTCGTACGAGTCCAACAAACAAAGCTAAGTGGGTCTGTCCAGTCTGTCATCTCGGCTCTACGTGTTACTCTGGTGGAAGCAACAGCGGGCCAGTCCAGATCGACGCCCCTGTGGGAATCAGGTGAGCATAACAGAACGTGAAGCCTACCCACAAATACTCACCTGGGCATCATGGAGACCTCGGAAACCGATCAGTTGGCCCAATTATTAGGGGAACTAAGGGCCGAAGTGCATTCCGCCCGGCAGGAAACCAATGCCCTCAGGAGGGAATTGATAGTGTCAAAAGAACGAACTGATGATTTGGCCAGACAGCTATTACAAAGCCAGGCTGGACAAACACCTCTACCTGGACTCGGGGCCAGCCCAGCTCCGGTGCCACCGAGTAACCCGGTGCAGATAAACCTTCCTGGAGCCGTTCCCTTGGCTCCGCCTGAACGCTTTGCCGGAGACCCTAAAAGGTTTGCTATATTCATGAATCAATGTCGCTTACACTTTTTATGTAGAACTGGAGCTTTCCCAAACGATGAAGCTAAGGTAGCTTTTGTACTGTCATATCTCAGCGGCAGTGCAGCAGACTGGTCCATTCCGCTAGTAAATCAGGATGACACGATTCTTCGAGATTTCCAAGGTTTTCGAACTAGCATGGAAAGACTGTTCGCCCGACATTCCCAAGGACAGGCTTTGGATAACGAACTTTTATCCTTACGGCAAGGTAATCAGGATCTTTTATCTTACATTGCAACTTTCAATAGATTAGTTGTGGAAACCGAATGGCTTGAAGCCAAGCGAATTACATTATTCCATCGAGGGCTTCGGGGAGAACTCAAGGATGTTTTAGCCCAAGTCGTGAACCCGCCTTTAGACTGTGCTGAATATATAGATTTTGTGGTCCAGTTAGATCACAGACTTCAAACCAGAAAGGCTGATCGAACCAAGTTTGAAAACAAGGTCTTGGTTAAAACCTACGTACCCCCGAAGGGGGTAGATGCCTCAGAACCCATGCAAATCGGGGGGGTTAGAGGACCCTTAACACAGAAGGAAAGGGAAAGAAGACGGCAACAGCAATTATGTTTATATTGCGGAGCTACTGGTCATTTCCTTCGGAACTGCCCTGTAAAACCACCCAAGAAAACTATAGGAGCAGCAGACGAAAACCACTTGAAACCTGACTCGGGAAACGATCACGCCCGGCAAGCGTAGAGGTCAGCTTGCCGAGCTTAAAGAAAGACACTCTGACCTCGCATTTCACCATACCCATGGTCCTTATAGATCCAGAGCAGCCATCACGCATGCACGCGGTAAAGGCGTACGTAGATAGTGGAGCCATAGGAAACTATTTGGACTACGGATTGGCTTCCAGGATGAATCTACCTCTCACCCGAAAGACCACTACGGATGTCGTCACCACTGTTGATGGAACTGAAATTGCCTCTGGGCCCGTAACTCATTCCACTGCAGAGATGACTTTGCTGGGTCAGGATGGACACAGAGAGGTTATGGTGTTTGATTTAATCAAGGCTCCACAGTTTCAACTGATACTGGGAATCCCTTGGTTGGAAAAACACAATCCCTGTATTGATTGGCGAGAGAACAGACTAACCTTCCCAGAATGTGCTAACACCTGTTACCCAAAGAGAACTCTAAATTCAGGACTGGCCCCAATAATCCCAGCTGCCATACAATTACCTGCTGAATACCAAGACTTTCAGGATGTCTTTCAAAAGGAGCAGGCAAACACCTTACCACCGCACAGATCGTATGATTGTCAAATAGATCTCATACCAGGAGCACAACCACCTTGCAGCAGAATCTATGCCCTCACAGAACCTGAAAATCTCCACTTGCGCCAGTACCTAGACCAGTATCTCGCTAATGGCTTCATCCGCCCGTCCAAGTCCCCTGCATCTTCCGCTTTGTTCTTCGTGCCAAAAAAGGAAGGCTACCTTAGAACATGCATTGACTACCGCGCGCTGAATCAGATAACTATCAAGAATCGGTACCCATTGCCTTTGATCCCTGAACTACTAGACCAGGTAAAGAACGCTTGTATATACACAAAACTAGACCTTCGGGGGGCATATCATCTGGTACGCGTCAAAGAGGGTGACAAATGGAAGACTGCTTTTCTCACCAAGTACGGATTATTTGAGTACCAGGTGATGCCTTTCGGACTGTGTAACGCACCAGCAGCCTTCCAGTTCTTCATGAACGATGTCTTCCGAGAGCTCATCGATGTTTGTGTAGTCGTTTACATCGACGATATCTTAGTATACTCCCTATCAGAATCAAATCATGTAAAGCACGTCCGAGCAGTCCTAGAAAAGGTACGCCAGTATAAGTTATACGCTAAACTGGAAAAGTGCATCTTTCACACTACGGAAGTAGAGTTTCTTGGATTTATTCTGACCCTGAAAGGAATCCGGATGGATACACGGAAGGTGGACGCAATTCTTAATTGGCCTTCGCCAAGCTCAGTCAAAGGAGTTCAAAGCATTCTCGGCTTTCCCAATTTCTACCGCAGGTTTATCCCGGACTTCTCACACATTGTACATCCCATTACAACACTATTGCGAAAGAATAAACGCTTTACATGGACAGAAGAAGCCGAGAACGCCTTCCAAGAGTTAAAAAAGAAATTCACGTCCACTCCTGTATTACGACACCCGCGCTCAGAGCTTCCCTACATAGTGGAAAAAGATGCATCCAGTTCAGCTATGGGAGCAGTGCTCTCCCAAAAGGATCCCGAAACTAACCAGCTGCACCCAGTGGCGTTTTGGTCAAGAAAGTTTTCGGCTCCCGAATTAAATTATGCTATAACCGACAAGGAACTGTTGGCCATCAAGTCTGCCTTCAAGGCTTGGCGGCACTATCTGCTGGGGGCCAGGCATACCATTACGGTCATCAATGATCACCGCAACTTACAATACCTAAAGGTAGCCAAGGCCCAATCTTCACGCCAACTTCGTTGGGCATTGTTCTTCGCCAAGTTTTATTTTGTAATAACCTATCGACCAGGTTGTAAAAATTGAAAAGCTGACGCCCTGTCCCGAATAGGAATGGGAGAAACAGAAAGAGCTTTAGAACCTGTACCCATAATTCCTGAACAGAGGATCCTTGGTCTGACATCCATACACTCTCTGGAGGACATTCAAGAAAAGGTCCATCAACTCTTTGATTCCGATGCCTTACAGGGCTGGGCAAGGAAAGGCCCAGAGTATTCTGTCACCAACAATCTACCTTATTACCAAGGCCGGCTATTTTTGCCACTAGAGGAACTACAGAAACTTGTCATTTCTCATTACCACGACACCTTGATGGAAGGACATCCTGGCATTGCTAAAAGTGAAGCCAAAATCAAGAAACAGTTTTGGTGGCCCACCTGGCGAAAAGATGTCAAGTTGTTTGTCATGTCTTGTGGCATTTGCGCTCAAAATAAAGGGGAAAAGAAAAAACCCGCTGGATTATTACAACCGTTATACATACTACCTACTCCTTGGCATACCTTGTCATTAGACGTTATCACGGATTTACCCCCGTGCAAAGGTTATAACACCATTCTAGTTATTGTAGATCTTTTTTCTAAAATGGCCCATTTCATTCCTTTAAAAGGAATACCTTCACCTTCAATCCTGGCAAAGGAGTTCCTTGAAAATGTTGTCCGTCTACATGGCTTTCCTTCCGTGTTAATTTCAGACCGGGGAAGTCAATTTATTTGACATTTTTGGAGGAAGTGCTGCCAGCTGGCACAAATTGATGTTAGACTTTCAACCAGCCACCATCCCCAGACCGACGGTCAAACTGAGAGAACCAACCAGACTCTTGAGCAATACCTACGTTGTATGCTACATCAATCTGAGGAGGATTGGAAAGACATTCTTTGGATCGCCGAGTATGCATACAATAATTCTGTACACTCAGGAACTAAACAAAGCCCTTTTTTTACCATATATGGTCACCATCCTCGAACCTCAGACTTAGATTCTCCCCAGCATTTAGAGATGCCTGCGGTGGACCATCTCCACGCTGTTATCACACAAGCCTTTAAAGAGGCGACTGCACATTTACAAAAGGCTAAGGATAAATACAAGAAGGATGCTGATCAACACAGGAGTGAAGCACCGCAATACCAAGTAGGGGACCAAGTATGGTTAGCCACCAAGTACTTATCACTCAAGGGAACACAGACTTTTAACCCCAGGTTCTTGGGACCTTATTCTATTAAGGCTATTATTAACCCAGTGGCCGTCAAGTTGGACCTGCCTGGTCATATGCGTGTTCATCCTGTTTTTCACGTGTCTCTTTTGAAGCCTGTGCAACCAGGAACTAGACTAACCACCCCACCTGAACCTATCCTCATAGACGGGGAACCCGAATTCGAAGTCAAGAATATTTTGGACTCTAAAAGGGTGAGATCAAAACTCTTCTATCTCATTGATTGGAAAGGTTATGGTCCACAAGAAAGATCTTGGGAGCCTAGTGACCATGTGCATGCACCTCAATTAGTGAAAAGGTTCCACCAAGAATTTCCAGACAAACCAAGGCCGAGAGGGAGAACAGCTTTAGGAGGGGCCTTGAGGGGGAGTGCTGTTACAATGCCTGCCCCCGGAAAGCCAGACCAGGCCCAGCAACCCCGGAAGCAGGCATCATGCCACTTGAAGCATGCCCAAAAACCCCAGTTAGGGGCTCTTTGGCTACAGTCCTGGCCCCTATGGCGCCAGGCTCATAAGAATAAAGTCAGTCCTGGCGCCATGGGCGCCAGGCTCATTACAGAAATCTTACCTGTTGCAGACCATGCTGCATACCTACCTGATGCAGACCATGCTGCACGAAGCCACAAGCCAAATAAGGCTTAAAGGGACTACTTTACCTCAGGGACTCCTTTCCTCTCGGGTGGGGCTGTGGAAGAATACTTACCTGGGACTTCTTCCAAGGCTATTTAAGCCACACCCGGACAGCCACACGTGCTTCGCGTTATTCTGCTTGCTGCAGCGTAACGCTCACCGTGTCTTCAGCAGCTCCAGTCTTCAGCCACACCCGCTTCAGCCCTGGGACACCCGGAACAAGAAAAGGAGAAGGAGAAGAGGTCAGAACAAAACCTTTACCTGAATCCTTGATCCAGCACATCGTCGATCTGGAAGAGAGAAGCCTTCTCAGGTGCATTGCCACGCACCTCGCAGAGCCGCGCTGAACTCACCAACCGGGGCTGCATTCCTTTACTCCATCGCGAATCCAGCATCTCCAGGCCATTCTTCAACACCTGGGGGAGACAAGAACAGATAGGTGAGCAAGGGCAATACAAACCACCCCCAAAGACTTACCTGATTTACCACAGGGGGGTACTCACCTCATCTCGGGTCGGCGTAGTCAATTCTGCATCACTGCCGCACCCCGGCCCCTAAGGGGAAAACAAGGACAATACAAATCACCCCCAAAGACTTACCTGATTTACCACAGGGGGGTACTCACCTCATTTCGGGTCGGCACAGTTAATTCTGCATCATCGCTGTACCCCGGCCCCAAAGGGGAGAACCACAATAGACTTACCAGGATCTTACCAATTGCCACTTGGAACTCTTCTGGTGGTTTAAATCCGCAACCTGCAAGGAATCTGGCAGAGTGAAGATCAGACTTTTGAACTCTTACGAACAATTGGACTTAGAGTCAATACTGGAACTCACCAATTCCTCCACGCCAGTGAAGTAACTGGTCGTCTACGCGCCCCTGCGCTCGACGCAGGATGGAGAGCTCATCTTTCCAAATCTTCAGGTGAGATTTAGAGGGAACTTCAGGAGTGTTCTGTGGGCAGACAAGGGGAGTGGGAAGGCGGGTTAATGCTCAGATTAGGGGAGGTTAATTCCCTTTCTCCATTGCAGAAAGATATTCGTACGAGTCCAACAAACGAAGCTAAGTGGGTCTGTCCAGTCTGTCATCTCGGCTCTACGTGTTACTCTGGTGGAAGCAACAGCGGGACTGTCCAGATCGACGCCCCCGTGGGAATCAGGTGAGCGTAACAGGTAAACACTTTATAATATAAACCATTTAATTATTATCATTTTGTATACATTTAACATATATATATTTTCTTTTGTACAGAGCATACCAAAAAAGAAAATACTTCAGAAAAACCTGTTATGGATAACACTTTTCACAGTATAGAAGAAACAATGGATTTATTGTTGACTAATTTTAATAATTTGAAAACTTTTTTGGAAGATCATTTTAAACCAAAAACCTTGTACCATTGCCCCACATGTACTTGTCTCTCCTGACCATATCCCAGTCAATTATCCCCAAACCCTCTCCATAACCCAAAACGTTTTGATGAGACTTCCATCCCTTCTTCACCTAATAACAATCATGATGAAGCCCCTAATTCTCCTGTTTTTGTTTCTGTTTCTGCCTCACCTTCTCTGTCATAAATTATTAATATATGTTAAATAAAGTGTAATTTTTATATTGTGTTGTAAATAGTTTCGTTTTTTTTTAAAACAATGTAGGTGTTCGTGGACAGTGCAGGTGTTCTGAAATGTTCATAAATAAACCAAAATGGAGGTGTCCTGAAGAACACTATACCTGTTCGTACTGTTGGCTAGCAAGATGAAACTATTCTAAGAACATACACGGTGTCCTGAAATGTTCGTAAAAAAAAAATGTAAGTGTCCTAAAGAACACTATATCTGTCCGCAGTGTTCGCTAGCAAGTTCAAACTGTTCTAAGAACACACGCGGTGTCCTGAATTGTTCGTAATTAAACGAAAATGGAGGTGTCTTAAAGAACCCTATACTTGTCTGTACTGTTCGCGAGCAAGTTGAAAATGTTCTAAGAACACGATTGGTGTCCTGAAATGTTCGTACATAAACGAAATTGAACGTGTCCTGAAGAACACTATATCTGACCTTACTGTTCGCTAGCAAATTTAAACTGTTCTAAGAACACATGCAGTATCCTGAAATGTTCGTTTCACATGTGACGCATTTTAATTAGTTCAGGACCCGAACAGTGTCCGTAGAACATCAACGCGCATGCGCTAGCCAATCTCTGTGCATTTGGTGTCCTGCGGACATGCACTTCCTTCGCGGACTTGTTCGCGAATGGATCATATGACCGCGCCCACGCTGATCGCGTGTTCTGAATGCGGACACTGTTCGGGTCCCCGAACAAATTAAAAGTACATTTTCAATTCATCCATAATATTTTTCAATAAAATCTCACCATGGCACAAGTCCCACATAGTAATCCTGAGTTTCTACATACCTTTTGAAACTTTTCAAACTTTTTTTTGTGTTCGATCTGTCCGCGGACAGCGCGCATGTCCGCGAACCGCGCACAAGCACCCCTATAAAAGACCACGCCCTAGAGCTTATTCTCATTGTGTTTCTGGCTATTCTTCAGAGCACAGCTATTTCTCCAGCAACTTGCTGATTACACCATCGAGATGGCATCCCTGGCTGCTGAACTGCCTCCTGGTGCTGCACCTGCTTCAGCATCACCCCCACACCCTCCACCACCACCACCTCCCCAAGGGCCTGAAGAGGGGAACAGGAGTGAGGATGTGGAGGAGGAAGAAGAGGATGATGAGAATGAGGAAAAGGGAAACCCTACTACCCACACTAGGCGTGAGTCTTGGGTGTGGCGGTTATTTACCATTCATGGTAATGTTCCTAAGGCTTGTGAGAACCGTGTTACCTGCAATGAGTGCAAAATGATACTCAATCGCGGGAAGCACGGTAAGTACAGCTTTGGGACCACTACTATGAAACGACACCTGAGGTCATTTCACTCTGGGGCTATTCTCAGGGTTGTACCTTGCGAAGAACGTAGCAGGTTGATTTCCTCTACTTCATCCTCTGTTTCTGATCCTGTCACCACAAGGACCACCTCTGTGGGACAGCGTCTTCCTCAAGCTGCCTCACAGGCCATACAGAATGCTGATGACCCTTACCTTTCGAGGGTCACAGTTGTATGTATGTACTGTGACACAGTACTCTGCAGGGGGGAGCAACTTCGTAGTGCTTTTGAGACTATCGTCTCAGAGCACGAGAAGATCTGCTCACTACCCAAATAAAACCCACTCTACATCTTCCTCTCTCAGCTCGCCATTTCTTATCCCTGTGGTTGGTGTCCCCCCCTTTACCTTCCTTTCCCCTCCTCTCCTAGTGTGTCGGGTATAAAAAACCAAAAAAAATACAAAATATCAAAAATCAATAAAAAAATAAGGCTCAGTTAAAAAATAGAAGTGAAAATAAATGAAGAAGGGCCCTTTGTATTTTTTAAAAGTCTGTGGACAGTTTGCGAACATTTAAAAAATTGGGTTGCTACCCTATCACAAACATTGACATTTTCTCTGGGAAGAAGTGGTGGCCCTGAAAAGAGCCTTTGTGTGGTGTTTGTAAGTCAAAAATTATAAATGCTAACACCTACTTCAAAATGGTTGTTGTAATTCCAAAAAAGGTCGCAATGCATTTTGTACATTTCTCAGAAAAATCTGATTGCCAGCATAAGTAAAATGGACTACATCTCTGCGAAAAATGTATGTACTACGAAACATAATATTTTCATTGTGAAAAGAGGACATGCCAAAATCTCTTAGAAAGGCACAAACAGCCTTATTAACATTGAGCCTTGCTTTTTCCATTTGTGGACCAAATGAAGAAGAACGAAGCCACATTTGTCTCTGCGCAATCTGTGAAAATATCACTTGAGAATTAGGAAACATGTCCATAACCTTCCCAAGTCCTTCTTTCATAGCAAATTGCAAAAAAATTCCAGTAACATGTCCTAAACTGTTCCCTCCACAATGAATTACAATTAAGTCTGGATGTTGCTCTGTCTCCAAAGTAGCACAGAGAGGTAGCAAGTCCAACCACTTCATTCCACGTACTCCATGCCAGTGTACTTCCACATGTGGGAATCCAAGATCTACAGCTACTCCACAGCTTTCTGCATGAACCTTCAACCAATGTATCCACGAATCTCCCAAAATCCAAACAATCTGTTTTCTGAAACACACAGCCATAGCTATCTTTTGTTCTCTCAGCAAAAAGAGTATCTGAGAAACTCTCTCCTGGCACAACACACCCACTAAACTTTCCTGACCAATCCCTTTCAGTGCTTATTCTCATTTACATGACTTCTGAAAAATCCCCGGATGTAACTCCTGATGTCCGCGAACTACCGCCATGTCGGCGGATATATCGTAACATGAACAGCCCTTCTACTATTTCGCCTCCACTCTCTCTGCCATTCCCTCATTGGATGTAGCTAAAAAATCACATGACCATGCACCAATCACATTCAAGAACTCTAGATCTAACTGCATCATAGATCAGCACTGCAAATGTACTGTGAATCTCTCTGAGTACAAGTGTCATATCATTGGCAAGCACCATCTACCAGAAATACTGTACAAGTCTCCAAGATTTCTACTTGCAGCTCCATGCATATCCATATGCATGAACACAAACTTCAGGTATGCATATTTTCTGTACAGTAGATGAACACATTTTCAAACAGACTTTTAGCTTGTGTAATCTGTAAAATGAATTTACTGTATTTTTTTCAATTTCCTAAAATCAACTATCACTCATAAACCTTTATACTATTTACTTTCTTTATACACACACACTCAAATCATGTTAAACTAACATTTTTTAAGTGAAATATATAGACTACATATATTCAAACAAAATTGCATGCAAGCACAATCTATGTTTAAATCTTTAAAAAAATACTTATACAATTTCATATTTGTTTGTTTTTATTTATTTATTTACTTAATTACTTTAATTTAGACATGACATTGAGGTGCTATTACCTAGAACAGCTTACTTACAGAAATAGTGGTATTCACTGGTATATTATAAATTTCACAAGACATAGTAAAGATATTTTTTTTGATACAGTTAGTCATTCAATACAATTTGTTCATTAAGAACATATCATATGTACTGAACTGATGTAATGTATCTTATGTAAATAAATTAGTTTAATGGTTTTAAAGAAGGCACTGAGGATTTCAATAAAAAAAATCAATATCTAAATTAAAAACAGCACTATATACAAACAAAGCTAGAAATTTGAAGCTTTTACAATTGCAGTGAAGACCAGTCTCCTGAAAAGAAGCAGCCGAATTCGAAGAACAAAGAACTAAGAAGTTACCTGTTAATTTAAGAAAAAAAGTATGTAGAATATCACCATAATATTTGTATTATTAATCAAACATACTATAACGTGAATACAAGCTATTTTGGTGCCTAAAAATAGAGATTGTGTACCATTTTGTCCAAAAATCTCCATGTCTTAAACAGCGATTTAAAGCCACAATGGCCCACAAATTCCTATTTTTGGACACACAAATTACCCAAATGAACTGCTACAATTTTCATATTATAGAACAAACAACTGTTTTAATTGTATACATTAGATTTACTATTTGTACTTTTCCACACCACTAGCTTACTTTTTTTGTCATCTGAACCCCAGTTTAGTAACACATACATTCAAGAATACCTATCCCTACTAGTTGTAGTTCCCAATGCACAATCACACACCATTACATACATCTTTATCATCTTACTCAAACACTCATGCACACAGCACACATACATTCCAGAACACCCCAACACATATCTTCTTTATTTTTTTCAACAGACCCTAAAGAATGCCTACCAAAAGTCAAGTCCGTAGAAAGCAACGCAAAAGTAGAGCAAATGAAAATAAAAGTGTCCAACATAAGCATCCATCTCTAGCAGAATTTGTAAAAAATAAGTTGAAACAAAACAGCTAATACAGTCATTTAGTGAAACACAAGAAGTTTCAAGTACAAAAACTTTGGCTCCTCTATCAAAATGTAAAACAAACCAAAAAACAATTAACAGAAAATCAGCTATCACTACAGATAAAACTACTTCTTCAAATGTTAATATAGTGCAAAGTAAGCATACCAAGAAAAGTATTTTAGCCAAAATGTACTGTCACAAAGTCCTTCAAAATTTTATAAAAACAGGAGAGAAATCAGGTTCAATGCTTAAAACCTATCGTAGGAAATGAATCTTAGAAGCGTTGCTGGACAGTGCAATTCTTCTGAAAAGACAGTTATTTATTTTACTGTTAAACAAAATGAAACCACTAACAAAACTAATAACTAAATTACAAAAATGACTTCTCAATAAGCGAAATGTTAACAGAAAGAACTTCTTAAGTATCTGCGGAGGTGAATGGAATCACACTACGAGCACAGAACCATATTTTAATGAAGAAGCGTACAAACAAAAGCGAACAAATACAATTGCCATACATAGCAGTGGTCGAGGTTATGAAAAAGTGAATAGTACCATAATGGAACAAGAAGTACTCCTTACAAAAATATGCCCTGAAAACTTAGAATTACCCCTCCATTCAACTGAATCAGAACGTCTAGTGTACAAATGGCCATGCACGTCAATGTGTAACATTCCCAAACAATGTTTCAAATCTTTACGCCAATTCCTCAATAAATATGTAAAAAGCAAAGACAAAATCAAAATTAAATTACTGCTGAATATGGATACCTGTCCAGTGCGCAAGTACACAGAACTACAAGGACATTCATTGGCCTGCATTACAGGACCTACTTGTAAAACCACTTTCCATGATATCAAAAGGATATCAACACATCATTCAACTATAAGAAATCTAGTCTATACACTGTACTATGCTAAAAGTCCTGCTTTAGCACTAGCAAAGTTAAATAACATCCTTTTACATGGTACAGCAAAAGACCTACTTGAAGAAATTCACTATATCCAGAAAAAATATTTTGGAAGTGAAAGCCATTTACAGAATGAAATAGCTTTAAACCAATTAAGCAACAATTCTACATATGGCAACCTTTTGCTAAACACATACAAAAAAGAAATACTAAAATTTAAAAGTACATCAGCTGAAGTACCAAACCATGTATGTGTATGTTGCCGTAGAACTTTTTATAAAAGTAACACAAAAACTGTAGACCTAACATACAAAATAGAAGACAATGAAGATTCTAAATGGTTTGAATTAGCTCTCTACCTTGTAGCAGAAAACAAATATGAAATAACTGAGCCCTTAATAATTTGCAGTTACTGCACTACAAAACTTGACAACAACCAAACTCCTTCACGTGCTATCACAAATAATTTGGAATTATACCCAGTACCAAAACCCCTACAACAACTTAATTTATATGAGAGCATCATAATTCAAACAGTACACCCATTTCAAGCAATAATACGCCTTCATCCAAAAACAGCAAAATTACCTCTCTCTGAATTGGTAAAAGGCATTCGTGGAAAAGTAGTTTATTTACCATTAGAGCTAAAAGAAAATGTGCATACTCTAGGAGTGCAACGTCCAATGCAGCAATCTTTAATTATCTTAGTAAATGGAGTAACTACAAAAGACAAAAAAATATGGCAACAGCTGGTAGATTTATATAAAGTTAGACAAGCCTTCCAATATCTTAAAGAGAATAATGAATATTACAAAGAAATTAATATTGAAGAAAACTTGAAAGATACAACTGAAATAATTCAAGAAACACAAGAAGCTGGTCAATTTGAGCTACTAGATCCTGCTACAATATCAAATACTTTAGACCATTACACAATTCATCCTTTGCACTGTAATGACACTGTAGAAGATGTACTGGAAACTTACCAAATGCGTCAAACAAAAGGATCGCCAATCAGCATATGGGAAAAAAGTATAGAAGCATGTGCTTTTCCTCTACTCTTTCCTACTGGCAAAGGAGGAAGGTATGATGATAGACCTATTCAAATATCAGCTTCAGAATACCGCTCATTACGGATGTATTCTGAAGATCCCAGATTTAGACAAAATGTGGAATACATATTCCACCTACTCTTTGAAAGTGAACTAGCAACTTTATGTTACGGAGTTGCACACATATTAAAATCAGGATCACACTTTCAAAATATGACAGCTACACAATTATTAGAAAAAGTGCAACAAAAGGATGAGGTTTTACAATCAAATATTACAAATCTATTAGCAAATATGCGTGGTACTAAAGAATACTGGTTTCGACGTCATGGAGATGTACGTTGTATGATCAGAAACCTTGGCCCACCCACTTGGTTTGTTAGATTAAGTTGTGCAGAATATGCATGGGAAGATTTACATGATTTCCTACGCATATCAAATAAAAACAAAACAAACATAGATATACTAACACCTGGAGAACTTTGTTCTTTGGATCCTGTTAATGTTTCAAGATATTTTCACCATCGCTTCATTGCTATGCTACATTTTATTTGTAATAAAACTGTTCCTCCCCTTGGAGAAGTACAACACTTCTTTTGGAGAAAAGAATACCAAGCCAGAGGAGCACCACATATCCACATGCTTTTATGGATTAAAGATGCTCCTAAATTTGGTCAAGACAGTGATGCCACTGTTTTACAGTTTATTGAAAAATATGTCACTTGTGAAATTCCATCAGAAGCCACAAATAGTGATCTTCATGCACAAATTTTACGATTTCAAAGACACAAATGTGGAAAATATTGTCATCGCAAATACAAAAACAAAGGGAAATACTACACCAAATGCCGATTTGGTTTCCCTAGACCAGTTACAAATACAGGTCAAGTGAACATCCTCATGTCTTCAGTTAGACATAGTGTTAAAGGTAAGTCACCTAAAAATACATATTACATAAAAAGAAAAGAAGAAGAAAAATATATCAATGATTATAATGCAATAATTGCCCACTGATGGAATGCAAACATAGATATGCAGTACATTGCAGACAATTCTACTGCAGTTGCACGATATGTCACAGCATACTTAACTAAAGCAGAAAAGACAGAGCTCCAAGACCTCTGGAATGACCTGTCATCAGATAAAACAGTATCTCAGAATTTATACAGCTTGGGCATAAAAATGCTCACCCATAGAGAATGTGGATCATATGAAGCAGCTGATCGTTTAACTGGTACTGCATTGTATGGTAAATCTGAAAATATAGTATGGCTAAGTCTTGGTCCAGCTAAATCTAGAAAAAGAGTTCTAAAATCATATGAAGATATAGAAACAACAGCCAAACATGATCCTAACAACCAAGACATTTTAAAAAACAATTTATTAGACACATACTACCCAAACAGAAGTAATACTTTGGAAAACATGTGTCTATACCACATAGCCCAAAACTACACATACAAAAATAATATGAAACCTGATGAAAAAAAAGGTAAATATAGAGTGACAAACTGTGAAGGCAGCTTAGTTAAACTCACTAAACCAAATTTAATTAATCATATCAAATTGTCATTAAAGACTCCTCAACATAAAGAAGTATATTACATGTGCCTGCTACAACTCTTCAAACCATGGAGAAAAGAAGAACAATTACTAGATAACTATGACTCATATGAGGATGTTTTCAAAGCAAATGAAAGCACTATAACTGATGTAAACTTTACACAGTACAAAAAAATGTTGCACAATGAACTGCAACACGAAGAAGAACTCCAAGCCCAACTAGATAAGGACACTCCTGACAGTAGTCAACCTTCTGAAACAGGAAGCCAAGAACCACTGGGAGAACCACTAATAATAAATGAGGCAGAATTAGCTATGATAGAAGTAGAAAACACCATGGTGTTGATTCATGGAATTAATGTGCGCCGAAAATTCCGGCGCCGAGGTGCCAAAATGTGCGATTCGCAGTAAAAGAGCGAAAATCGCCGTGCGCGAGAAAAATATCGGATGTGTGCTGAAAAAGTGCGCGGCGCATGCCGGCGCACAGGATATCTAACGGCGTGCGCCACGGCCACAGCGAAATCGCACATAGCGCGGCGCACACAACAAAAGTAGGCGGAACACGGGGCGTAACACTCGGAATGGGGAACAACTTGTCAAAATGTGTGTGTCACGGGGGAAGTACAGGAGGCAAGTGCACGGAATGCCCACACGCTCGCCTACAACACGTATTCATGGAATCCAATAGGGCAAACCAGCGCACAGTCAAACCAGCGCACAGGCCCAAACACGTCCGCCACAAGAAAGCAGGCGGTAGTGTCCCTGCCCCTGAAATAAATGTGCACCAAAATGTGCGCCAACAAAAAGCACCTATATACAGCTATGATGAATGTCACATACTGTGGCCCTCTAAGACAAATGACGTGCAAAGGGGTACGCGACAAACACGGACACCCGCTGTGTGAAAAATAGCGTGTGCGTGTATTCTGTGCTGCGCGGAAAGTCCCACACACGATTTGCCTGGGTACATATATTCCGGGGTGCGCGGGAAGTCCCACACGCGATTGGCTGGGTACGTGTATTCCGGGGTGCGTGGGAAATTCCACACGCGAATTGCCTGGGTCCGTTTATTCCGGGGTGCGCAGGAAGTCCCACACGCAAATTGCCTGGGTCCGTGTATTCCGGGGTGCGCGGGAAGTCCCACACGCGATTGGCCAGGGTACGTGTATTCCAGGGTGCGCCGGAAGTTTCACACGCTAATTCTGCAGGGTACGTGTATTCCGGGGTGCGCGTGAAGTTCCACACGCTAATTCTGCAGGGTACGTGTATTCCGGGGTGCGCGGGAAGTTCCACACGCAAATTCAGCAGGGTACGTGGATTCCGGGGTGCGCGTGAAGTTCCACACGCTAATCCTGCAGGGTATGTGTATTCTGGGGTGCGTGGGAAGTTCCACACGCGATTTCAGCAGGGTACGTGTATTTCGGGGGTGCCGGGTAGTACTACACGTGAATTGACCATGTGGGTCCTCCCAGGTGTTCCCTCTACACCGTCCACGGCCCCTGCAGGCAGCCCACACCACAGGGGACTATCCTGCACCCCTGCTCATGTCCCGCAGGCAGCCCATCCACCATGACCATGCCCCCAGCCAACCCACATGTCACCTTGCACTACTGATCACCAACACATGTCTCCCAGCACCCCCACCCACCAGCAGTCAGGGGCACCCTCCACCAGGCCCCCACTCATGTCCCCCTGCACCCCCACACCCTAGCAGCCAGGGGCACCCACCACCAGGCCCCCACTCATGTCCCCCTGCACCCACACCCACCAGCAGCCAGGGGCACCCTCCACCAGGCCCCCACACATGTCTCCCACCACCCCCACCCCCCAGCAGTCAGGGGCACCCTCCACCAGGCCCCCACACATGTCTCCCTGCACCCCCACCCCCCAGCAGTCAGGGGCACCCTCCACCAGGCCCCCACTCATGTCCCCCTGCACCCCCAGCCCCAGCAGTCAGGGGCAGCCTCCACCAGGCCCCCACTCATGTCCCCCTGCACCCCCACCCCCCAGCAGTCAGGGGCAGCCTCCACCAGGCCCCCACTCATGTCCCCCTGCACTCCCACCCACCAGCAGCCAGGGGCACCCTCCACCAGGCCCCCACACATGTCTCCCACCACCCCCACCCCCAGCAGTCAGGGACACCCTCCACCAGGCCCCCACACATGTCTCCCTGCACCCCCACCCCCCAGCAGTCAGGGGCACCCTCCACCAGGCCCCCACTCATGTCCCCCTGCACCCCCACCCCCCAGCAGTCAGGGGCAGCCTCCACCAGGCCCCCACTCATGTCCCCCTGCACCCCCACCCCCCAGCAGCCAGGGGCAGCCTCCACCAGGCCCCCACTCATGTCCCCCTGCGCCCCCACCCACCAGCAGCCAGGGGCACCCTCCACCAGACCCCCACACATGTCTCCCACCACCCCCACCCCCCAGCAGTCAGGGACACCCTCCACCAGGCCCCCACACATGTCTCCCTGCACCCCCACCCTCCAGCAGTCAGGGGCACCCTCCACCAGGCCCCCGCTCATGTCCCCCTGCACCCCCACACCCCAGCAGCCAGGGGCACCCTCCACCAGGCCCACACTCATGTCCCCCTTCCCCCCCACCCACCAGCATCCAGGGGCACCCTCCACCAGGCCCACACACATGTCTCCCACCACCCCCACCCCCCAGCAGTCAGGGGCACCTGCCAGCAGGCCCACACACGTCTCCCACCACCCCCACCCCCCAGCAGTCAGGGGCAGCCTCCACACGGCCCCCACTCATGTCCAACTCATGTCCCCCTGCACCCCCACACCCCAGCAGTCAGGGGCACCCTCCACCAGGCCCTCACTCATGTCCAACTCATGTCCCCCTACACCCCCACCACCGAGCAGTCAGGGGTACCCTCCACCAGGCCCCCACTCATGTCCCCCTGCTCCCCCACCCACCAGCATCAAGGGGCACCCTCCACCAGGCCCCCACACATGTCTCCCACCACCCCCACACCCGAGCAGTCAGGGGCACCTGCCAGCAGGCCCACACACATGTCTCCCACCACCCCCACCCCCCAGCAGTCAGGGGCACCCTCTACCAGGCCCCCACTCATGTCCCCCTGAACCCCCCCCAGCATCCAGGGGCACCCGCCACCAGGCCCCCACACATGTCTCCCACCACCCCCACCCCCCAGCAGTCAGGGGCATCTGCCAGCAGGCCCACACACATGTCTCCCACCACCCTCACCCCCCAGCAGTCAGGGGCAGCCTCCATCAGGCCCCCACTCATGTCCAACTCATGTCCCCCTGCACCCCCACCCCCCAGCAGTCAGGGGCACCCTCCACCAGGCCCCCACTCATGTCCCCCAGCACCCCCACCCACCAGCAGCCAGGGGCAGCCTCCACAGGCCCCCACACATGTCTCCCACCACCCCCACCCACCAGCATCCAGGGGTACCCTCCACCAGGCCCCCACACATGTCTCCGACCACCCCCACCCCCCAGCAGTCAGGGGCACCTGCCAGCAGGCCCACACACATGTCTCCCACCACCCCCACCCCCCAGCAGTCAGGGGCTGCCTCCACCAGGCCCCCACTCATGTCCCCCTGAACTCCACCCCCCAGCAGCCAGGGGCACCCTCCACCAGGCCCCCACTCATGTCCAACTCATGTCCCCCTGCACCCCACCCCCCAGCAGTCAGGGGCACCCTCCACCAGGCCCCCACTCATGTCCCCCTGCACCCCCACCCACCAGCATCCAGGGGCACCCTCCACCAGGCCCACACTCATGTCCCCCTGCATCCCCACCCACCAGCATCCAGGGGCACCCTCCACCAGGCCCCCACACATGTCTCCCACCACCCCAACCCCCCAGCAGTCAGGGGCACCTGCCAGCAGGCCCACACACATGTCTCCCACCACCCCCACCCCCCAGCAGTCAGGGGCAGCCTCCACCAGGCCCCCACTCATGTCCCCCTGCACCCCCACCCCCCAGCAGTCAGGGGCAGCCTCCACCAGGCCCCCACTCATGTCCCCCTGCACCCCCACCAACCAGCAGCCAGGGGCAGCCTCCACCAGGCCCCCACACATGTCTCCCACCACCCCCACCCCCCAGCAGTCAGGGGCACCCTCCACCAGGCCCCCACACATGTCTCCCTGCACCCCCACCCCCCAGCAGTCAGGGGCACCCTCCACCAGGCCCCCACTCATGTCCCCCTGCACCCCCACCCCCCAGCAGTCAGGGGCAGCCTCCACCAAGCCCCCACTCATGTCCCCCTGCACCCCCACCCCCCAGCAGCCAGGGGCAGCCTCCACCAGGCCCACACACATGTCTCCCACCACCCCCACCCCCCAGCAGTCAGGGGCAGCCTCCAGCAGGCCCCCACTCATGTCCCCCTGCACACCCACCCCCCAGCAGTCAGGGGCACCCTCCACCAGGCCCTCGCTCATGTCCAACTCATGTCCCCCTGCACTCCCACCCCCGAGCAGTCAGGGGTACCCTCCACCAGGCCCCCACTCATGTCCCCCTGCTCCCCCACCCACCAGCATCCAGGGGCACCCTCCACCAGGCCCCCACACATGTCTCCCACCACCCCCACCCCCCAGCAGTCAGGGGCATCTGCCAGCAGGCCCACACACATGTCTCCCACCACCCCCACCCCCCAGCAGTCAGGGGCAGCCTCCACCAGGCCCCCACTCATGTCCAACTCATGTCCCCCTGCACCCCCACCCCCCAGCAGTCAGGGGCACCCTCCACCAGGCCCCCACTCATGTCCCCCAGCACCCCCACCCACCAGCAGCCAGGGGCAGCCTCCACCAGGCCCCCACACATGTCTCCCACCACCCCCACCCACCAGCATCCAAGGGCACCCTCCACCAGGCCCCCACACATGTCTCCGACCACCCCCACCCCCCAGCAGTCAGGGGCACCTGCCAGCAGGCCCACACACATGTCTCCCACCACCCCCACCCCCCAGCAGTCAGGGGCAGCCTCCACCAGGCCCCCACTCATGTCCCCCTGAACTCCACCCCCCAGCAGCCAGGGGCACCCTCCACCAGGCCCCCACTCATGTCCAACTCATGTCCCCCTGCACCCCACCCCCCAGCAGTCAGGGGCACCCTCCACCAGGCCCCCACTCTTGTCCCCCTGCACCCCCACCCACCAGCATCCAGGGGCACCCTCCACCAGGCCCACACTCATGTCCCCCTGCACCCCCACCCACCAGCATCCAGGGGCACCCTCCACCAGGCCCCCACACATGTCTCCCACCACCCCAACCCCCCAGCAGTCAGGGGCACCTGCCAGCAGGCCCACACACATGTCTCCCACCACCCCCACCCCCCAGCAGTCAGGGGCAGCCTCCAGCAGGCCCCCACTCATGTCCCCCTGCACCCCCACCCCCCAGCAGTCAGGGGCACCCTCCACCAGGCCCTCGCTCATGTCCAACTCATGTCCCCCTGCACTCCCACCCTCGAGCAGTCAGGGGTACCCTCCACCAGGCCCCCACTCATGTCCCCCTGCTCCCCCACCCACCAGCATCCAGGGGCACCCTCCACCAGGCCCCCACACATGTCTCCCTGCACCCCCAACCCCCAGCAGTCAGGGGCAGCCTCCACCAGGCCCCCACTCATGTCCCCCTGCACCCCCACCCACCAGCAGTCAGGGGCAGCCTCCACCAGGCCCCCACTCATTTCCCCCTGCACCCCCACCCACCAGCAGCCAGGGGCACCCTCCACCAGGCCCCCACACATGTGTCCCACCACCCCCACCCCCCAGCAGTCAGGGGCACCCTCCACCAGGCCGCCACACATGTCTTCCTGCACCCCCACCCCCCAGCAGTCAGGGGCACCCTCCACCAGGCCCACACTCATGTCCCCCTGCACCCCACACCCCAGCAGCCAGGGGCACCCTCCACCAGGCCCACACTCATGTCCCCCTGCACCCCCACCCACCAGCATCCAGGGGCACCCTCCACCAGGCCCCCACACATGTCTCCCACCCCCTCCACCCCCCAGCAGTCAGGGGCACCTGCCAGCAGGCCCACACACATGTCTCCCACCACCCCCACCCCCCAGCAGTCATGGGCAGCCTCCACCAGGCCCCCACTCATGTCCAACTCATGTCCCCCTGCACCCCCACCCCCCAGCAGTCAGGGGCACTGTTAGGGAGAATTCTCTGTTTAGGCTGAATTTCCTAACCTAGTGAGTCCCCCAGCAGCTTTGCTGGATTTCTGGAGTTAGTTTTTTCCATCCTGCCAAGAGTGAGACTCTTTTTCTCCCACTCTTGGACTTGAATGTGTGTAATTCCTTTGAATGTCAATGTGTTCTATGGGCTATGGGGTCTTTTACTCCATAGGGTCTCATATGTTTTTCTATGTGTGTTACACCGCACCCTACGTGCCGTAAAACTGGGGCGTCCTAGCGGACCTCCGTCATAGATTCCATACCCGGGGACTGACTACTGTCTCCCCGGGCATGTAAAGTCACCATTGGCTTTACTAGACCTAAAATTACTAACAGAACTAGTACAAACCATCCTATTGTGGACGTACTAGTAGGGGTAATTCGATTACTCCTGGGTCTGTTATTCGAGGGGGCACTGTCCCGTCCCCCCTCGTCGAGTTTTGGATGGTGGCAGTGGAAACTACTTGTTATGTTCGACCCGTTGTTGCCGGATAGAATGAGGTGTCTTAATCCTCGCCTCTCCATAGGGTCGCCTCCAAGCTTTCTCTAAGCGTATTGTTCTGAACTGGTTCAATCTTCCAATAACCATTTGCTACACAGACTCGAACGCATTTCCACAAAGAGACTTTTTGGGACATATCGCCTTGCCTCTCTCCGAGTGGGCCTGGCCTCTGAACTTTATGATCTATTGTGGTTCTTGTCTTCTTGCCTTGCATTTTTCCCGTGAAGTATTGAACTGTGTTGATTTCGTAACCTACTTATTGTTCTCTCCCGTCCTAACGAATACTAGATTGCCATCTAGGTGGCAGCATACACCTCTGTCTGCAAATAAGTGATGCTGGTAAAACCTAGGCTTGTCGAGCTATTGTTAGGGGGATTGATCTTTTGCTTCGTAGAGTAATTGTAATTGAATTATTTGCCGTGATAGTGTCCGAGTGTTTTTTATAGATGTTCCGTTATAAATAAATACCTTTATATCTTTACACTGAAGCCTTGTACGTGTTTGCTTGTCTTACTGTGAAGAATTGCCCTATATTGTATACTCCACATACTGCTTAACTCTTCTTGAGAGAAGTCTGACTGCTCAGCCACAGCTACCAAGTGATCTGTGTGGTACAGACTGCTACCAGGTGGGTTTACTACCAAACACCTGTAGTCCTAAATCTTTTGCAGTGGTCCCAGAGGGAACTGCACAGGTTTCCGCCTAACAGGCACCCTCCACCAGGCCCTCACTCATGTCCAACTCATGTCCCCCTGCACCCCCACCCCCGAGCAGTCAGGGGTACCCTCCACCAGGCCCCCACTCATGTCCCCCTGCTCCTCCACCCACCAGCATCCAGGGGCACCCTCCACCAGGCCCCCACACATGTCTCTCACCACCCCCACACCCCAGCAGTCAGGGGCACCTGCCAGCAGGCCCACACACATGTCTCCCACCACCCCCACCCCCCAGCAGTCAGGGGCTGCCTCCACCAGGCCCCCACTCATGTCCCCCTGCACCCCCACCCCCCAGCAGTCAGGGGCACCCTCCACCAGGCCCCCACTCATGTCCCCCTGAACCCCCACCCCCCAGCATCCAGGGGTACCCTCCACCAGGCCCCCACACATGTCTCCCACCACCCCCACCCCCAGCTGTCAGGGGCACCTGCCTGCAGGCCCACACACATGTCTCCCACCACCCCCACCCCCCAGCAGTCAGGGGAAGCCTCCACCAGGCCCCCACTCATGTCCAGCTCATGTCCCCCTGCACCCCCACCCCCCAGCAGTCAGGGGCACCCTCCACCAGGCCCCCACTCATGTCCCCCTGCACCCCCACCCACCAGCAGCCAGGGGCACCCTCCACCAGGCCCCCACACATGTCTCCCACCACCCCCACCCACCAGCATCCAGGGGCACCCTCCACCAGGCCCCCACACATGTCTCCCACCACCCCCACCCCCCAGCAGTCAAGGGCACCTGCCAGCAGGCCCACACACATGTCTCCCACCACCCCACCCCCCAGCAGTCAGGGGCAGCCTCCACCAGGCCCCCACTCATGTCCCCCTGGACTCCACCCCCCAGCAGCCAGGGGCACCCTCCACCAGGCCCCCACTCATGTCCAACTTATGTCCCCCTGCACCTCCACCCCCCAGCAGTCAGGGGCACCCTCCACCAGGCCCCCACTCATGTCCCCCTGCACCCCCACCTCCCAGCATCCAGGGGCATCCTCCACCAGGCCCCCACTAATGTCTCCCACCACCCCCACACCCCAGCAGTCAGGGGCACCTGCCAGCAGGCCCCCACACATGTCCCCCAGCCAACACGTCATCACAATCCAGATCCCAGACTCCTATGCCCACCCAAATCCCACCCCACGCCACCCCAGTCCAAACACCCAACCAAGCTTTACATCCATTCAAAATGGAAAAACCCATTACATGATAGATAACAAATAAGCAGTATGCGCATGAGTACAAGTCCGTCAGACCCACACAATGGCAACACATGACTGTGAAAACCCACATTCTGACATGCATGAAACCAATGAGAGAAGTACACACATTGAAGTAAGAAACAAAAATGTATTACAGTGTAAATGAAGTGAATGAAATCAAAAGAAACAATAATGGCAACAAAAATCAAATGCAGCATGTCCACCAAAATAATAAATAATGAAAATGGGAATCCAAAATAACCATAAAGAAATTGTGTCCAAAGTCACTGTCCAACAAAGTAAAGTGAAAATCCATTGCTCCATGGTGAAAAAAATAATAAAAGATGAAGGCCACAAATCCACTGTCAAACTATGTACAAAGAGCAAATCCATGGTCCATGATCCCAACGATGTAAATGAAACCTACAATAAGACCTACCTAACTAATAACTATATACAAAAAAGTGGGGCATAGTCCAAGCGCCCCAAATTAAAAAAAAAGAAATAAAACCTAACACTAATTAACTATGTACAAAGGCGGTGGGCTAGTCCAGAGGCTCACTCCGTGGTGTCCCGGGCCAGGGCATCATCGAACTCCTGTTCGATGTCCCGGAGGCTGTCCTGTTCCATGGCCCCGAGGGTCCGCAGGGACGCCAACATGTCCTCCTCCAACTCCCTGCAGATTCCCTGGAGGCACTCGGCCCACCTCAGGGCCGTCCGCATGGAGTTCTACGCCCTGACCATCGTGAGTCGCGCCTCTTCCGCCCGCCGCCGCTCCGCACCTATCTGCTGGCCCAACCACTGCAACACGGAAGACACTTCCCGTCCTGGGTCCTCCTGCCCTCCGGCCGATGCCTGCCTCTCCGATGTAGATTGCCCCGAGCCACGATGCCCCCCACGTTGACTCCGCTGCTGCCTCCGACGCAACTGCCTCTGCCAGCACAACGGCATCCAGGCTGATGGAATCCACCGACGCCGTCGTGTACATGCCCTGCCCAATGATGCCGGCACATCCTCCATCTGCTGGGGTCCAGTTGCTGTGGTGTCCACCCCTGCTGGACCTCTGATTCCCGACTGTGGCAGGGATGGGATCCCCACCAAGCTGGCTGCGTTGGTCAGGGCAGGTCCACAGGGGGCCCTGGTGGCATCTGGGCCGGAAGACGGCATGGAGAACGACTGGCGTACAGATGGGTCGACACATGTATGAAACCCCCGACCACGGCCGATCCCAACCGGGCCACGTTGGCACGGTGCTCTTCATGATGACGTGCAAGCTCCTCCCGGGAAGCATGCACGTCATCACGAATGACACCCGTGCGCAACGCAACACCAATCAGGACCTTCTCCATACAGCCACGGGTCCCCTCGTCCGCAGGTCAGACACACAGACATGGATACCATATATGTACATGGCATCAGCACCCATCCCTCACCCCCACCCATGTCCAGGAACAGAGACTGGCATGCTCTCATGTGTTCAATCCGCATAGGGCTCCCCATGTTGCATTTAAACACATGCACCAACCGTGTGGTTCACACATTACTGGTCTCACATGCATGACCATGATGTCCCTGCACACATACATGCGTACATGGCCTATGTCACACATACAGACAAGCATCAGACAACCAGCACACTGCAACATGCCCTGTCTCACACAGCAATGCTTGCCCACTTACCGCTCAACTCCAGACGGGTCTGCCTCGCAAGGATCTGGGCGTGGAGCGCTGGGTCTACATGTTCCAGGACCCTCAGCTGGAAGGTACTCATGCAGCCCCGGCCCCCCTCCATGAGGCGCCGGGCCTTCAAGAGGGTCCTGGACCTCAAGTCCTCCCAGCGCTTCTTGACTTTTTGGATGTTGCGGGTTGCCACCCCCTCCGCGTTGATGGCAACCACCAAGTCGTCCCAGATCCTGTCCCGTCCTTCCTTGTTGGCGCGTGACGATCCGAAGAGGGCATCATACTGCCCCAGGACTTGCTCCACCAGGACACCAACTTCGGTGGCACTGAAGCTGGTGCCCCTCTGCCTCTCTGGCCGGGGGTTGCCACTGGTGCCAGATGTTGCAGTGCCCGACATGGCAACCCTAGAGGCAGGAGTGGGTGGGCAACTGGGTCCTGGGGCTGGGCTGTGGAGCGATGGTATACCAGTCGGGAGTCTTCTGTTCCAGCAGGGGTGGACACAGCAACTGGACCCCTGCAGATGGCAGATGTGCAGGCACAAAATGGCAGGGCACGGTGGCAGCAGGCAGGCAGTCAGGCAGCAGATGGCTCGTGGGAGGCTGCTCGGGGCTCTGGGGGGCAGTAATTCGGCCTTCTGGGCAGGAGCGTGGTCTTCCGTGTACTTACGCGTGGCCAGCTTGATACGGAGTGAATTGGCACGTGAAAATCCTGCACGTCAATGTGAAATTCGAGGAAAGGGCCTTAGCGCGTAAGCGCGTCAGCACACATACGCGATTCCATTGGACCAAAGGCCCTCAGCGCGTAAGCGCGTCTGTGATGTGACGCGCGCAGGTGTTTCCCTCATAGCACGTGATGACAGAGCACACGTGGAAACACTGCACTTCAGAGTACCATTGCGTGTAATTGGATGAAAGTGCGCGTACACGCAATTGGCCTGGGTACGTGTATTGCAGGGGTTCGCGGGAATTCTCAAACGCGATTTGCTTGGGTACGTGTATTACCGGGGTGCGCGGGAATTCTCACATGCGATTTGCTTGGGTACGTGTATTACAGGGGTGCACGCGAATTCTCACACGCGATTTGCTTGGGTACGTGTATTACAGGGGTGCGTGGGAAGTTTTATACGCTCGCCAACAACACGTACCCATGGAATTGAACGGGGCTAAGGCATGCGCACAAAAAAACGTGCTAATCCGGAAACACGTACGCCAGCAGGAAGCAGGCGTACGTCGACCCGCGCAGCATAAAAGTGCGCGAAAACAACAAACAAGCTCAGACGCCAGGATGAATATATCGTTCCTAGCAGCAGTGGCCGTGTGTTACCAAAGGAGGAGGAGGAGGATAGCGAGGGCCCGAATTTTCACACCCAGAACCAGCCTTTTTGGGATGCCTGATGACCAGGTGTATGGGAGGTACAGGTTTACGCCTCAAATAATACTGGACCTGGTGAGTGAGTGGGAGGATGACCTCACATCACCTACCCTGTGCTCCCAAGCACTCAGCCCCCTGGAGAAGGTCCTTAATGTACTGCACTTCTTGGCCACTGGATCATTTCAGCGGACAAGTGCCATAGTGGGTGGGGTGTCACAGGCCACGCAGTCACGCTGCCTACACCAGGTCTTGAACATCATCACTGCATGCCCATCAGTCCGCAGGCATATATACCTGCCCAGGACACCTGCAGAAAGGCAGGCTGCCACCCTGGATTTCTACGGTGTGGCACAATTCCCCAAAGTGCAAGGTGCCATTGACTGCACCCATGTGGCACTACGTCCCCCCAGGGCATCTGAGCACATCTATAGGAACCGCAAGCACTGGCATTCCATCAATGTGCAGGTAGTATGTAATGTCAAGGGAATCATCACCTCAGTATATGCCAACTATCCAGGGTCCACCCACGACAGCTTCATTTACTGAATGTCTACCCTAAGCCGGGACCTAGAAGCTGGGCGGCATGGCGATACATGGCTGCTTGGTGAGTATGAATGCCACTGCACATGCATGCATGCATGTCAGATGCAGAGTTATGTCACTACCCCACTAATGATACCCATCACCTCCTCACCAGGGGACAGTGCCTACCCTCTGAGCACCCACATGATGACACCAATTCGGAACCCCATCACGCCTCCCGAGGTAAGATACAACACAGCCCATATTGCAACCCGGGGCATAGTGGAGCGCACATTCGGAGTGCTCAAGTCACGCTTTCGCTCCCTTGACCGTTCTGGTGGGCAGCTGTTATATGCGCCCCCAGTAGTGTGCAGGATCATAGTGGCAGCATGTGTCCTGCACAATGTTGCAACACGCCGAGGCCTGGCTGAGGACATGGTGGTGCCCCCATATCCCCAACCACATGCACGCCCGCTGCGCATGGGAGGGGAAAGGGCATGGGGTGAGGCAGCTGGTACGCAGCTGGTGGCTAATTACTTCAGATAGAAATCACACCCCTGTGGAGTGCACACAGCCCTGGCACATACCATCTGATAAGCAATGATGACTCAACATGACAAATCGGACGAACAAAGGGACAGTCAACTGTCAGAACCATAGCAGCTTGAGATTGTTCATGTGGAAGTGTCACAATGTGTGCATCCCTACCTACACAAACACCACCAATGCAGTGTCACCAAAAGACACACTTCCATGCAGCAGAAATGAATACCCACTTGCAAAATACTACATGAGAACAGTGCCATGTCACCCAACCCCTCCCCGGCACCGCCACACAACACACCATGGCATGTCATGCAATGTGAGAGCAAACAAATTAATCCCCACAACATGACCCAAGTGTCACCAACTACAGTGTCCCTAATGGAAACTGGCCACACATGAAATGTTCACAGTAATGCAGGACCAACAACACACATTACCAAATACTTACCAAGAATACCAATAACCTACACAACCTCCAACCTACCATAAACATGACAGTACAGACTTAAAAAATTGGTAGCCTCACTACCTGATAATGCCAGTACTTCGAACACTTCCAAGTATACAGTGTTAGCGCCACGCAAGAGTGTAGTTGCACTGCTTACAACATGGACTCCAGTTCCAAAGTAAACCGCCTTGTGAAGACATGAGAAATGGACCTGCAATTTCGGAGGATGAGATGGATGCAGAAGCACATATCAATACACCATGCAGTGTACAATACAGCAACAATATGCACTAGGAATGTATACACAGTATTGACTACAGACTGCCCACAAATCAAATGGGAGTCCAACGTCACTGTGTACGTCAATGTCACTTGGGCACACCCTTTGCAAGCCCATGGAAACGGGAAGCAGGAGGGGTGTGTGTCACACAAACCCAAGCATCTGACCCAAATTCAGGACAAGCCTGCATGTGCCCAGCCACAATACAGCACATGCCCACGGGAGCCACACAAGGCAACACACTGTCCAAAAAATCAAAATTTTAAAAAAAAAATAAAAAAAAATGGCCATTAATGGGCCCGGGTGGGGGGGTGGGGGAGGCCACCCAGGAGGTCCGAGGACAGGGTGCACACCAAAACCCACCTGTGTGGATCTTGCGAAAAAAAACACCTCCATGGGCTCATGGCCTGCACGGCTACCCTATTGTGAGAGAATCACTGCTGTCGTTCTCCCCAGACTCTGCAGCTACCTCAGGAGGTGGTGGCACTATGGGAGGCAGCCCACGCAAAGCCCTAGTCTGGTCCTCCATGGCAGCAAGCATGCGGGTCTGGAAGGTCTGGTTCTGGAGGATAATCGTGC
Source organism: Ambystoma mexicanum (assembly GCF_040938575.1). Lineage (NCBI taxonomy): Eukaryota > Metazoa > Chordata > Amphibia > Caudata > Ambystomatidae > Ambystoma > Ambystoma mexicanum. The sequence continues at coordinate 270,136,833 of NC_090938.1, forward strand.
GGAGGTCCCCATGCAATAACTCACAGGATGACCGGACCTCCTCACGAGTTGCCTGCATCTCAGCTGAGAGCGTACGTGTGAGACGCTCCAGCTGCTGTTCTGTCCTTGTGTTTGTTGAAGCCTCAAGCTCAACAAGAGTCGTCCTGAGGTGACGGAGTTCCACCCTCAGGGCTTCCCTGTGGCCCTGGGACTCTATGGAAATGGCTTCCCACAGAGTCGCCAGTGCCGCCCGCCTGCCCCTGTCGGACGCCAACATGTCCTCCCTGTGTGACTGGCAGATGGAGTCTGTTGCCTGCTGTAGTCGCTCCATCAGCCTTTCTGGGGAGACAATGGAAGTGGCCACCCTCTCCATGGCCTGAGCCATCATCTCTGATGATGCTGCCTGTTGGGTTGCCATACCGTATATGGATTGCTCCCATGCGGTATTGCCAGGCGGCATATGGCCACCACGTCGGCAGGCACCACACCTGTCTGGGGCAAGGCGAACTGCACCTTGCTGTGCCGGCACTGCCTGAGGCTGCAGGACTGCATTCCCCCTCTGATCTGCTGGCCCAGGAACAGGATCAGATGTTGCGGAGTGTGACCCTGCATCCGTAACCACCAAAGGCGTACCTGCCAACACTGACATCCCCATTGAGGGTTCTACCCCTGGTGCAGGTGGGTTGGACAGAACAGAATCCCTCCCAGGAACACTCACCTGCGAAGACACATAGGTCTCATCATCCGAATCGACACCTGAATACAGCTCGGGGGAGGTGCAGCCAGAGACACCCCTTGAGAGCACGACCTGCAGCAGTTGTGGGTTCTCACCCACCACCACACCACGTCCCTCACTGGTGGTCGGTCGGCACTGAGACCCCTCCTGGGTCTGAACCATCTCCACAACCCCAGCAGTATCAAGTGCGTCATCCCCTGCAAAGACATAAAAGAAAAGAAATGGAAAATGGCATTAGCACTATGGCACACAATTAGGGCTGAGAAGCTACAGAAACAGTACTTGATTGACACATGTCCCACATGACTAAAACCCTCCCATGCATGCACCGTCACTGCGTATGAAGGGGAGGCAGATGGCACACATTGATGACACCAAGATGGAAGATGAACACATTTGCTGCATGCTGCCTAGCAGTGGCATCACACATTGGCCTGTGATTGGCAGGTCAAATACACATGCCATCACACAGATGGCATGTACCCTAGCCATAAAGTGAAGAGGGAGAGGAGAGCACCAATTGTTCATTCAGTCTATTTTGCTCATGAAATTGCTTTTTTAATTGAAATGGTTCAAATGTTTTACCTGGAGCTGCCAGTCCAAAATGGTCCTATAGCACAGGGACATGTCTAAACAAATGATATCCAGGAAACAAAGTCAGTCCACTGTACCATAGCCATGTCAGACATGTGACAATAGGACTGAGAAATGCCTAGTAAAAGTGGTGGAATGCAAACAATCTGCCTGAATAAACAGAGAAAAATAAGCAACAATGTTGTGGCAAGATGACACTTCAAGGGCAACTGGCGTGGTGTTGGGCTATATGTCTACTGTTGGCAGAAGGGATACTGCTATACCCAAATGCTGGTGCGCAGAATGTATTGGATGAGGCACATGGGTGACCCAAACCAATCAGGTACACACACCCTCACCTGGCACCCAAACAGAAGCCCTCACACACACACCATGCACATGGATGACACACACATGCATGTGCACTCACCGGACAATGCCTCGTAATCTGCCAGTTCTCCCACGCCTTGGATCTGTTCCTCCGTGACGTAGGTCCCAGCAACATGCTCATGTGGAGTGAGTTCTATGTCCTCTGCTGGAGACCCACCTCCAGTCACTAGAGTAGCAGCATGACTTGAGGCCAGCTTATTCTTTGCCCTGCGCTTCAGGTCATTCCAGCGCGTCTAGCATTCAGTAGCTGTGCGCCTCACGATTCCAAGGGCACTTATGATGTCCGCGATGGTCTGCCAGTGTGCCAGACATTGTGCAGGTGAGGTCTTGGATCCTGCAACAATCACCATTTCGCGGTCATGTGCGGACACATACTCTACAAGTGCATTCAGTTCGGCCTCATTGAAGCTGGGCTTCCTTGACGGGCCGGACTGTGTAGCCGTGTCTGGGGCATCAGCCTCTACTGGACGAGCACTCTTCCTCTTCCGCTTGGAAGGTGGTGGGGATCCTGAGTGTCCTACGCCGCTCTGGACACTAGGGGCAGGAGCCCCGGTGGACTCTGTGCTAGGAGTGTGGGATTGCACACTCTGCATGGGAGTTGGTGCAGGCATTAGCTCAAGTGTGATGGTGTCAGGGGGAATGTCAGCAGGATGGACTAGGACCGACACTGTCCTGGCTGGGTGTGTGAGAGGTGGGGTGGATGGAGCCGCAGCTGCCCCTGCAGCCTCCCCAGCCTGCCTACGCGGGGCAGCAGATGACCTAGCTGCCCCTGATCCACGTGGCCTGATGACACCAACGTGCACCGGCGCACGTGGCCTAGACCTGCTGACCTGGAAGTCAGCCATGGAGTCACCCTGTGCCAGGTCTGGGGCCACAGTGGGCTGGTCCAACAAGGGCTGAGCATGGATGGTGTCAGCCACGTTACCCTCAACCAGGGGGGTGGCATGGGTGTCCCTGACTGGTCCTCTACACATAGGGGGCTAGGGACACCCTGCAAGTCACGGCCACATCCCCTACCGGATCCACCATGGCCACCACTTGGGGCTCGGCCACCTTTGCCACCCTTACGACTTGTTCGCCTCCCAGCCATGGTACTGATGTTATTGTGCGTATGGGAGTCGCTGTGAACTATTGTCCTGGGCAATTGGGGGTCAAAGGGGTTGGGTACCAGATGGTAATCGTACCCTAGTGCTCTAGCAAGGCTGTATGTCACCCCTGGGGAAAGATGACGGGTCACGCAACGCACAGGCACCCCAAAAAAGGGAAGTAAGGTGCACGCAACCCCTCCTAGACCACGTGTGTGGAAAAATAAACCTGCACTATGCTGTGGCACCCAGAAACACAAGAATGAACGTATGCGTGTCACACGCAGCCTAGAATGACCTCTGAAGGGGTATGCGACACACGGGGCAAGCACAGATGTTAAATACGTGAGCGACTCACCGTCTGCCAGGAAAAAAAGCCTGAAAAAGACGCACGTGTGCGCGTTGGCAACACCCCCGCCAAAAGAAGAATTGTACACTGTCGGAGGAGACAGGACAACAGTAGAAGGGAACGCTGTTTAAGGAAACAGGCCCAGGAAAAAGAGGAAAAGAGAAAAAACTGTCAGAGGTAACAGGGAGTACGAACTTGAAACGCCGTCAAGTAAATCGCGTGTGAACCGACAAGAAGTACAGATTTCACACACTCGCTCTCCACGAAAAGCACGTTCAAGGGAATAGTGTTCTACACGTACCTTTTATACACACGTCACAGACGCGCATACGCGCTGAGGCCATTTCCACCAATTACACGCTTTGACACTCGGACGTGTATTTTTTTTACACGCGCCATTCTCTACGGCCATGCGCGTGATGTCATAGACGCGCCTGGGGGCCTTTGGGCCAATAAATGAACGTACGTGTGCTGACGCGCTTACGCGCTAAGGGCCTTTCCTTGAATTACACGCAGACATGCTGGATTTTCACGTGCCAAATCACTCCGTATCAAGCTGGCCACGCGTAAGCACACCTAAGACCACGCTCCTGCCCAGAAGGCTGAATTACTGCCCCCCAGAGCCCCGAGCACGCTCCCACCTGCCATCTGCTGCGGCCTGACTGCCTGCTGCCCACGTGTCCTGCCATTTGCTGCCTGCACATCAGCCAGGGGTGCTTTGCTGTGACCACCCCTGCTGGAACCGAAGACGCCCGACTGGGATACCATCGCTCCACAGCCCAGCCCCAGGACCCAGTTGCCCACCCACTCCTGCCTCTGGGGTTGCCATGTCGGGCACTGCAACATCTGGCACCAGTGGCAACCCCCGGCCAGAGAGGCAGAGGGGCACCAGCTTCACTGCCACCGAAGTTGGTGTCCTGGTGGAGCATGCCCTGGGGCAGTATGATGCCCTCTTTGGAAGGTTGCGCGCCGACAAGGAAGGACGGACTCGGATCTGGACGGACATCATGACTGCCATCAACGCGGAGTGGGTGGCAGTCCGACTATTCCATCATGTGAAGAAGCTCTGGCAGGACTTCAGGTCCAGGACCCTCAAGAAGGCCCGGCGCCTCCTGAAAGCAGCGGATGCTAAGGGGCGCCAGGGCCACTTGTCAGAAGATCAGATGAGGGTCCTAGAACGCATATCCCCAGCGCTCCACGTCCAGGTCCTTGAGAGGCAGACCCGTCTGGAGTCGAGCGGTAAGTGTACATGCATACTGATTGTAATCTGTGCGTGTGGTGGTGTGGCAGGAGTGTGCAGGTTGCACATGTGGTTTTATGTGGCCAAGTATGGGGGGGATACAGGACCGTGAGGCTGACACATGCGAGGGCTCTCATGTGTGACACATGGATGGTGCTTGTGTGTGTAGGCTTGCATGGCAAAGGATGTGGGAGAATGATTGGCAGGTGTGACATGGATGCTGATCTGAACACTGTGACAGTTGGGTGAGGTGTACACATGCAGGCAAGTGTGGTGGTGTGTGTGCATTTGTAGTGCACTCCCTGTGTCGCATGTGATGTCTGGCTCAACTTTGCCTGCTCATGCTATTGTATGTGTATGGATGGTGCTGGGTGTTGCGATATGGCTGTGGTATAGCTCATGTGTGCAAGTTGAAATGACATGTGTGTTGGGGATTGTGATGGCATGTCTGAGGTTTGCCAATGCCACTCATGTACAACTGTCATGTGTTTATGAGACCATTATACAGTGCCCTGATGCCTGTGTTTTATTTCTCCCTGTCTGCAGCGTCAACTGATGAAGAGGGCGGAGAAGGTGCTGTGGAGCACAGCGGCAGGGGTCGCACCACCAGCCGGAGACGCAAGGCCTGGCTCCCCTCCCAGGTTGTGATCTCGTCGGGGAGTGAGGAGTCCGGTGCCGCGTCCGTGGCCGCAGCTGCCGAGGGGAGGTCCAGGAGGCGGAGGTTGGAGTTGGACTCCTCGGCAGCAGAAAGGGCAGCTGGGACCCCACAGGGCCCAACGGAGGAAGATGGCACAGAGTCATCCAGGTTGGTTTGGGGTTTGGTGGAGGAGGAGGCTGTGCAAGCAACAGAGGCGGGGTCTGGAGGTGGGGATTCCACTGGTGCTAGTGGTGCAGTGCAGGACCAGGGACAGGTGGCAGCACAGGACACCACGGAGGTGCCTGTGTGCAATCCTGTCCCTGCTCCTGTCACTGCATCATCTTGCACCAGCAGGGATGCCTACCTCCAGACCCGTTCTCAGGGAGGGGATTGGCTTTCACCAACTGACCTTCCTCTCCCTGCGGATGTGGCTATCCTGAAACAGGTTGAGCCTGTCCAGGGTGGGGTGGCGTTGCGTCAATGGGCCATGCGAGCTGACCTGCAGTCTTTCCATGATGAGACTGCACGTCTTCTCGCATGGCTCGTTGACCGCGTTGACCCACTGGGACAGCTCACCATGGCCGGATTCCTCCATTTCCTGGACCTTGTTCCGACCCCCTCCTCAACGGAACCCCCTATGCCCCAGTCATCCTCCATGCCATCTTCCCACACATGTATCACCTGGGTGCCCTGTGGAGCTGCCTCTGACCGTGTGGCCAGGCTGGTGGACAACAGATCCCTGCCACAGTCGGGAGTCGGACGTCCAGCAGGGGTGGCCACATCAACAACTGCACACCAGGTGGAGGAGGATGTGCAGGCACCATCGGACAGGGCACATTGTCAGCAGCAGCAGCAGCAGGAGGCTGTAGGTGGGAGCCACGATGGCTCGGGGCCTTCGACATCGGAGGGGCAGGCATCGGCCGGAGGGCAGGAGGACCCAGGATGGGAAGTGTCTTCCGTGTGGCAGCGGTTGGGCCACGCCATAGATGCGGAGCGGCAGCGGGCAGAAGAGGCACAGCTCACGATGGTCAGGGCGGAGAACTCCATGCGGAGGGCCCTGAGGCGGGCCGAGTGCCTCAAGGCAATCCGCAGGGAGTTGGAGGAGAACATGTCGTCGTCCCTGCGGACCCTCGGGGCCATGGAACAGGACCGCCTCCAGGACATTGAGCAGGAGTTCGATGATGCCCTGGCCCGCAGCATCCAGAAGTGAGCCGTTGGACTAGCCCGCTGCCATTGTATATAGTTAATTAGTGTTAGGTTTTATTTCTTTTTTTTAATTTGGGGTGCATGGACTAAGCCCCACTTTTTTGTGTATAGTTATTAATTAGGTGGGTTTTATTGTAGGTTTCATTTACATCGTTGGGATCATGGACCCTGGATTTGCTCTTTGTACATAGTTTGACAGTGGATTTGTGGCCTTCATCTTTTATTATTTTTTCACCATGGAGCAATGGATTCTCACTTTACTTTCCCTTTGGATTTGCTTTGTTGGACGGTGACTTTGGACACAATTTCATTACGGTTATTTTGGATTCCCATTTTCATTATTTATTATTTTGGTGGACATACTGCATTTTGATTTTTGTTGCCATTATTGTTTCTTTTGATTTCATTCACTTCATTTACACTGTAATACATTTTTGTTTCTTACTTCAATGTGTGGACTTCTCTCATTGGTTTCATGCCTGCCACAATGTGGGTTTTCACAGTCATGTGTTGCCATTGTGTGGGTCTGACGGACTTGTACTCATGCGCATACTGCTTATTTGTTATCTATCATGTAATGGGTATTTCAATTTTGAATGGATGTAAAGCTTGGTTGGGTGTTTAGACTGAGGTGGCGTGGGGTGTGATTTGGGTGGGCATAGGAGCCTGGGATCTGGATTGTGATGACGTGTTGGCTGGGGGACATGTGTGGGGGCCTGCTGGCAGGTGCCCCGCACTGCTGAGGGGTGGGGGTCCTGGGAGACATGAGTTGGACATGAGTGGGGGCCTGGTGGAGGGTGCCCCTGGATGCTGGGGGGTGGGGGTGCAGGGAGACATGAGTGGGGGCCTGGTGGAGGGTGCCCTGTACTGCTGGGGGGTGGGGGTGCTGGGAGACATGAGTTGGACATGAGAGGGGGCATGGTGGAGGGTGCCCCTGGATGCTGGGGGGTGGGGGTGCAGGGGGACATGAGTGGGGGCCTGGTGGAGGGTGCCCTGCACTGCTGGGGGTGGGGGTGCTGGGAGACATGAGTTGGACATGAGTGGGGGCCTGGTGGAGGGTGCCCCTGGATGCTGGGGGGTGGGGGTGCAGGGGGACATGAGTGGGGGCCTGGTGGAGGGTGCCCTGCACTGCTGGGGGGTGGGGGTGCTGGGAGACATGAGTTGGACATGAGTGGGGGCCTGGTGGAGGGTGCCACTGGCTGCTGGTGGGTGGGGGTTCAGGGGGACATGAGTGGGGGCCTGGTGGAGGGTGCCCTGCACTGCTGGGGGGTGGGGGTGCTGGGAGACATGAGTTGGACATGAGTGGGGGCCTGGTGGAGGGTGCCCCTGGATGCCGGAGGGTGGTGGTGCTGGGAGACATGAGTGGGGGCCTGGTGGAGGGTGCCCTGCACTGCTGGGGGGTGGGGGTGCTGGGAGACATGGGTTGGACATGAGTTGGGGCCTGGTGGAGGGTGCCCCTGGCTGCTCGGGGGTGGGGGTGCTGGGAGACATGAGTTGGACATGAGTGGGGGCCTGGTGGAGGGTGCCCCTGGCTGCTGGTGGGTGGGGGTGCAGGGGGACATGAGTGGGGGCCTGGTGGAGGGTGCCCTGCACTGCTGGGGGGTGGGGGTGCTGGGAGACATGAGTTGGACATGAGTGGGGGCCTGGTGGAGGGTGCCTCTGGCTGCTGGGGGGTGGGGGTGCAGGGGGACATGAGTGGGGGCTTGGTGGAGGGTGCCCCTGGCTGCTGGTGGGTGGGGGTGCAGGGGGACATGAGTGGGGGCCTGGTGGAGGGTGCCCTGCACTGCTGGGGGGTGGGGGTGCTGGGAGACATGAGTTGGACATGAGTGGGGGCCTGGTGGAGGGTGCCCCTGGATGCTGGGGGGCAGGGGTGCAGGGGGACATGAGTGGGTGCCTGGTGGAGGGGGCCCTGCACTGCTGGGGGGTGGGGGTGCCAGGAGACATGAGTTGGACATGAGTAGGGGGCCTGGTGGAGGGTGCCCCTGACTGGTGGGGGTGGGGGTGCAGGGGCACATGAGTGGGGGCCTGGTGGAGGGTGCCCCTGACTGCTGGGGGGTGTGGGTACAGGGGGACATGAGTGGGGGCCTGGTGGAGGGTTCCCTGCACAGCTGGGGGGTGGGAGTGCAGGGGGACATGAGTGGGGGCCTGGTGGAGGGTGCCCCTGGATGCTGTGGGGTGGGGGTGCAGGGGGACATGAGTGGGGGCCTGGTGGAGGGTGCCCCTGGCTGCTGGGGGATGGGGGTGCAGGGGACATGAGTGGGGGCCTGGTGGAGGGTGCCCCTGGCTGCTGGGGGGTGGGGGTGCAGGGGGACATGAGTGGGGGCCTGGTGGAGGGTGCCCCTGGCTGCTGGTGGGTGGGGGTGTAGGGGGACATGAGTGGGGGCCTGGTGGAGGGTGCCCCGGGCTGCTGGTGGGTGGCGGTGCAGGGGGACATGAGTGGGGTCCTGGTGGAGGGTGCCCCTGGCTGCTGGGGGGTGGGGGTGCTGGGAGACATGAGTTGGACATTAGTGGGGGCCTGGTGGAGGGTGCCCTGCACTGCTCGGGAGTGGGGGTGCTGGGAGACATGAGTTGGACATGAGTGGGGGCCTGGTGGAGGGTGCCCCTGGATGCTGGGGGGTGGGGGTGCAGGGGGACATGAGTGGGGGCCTGGTGGAGGGTGCCCCTGGCTGCTGGGGGGTGGGGGTGCTGGGAGACATGAGTTGGACATTAGTGGGGGCCTGGTGGAGGGTGCCCTGCACTGCTGGGGGGTGGGGGTGCTGGGAGACATGAGTTGGACATGAGTGGGGGCCTGGTGGAGGGTGCCCCTGGATGCTGGGGGGTGGGGGTGCAGGGGGACATGAGTGGGGGCCTGGTGGAGGGTGCCCCTGGCTGCTGGGGGGTGGGGGTTCTGGGAGACATGAGTTGGACATGAGTGGGGGCCTGGTGGAGGGTGCCCCTGGATGCTGGGGGTGGGGTTGCAGGGGGATATGAGTAGGGGCCTGGTGGAGGGTGCCCCTGGCTGCTGGGCGGTGGGGGTGCTGGGAGACATGAGTTGGACATGAGTGGGGGCCTGGTGGAGGGTGCCCCTGAATGCTGGGGGGTGGGGGTGCAGGGAGACATGAGTTCGACATGAGTGGGGGCCTGGTGGAGGGTGCCCTGCACTTCTGGGGGTGGGGGTGCTAGGAGACATGAGTTGGACATGAGTGGGGGCCTGGTGGAGGGTGCCCCTGGATGCTGGGGGGTGGGGGTGCAGGGGGACATGAGTGGGGGCCTGGTGGAGGGTGCCCTGCACTGCTGGGGGGTGGGGGTGCTGGGAGACATGAGTTGGACATGAGTGGGGGCCTGGTGGAGGGTGTCCCTGGATGCTGGGGGGTGGGGGTGGGGGTGCAGGGGGACATGAGTGGGTGCCTGGTGGAGGGTGCCCTGCACTGCTGGGGGGTGGGGGTGCTGGGAGACATGAGTTGGACATGAGTGGGGGCCTGGTGGAGGGTGCCCCTTGCTGCTGGTGGGTGGTGGTTCAGGGGGACATGAGTGGGGGCCTGGTGGAGGGTGCCCTGCACTGCTGGGGGGTGGGGGTGCTGGGAGACATGGGTTGGACATGAGTGGGGGCCTGGTGGAGGGTGCCTCTGGATGCTGGGGGGTGGTGGTGCTGGAAGACATGAGTGGGGGCCTGGTGGAGGGTGCCCTGCACTGCTGGGGGGTGGGGGTGCTGGGAGACATGAGTTGGGCATGAGTGGGGGCCTGGTGGAGGGTGCCCCTGGCTGCTGGGGTGTGGGGGTGCTGGGAGACATGAGTTGGACATGAGTGGGGGCCTGGTGGAGGGTGCCCCTGACTGCTGGGGGTGTGGGTGCAGGGGGACATGAGTGGGGGCCTGGTGGAGGGTGCCCTGCACTGCTGGGGGGTGGGAGTGAAGGGGGACATGAGTGGGGGCCTGGTGGTGGGTGCCCCTGGCTGCTGGTGGGTGGGGGTGCAGGGGGACATGAGTGAGGGCATGGTGGAGGGTGCCCCTGGCTGCTGGGGGGTGGGGGTGCAGGGGGACATGCGTTGGTGGGCAGTAGTACAAGGTGACATGTGGGTTGGCTGGGGGGCATGGGCATGGTGGATGGGCTGCCTGCGGGACATGTGCAGGGTAGTCCCCTGTGGTGTGGGCCGCCTGCAGGGGCCGTGGAGGGTGTAGAGGGAACACCTGGGAGGACCCACACGGGCAATTCACGTGTAGTGCTCCACGCGCACCCCTGGAATACACATACCCTGATGGAATTGCGTGTGATATTTCCCGCGCACCCTTGAAATACACGTACCCTGCTGCTTTTGCGTGTGATACTTCCCGCGCACCCCTGGAATACACGTACCCTGATGGAATTGCGTGTGATACTTCCCGCGCACCCCTGAAATACACGTACCCTGCTGCTTTTGCGTGTGATACTTCCCGCGCACCCCTGTAATACACGTACCCTGATGCTTTTGCGTGTGATATTTCCCGCGCACCCCTGGAATACACGTACCATGATGGAATCGCGTGTGATACTTCCCGCGCAGCCCTGAAATGCACGTACCCTGCTGTTTTTGCGTGTGATACTTCCCACGCACCCCTGGAATACACGTGCCCTGATGGAATTGCGTGTGTTACTTCCCGCGCACCCCTGATGTACACGTACCCAGGACAATCAAGTGTGAAACTTCCCGAGAACCACTGAAATACACGTTCCCTTGCTTGGCGTTTGCTGTTTGGCAGCCCTGTGAACTGGTCCAGGGTTAGCGCAGCCCTTTGCGATGATTTGGGAATTTTGAAGGCTTTTCCTTGCGCGAGGGCGTTTTTGGGGGCGTAACTGGTGCTGCTGCAGGGTCGCTGCGCCACTCTGCGCCACGGCTGGTTTTGGAGGCTAAAATCCATGAATATGCTGTACGATCTAAAGGATTTTATCGCACGCGGCTGGCGCAGTGTATCGCACGGGGACACTGTGCGCCAGCCATGTGCGCCACTTTTGTGTGAATTTCTATGAATTACCCTGCATGTGTCAGTATGAAGATAAGGAAGACTTAACTATACTACAATCAAAACTAAACAATGAGCAAAGTAGCATTTTTCAAGAAGTAACAAAACAAATTGCACATGGTGTAAAACATGAAAATAAAGAATGTTCCTGCCATAATTATAAACCTATACTACTGTACGTCAGTGGTGAAGCTGGTTCTGGCAAAACATTCCTAAACAAAATCATTAGTAAGTTCCTTCAACAATTGACAAACAACAAACTGTCAGCTGTTGTCACTGCCCCAACAGGTTTAACTGCCTACAACATAGGTGGTGTTACATTACACCGATTGCTACTATTACCAGTAGAACACCAGAACAAATTAGACTATTACAAACTTTCTGCAGAAGCTGCAATGGAATTACGCAGAGTATTGAAACAAATGAAAATGCTACTAATAGATGAAGTGGGCATGGTCTCCAACCTGATGTTAGCTTTGATTCACCTCAGATTACAAAAAGTACTCAAAACAGACTATGAAGAGCTCTTTGCAGAAAAACACATTATTGTTTTTGGAGATATGCTTCAATTAACACCAGTAAAAGGTGAGACTATTTTTAAAACATTAGGACACAAACTCTGCCGTAAAACTGTTGGCAGCATTGGAAATGTCAACCTTTGGCAACATTTCCAATACAGAGAATTAACAGAAAACATGGGGCAATCTGCAGATCTAACTTATGCCAACATTTTAAAAAGTATCAGAATTGGTATACTTTCTAAAGAAGCAGAAGCAATATTGAAAACCCGGCACATTAATGCACTTTATGGCGATAATGCATGTGCTACAGATGTTATGGAACAATTAGCCCACAAAAATGTCAATTGTATGGCCTTAATGCCAACTCTTGCAAGCTGTTTCAAATTCAATGAAATCATGCTAAGTAAAGAAATGCAACCAATCATGGAAATTAGCGCCACAGACAAACTGGATGTACATGGTATGGCACTACCCATGTGTGACCAAGCCACAACAAGACTAAATAGTTTAGAAAAATCAATCTCAAAAACAGCAGGCTTAGAAAAGATATTAAAATTATCCTTAAATTGCAGAGTAATGCTTAAACGTAACCTTGACGTGGACCAAGGACTAGTTAATGGAGCACTGGGTACAGTTGTTGGCTTTCAAACATACCCACGCGACAACAAAATTCAGTTTTTCAATATACTCTTTGACAAACTTTCAGAAGTAAAAAAGGATAGGACGCTCAACAGCTAGATTCCTTCTCTTCAAAGATATGTATGTGCGCAGAGAACAATTTTCTCTAACTCTTGCATACGCAGTCACGATTATTAAATCACAAGGTCTTACCCTAGACAAAGCAATGATAGATATTGGTAATACAGTCTTTAAAGAAGGCATGAGCTATGTAGCACTATCACGCTTACGTACACTTGACAGTCTATTTCTAATCAACTTTGATGCAAGTAAAATAAACGCTGATATTCCTTGCATTTTAGAATACAACAAACTTCGCTCACTATACACCCCCCACCTAAACACATATTCTGTTCCACAAAAAGTAAAACGTTATAAAAGAAAAATAAATCAAACAGAAATGCAACAGGATGTCACTGCAAATCCTCCAAAGAGAGTAAAAGAAGCTAATACTTCATCAAGTACCACAAGCAAAAAAGAATCAATTAGGGAAAATAAACCAAGTACTTCTTTAAAGAAGGAAGACAAACTCCAAAAAAAGCAGTTAGATACAGAACTACCTGGACCATTTAAATTCTCAAATATAGTTGGTGTAAGTTGCTAGGCAAATGTAGCAATGAACATTTTATTTCAATTACCACCAATTGTTGACAACATTTACTTACACAGTACAGACCCATTGTGTTTGCAAATGTTAGTACTTCACAGAAATGCAGCAAACGATCCTGACAACAAGTATAGTGTTTTTGGAATAAGACAACAATTGGACTACTGTGCTGGAATGGTGAAATTCACTATAAATTCACAGGAAGATCCACAAGAATTTCTAATGTACTTACTACAAGTACTAGAAAACAAAAACCTACCTATAAATGAAATCTTTCAGATTTCATACATGTGGAAACATACATGCACTCTCTGCAACAATGTGACACAAGAATAAATCCCCAATGAACGCTTCATATATATATATATCAATACCAAATTGTGAATCCATTCCATTTCAGCGAATTGTACAAAATGGAAACCATGGTAGATTATGCTCTACCTGTAATTCAAATAATCGCTCCACGTTAGTAATACAAACACATAGTAAATACATAATACTAATGCTTCTACGTTACAATGCAGATGGTACCAAAAACAACTGCAAGCTGACTGGATTCACACATGGTCAAATATCACTTGGTAAGAAAACCTTCACAACATGTATAATCTACCACGCAGGAGCCACAACCAATTCAGGGCACTACACTACATATATAAAAAAGAAATGTGGATGGTTTGAATGTAATGATAGTACCATTACTCTAAAGCAGAGATTACCAGGAAATCTTACAAACGCTTATTTGATGTTCTTAAAACCAAAATTTGATAACTAAACTGTATTTAAACCCTAAGTAAACTTGTGTTAAAAAAATATAAACTGTTAGAATACTCCAAAAGCTATCTAACTGCTCAAAGATTCTACAACAACTAATCAGATAAATGAATACACAAAAAACATTTCAGGACACCATGAGTGTTCTAAGAACACATTCAACTTGACAGAGAACAATACGGACAGTGTCCTCAGGACACCCCCATTTAGTTTATTTGCGAACATTTCAGGACATTTCAGACGTTCTTTTTGTGTTCGATTTGTTTGCGGACATCACGGGTGTTCTGAAATGTTCTAAATAAACTGACTGGGGGGTGTTCTAAGGACTCAATATGTGTCCGTTTTGTTCGCAAGCAAAGTGAAACTGTTCTAAGAACACTCGCGGTGTCCGGGGAGTGTTCGTAGGGGGTGTCCTGAGGACGCTGTCCGTATTGTTCTCTGGCAGGTTGAATGTGTTCTAAGAACACCCGCGGTGTCCTGAAATGTTCGCAAATAAACAAAATGGGGGTGTTCTGAAGACGTTTTGGAGAACACTCCCGGTGTCCTGAAATGTTCGTAGGGGGTGTCCTGAGGACGCTGTCCGTATTGTTCTCTGTCAAGTTGAATGTGTTCTAAGAACACCTGCGGTGTCCTGAAATGTTTGCAAATAAACAAAATGGGGGTGCTCTGAAGACGCTTCTAAGAACACTTGCGGTGTCCGGGGAGTGTTCGTAGGGGGTGTCCTGAGGACGCTGTCCGTATTGTTCTCTGTCAAGTTGAATGTGTCCTAAGAACACTCGCGGTGTCCCGAAATGTTCGCAAATAAACAAGATGGCGGTGTTCTGAAGACGCTTCTAAGAACACTCCCGGTGTCCTGGAATGTTCGTAGGGGGTGTCCTGAGGACGCTGTCCGTATTGTTCTCCGTCAAATTGAATGTGTTCTAAGAACACCTGCCGTGACCTGAAATGTTTGCAAATAAACAAAATGGGGGTGTTCTGAAGACACTTCTAAGAACACTTGCGGTGTCCGGGGAGTGTTCGTAGGGGGTGTCCTGAGGACGCTGTCCGTATCGTTCTCTGTCAAGTTGAATGTGTCCTAAGAACACTCGCGGTGTCCTGAAATGTTCGCAAATAAACAAGATGGTGGTGTTCTGAAGACGCTTCTAAGAACACTCCCGGTGTCCTGGAATGTTCGTAGGGGGTGTCCTGAGGACGCTGTCCGTATTGTTCTCTGTCAAGTTGAATGTGTCCTAAGAACACTCGCGGTGTCCTGAAATGTTCGCAAATAAACAAGATGGTGGTGTTCTGAAGACGCTTCTAAGAACACTCGCGGTGTCCGGGGAGTGTTCGTAGGGGGTGTCCTGAGGATGCTGTCCGTATTGTTCTCTGTCAAGTTGAATGTGTCCTAAGAACACTCGCGGTGTCCTGAAATGTTCGCAAATAAACAAGATGGTGGTTTTCTGAAGAAGCTTCTAAGAACACTCCCGGTGTCCTGGAATGTTCGTAGGGGGTGTCCTGAGGACGCTGTCCGTATTGTTCTCTGTCAAGTTGAATGTGTCCTAAGAACACTTGCGGTGTCCTGAAATGTTCGCAAATAAACAAGATGGTGGTGTTCTGAAGACGCTTCTAAGAACACTCGCGGTGTCTGGGGAGTGTTTGTAGGGGGTGTCCTGAGGACGCTGTCCGTATTGTTCTCTGTCAAATTGAATGTGTTCTAAGAACACCCGCGGTGTCCTGAAATGTTCGCAAATAAACAAGATGGTGGTGTTCTGAAGAAGCTTCTAAGAACACTCCCGGTGTCCTGGAATGTTCGTAGGGGGTGTCCTGAGGACGCTGTCCGTATTGTTCTCTGTCAAGTTGAATGTGTCCTAAGAACACTCGCGGTGTCCTGAAATGTTCACAAATAAACAAGATGGTGGTGTTCTGAAGACGCTTCTAAGAACACTTGCGGTGTCCGGGGAGTGTTCATAGGGGGTGTCCTGAGGACGCTGTCCGTATTGTTCTCTGTCAAATTGAATGTGTTCTAAGAACACTCGCGGTGTCCTGAAATGTTCGCAAATAAACAAAATAGGGGTGTTCTGAAGACGTTTTTGAGAACACTCCGGGGTCCTGGAATGTTCGTAGGGGGTGTCCTTAGGACGCTGTCCATATTGTTCGTTGTTAAGTTGAAAGTGTTCTAAGAACTATCGCGTTGTTCTGAAATGTTCGTAGGGGGTGTCCTGAAAATGGTGTCCGTATTGTTCGCTGGCAAGTTCAAAGTGTTCTAAGAACACTCACATTATTCGCGGACATTAAAAGTTTCCCATAGATCATAGTTGAAATGTTTGACTCTATGGATGTGATATGCTGCGGTGGTTGTTGCCAGGGCATAGAGTCTTGGGTGCATGGCCATTTGGCCATGCACCCAAGACTGTATGCCCTGGCAACAACCACCGCAGCATATCACATTCATATTTGCTTATAACTTTGGGTGAAAAACAAATGTATGGTTCTCTGTCAAGTTGAATGTGTCCTAAGAACACTTGCGGTGTCCTGAAATGTTCGCAAATAAACAAGATGATGGTGTTCTGAAGACGCTTCTATGAACACTCGCGGTGTCCGGGGATTGTTCGTAGGGGGTGTCCTGAGGACGCTGTCCGTATTGTTCTCTGTCAAGTTGAATGTGTCCTAAGAACACTCGCGGTGTCCTGAAATGTTCGCAAATAAACAAGATGGTGGTGTTCTGAAGAAGCTTCTAAGAACACTCCCGGTGTCCTGGAATGTTCGTAGGGGGTGTCCTGAGGACGCTGTCCGTATTGTTCTCTGTCAAGTTGAATGTGTCCTAAGAACACTCGCGGTGTCCTGAAATGTTCGCAAATAAACAAGATGGTGGTGTTCTGAAGACGCTTCTAAGAACACTCGCGGTGTCCGGGGAGTGTTC
Source organism: Ambystoma mexicanum (assembly GCF_040938575.1). Classification (NCBI taxonomy): domain Eukaryota; kingdom Metazoa; phylum Chordata; class Amphibia; order Caudata; family Ambystomatidae; genus Ambystoma; species Ambystoma mexicanum. The sequence goes on from NC_090938.1 coordinate 270,153,482, forward strand.
GTAGGGGGTGTCCTGAGGACGCTGTCCGTATTGTTCTCTGTCAAATTGAATGTGTTCTAAGAACACCCGCGGTGTCCTGAAATGTTCGCAAATAAACAAAATGGGGGTGTTCTGAAGACGTTTTTGAGAACACTCCGGGGTCCTGGAATGTTCGTAGGGGGTGTCCTTAGGACGCTGTCCGTATTGTTCGTTGTTAAGTTGAAAGTGTTCTAAGAACTATCGCGTTGTTCTGAAATGTTCGTAGGGGGTGTCCTGAAAACGGTGTCCGTATTGTTCGCTGGCAAGTTCAAAGTGTTCTAAGAACACTCACATTGTTCGCGGACATTAAAAGTTTCCCATAGATCATAGTTGAAATGTTTGACTCTATGGATGTGATATGCTGCGGTGGTTGTTGCCAGGGCATAGAGTCTTGGGTGCATGGCCATTTGGCCATGCACCCAAGACTCTATGCCCTGGCAACAACCACCGCAGCATATCACATTCATATTTGCTTATAACTTTGGGTGAAAAACAAATGTATGGTTCTCTGTCAAGTTGAATGTGTCCTAAGAACACTTGCGGTGTCCTGAAATGTTCGCAAATAAACAAGATGATGGTGTTCTGAAGACGCTTCTATGAACACTCGCGGTGTCCGGGGAGTGTTCGTAGGGGGTGTCCTGAGGACGCTGTCCGTATTGTTCTCTGTCAAGTTGAATGTGTCCTAAGAACACTCACGGTGTCCTGAAATGTTCGCAAATAAACAAGATGGTGGTGTTCTGAAGAAGCTTCTAAGAACACTCCCGGTGTCCTGGAATGTTCGTAGGGGGTGTCCTGAGGACGCTGTCCGTATTGTTCTCTGTCAAGTTGAATGTGTCCTAAGAACACTCGCGGTGTCCTGAAATGTTCGCAAATAAACAAGATGGTGGTGTTCTGAAGACGCTTCTTAGAACACTCGCGGTGTCCGGGGAGTGTTCATAGGGGGTGTCCTGAGGACGCTGTCCGTATTGTTCTCTGTCAAGTTGAATGTGTTCTAAGAACACCCCCGGTGTCCTGAAATGTTCGCAAATAAACAAAATGGGGGTGTTCTGAAGACGTTTTTGAGAACACTCCCGGTGTCCTGGAATGTTCGTAGGGGGTGTCCTTAGTATTGTTCGTGGTTAAGTTGAAAGTATTCTAAGAACTATCGCGTTGTTCTGAAATGTTCGTAGGGGGTGTCCTGAAAACGGTGTCCGTATTGTTCGCTGGCAAGTTCAAAGTGTTCTAAGAACACTCACATTGTTCGCAGACATTAAAAGTTTTCCATAGATCATAGTTGAAATGCTTGACTCTATGGATGTGATATGCTGCAGTGGTTGTTGCCAGGGCATAGAGTCTTGGGTGCATGGCCATTTGGCCATGCACCCAAGACTGTATGCCCTGGCAACAACCACCGCAGCATATCACATTCATATTTGCTTATAACTTTGGGTGAAAAACAAATGTATGGTTCTCTGTCAAGTTGAATGTGTCCTAAGAACACTTGCGGTGTCCTGAAATGTTCGCAAATAAACAAGATGATGGTGTTCTGAAGACGCTTCTATGAACACTCGCGGTGTCCGGGGATTGTTCGTAGGGGGTGTCCTGAGGACGCTGTCCGTATTGTTCTCTGTCAAGTTGAATGTGTCCTAAGAACACTCGCGGTGTCCTGAAATGTTCGCAAATAAACAAGATGGTGGTGTTCTGAAGAAGCTTCTAAGAACACTCCCGGTGTCCTGGAATGTTCGTAGGGGGTGTCCTGAGGACGCTGTCCGTATTGTTCTCTGTCAAGTTGAATGTGTCCTAAGAACACTCGCGGTGTCCTGAAATGTTCGCAAATAAACAAGATGGTGGTGTTCTGAAGACGCTTCTAAGAACACTCGCGGTGTCCGGGGAGTGTTCGTAGGGGGTGTCCTGAGGACGCTGTCCGTATTGTTCTCTGTCAAATTGAATGTGTTCTAAGAACACCCGCGGTGTCCTGAAATGTTCGCAAATAAACAAAATGGGGGTGTTCTGAAGACGTTTTTGAGAACACTCCGGGGTCCTGGAATGTTCGTAGGGGGTGTCCTTAGGACGCTGTCCGTATTGTTCGTTGTTAAGTTGAAAGTGTTCTAAGAACTATCGCGTTGTTCTGAAATGTTCGTAGGGGGTGTCCTGAAAACGGTGTCCGTATTGTTCGCTGGCAAGTTCAAAGTGTTCTAAGAACACTCACATTGTTCGCGGACATTAAAAGTTTTCCATAGATCATAGTTGAAATGCTTGACTCTATGGATGTGATATGCTGCAGTGGTTGTTGCTAGGGCATAGAGTCTTGGGTGCATGGCCATTTGGCCATGCACCCAAGACTGTATGCCCTGGCAACAACCACCGCAGCATATCACATTCATATTTGCTTATAACTTTGGGTGAAAAACAAATGTATAAGGAACAAAGGTATTAGATACTATGGATGTGATATGCTGCTATGGTTGACCTTATTATTGTATACTTACTGTTTGGTCTAGTAATGGGAGTCCATGTTTTTCTTCTTCATTTCTGTGATAAAAGAAAATTGCATGTTAGTATTAGTATTTTGTAATGACTTACTACATTGTATAAGCAATATACTTTTATTTTTTTTCGACCCTCATATTTAGTAGAGTACAAATCAGAGTACTGTGCAATTTGCTCAGTTTCTGTATTTGTTGCTAAAATCATTGGGTCTGTGGGAGAAAAAAAAATCCATGTTGGATTAAAAAAAAAACCTTTTTCTGTTATGCTACAGTTTATTTGTTTGTTTGTTTTCAGTGTTCACTTGTTGTTTCTGGCTAATGCTTTATACTTTGCTTTGTTGTATTTTTTTTGGAGCAGCAACAGATTCTTCATTTGTTTTGATATTATAAAATTTTGGAGCAGTTAGATACCAATTGGCGTATTCTAACTGTGTATTTTTTGGCCTAATTTTGTGGTATTCATTTATCTGATTAGTTGTTGTAGAATCTTTGAGCAGTTAGATAGCTTTTGGAGTATTCTAACAGTTTATATTTTTTTAACACAAATTTACTTAAAGGTTTAAATACAGTGTATTTATCAAATTTTGGTTTTAAGAACATCAAATAAGGTTTTCTTACCAAGTGATATTTGACTATGTGTGAATCCAGTCAGCTTGCAGTTGTTTTTGGTACCATCTGCATTGTAACGTAGAAGCATTAGTATTACGTATTTACTATGTGTTTGTATTACTAACGTGGAGCGATTATCTGAATTGCAGGTAGAGCATAATCTACCATGGTTTGCATTTTGTACAAGTTGCTGAAATGGAATGGATTCACAATTTGATATTGATATATATATGAAGCGTTCATTGGGAATTTCTTCTTGTGTCACATTGTTGCACAGAGTGCATGTATGTTTCCACATGTATGAAATCTGGAAGATTTCCTTCATAGGTATGTTTTTGTTTTCCAGTACTTGTAGTAAGTACATTAAAAATTCTTGTGGATCTTCTTGTGAGTTTATAGTGAATTTCGCCATTCCAGCACAGTATTCCAATTCTTGTCTTATTCCATAAACACTATATGTGATGTCAGGATTGTTTTTTGCGTTTCTATGAAGTACTAACATTTGCATACACAATGGGTCTCTAAAGTGTAAGTAAATGTTGTCAACAATTGGTGGTAATTGAAATAGAATATTCATTGCTACATTTGCATAGCAACTTACACCAACTATATTTGAGAATTTAAATGGTCCAGGTAGTTCTGTATCTAACTGCTTTTTTTGGAGTTTGTCTTCCTTCTTTAAAGAAGTACCTGGTTTACTTTCTCTAATTGATTCTTTTTTGTTTGTGGTACTTGATGAAGTATTAGTTTCTTTTACTCTCTTTGGAGGATTTGCAGTGACGTCCTGTTGCATTTCTGTTTGATTTAGTTTTCTTTTACAACGTTTTAGTTTTTGTGGAACAGAATATGTGTTTAGATGGGGAGTGTATAGTGAGCGAAGTCTATTATATTCTAAAATGCAAGGAATATCAGCGTTTACTTTACTTGCATCAAAGTTGATTAGAAATAGACCGTAAAGTGTACGTAAGCGTGATAGTGCTACGTAGCTCATGCCTTCTTTAAAGACTGTGTTACCAATATAAATCATTGCTTTATCTAGGGTAAGACCTTGTGATTTATGAATCGTGACTGCGTATGCAAGAGTTAGAGAAAATTGTTCTCTGCGTACATACATATCTTTGAAGAGAAGGAATCTAGCTGTTGAGCGTCCTATCCGTTTTACTTCTGAAAGTTTGTCAGAGAGTATATTGACAAACTGAATTTTGTTGTCACGTGGGTATGTTTGAAAGCCAACAACTGTACCCAGTGCTCCATTAACTAGTCCTTGGTCCATGTCAAGGTTACGTTTAAGCATTACTCTGCAATTTAAGGATAATTTTAACATCTTTTCTAAGCCTGCTGTGTTTGAGATTGATTTTTCTAAATTATTTAGTCTTGTTGTGGCTTGGTCACACATGGGTAGTGTCATACCATGTACATCTAGTTTGTCTGTGGCGCTAATTTCCATTATTGGTTGCATTTCTTTACTTAACATTATTTCATTGAATTTGAGACAGCTTGCAAGAGTTGGCATTAAGGCCATACAATTGACATTTTTGTGGGCTAATTGTTCCATAACATCTGTAGAACATGCATTATTGCCAAAAAGTGCATTAATGTGCCGGGTTTTCAATGTTGCTTCTGCTTCTTTAGAAAGTATACCAACTCTCAAACTTTTTAAAATGTTGGCATAAGTTAGATCTGCAGATTGGCACATGTTTTCTGTTAATTCTCTGTATTGGAAATGTTGCCAAAGGTTGACATTTCCAATGCTGCCAACAGTTTTACGGCAGAGTTTGTGCCCTAATGTTTTAAAAATAGGTTCACCTTTTACTGGTGTTAATTGAAGCAGATCTCCAAAAACAATAATGTGTTTTCCTGCAAAGAGCTCTTCATACTCTGTTTTGAGTACTTCTTGTAATCTGAGGTGAATCAAAGCTAACATCAGGTTGGAGACCATGCTCACTTCATCTATTAGTAGCATTTTCATTTGTTTCAATACTCTGCGTAATTCCATTGCAGCTTCTGCAGAAAGTTTGTAATAGTCTAATTTGTTCTGGTGTTCTACTGGTAATAGTATTAATCGGTGTAATGTAACACCACCTATGCTGTAGGCAGCTAAACCTGTGGGGGCAGTGACAACAGCTGACAGTTTGTTGTTTGTCAATTGTTGAAGGAACTTACTAATGATTTTGATTAGGAATGTTTTGCCAGAACCAGCTTCACCACTGACCTACAGTAGTATAGGTTTATAATTATGGCAGGAACATTCTTTATTTTCATGTTTTACACCATGTGCAATTTGTATTGTTACTTCTTGAAAAATGCTACTTTGCTCATTGTTTAGTTTTGATTGTAGTATAGTTAAGTCTTCCTTATCTTCATACTGACACATGGTGTTTTCTACTTCTGTCATAGCTAATTCTGCCTCATTTGTTATTAGTGGTTCTCACAGTGGTTCTTGGCTTCCTGTTACAAAAGGTTGACTACTGTCAGGAGTATCCTTATCTAGTTGGGCTTGGAGTTCTTCTTCATGTTGCTATTCATTGTGCAACATTGTTTTGTACTGTGTAAAGTTTACATCAGTTATAGTGCTTTCATTTGCTTTGAAAGCATCCTCATATGAGTCATAGTTATCTAGTAATTGTTCTTCTTTTCTCCATGGTTTGAAGAGTTGTAGCAGGGACATGTAATATACTTCTTTATGTTGAGGAGTCTTCAATGACAATTTGATATGATTAATTACATTTGGTTTAGTGAGTTTAACTAAGCTGCCTTCACAGTCTGTCACTCTATATTTACCTTTTTTTCATCAGGTTTCATATTATTTTTGTATGTGTATGTGTATGGGCTATTTGGTATAGACACATGTTTTCCAAGTATTACTTCTGTTTGGGTAGTATGTGTCCAATAAATTGTTTTTTAAAATGTCTTGGCTGTTGGGATCATGTTTGGCTATTGTTTCTATATCTTCATATGATTTTAGAACTCTTTTTCTAGATTTAGCTGGACCAAGACTTAGCCATACTATATTTTCAGATTTACCATACAATGAAGTACCAGTTAAACGATCAGCTGCTTCATAAGATCCACATTCTCTATGGGTGAGCATTTTTATGCCCAAGCTGTATAATTTCTGAGATACGGTTTTATCTGATGACAGGTCATTCCAGAGGTCTTGGAGCTCTGTCTTGTCTGCTTTAGTTAAGTATGCTGTGACATATCGTGCAACTGCAGTAGAATTGTCTGCAATGTACTGCATATCTATGTTTGCATTCTATAAGTGGGCAATGATTGCATTATAATCATTGATATATTTTTCTTCTTCTTTTCTTTTTATGTAATATGTATTTTTAGGTGACTTACCTTTAACACTATGTCTAACTGAAGAAATGAGGTTGTTTACTTGACCTGTATTTGTAACTGGTCTAGGGAAACCAAATCGGCATTTGGTGTAGTATTTGCCTTTGTTTTTGTATTTGAGACGACAATATTTTCCACATTTGTGTCTTTGAAATTGTAAAATTTGTGCATGAAGATCACTATTTGTGGCTTCTGATGGAATTTCACAAGTGACATATTTTTCAATAAACTGTAAAACAGTGGCATCACTGTCTTGACCAAATTTAGGAGCATCTTTAATCCATAAAAGCATGTGGATATGTGGTGCTCCTCTGGCTTGGTATTCTTTTCTCCAAAAGAAGTGTTGCACTTCTCCAAGGGGAGGAACAGTTTTATTACAAATAAAATGTAGCATAGCAATGAAGCGATGGTGAAAATATCTTGAAACATTAACAGGATCCAAAGAACAAAGTTCTCCAGGTGTTAGAATATCTATGTTTGTTTTGTTTTTATTTGATATGCGTAGGAAATCATGTAAATCTTCCCATGCATATTCTGCACAACTTAATGTAACAAACCAAGTGGGTGGGCCAAGGTTTCTGATCATACAACGTACATCTCCATGACGTCGAAACCAGTACTCTTTAGTACCACGCATATTTGCTAATAGATTTGTAATATTTGATTGTAAAACCTCATCCTTTTGTTGCACTTTCTCTAATAATTGTGTAGCTGTCATATTTTGAAAGTGTGATCCTGATTTTAATATGTGTGCAACTCTGTAACATAAAGTTGCTAGTTCACTTTCAAAGAGTAGGTGGAATATGTATTCCACATTTTGTCTAAATCTGGGATCTTCAGAATACATCCGTAATGAGCGGTATTCTGAAGCTGATATTTGAATAGGTCTATCATCATACCTTCCTCCTTTGCCAGTAGGAAAGAGTAGAGGAAAAGCATGTGCTTCTATTCTTTTTTCCCATATACTGATTGGCGATCCTTTTGTTTGACGCATTTGGTAAGTTTCCAGTACATCTTGTACGGTGTCATTACAGTGCAACGGCTGAATTGTTTAATGGTCTAAAGTATTTGATATTGTAGCAGGCTCTAGTAGCTCAAATTGACCAGCTTCTTGTGTTTCTTGAATTATTTCAGTTGTATCTTTCAAGTTTTCTTCAATATTAATTTCTTTGTAATATTCATTATTCTCTTTAAGATATTGGAAGGCTTGTCTAACTTTATATAAATCTGCCATATTTTTTTGTCTTTTGTAGGTACTCCATTTACTAATATAATTAAAGATTGCTGCATTGGACGTTGCACTCCTAGAGTATGCACATTTTCTTTTAGATTTAATGGTAAATAAACTACTTTTCCACGAATGCCTTTTACCAATTCAGAGGGAGGTAATTTAGCTGTTTTTGTTTGAAGGCGTATTATTGCTTGAAATGGGTGTACTGTTTGAATTATGATGCTCTCATATAAATTAAGTTGTTGTAGAGGTTTTGGTACTGGGTATAATTCCAAATTATTTGTGATAGAACGTGAAGGAGTTTGGTTGTTGTCAAGTTTTGTAGTGCAATAACTGCAAAGTATTAAGGGCTCAGTTATTTCATATTTGTTTTCTGCTACAAGGTAGAGAGCTAATTCAAACCATTTAGAATCTTCATTGTCTTCTATTTTGTATGATAGGTCCACAGTTTTTGTGTTACTTTTATAAAAAAATTCTACGGCAACATACACATACATGGTTTGGTACTTCAGCTGATGTACTTTTAAATTTTAGTATTTCTTTTTTGTATGTGTTTAGCAAAAGGTTGCCATGTGTAGAATTGTTGCTTAATTGGTTTAAAGATATTTCATTCTGTAAATGGCTTTCACTTCCAAAATACACTTCCTGTAATGCAGGCCAATGAATCTCCTTGTAGTCCTGTGTACTTGCGCACTGGACAGGTATCTATATTTTGCAGTAATTTAATTTTGATTTTGTCTTTGCTTTTTACATATTTATTGAGGAATTGGCGTAAAGATTTGAAACATTGTTTGGGAATGTTACACATTGACGTGCATGGCCATTTGTACACTAGACGTTCTGATTCAGTTGAATGGAGGGGTAATTCTAAGTTTTCAGGGCATATTTTTGTAAGAAGTACTTCTTGTTCCATTATGGTATTATTCACTTTTTCATAACCTCGACCACTGCTATGTATGGCAATTGTATTTGTTTGCTTTTGTTTTTACGCTTCTTCATTCAAATATGGTTCTGTGCTTGTAGTGTGATTCCATTCACCTGCGCTGATACTTAAGAAGTTCTTTCTGTTGATATGTCGCTTATTGAGAAGTCTTTTTTGTAATTTAGTTATTAGTTTTGTTAGTGGTTTCATTTTGTTCAACAGTAAAATAAATAAATTTCTTTTGAGAAGAATTGCACTGTCCATCAATGCTTCTGAGATTAATTTCCTACAATAGGTTTTAAGCTTTGAACCTGATTTCTCTCCTGTTTTTATAAGATTTTGAAGGACTTTGTGACGGTATATTTTGGCTAAAATACTTTTCTTGGTATGCTTACTTTGCACTATCTTAAAATTTGAAGAAGTAGTTTTATCTGTACTGATAGCTGATTTTCTGTTAATTGTTTTTTGGTTTGTTTTACATTTTGATAGAGGAAGTGAAGTTGTTGTACTTGAAACTTCTTGTGTTTCACTAAATGATTGTATTAGCTGTTTTGTTTCAACTTTTTTTACAAATTCTGCTAGAGATGGATGCTTATGTTGGACACCTTTATTTTCATTTGCTCTACTTTTGCGTTGCTTTCTACGGACTTGACTTTTGGTAGGCATTCTTTAGGGTCTGTTGAAAAAATAAAGAAGATATGGGTTGGGGTGTTCTGGAATGTATGTGTGCTGTGTGCATGAGTGTTTGAGTAAGATGATAAAGATGTATGTAATGGTGTGTGATTGTGCATTGGGAACTAAAACTAGTAGGGATAGGTATTCTTGAATTTATGTGTTACTAAACTGGGGTTCAGATGACAAAAAAAAAGTAAGCTTGTGGTGTGGAAAAGTACAAATAGTAAATCTAATGTATACAATTAAAACAGTTGTTTGTTCTATAATATGAAAATTGTAGTGGTTCAGTTGGGTAATTTGTGTGTCCAAAAATAGAAATTTGTGGGCCATTCTGGCTGTAAATCGCTGTTTAAGACATGGACATTTTTGGACAAAATGGTACAAAATCTCCATTTTTAGAAACCGAAATAGCTTGTATTAACGTTATAGTATATTGATTAATAATACAAATATTATGGTGATATTTTACTTACTTTTTTTAAAATTAACAGGTAACTTCTTAGTTTTTCTTTCTTCTTCGAATTTGGCTGCTTCTTTTCAGGAAACTGGTCTTCACTGCAATTGTAAAAGCTTCAAATTAGTAACTTTATTTGTATATAGCACTGTTTTTAATTTAGATATTGATTTTTTTAATTGAAATCCTCAGTGCCTTCTTTAAAACCATTAAACTAATTTATTTACATAAGATACATTGCATCAGTTCAGTACATATGATATGTTCTTAATGAACAAATTGTATTGAATGAATAACTGTAGCAAAAAAAAAATATCTTTACTATGTCTTGTGAAATTTATAATATATTAGTGAATACCACTATTTCTGTAAGTAAACTGTTCTAGCTAATAGCGCCTCAATGTCATGTCTAATTTAAAGTAATTAAGTAAATAAATAAATAAAAACAAAAAATATGAAATTGTATAAGTATTTTTATAAAGGTTTAAACATAGATTGTGTTTGCATGCAATTTTGTTTGAATATATGTAGTCTATATATTTCATTTAAAAAATGTTAGTTTAACATGAGTTGAGTGTGTGTGTATAAAGAAAGTAAATAGTATAAAGGTTTATAAGTGATAGTTGATTTTAGGAAATTGAAAAAAGTACAGTAAATTCATTTTACAGATTTTACAAGGTAAAAGTCTGTTTGAAAATGTGTTCATCTACTATACAGAAAATATGCATACCTGAAGTTTGTGTTCATGCATATGGATATGCATGGAGCTGCAAGTAGAAATCTTGAAGACTTGTACAGTATTTCTGGTAGATGCTGCTTGCCAATGATATGACACTTGTACTCAGAGAGATTCAGAGTACATTTGCAGTGCTGATCTATGATGATGCAGTTAGATGTAGAGGTCTTGAATGTGATTTGTGCATGGTCATGTGATTTTTGAGGTACATCCTATGAGGGAATGGCAGAGAGAGTGTAGTGGAAATGGTAGAAGGGCTGTTCATGTTATGATATGTCCGCGGACATGGCGGTAGTTTGCGGACATCGGGAGTTACATCCGGGGATTTTTGGGTTCGGAAGTCATGCAAATGAGAATAAGCACTGAAAGGGATTGGTCAGGAAAGTTTGGTGGGTGTGTTGTGCCAGGAGAGATTTTCTCAGATACTCTTTTTGCTGATAGAACAAAAGATAGCTATGGCTGTGTGTTTCAGAAAACAGATTGTTTGGATTTTAGGAGATTCGTGGATACATTGGTTGAATGTGCATGCAGAAAGCTGTGGAGTAGCTGTAGATCTTGGATTCCCACATGTGGAAGTACACTGGCATGGAGTACGTGGAATGAAGTGGTTGGACTTGCTACCTCTTTGTGCTACTTTGGAGACAGAGCAACATTAAAACATAATTGTAATTCATTGTGGAGGGAACAGTTTAGGACATGTGACTGGAATTTTTTTGCAATTTGCTATGAAAGAAGGACTTAGGAAGGTTATGGACATGTTTCCTAATTCTCAAGTGATATTTTCACGGATTGCGCAGAGACAAATGTGGCTTCGTTCTTCTTCATTTGGTCCACAAATGGAAAAAGCAAGGTGCAATGTTAATAAGGCTGTTTGTGCCTTTCTAAGAGATTTTGGCATGTCTTCTTTTCACAATGAAAATATTATGTTTTGTAGTACATACATTTTTCGCAGAGATGGAGTCCATCTTACTTATGCTGGCAATCAGATTTTTCTGAGAAATGTACAAAATGCATTGCGACCTTTTTTGGAATTACAACAACGATTTTGAAGTAGATGTTAAGCATTTACAATTTTTGACTTACAAACACCACCCAAAGGCTCTTTTCAGAGCCACCACTTCTTTCCAGAGAAAATTACAATGTTTGTGATGTCATCAATGACATTTGTGATGTCATCTTTGATGTCCTGGGTGTTAGTCTTAGCAGTGCACGGTGGTGGCGCGAGTTATGGTTGCTTAGCTTACCATAACTGGCGAATTTCAAGGGTTTTTCGGTTTTACTTGGAACCATAACGTCCCTTTAACAAAGTTTTTTCACTGAATTTCATAGGTTTTTAGTAGCGCAACTTAACCATAAATTCCCTTTAACAAAGTTTTTTTCACTGAATTTCATAGGTTTTTAGTAGCGCAACTTAACCATAACATCCCTTTAACAAAGTTTTTTCACTGAATTTCATAGTTTTTTAGTAGCACAACTTAACAATAATGACTTTGACTTTATATACATGTCATATGGAACTGACTAGATCTCTTCTTATGAACTTGATGTCCGCAAACTTATTTAATGTTCGCGGACATGTTCGGAGAACAGTAACACTACCTAAAAACTGTGGGGGGGGGGATGGTGGGGTATGTTTGATTGTTATATCATAATATAGGAACATTTAACAAATTCAAAAAGCAGCACACAAACACATTATATATAGTAATACATAAGAAATGTAACCCATATATGTAACACACTAACCATTCATTTAAATATAATATGTTCTGAAATGGAATATACCACAAGAAGATAAATTGGCTTCCAACATAAATACCTCACAGACACAACAGAACTGAGAACAAGACCAGACCCACTGAATACATAGGACTTATCTTACCAGAAATAGTAAGTGTACTTCATTTTACTCATATATTTATAAACTTTCTGTATTAGATTAAAAAATATATTATCTTTTTTTTTTTCTCACAGAAATGTCTAGTACTCTGGAATGGCTAGAGGACAATTTCCCACATGAAGAAATGTCACAAGATAGTGAAACTAATGGTAAACACTTTATAATATAAACCATTTATTTATTATTTTTTATATACATTTAACATATATATTATTTTTTTATACAGAGCATACCAAAATAGAAAAAACTTCAGAAAACCCTGTTATGGATAACAGTCTTCACAATATAGAAGAAAAAATGGATGTATTGTTGGCTAATTTTAATAATTTAAAAACTTTTGTAGAAAATCATTTCAAACCAAAAACCTCGTACCATTGCCCCACATGTACTTGTCCCTCCTCACCATATCCCAGTCAATTATCCCCAAACCCTCTCCATAATCCAAAACGTTTTGATGAGACTTCCATCCCTTCTTCACCTAATACCAATCATGTTGAAACCCCAAATTCTCCTGTTTTTGTTTCTGTTTCTGCCTCACCTTCTCTGTCATAAATTATTAATATATGTTAAATAAAGTTAAATTTTTATATTGTATTGTGAATAGTTTCCGTTTTTTTTTAAAAAAAAACAATAAAAGTGTCCGCGGACAGTGCGAGTGTTCTGAAATGTTCGTACATAAACGAAAATGGAGGTGTCCTGAAGAACACCACACCTGTTCGTACTGTTCGCTAGCAAGTTGAAACTGTTCTAAGAAAACACGTGGTGTCCTGAAATGTTCGTAAAGAAACAAAAATTAAAGTGTTCTAAAGAACACTATATTTGTCCGTAATGTTCGCTATCAACTTAAAACTGTCCTAGGAACACAATTGGTGTCCTGAAATGTTCATAAATAAACGAAAATGATGTGTCCTGAACAACAGTACAACTGTTCGTAGTGTTCGCTTGCAACATGAAACTGTACTAAGAACACACGCGGTGTCCTGAATTGTTCGTAAACAAACAAAAATTAAAGTGTCCTAAAGAACACTATACCTGTCCGGTACTGTTCGCTAGCAAGTTCAAACTGTTCTAAGAACGCTATTGGTGTCCTGAAATGTTCGTACGTAAACGAAAATGGAGGTGTCCTGAAGAACACTATACCTGTTCGTAGTGTTCGCTACCCAATGGAAACTGTTCTAAGAACACAATTGGTGTCCTGCAATGTTCGTACATAAACGAAATTACACGTGTCCTGAAAAACACTATATCTGTCCTTACTGTTCGCTACCAAGTTTAAACTGTTCTAAGAACACACGCGGTGTCCTGAAATGTTCGTTTCACGTGTGACGCACTTTTAATTACTTCAGAACCCGAACAGTGTCCGTAGGACATCAATGCGCATGCGCTAACCAATCTCCGTGCACTTGGTGTCCTGCGGACAGGCGCTTCCTTCGCGGACTAGTTCGCAAATGGATCATATGACCGCGCACAAGCTCATCGTGTGTCCTGAAATGCGGACACTGTTTGTGTCCCCGAACAATTTAAAAGTACATTTTCAGTTAATCCATAATATTTTTCAATAAAATCTCACCATGGCACAAGTCCCACATAGCAATCTTGAGTTTCTATATACCTTTTGAAACTTTCAGATCCTTTTTTTGTGTTCGATCTGTCCGCGGACAGTGCGCATGTCCGCGAACCGCGCACAAGCACCCCTATAAAAGACCACGCCCATGAGCTCATTCCCATTGTGTTTCTGGCTATTCTTCAGAACACAGTGATTTTTGCTGCCACCTGCAGACTACACCATCATCGAGATGGCATCCTTGGCTGCTGAACTGCCACTTGGTGCTGCACCTGCTTCAGCACCACCCCCACCCCCTCCACCACCACCACCTCCCCAAGGGCCTGAAGAGGGGAACAGGAGTGAGGATGCGGAGGAGGAAGAAGAGGATGATGAGAATGAGGTAGAGGAAAACCCTACTACCCGCACTAGGCGTGAGTCTTGGGTGTGGCGGTTATTTACCATTCATGGTAATGTTCCTAAGGCTCGTGCAAACCGTGTTACCTGCAATGAGTGCAAAATGATACTCAGTCGTGGGAAGCACGGTAAGTACAGCTTTGGGACCACTACTATGAAGCGACACCTGAGGTCATTTCACTCTGGGGCTATTCGCAGGGTTGTACCTTGCGAAGAACGTAGCAGGTTGATTTCCTCTACTTCATCCTCTGTTTCTGATCCTGTCACCACAAGGACCACCTCTGTGGGACAGCGTCTTCCTCAAGATGCCTCACAGGCCATACAGAATGCTGATAACCCTTACCTTTCGAGGGTCACAGTTGTATGTATGTACTTTGACACAGTACTCTGCAGGGGGGAGCGACTTCGGAGTGCTTTTGAGACTATCGTCTCAGAGCACGAGAAGACCTGCTCACTACCCAAATAAAACCCACTCTACATCTTCCTCTCTCAGCTCGCCCTTTCTTATCCCTGTGGTTGGTGTCCCCCCCTTTACCCTCCTTTACCCTCCTCTCCTTGTGTGTCGTGTCTGAAAAACCAAAAAAAATACAAAATTACAAAAATCAAAAAAAGATAAGGCTCTTTTCAGAGCCGCCTTTCCCAGTTAAAAAATAGAAGTGAAAATAAATGAAGCAGGGCTCTTTGTATTTTTTAGAAGTCCGCGGACAGTTCGCGAACATTAAAAAAATTGGGTTGCTACTCCATCACAAACATTGTAATTTTCTCTGGAAAGAAGTGGTGGCTCTGAAAAGAGCCTTTGGGTGGTGTTTGTAAGTCAAAAATTGTAAATGCTTAACATCTACTTCAAAATCGTTGTTGTAATTCCAAAAAAGGTCGCAATGCATTTTGTATATTTCTCAGAAATGTATATATATATAAATCATTAACATTTCCAGATAATATTCACACATCAATTTAAAAAAATGAAAATAAACAAAAATAAAAACTATATGTCCTGTAGTAAGATAGAAGATAGTTTGAACGACCTACGCATCAGGTATGTCCTGTCCATTAATCGTTGTGCCACAAATACATATAACGCTGTCGTTGGCAGAACTCCTCCAGTCTGGAACTCCATAGGACCTCCTCCTGGGGCACCATCTCCATGGTGTTTTCCGGCTCCTTATCTTCACCCCTTTTCTTCGGTCCCGCGGGCTTTCCCGTGGACTCTGATCCAGTAGCATCCTCCAGGGGTGCAGCACTCCAAGGATCCGGCGCTGATGAGGAAATCAATTAATTTTCATTCCCACTTCCACTGGAGCATCTGAAATTAATTTCATTATCATCATTTAATGCAAGTTATTAAAACAGCATGCCACTCTGGAGCACCTGAACATATATCTATTGTTATTAACATTCAAATCAGAGATATAACATGCCATGCAATCACAACAATTTCAAAAATATACACCCCTGGGGGGCGTGGCGAGCAGACGTATGATGCGGACGTGATCTTGCATCGCTCCTGTGCCGCCAGCCAGATCCTGTAGATATCCTGATGTAATCACAAATCGGAGAAGATTGAAACTGCTTCAGCGACGCAAGAACAGATGCTGCACTCGCCTGTCTGACTTCGGACTGGAATCGGTGCCAGGATCCCCAGCTACGTCGCCTGAAACAAGCGGGCTCATGCCGCGTAAGACAACCAAAATGGCCTCCGTTTACAACAACTAAGCCGAGGACGCCGCGCAACTGCGTGGAGCTCGCCCTGAGAGTGAGGACTGCATCACCAGCGAGACGGCGAGCGGCGAGTCGTGTGTGTGGACTCTGGACTGGTGTGGGCGTGGGTGCTGGGAGACCACTACCTCCGCCATCGCCTGCTCACTCTCCGTGTGTTGGAGCGGTCGCGCGGCTCTGCTGGGGCCCTCCCGCCCACGCAAACAGCTGGGTGCGGGTGATCTTCCCCTCCGCTGCACTGCGGCATTAACAAACAGAGGTACCCAAGTGGTAAGCGCTCCTAAATCAAATCGGAATCCTGAATCTTGGGGGGCTCAAGCGGGCCAGCAGGCGTTACCTCCGTGGAGGTGTGTGAGATTGGGGAACCGCCATAGCCCGCTTCCGAGACAAAGCCACAACGCTGTCAGGCCACCAGGACCCACAATGTAGTCACGGGCGCTCCGCTCAGCGTAGAGCGCCTGCTAGACCCACAAAGCAGTGACTCTACACCTACCTGACTGCACGTGAGGGCCAAAGAGTAGCGGTAAGGAGAGGGAGACACAGGGAGTGGAGTGGTGGGGGCAGAGAGGGCGGAAATTCTGCCTATTCCCCAACGACACATTGCAACCCCTGTGGCCCCACCATACACACCAAAGACTGTAAGAGGACACTGTGCAGCTCAGGGCGCACAACAAAGAACGTACACCACTGGAGGTGGAAGGCAGGGGATGGGCCCTTCTCACTCCCCTGCACTGGGGACATAAGACAATGAAAGGTGAACGTGTATACCCGACACACCTCCAACAACCCAACAACTCAAATATACAGCAGTACGATGTGCATGAGTACTAAAAGGATCAACCAACGCTACCTACAGTACTGCCAGACAGGTCTCATCAACCACCCAACCTAACTGCAGAGCCAGCGACCACACATTCAGACGCATGACTTATCCTAAACAAACTGTAGCTACCAAGAGTCTAAACACATCACAGCAACTGAAGCTGCCACGCCTCTGCAGTGGAGTGCATGAACGAACCCCAGGTCCACTGGGAGCACATTACCACAACTCCATATGTGAGGCTTAAGCCCCAATAAACCCGCCGCCATAAGCAACAACTCACCAGAGGTGCCTATCTGCAGCCAGAGGGACGGGGAGAAAAGAGGAACTGCACAGTACTCGTGAACCAAGCAAGGTGATCACAACAAACAACACATACGGAAGTGCAAATCCTCGGCAGGTGTAATCCCACACAGAACCTCACAGTCGGTGGACACTCCTGACACAATGTGGAGGCGGAACAACAAAGGTCCATTTTAAACAGCTCCACGTGGCCGCCGTCCTCGCCACTTCATGACCCAGTGTATATCACCCCCAGGACTCAAGGAAATACTTGCCTACCTGCTCTGTCGCCAACCCCCCCTCCATGCATGCAGAGTATAATTCTCCGACACTACAAAAACGAGTGGCAAAATGGGGAAGGATATGCCCAGGAAAACAAGAAAAGCAGAATAGAGCAATATGCGACTACGCCAATGGCTCGCTCACCGGAACGGTCGACGTCACTGGTAACCGACTGTGTTGCAGATGACATCTCCCTCAGGGATGTGATGAGTGCCATAGCCAGCTCCAGAACATCAATGAAAAAGAAGATGGACAGTATCGGTGCTGATGTGTCTCTACTGCGACACGACCTTCAAAAACTAACCTCCCGCACTGGGGAGGCCGAAGCACGCATCTCGAAGACTGAAGACAACCTACGTGGGGTCAATCGCCACATGTCTGGCATGCTAGAACGTATTAAAATCCTGGAAGCAAGAGTGGATGACAGTGAAGGCAGATCCAGACGTAACAACATTTGCATACTCGGTCTCCCGGAGAAGGCTGAAGGGGCATGCATGGAACTATTTCTTGGCTTGCAAATACATACAATGCGGAATCCTTTTCCAGGTTCTTCTCCATCGAGCGGGCTCACTGTATCCCGACTGGTAAGGTCACACCGGGTGCACCACCGCGCACAGTCATAGCAAGATTCCAAAACAATAGGGACAGAGATACTGTGCTACAGCTGGCAAGATCAAAAGGGGCTGTCACATACAACGGATCTAAAATCGCCTTCTTCCCTGACTTCACCAGGGAAGTTAAGAACGCGCGCCAATCCTTTGACCCTCTCAAAAAACGCCTGCAATCAATGGGAGCCAAATACGGGCTGATCTTTCCTGCCCAACTCAAAATTTTCCATAAAGTCACGACGGTGCACTTCACAGATCCTAAGGAGGCGTGGAATTGGGCTGAAAGACATATAGAAGGCAACTGGAGCACCGTGGGAAAGAAGAGAGGAGAACGCAACAGACCACATCCTGAGCGCCCACCAGACATAGAGCCTCAACAACAGCAACAAGAAAGAATGCTGCATCAGGGAAATGAATAAACAAGATCTAATAACATTCAAACCAATGGAACCATAGTACGAAAAATCAAATGAGCCCAAGCTTCGAACCAAAACATAAATCACAAAGCATACTATGGCTGGCGGCCAGCTTAGCAGTTGGCCCCCCCCTCACAAGGATACGAACTCATAGCAACAAACAAGGGTGCTACACTGCCTAGCTCCGGACTCTACACGCAAACTGCAAGTCCAGTTGGCACGGGGCGGGCACATGCGAACTAAAGTTTAACTGTTTTCAAGTTCATGAAGGGACGACAGATGCTTCAGTTGGGGTTGGAGTATAGGGAGCGGGGAGTTGGGGGCAATGTTCTCATTCAATGTTCAGCATGCAATGGCGCTTCAAGCACGACGGACAAGGAGGTCAATAAGTTATCCCATATCCTAATAACCTTGAAACACTCACGCCCTATGAAATGCATCTGTAAATCCAATATCCAGACAACCGATGATTCCTGACGCTGGTTCAACTAATAGACGCCTACAGCCCATGACGTGGAATGTGAATGGGCTAGGATCGTGCATTAAAAGAAGAGTGGTACTGCAATATATAAACCGGCACTCACCGGACATAGTACTCCTAACCGAAACGCATCTTGCAGGAACGATCTGTAATCTCTTCAAAAAATCCAACTATCGCACAGCGATACACGCAGGCTTCTCCATGGGGGCAAGAGGGGTGCTAATATTGGTTCATAAAAGGCTTCCAGTAGAGATCTCGCACATAACGCAGGACAGAGCTGGACGATATGTACAAATACAAGCAACGCTCTGGAACCAAACCCTTGCGATTATGGCAATATACTCCCCCACCATCTCTCCTAAATGCCCTGCTAACAGACATTACCCCAATCCTGGCCGCAAACACGGCTAACACATGGGTGATAGGCGGCGACTTCAATGAAGTAATGGAAAACACCCTGGACCGTATGCACATGAGAGCAAGAAACCCAGTGACCACCACCAAACTAGCCGCCTTTGCGTCTGCACTGGGGCTGAGAGATACATGGCGGGAGCTTCACAGTGACACGCGCGAACATTCCTTCCACTCAGGAGTGCATGCCTCGATGTCCAGAATAGACTTATGCACAAAGCATGTGGCGCGTCCTTCCTTCCACGGGGAATCTCTGACCACTCCCCACTGTTACTAGAAACAGAAAGACCGCGTCCTCCTCCCACATGGTGGTTTAACTCCTTCTACCTGGGATTCCCGGACCTACAGGAGAAGCTGGAGACAGTCACCTCCAACTACTTCGAACTTAACATAGGATCGGTCAATGACCCTGGAATATTATGGGAGGCATACAAACCGGTCCTAAGGGGCGAAATCCTCTCGTGGACAACCGCAAAAAAAAAGGTTCACCGTGAACAGATTGTAGAGGCCGAGAAACTAGTTAAAGTCAGAGAATCAGAACATATTGCTAGCGACACTCTGGCGACAAACAGAGCCTTAATACTAGCACAGAAGAAACTGCACAACCTATCCCTGGACTGTGCCCAAAAAGCGCATGGTGCTATGAAGGCTCGACTATATGAAACTGGTGAAAAAGCTGGCAAACTGCTTGCGTGGTTGGAAAGACATGATGAAGGACACCAACAGGTGAAAAGCGTTAAGAACACTAACGCAGAAACAGTCTCCTCCGACGCAGAGATAGCAAGCTGTTTTGCTGACTTCTACGAAGAGCTTTACAAACCCCCTAATGTTATAGCGAACAGTACCATACTGGATGGAGTCGACCTTCCCACACTCACAATAGACCAAGCCAACATGTTAGATATTAAAATAACTGAGGACGAAATATCAGCAGCCATCACCCAGCTCCAAGTAGGCAAGACCCCAGGACCTAATGGTTTCCCATTAGACACATGGAAAAAGTTAAAACGCCTAGATGTATCTACCCACCTACTTGACATGTTTGAACATTCCCTAGAAATGGGCAGGCTCCCACCAGACCTACGCAAGGCCACAATCATAGTGATTCCCAAAAAAGGCAAACCCCCGGATGAATGTAGCTCCTACAGACCCATATCCTTAATTAACAGCGAACCCAAAATACTAGCGAAAATACTAGCTAACAAACTCCAAACAATTATCATAACACTGGTCCATCTGGACCAATGCGGCTTTATTCCTCAAAGATCCACGAGGATGAACATCCGCAGGCTGCATCTAGCACTAGAGAGAGCACCTGCCATACAACAATCACTGACGCTGTTGGCCATAGATTTCAAAAAAGCCTTTGACTGAGTCTGCTGGGAGGCTCTGTGGGCAATTATGGGGAAAATGAAATTTGGCGAGCCATTCATAAAATGGGTCCAGCTTCTATACAACATCCCGTTGGCAGAAGTGAGGGTGAATGGGTGGTCCTCTCGTAACATCCAATTGGGGAAGGGAACTAGGCAGGGCTGCTCGCTCTCAGCAATGCTGTTCGCATTGATTATGGAACCACGAGCAGTCATCCTGAGAGACACAACGACATGGACTGGATTCCGCTGGAATTCAGATTGGGAAGATAAGGTATCTCTCTATGCAGACGATCTCCTAATGTACCTATGCGAACCAGCGATCTCCTGTCCCATAGTCACCCAAATTCTGATAGACTACAGAACCTTCAGTGGCCTCAGAGTGAACTGGTCCAAATCAGTGCTCTTTCCGATTTTCAAATCGAGATCAAACAGTTTCGATACTTAGGCATCCAGATCACAAACAGGCTACATAGCTCTTTGACCCAAAACCATCCATTAGTTAAGAGATTCGTACAAGACGTGACCCACTGGGAAGCACTGCCATTAACACTACTGGGCAGAGCAGCGCTTTTCAAAAGCTTGCCCTACCCCGATTCTTGTATATCCTACAAAACGCCCCCCTCCACATCCCAGCAGCAGAGTTCCATAAAATAGACAGAATCACAGGCAAACTACTATGGACTGGGAAACATTCACGGATAGCTCTGAAGACCCTTCAACGCTTAGTGTGGGAAGGGGGTATAGGATTCCCGAATATCCAAACCTATTACTGGGCGACCCAGATGGCGACGGTAAATGACATACTACACGGTAACCCAGAATTCCCACACATATGGGCCGAAATAGAAGCAAGACACGACCTGTCCCCGATAGAAAGCCTCTACAACATAAAGAGCCACTCCCCTGAAGGCACAATAGCATCGCACACAGCCCAAATTTGGAGAGAAGCACATAAACATATCGGTTGGGACAATACAATCACCCCAGTCCAGCCCATTTGGAATAATGCCGACCTTGTGGGACTTAGTAAACTCCCCAAATGGCCAAACAGGGAGGCAGCCAAAATACAAACCATTCAGCAAATATATGCAGATAACCAAATCATTCCGTTTGCCGAGACTTCGGCCACATACAATCTACCTGTCACTGAGAGTTACCACTATGGTCAACTATATCATGCACTCACCAAACAAAGGGCCCAACTGTTAGATATGCCAGAATGCAAGCCCATAGAAAGAAATATAGTCATAGATAGTGTGAAATCCAAGGTTACATCCACCATGTACAATGTTATCTCCTCTTTTGCTACGAAGGAACTGTCGTGCCTAAAGCTGAAATGGGAAAGAGATGTGGGCCCGATACTACCTGAGGACTGGATCTCAACCCTGATGTATCCTAGAAAAACTGCAATCTCTGCTAGAATCCGGCTTATACAGCTGAAAATACTTCATGGACTATACTATCCCCGAGTAGCACTATACAACTGGGTTAAGACAACCGATTCCAAGTGTCTACGATGCAAACACGAAGAAGGGACCTTCTACCACATCCTATGGCAATGCACAAAGATACAAAACTTTTGGAGAAGATGCAGTGAGAGACTCTCGAGAGTCATGTGCCGACCAATTCCAAATGATCCTAAACTCCTTCTCCTGGGAATTGCAGAGGAAGGGGAAATGTCTCGCTTTGAAAAGCTTCCGTTTTCAACGTCCACAGGCATTGCCAAAAGAAACATTGCGCAGCTATGGGGTTCAGAATCCACTCCCCAATATGACCAATGGACATCAGACCTGGACGCTTGCATCCTAATGGAGCGCCGTGTCTATCAAGCAAGAGGCTGCCCGGGCAAAGCAGATAAGATATGGGGAAAATGGGAACAAATTGCGTAATGTACGTATAGACTGAAGCAACAGACACTGATGTACAAGCCTGCCAACACCTCAGGGAGAAGTATCCTGACCTGACATTCGTTGAATATGACCAGCTTGGAAGCATCCAATATACATATTCCTGGTCCAATTGTGCTACCTCATTGTCTGTATGCAAAGTTACATGTTTGTGTAATGTATGTTTTTGTATTGTAGTATTAAAAATCCAATAAAATGTGATATTAAAAAATATATATATACACCCCTCCCCACAATGTACCTTTATACCAGAACCCCATAGCACTTTCCTTGTACCAGTAATATTTACATCAACCCGCTGGCTAGGGCAACCTTCCATTTTGCACTCATTATTATTATTATTTTTTAACTAGCCTCAACTTGCTCAAGTTGCTTCACCTCATGTTTTGGGTGGAAAGGTTGTATCTGATTAATATGGACAAACTGCTCCACTGTCAACTCACCTTCCTTTTTAGCTATTTTATATGCTACGGTCGAGATCTCGTCTGTAACATTATGTGGCCCTATTCACGCTGCAAGACATGTTTAGTTTGTATGTCTTCCCTTTCCAAAGTTAAGCTTGTACACCTGATTTCCTAGCTCGTACTCTTTTGCAGATGTCTTCCTATCATAAAATGTGTTGCCCTGTCAGCGGTATTTTCAAAATTCCACCGCACAAATGCAAACGCATGTTGTAAGTGCTTCCTCAACTCTTCCACATATTTGTGAATTGTGGAAGCATTTACAAGGACCTGCTCATTTGTCTTGTAAAGTAAATGCTGTGGCAACACCATTTTTCTTCCTGTCAATATTTCATGAGGGCTGAGATTTGTTGATTTAGAAGGAGTCGACCTAATGGCCATTAATTCCAATGGAAGCCCAAGGTCCCAACTAGAACCTGCTTCGGCCACAAATTTCTTTAACATATCCACTATTGATCTGTTATACCATTCCACTCCCCCTGAAGAGGAAGGCCGGAACGAAATGTGTATTTTTTCTTCACACCCAGAATCTGCCATATCTTTGTCATCAATGCACTAGTGAAATGACTTCCCCAGTCGGACTCTGTCCTTTGGGGTAGACAAAATCTTGAGAAAATATGATTTACATGTAACATGGCCGCCGTTTGCGCACTGCATTCCGGGGCTGGAATGCACTCCACCCATTTGGACATTAAACAAACTACTGTTAACATATATTGGTTTCCTCTTGCTGATCTTTTTACAGGCCTAACATAGTCGATTTGCAAATCAAACCATGGGAGTGTCAAACCCCTTTTCATTAATGGTGCTCTATGAGTAGGTAAAGCAGGTTGAAATCGTGCACATATTAGACACCTTCTGGTGTATAGTTCAACATCTTGGGACATGTATGGCCAATAAGCATAATCTTTTAAAATGTCAAAGTTTTCTGTGAATCGCTGTTTCCTGAAGTTATAGCATCATGGGCATGATGTTACATAAATCCCTGAAATGACAAGGACACTACCCATTGTATTTGACCTGTCAAAGATTCTCTAACAATCAGTTCATCTTGTAACCTAATTTTCTATTTGTTTTTTTAGCAATACCCTCAACTCCCCTTTCCCTTTACAATATTCTCTAGTCAGAGGATTTTGCTCTGCATCTAACAGATGATTGAATTGAATTGATTTGAATTGAATTGAATTGATATTTTATTTATATAATGCACGTATACAAGTGTTTCACAGCGCGACAAGGCAAGGGAGGGGAACAGGGGAGAACAAAACAATGATCTTACTATATGTCTAAAACCAGGTCTTTCTTTTGCGCTTTGACCAGGTCGTGATCTGGGGTATCAAAACTCCATTGCACCAAAGGCTTCTCCACTGCTTTTGGACATTTGGAGCGTGTTATCGCATCTACCTGTATTTCACCAAGCAGGTGTTAAATAAGAAACAACTCTCCCATCACAGCTCCAATTTTGGCTAACTGATTCGCCTTGTCATTCCCCTCTTTGTCCTCACCTAGCATCTTCAAATGGCCATGGATTTTTCTCCAATGTATTATCACATCCTTTTCTGACACAAGTTTATTTATGGCTTGAATCATCTTGCCATGTTTGAGTGTTTTTTTGTTATAGATGATCATGCCTTCTACCTTCCAGCCAGGTAAATATTCTACAAAACTATTTTGTGCATAATCAGTATCAGTTACTAACACTATCTCTTTGAGTTGGTTTTCTACTGCGGTAGCGACTGCTTTGTAAATAGCGGTCAATTCTGCTACCTGCCTACTTCTGGGCCCAAACCTCATGCTTACTCTTGGAATGTTGTCACATTTAAACCAGATATTTCCTATCCCTGCCACAAGCTCTTGTTCTGTGTTATTTTCCACATGGTAACCATCTACATACACAGTTGGTAAATCCCTACATACTTCTTCATTGAACGCCTTGTCTGGGGATTGTACAAATTAATTCAAACTTGATTCTATTTCCGTGGCCTCAGATGCACATTCTGCTGCATAATCATGCAAATCTGCTAGCCCTTGGGCAACCGCGCTCTTCTTATTTTGACCACATCTTACTTCCACAGGAAATCCCTGAAGTGCCAATGTCCAGGACGTAATTCTGGACTCCACCAAATTCCCTGATCTAATTTTCTTACTGTGCAGAAACTGCAGAGGCTGATGAATTGTTTCAATAATTCCTCTTTTCCCTTGAACTATAGGACAGAAATGTTGTAACACCCAGACAGTGGTTAGTAGTGCTTTTTCACATTCAATGTACTTAGTTTCAACCTGTGACAAGGCCTTGCTAGCATATGCAATTGTTTTGTTATTTACATCATGCTTTTGATATAATACTGCTGACATGCATTGATCAGTGAATGCTATCTCTACAAAAGAATCCTCGTTCTTTATGGGATATGCCAGACACGGCGCCTTCATAATACATTCTTTTAGCCTGTCCACTGCTTCATACTGTTCCTTTTCCCACTTCCAGGGTACACCCTGCTTTAGTAATCTCGTTAAAGGTTGTGTAATCTTTGCATAATTCTCAATACATTTCCTGTTATAACCTGTCATCCCATATAAACGTTTTAACCCCTTCAGATTAGTAGGATCTTTCAATTTATGTATTGCATCCACTTTCTTCTTTTGCAGGTTTTACGCATTCTCTGTCACCTCATGACCTAAGAAGTTCACTTTCTTTTTACACCATTATGCTTTCTGTAAAGATACTTTTGCTCCAGACTTCTGTAACTGGCTAAGCATATGTCTAATCTCATTGAAATGAGTTTTCAGATTCTCATTTTTAATTAGCACATCATCTACATAAACTATTGTCCCCCTTTCTGCTGGATCTGGGAGCACCTTTCTCATGAATGTCCCAAATTCACTCCCACTATTGATATATCCAAAAGGTGTCTGGACCATGCATATTGTGATTTGGATATCTTCAGCCAGTGGTACACACCAGTATCCAGCTGTGAGATGTAACATGGTAAACACCTTTGACCCGTGAACCTGTGCAAGACCTTGATTAATAAATGGAAGTGGCCCCCTTGAAACATGTACTCTTTTGTTTAATTCTCGTAGATCTGCACACAAACGCCATTGGCCATTAGGTTTCAACACACCTAATATGGGAGTGTTTGATGTGCTATGAACGGGCCTAATCATTCCCCTAGATTCAAAATTCTTAATTATTTCAGCTAGTGATTCCAAACATGCCATGGGCAACCTATATATTCACCCAAATACCGGTTCCCTGCCATGTCCTTCTGGTAATGTGGCAACATGCAAATCTGTTAATCCACAAACATATGTGTCTTTTGCGAAAACCTGTAACGCTCACCTGATTCCCGTAGAGGCGCCGATCTTGACTGGGCGTATACCGTATCTTCAAAGGTGATGTGTAACACACGGCTGGCTCTTTGGGCTGGACCTCTGTGCACTGTATGTCTGACTCGAAGGGTAAGATGTCTGCAGATAGAAAATATGGGATTAATGAACTGGGTTATTGAATGTCTCTCTCTTCTTCCCTTTCTCTTCTCCTGTAGAACCCCAAAGGTTAACGCTCTCACTTTAGGTAAGTGAACGCCGTGCTCTCCATCTGCCTCGGGGCAGGGTGCTGTAACCAGTTTCTTCACTGGATAAGGGGAGCAGGCCTCTTGACTTCAGAGGACTGCTGTCCGTCGTTTACTGCACGAACGGTAAGTTTCGAGTAATTCTAATGTCTTTAAAAGTCTTTAGTAATGATGTCTCTTGTTTTGCAGGGTTCCGGCGATGGCAGATGACGGGCTGAAGTGAGTTGAAGATGGAGCCGGTGTGATGAATAGAAGCGCCTGGAAGCACGTAAGTAAGCGCTTGTTGCCTGCTTCACGATGCGCTCTAACTGTCTTTTTATTTTGCAGGTACAAGTTCGGAGCGGCTGCAGGGTGCCGGAATACCCACTGGGTTAGATGTGGAAAGGAGTAATGGCACGTGAGTATTAAAGTTCCCCAATGTCTTTAAACGCACCTTGTTTTGTCTTTCAGATGCGGGATGCAGCGCCGAAGGCCTCCGGAGCGTGCAAAGAGTTGGTAAGCTTTTGTCTTTCAGATGCCGGAATGCAGTGCGAAGACCTCCGGAGCGCACGAAGAGTAGGTAAGCCTTTGTCTTTCAGATGCCGGAATGCAGCGCGAGGCGTTGGTGACAGCCGATGGACCAGGTAAGTGAAGCGATGTCACTGAAGACCGTAATGCTAACCTGTTCTTTCTTGTCTTTATAGGTGATGCTGAAGACTGGATTCAGGATGGTAAGCCTTTTTCCTTAGGCCCAGGATCAGATGCAGAAGACACGATGAGCGTTCTGCTGCAGAGGATGCAGAATAACGCAAAGCAAGATTCATCCATCGGGTGTGGTTTAAATAGCCTCCTGTAGTGCTTAGTGTGTCTCCTTCCACAGCCACGCCTAGGTAAGAAAAGAGTTCCTGCTTTCCAGAAGAGTTCCAGTGTTCTGAACCTAGGGAGTGGCTCCTGCCCCACCCAACAGGAAAAGTAGTTCCAAACAGAAGAGGATCAAAGGCTCAACTGGCAGGCAAGTAAGCAGCATGGTCTGCTGCAGGTAAGTCCACCCAAGCATTATGAGCCCGGCGCTTCCAGCGCTGGGACTGGGCATATTTATGAGCCTGGTGCCACTGGCACCAGGACTGGGTCCAAAAGGTCCCAATTGGGACTGGTTGGCACTCGGAACCTGGGTTATGGATCTGCTTCCAAGGGAGTTGGGAAAACCCTGACCTTTTGGAAGCAGAGATCATGACAAACCTCTTTGAATTCCATAAATATTTTTGTCAACTGGTCTTTTTATTCTTCATTTGTGCATGCATCTGCAGCCTTAATCTGCTCTTCTACCATTTTAGAGAATTCTGGGAAGTCATCTAACAGATGAACCTCTCTACTTTCCTCCAACCTTGCGGCTATGTCTCTTTGGAGAGTCGACACACTTAAATATTTTGGAATATTGACTTCCATCTCAACATGCTGCTTTTCTGTTCTAGCTTCAT
Organism: Ambystoma mexicanum; assembly: GCF_040938575.1. Lineage (NCBI taxonomy): Eukaryota > Metazoa > Chordata > Amphibia > Caudata > Ambystomatidae > Ambystoma > Ambystoma mexicanum. The sequence goes on from NC_090938.1 coordinate 270,181,583, forward strand.
TTAATTCAAATAGGTTGCAATTATCTTGATGACAGCACACTATTTCACTTGACTCATAAGGACTGAACTTTAAAGATTCCTTTAGCTTGCGAGTTTAAAGATTCTGGCAACTCACCCTGCGCAGTCACATATATTTCAGCGATGTTCCCAATTACTGCATTACTGAAATCTGCAGTATGATGAGACTTTTGTATTCCTATTCCTATCGCTGAACTCTCCTCTAACTGAATGTCCTGCCATCCTTTATTGTCCACCAGAACTTTAATGAGTCCATCCCCAATCTCTATCAGTGGTGTATATTCGCATTCTAACCCTTGCTGCTTCATGGATTCATTTAGACATACAAATGCATCAGAATCTTTTAACTGCTGTCCCTTTCTGTATTTTAATGCTATTGTAACTTGTCTGGTGAATGCAGGATGCTAACATCCTTTCTCACCTACAATTCAACTGCATATGGTGCCATCTGCGCACAATGATAAGCTTGTCTTTTGTCCTTATATTCAGGTGCGGCCCCTCCTAATCTAGACCTGACCTTTTTTATTTAAAAAGTCTACCACCATACACATTTTGTGCATGATGTAATTTCCTAAATAAAATGTATTTTGTGTTCCGATCATGACCCACACATTGTGATGGATACTCTTATGAACAATTGTAATCTTTAACATGCATCTTCCTATCTTCCTACAACCCTTTGCCCTGACTCCGGATCATCCAAACCAAAAATGTGTTGGTTCTTTATTCTGAATTTTGGGCTCTCCTCCCTGTCAATTATCTGATGGAATACTTTCTCATTAATGAAACTTCTTTAATGCTCAAGTGCTAAAGTGGCTTCTATCATTTCAGAATGCCCATTTATATGGATAGGGATCTATGGCTGCCCATCTCCCATGTGTATTTCAGAAAGGGTTGAAAGGTGTTTTTCTGTGTTTATCTCTGGAGTGACATTTGGCTTGCATTTCTCTTCCTTTAGATAAAAGCACAATGTGTTTTCATCTATTTCTGTTTGCCATTTTTTCTTGGGATCCAAATAAATCTTTATAGACTGCTCCTCTTTTTCACCCGGCACTTCACCCTGACACATTATATGATATGATATAAAAGGTTATTTATAGCGCGCTTAATACCCAGAGGTTTCTAAGCGCGGACTCGGGGATCAAACCTGTGCTGCTCCGTGTCGTCTTGCTTCCAAGGGGAGCATGTTGCCACTGAGCAATCCTCCCGCAACATGAAAATGACAGTGACACTATGTACACAGCTATTCTGAAGATATACTTCCACTGCACTTTCTGACTTAGCCACAGCATGGCATTCCCTTACTTTGTTGTTTTGTGTCCTCATTTTCTTTGGACTCAATGTTTTTTTGGCTAGGTTCATAAGACCCTATTTACCCCATCAATGAGGGGTGACCAGCTCTTCAGGCAATTTGTCCCTATGAGAAATTGTATTTCACTGATGGATGTGATCAATACTTCCTGTTTCATCCAATGCTTCCTTATATATGATTTTGTGGGGATCTCCCATCATTGATACTTTTGACCAACTCCTTTGACATTATCGTGCCCTGGTCACCCGTGCCAATCATTGCAAATGCATTATATTTTTCTTCCACAGTGATAGTAGCATAGTACCTGCTTTCAACTTCCTATAGCACTCACAAAAATAATGTGAGTTTTTGCTGATTTCAGGACTCATCTTTCTTAGCCCCTTTTCACTCCTTGCTAAACACATGGACATGTGCAATTATATTTTTCCCTCATTTTTGCCCACTTAATTTTGGATTTCTTTGTCTATTTTTCTGGTCTCAGAACCCATCTGGAGTGTAGCCACTGACTGCCCCTCTGACCTGGTATTACCAATGTTCACACTGCAGCTTTTTGACTGAACATTTTCACAAGTGTCACATGTCAGCCTGTCATTTTCTGGCACATGACACTTATCTGTGATTTGCATGGTGCCTGTCCTTTCTGTCTCTTGGAATATTTGTGGTTCAAAATACTCCTCAGGTGACTGACCTGCACCCTCCTTTTGAGATACCTTTTTTTCTTTCTCGAGCTCTACAGTATTCTGACTATTAGGAGAAGATATTCTAACTACCAATCCTACCTCTTCATCTGGTGTTTTATTATCACGTTCGAAGATCTTTTTTAAATCTGTCTCTCTCTGTTCTTTAGGTTTTTCTTGTTCATTTTCCCCTTTTTGTTCTTCTTCACACACTTCAATAGTCTGATTCAACTCCAAATTGAACCACACTCCCTTTTTGTGTGTGTTGGCATTCCCTGTCTCACTTTCATTCGTTTGTATTATTATTTTTGAATCAGCAAGCAATTCAGGACTGTTATATAAAGGTGATTCACAAATTTATGTTTTTATCAGTGAAGGGGCTATTAAATAATCACTTGTTGTCAGAACGCAGAAGATCACTTCTATGGCTTTCTGCACCTTCACTTGGCTGTTGTTTTTGAACTGCACAAAGTGTTCCTATTTGTTCATACAACATTTATTTTCACTTGGGCCTCGAGGCATTGAAACCTATCCATGTCTCTGGATTCTTCTCTTTGTCACCTAGGCCGGTATTGGTTAAACTCACCCTGTTCAGGCCTATTCTGGAACCTCTCAGGAGATTGATTTCTATTTGTGTTACTTCTGAACTCATGGGCCATACGAGATGGGGAACGCGGTGTGTCCATCCTTTGACCATGGTCGACTGGTGGTGGTGATTGTTTATAATGGTGAGGGACATAGTTCATATTTTGTCTTTCATTTGGTGGGAATTGTCCCCTATGCTGATTTCCATTTCCAATTAATCTATCCACATACTGTGGTCTTTCTTGGTGACCATATACCATTGTATAAGGCTCAAATTTGCTCTGTGCCCCCAGTGCCTGTTACAAGCCATTATACATTTGATTTTGATTGTTATTTCTGGCTGACACATCAGGGCGAAACCCCACCCTGGGAGCATTGCCCAAATATCTAGGGCTAATGTAAGACTCTCTATTGCTCAGATCCACAGATTGGAACACAGGAGTTTGTGATGGAGGCCTCTGTGGTGGCATACTCCTCTGATTGGGTGTCTTGTTGTTCCTTGTCTGAGTTTGTGCTGATTCAAGTGGCATTTTTGCAGATTTGACCTCCATTATTGCTGGTGTGTATTATTTAGACTTCGATTTTGTCTCTTTAATCTTAGACCCTTCCTCTCTCTGACAATATATTACTTCATATAGTTTGGTCCCCTGTTCTATTATCCATCCTAATGATTTTTCCCTGTCAAATTCACAAATTAACTGGGATATAATTTCTTTTTGGAGACCATAAAAAAATGCAGTATTAAATTCTACAGAATTAGGATTAAAGGACACATCAAAGTGGGAAAATGCTCTTTTTAACTCTTGGAGGAACTGGCAAGGTGATATATCTGGCATTACAGTAATTGTATACGCAGCTTTTTTGGCATCTTGTATCGACTGGAAATTTGACAATTGATGTCTAATCTCTTTCTCAAAGTCTGTCCATGACAGGTTTTCCTGTTCATTGAGCCCCCGAATGACACTAGAAGCTGCTGAATCAAGTGTTAGGTGAAAGTACTGTCTATACTGTTCCCTAGGTATCTGGAGGACTTTCAATACATCATGGATGGTTTCTGAATGGTCTTCCATGCAACAATCTCATCCCTTTTTGAATGGTTTAATCAAAGTTTTGATTGACTTCATGATTTTTATAGGGCTACATGGTGCATTTTGGTGTGCGTTATTCTGTCACTCATTTCTGTTCTCTGGTGGGCAGGAATGATTGTAACCACTGGCTGGTGATTCATATCCCACCAATGGGCTATATTTCAGGTCTGGCCAAAGGAATAGCTATTGGTACACTGTTCCCTTTAGCAGAGCTGGGGTTAACCTCAACTCCACTGAATGTAGTGCCTTGTCGCCTTTCCTGAGATTTTAGACTAAATATTTCCTGTTCCAGATTCTTGCATTGTCCATGAAGTCATTCTGCCTCATGACAAAGTTTAGAATTCGCATCCCTAATCTTATTCATCATGGCTTGCAGCTCATGTATTTGCACCTGGCATTGGTCACAAGCTTTGTCTTTCTTGTCATCCTCTTCCACCAATTTAACTATTTCTTGTTCTACAGCACGGAATTCCTTATCTTTCTCCATGTTATTCTTTCTAAGTTTTTGTAATTCTGAAATGGCATCATCTTCTTCTTGTCGTATTGCATCTAAAATCACTGTTAAGTGCATCAATTCTTGCTCACTCTCATTAAATTGTTTTTCCTTCTGAGGCAATTGAGTATCCATATTGCTACATTTAATTTGCAATTCGGTATTAGACTGCTCTGATTCCACTTTTAGGCACTGTATTTGATTAACTGCATCATCCAAACTGCCCTGCAACTTACTAATTACCTCAGAATGATTTCCTTTCATTTTTAAAGACAATCCTTCTCCCCCTTTCGGTCTGGGGCCCTAAAATGTCTCACAAGGCATACTTGCACAATGCTCCCTTCCTCAAAAATATTTTGCAACAATTCTGTCTCCACTTCCCCGCATATCCTGTCTTTCCATAGGGTTGCATTTTCTGTAACCAAACTCCATGAGCAAAGAATTTTACCTCAAGTTAGTTTGCCAGATCAGAAAAATCAGCTTCAACTTGGGATATGGTAACACTGCACACAAAGCTGCACTATCACTTCACAGCACTAATTGCTTTTTAAGTGCACATAATGGCTATGCATAATGCAATGCCACACCCAGTAACTATTTTAAAGTTCCCAATGGCCAACCCACCAAATATGTTTTATTTTGATATTTGGTGCGTAGGTATATTTTCTGGAGGGATTACACCTAATCTTGGGATGTATTATTATTGTGATACATAGTGGTATCTTATTGTGGTATATTATTGTTATAGTGATGCATTGGTGGGTTTGCTATTTATAGTGGTAACACTTCTCTCAGATTACAGCCTAACACCTGCCCTTTTTCCCAGGGTTTTTCAAAATACCAGCTACTGGACTTATTACACTTAGTATGTGACAGTATCACTTCTTCTAAGCAACTTATCTACAATGCTGAGGTATGCTCTAGCAACCAAAGTGCAAAACATATCATGTTATCAACAGGTGACTGTATACACACACACCATACACTCCTAAACTCTACTTAATATTTGACCACCTGTGGTAAAATGAATTACCACCTCTTGTAAAATAAGCCTAGTCCCTGTGAACTCTCAGTCTCTGTGCAAATGAGTGCAGTCATGGAAAGAAAACCCAAGTCCATATGTTTTAAGTTTCCATTTATATATACTTATGATGTTCAGAATTGTTCAAATAAAATACATCTTGCGGTATAAGCCATGTGCACAAAAGAAATAGAAGATTATATTTTACATTACAAAGTTTGCACCCATCAAAGGGCTCCCCCGAGCATTATCTTACCCAATGTCCTTGTATGGGAAGAAATTGGCAGGAAATGCAGTTTGAGAGAGAGAGAGAAAGAGAGAAATTCACAACAGCAAAGCAACTTTTTTTATGGACATTTGAAACTGTATTGTTTTAAACATTAGTACACATTATACATGAAAACAGTCTGCTAACCCTCTCTGGCTACCTGCCATGCATTCATGCGGCAAATCCTTACTTATGACTCATATGTACCTAGAAATTGGCAAGATTCCTGACACAGCTGACCGTGGAAAACCTTCTCACTTGGTTTGCCACCGATAAAGAACATCACAACCCCAGCAACTGCCAGCACTGCCTTAGCCCAGCTCTCGGGAAGCCCTCAAGAAAGTTCCTTTTAAAAATCACCCACTGCCACTCATAAAGAATCCTTCCCCTTTGACTAGCTCATGTCACCTCATCCATCCTATCCAGTTTTTTTTCCATTGAAAACAACAGTTTTCTAACTACAAATGTAAACATTTTCTTCCTGCTCAAACACAATAGTGTTCTTATTTATTTATTTATTTATTAATAATATGTTTATAACCATATCAGGTTTTACATATGTTACACAATCACCTTTCAATTTCTAACAACATTTCTAAAATTAAAAAGAGAGTGTCATGCATAAATCCCATCAGATAAGTCTTTTAAAATGGTTAAAATCAATTCATAAAATTTCATCATGTGATAAATCAAATTCATGTCGTTCCCTTCCATCAATGTTTCCCATATTTTATCAATCCTTTCCTCTAGGCAAGAGTTCTTATATCTTAACAGATATTTTTCCCGTAGCCGGTTGAGGCTTTCACAGTAACATATCAAGTGTTTAGCAGTCTCGATATTTAGGAGCCCACACAATCTGCACAGTCTCAGGTTTTTCTTAATACCAATTTTGGCTCCTAATATCTCCATTGTCTCGCCTCTATTAAATTCAAACATGAGATATAATCTGACTATTGCCTGGTGGGGATATGCATATTGGTATCTAGGTTTCTTTGTCGCTAATGTCCACTGTTCTAAAAACAGGCCAGTATTTGACTTTGCAGCCAGATATATCATGTCTCTTTCTTTGGCAACTCTATATATATCAAGTTGTAATAGTTTTTTGATTCTTGCATGATAATACATCAACCAGCTCTCTTCATTGCCTTTGGCCCATTAACATAAGATTGATACAATACATTCAATTAAAATTACAAAAATGCATTCCTTCTTTAAAACAATTCATCAAATCCACCACCAATGTATTGATATTCAGGGTACTCAATTTCACATATAACATAGCTGCCTTATACTCTAAAATATCTCTCGCACATCTAAAATCACATTCTAATAAAATAAAATTCTAATAAAATATATTCACGTGTGACCCCAGTGGGAAGTCTAAAAAGCCATTTTAACATGTTCCCTTCCATCTTACTTATTTCATTTACGAACTTGGTCCCCCATATCTCTGCCGCATATAGCAAGCTCGATATTATTTTGCTTGAGTAGACTAATAATATGGTGTTCAGCGAGAACCCACCTTGTCTTCCAATAAAGAGACTCCTGCTATTTTTAAATATTTAAATTTAATCTCATTCCAGTGCGGTTTCCATGATAGCTTATAGTCTGTTAAGACTCCTAGGTATCTATAGTATTCAACTACTTCAATCTCCACATTCTTTATCGTCCACTTAAACTTATTTGAGCGTGATTGCTTTGTAGTGCCTAGGAATGTCATCACCTTTGTTTTAGAAATATTTATTACCAATCCATTGTTGTCAGCAAATTGGATCAAACAGTTTAGCCTATTTTGTAGATCAACTGGTGTATAATCTAACAGGACCAGATCATCTACGTATCCTAACCAGGATACCTGGAAATTACCGATCTTTACCGTGTCAGCAGCCACCCCTAACTCATTCAAACAATCAGCTAAATACAAGTTAAATAACGTGGCTGCTAAGTTGCAGCCTTGTTTCACACCACGCACTGTGGGAATTGCTTCAGATAGGCTACCTTCACCATCTAATCGAATTTTCACTGTTGTGTTAGAGTATAACAGCTGGATCATATAAAGTAGTCCAGGTGGTATCCGCCATCTAGTTAGTTTTACCCATAGTTTCTCTCTCACAATAGTGTCAAACGCTACTGTGAAATCAATAAATATCACATATACCGGGAGTTTACGAACCTTCCATGAGTATTCCACTGCAGAAACTAGGTTTAGAATGTTGTGTAACATAGAGGATTTAGCACGAAAGCCTGCATGGTTGCTCAGGAGGATCTGTTTTTCGGTTATCCACTCATTCAATTCTTGTAGCAGAACCTTTGCAAAAAATTTTGCTGGGATAGCCAGCATAGCTAACATTCTATAGTTTTTGGGATCTTTCCACTCTCACTTTTTATGCACGGGGAGAATGATACTATTTCGCCATGATTCGGGAATTATCCAATTTTTGCCTATCCATTGGAACAGGATAACCAATGCTCTTGCCAATTCCTCGGGTGCTCGGCGTAATAGGGCATTACAGGTCCCGTCGGGGCCAGTTGCCCTAGATAAATGTAATTTGTCAATCTTTTTTTTAATGAGGCCTCAGTAAAATTCCCATGCTAAATAGACTGTGTTACACTGTAACTATCCCCTTCAGCTTCCTTTGCTCCAATAGTGTTGTTTACATGGATTATCCAATCGCTTTCTACTACACTATTAATGGGCAGACTTCTCGTTTTAGCTTCATTTATTGCCTTCCACAGCGCATATTTCATATTACGCAGCTTGCCACACAAACTGCTGCTCTGCTGTACGTTTAAGAAGATCTCATTGAATGAAACTACACAGCTAAACCTCATTGCAGAAGAGCATTGCAAACTTGTTTTCATGTTATTTCATCTGGACCAATTTGCACTCATTTATGTTAAGGATGTTACAGGTTACTGAGAATGTTACCCTCAAATAGAACATTTTTAAACATGTGCTCACTGCAAGAATGTGTGAATATCCATTTATGATGCGCGTCGGCTGCAATTGTCATTTATGATGTTTGTATTTCTACATAAACCCACTACCACTACATATGCATGAACCCCTGTAACTCACAGCCCCCAGTTATTCCCACACATCGTAACCCACTCACATGTTCTTGTTCATATTTAACTATTTAACTTTTGTGACACTTCTGTCACTAGCACTGAAAGGCAGAGATAATAAAGGCCATGGGCCTCATTACGAGTATGGAGGTAGCCATGCCCTTAATAACGGCATGGCTCCCTCCATACCGGGTTCCAGTACCGGGTTTCTTCAATGAGGAATTCCTCATTGAAAAAACCCATCCCCATTTGAGCCCCCTTAGGGATCAATGGGAATGGGGAGGGAGCTAATAATGGGCTAGTTAATAACGGGCCCATTGTTAGCTCCCTGGTCCTCTTGCGGGACCCGTTAATGACGCCTGGTTTTACTAGGCATCCTTACCGGGTCCCGCAAGGGAACCTCGTAATAGGGTGTCCCGTAATGAACGGTGCCGGTCCCGTACCGGCACCCTTCATTACGGGAGCGCCTGGGTCATAATGAGGCCCCATGTTTCCAATCTGTGCTCCACCTACTTTGACTTTAGCAGCTTGTTGCTGCAAACTGACTTAACCTGTAATCTACCTAATTTGACTTCACACAGCATTTGGCTGGAAATGATTGTTACCTTCAACCTACCTAATTTAATCTTATACTGCATTTGACTGTAACGAATATTACCCGCAACTTGTTACATGCAACCTACCTAATTGTCACTCTGAGCAGCACTTGCTTCAAATGATTGTTTGCCCGCAAACTACGGATTTTGACTTACGCAGCACCTGGCTGAAAATGATTGTTATATTCAACCTATCTAATTGGACTCTACGTAGCACTTTTTGGCAAATGAATGTTTACTTGAAACCTACGGATTTTGACTTAAGCAGCACTTGGCTGCAAATGACTGGTATCTGAAACCTACATATTTTGATTGTATACAGCATTTGGCTGTTTTGGATGTTACAAGCAACTTACCTATTTTGATTGAAACAGCACTCTGCTGCAAATGCATCTGCCTGCAAACGTCATGCTCAGTCCTACATTGTACATGGTTCTAATGCACTTGTACCGTAACTAGCACCTAGATGCCTCTGGGCTTTGTGCGCTGCTATACATGCTAAGTAAATACAAAACAAAATAAAATCAATTGCACTGTGCAAAAAGTCCTGCTCCAGAACTGCAAACATTAAATAACATTCTCCTACATCGAACAGCCAAAGAACTCCTTCAAGAAATAGAACACATCCAAAGTTAATATTTTGGAACTAAAGTTGACTTTGAAAATTCCGAAAATTTAGAAAACATTATCGAAAACCTCACAAACACCAACCACCTTACAAACACATACAAAAAAGAAATAGCAAAGTTTCAAAACACATCTTCTGAAATACCAAAGTATGTGTCTGTTTTCGCAGACTTTTTTATCAAAAGAGTACATATTGTAAATATGGCGTACAAAATACAGGACAACAAGGAATCCTAATGGTTCCAATTAGCTTTACACAGGCTGAAAATAAACAACAAATAACTGAACCCTCAGTATTTTGCGCATACTGTGATACAAAGCTTGACAATAACCAAATTTCATCATGGGCTATAATTATAATAATTATGATTGTTCATTTATAATGATCTTAATCCCGTAAACCAGTTTCTAAGAGCGAGACCGGGATTGGAACGTTTGTTGTTATGCATTGTCTTACTTCCAAGACACATGTTGTGTCCCTGACCTATCCTCCCAGGTCTTATAACTAACAATTTACGAATCGTCCCACCTCCAAAAGCTTTCCAACAACCTAACTTGAATGAGAGCATCATAATCCAAAAAGTACACCCATTTCAAGCTATTATACACCTTCAACCCAAAACTGCCACATTCCCATCATCCGCATTACTAAAAGGCATTTGTAGCAAAAAAGTATATTTGCCATTAGATCTTAAAGAAAATGTAGAAACTCTAGGAGTACGACGTCCGATAGAACAATGTTTGATTGTACTAGTTAATGGTGTACATCCAAAAGACAAAATCATTTGGCAATAACTAGACAACCTAAACAAAGTTAGACAAGCCCTACAATATGTTAAAGAAAACAATGAATATTACAGAGATATAAACATAGAAGAAAACATAAGAGAAAAAACCCAAATAAGTGAAGATTCACTAGAAACTGGCCAATGTGAACATGTAGATCCTGTTAGTGCCGCCAACATTCTAGGCCAGTATACAATTCACCCACTACATTCCAAAGATACCACTGAAGATGCATTAGAAACATATCAAATATCAAATGCATCAAGCCAAAGGACCTCCAATGAGCACATAGGAGAATAGTCGAGAAGCACATTCCATTCATTTCCTCTACTCTTTCCTACAGGAAAAGCAGGAAGATATTATGAAAGAACCACACAAATTAGTGCATCAGAATATTGTTATTTATTAATGTATTCTGAAGACACAAGATTCATGTGTTCTCTTGACCCCGTCAATGTTTGAAGCTATGTTTACCATCATTTCATTGCCATGCTGCACTTCATCTCCAATAAAACTACCCCTCCACTCAGAGAAGTATACCATTTCTTTTGGAGAAAAGTATATCAATCGAGAGAAGCACCACACATCCACATGCTTTGGCAGGTAAAAGATGCAAAAAATCTATCCATGACAGTGAGGCCAGTGTTTTACAATTTATTCAAAAAAACATTACCTGTGACATCGGTGAAAGCATACGTAGTGACCTACGTACACAAATCTTACGCTTCCAAACACATAAGTGTTGCAAATACTGCTGACATTGTTATCAAAACAGAGGTAAATACGATATACCAATTGTCACTTTGGCTTCTTTAGACCGGTTTCCAACAAAGGACAAGTAAATAGCTTGATGTCTTCTGTTAGACACAATGTAAAAGGGAAAATCACCTGAAAACACATACAGCATTAAAAGAGACAAAGGCATCCAGGTACATCAATGATTACAATGCGATCATTGCCATCTTGTGGAATGCAAATATAGACATACAATACATTGCAGACAATTCCACTGCACTGCAAAGCTGAGAAAACAGAGCTAAAAGACCTTTGGGATAAAAAAAACCCTGTCACTAAAATTGTACAGCTTTGGTATAAAAATGCTGTAACATAAAGAATGCAGGTGCTACGAAGCTGCAGACCGCTTAACATGTACACCCTTATATGAGCAATCCAAAAATATTGTCTGGCTAAACCTTCGTACTGCTTCATCACGAATAAGGGTACAAAAATCCTACAAAGAGATAGAAACAATAACCACAAATGACCCCGACAACCAGGACATTTAAAAAAATGAAATTGACACATACTATCCAAACAGAAGTACTGCTTTGAAAAATATCTGCCTGTATGACATACCCCAAAACTACTCCTACAAAAACAATTTTATGCCAGATGAGACAACTGGCAAACATTGAGTCTCAACTTGTGAAGGAAGCCTAGTAAATCTTACCAAGCCTAATTAACAAGTAAAGTTATTGTTTAAATCTCCATAAAAGATAGAACTTTATTACATGGCCCTACTGCAACTTTTAAACACTTTGAGAAAAGAATAAGAATGATTAGGAGACCATGACACATTTGAAGCTGCATTCAAGGCAAATGAATGCAGTATAACAAATGTCAATTTCAAACAATACAAACAAATGTTGCACAATGAACGCCAACAAGAGGAAGACATAGAAACTCCACTAGATAGAGACACTCCTGAAGGCAGTCAACCTTCTCTTACAGGATGCCAAGAACCACTCGGAGAACCACTCATTCAAAATGAAGCATAAATAGCCATGACTGAAGTAGAAAACACCATCAATCTAAACAATCTGAAGAAGACCTGTCGGTGATCAAATCACAGCTAAATGGTGAACAACTCACCATTTACCTAGAAGTCACTGAAAGAATTGAACATGGAATTAAACATGAAACTAAAACGTGAAACTGTACAAATTATAAACCTCTGCTCTTGTATGCTAGTGGGGAAGCTGGTTCTGGCAAAAACCTCTTAATTAAAATAATCACAACATTTCTACAAGAGTTAGAAAATAACCTTTCAGCTGTTGTAAGAGCCCCTACAGGTCTAGCTGCCTATAACATAGGAGGTATAGCTTTACAACTACTTCTTCTCCTCCCAGTAGAACACCAAAACCAATTAGAATACTACATATTCTCAGCAGAAGTTGCTACTGAAGTATGCAGAATTCTGCAACAAATTAAAGTCTTCCTGGTTGATGAAGTAAGCATGGTTTCCAACCAAATGCTGGATTTAATTAATCTCAGAATACAGTAAGTCCTAAAAACCAACTAGAACTCCCACAGTTCACACCAGTAAAAAGTCAACCATAAGCGCATAATATGCTATGATTTGCATTCTGCAGAAGCTGGTGACATGGAATGCATTCATAATTTAGTATGGATACATACACACATCTTCACTAGGGATGTGCTCATGTGAAACATGGTTGCAGAGAGTGCATATATGTTTCCACATGTATGAAATCTGGAAGATTTCATCAATAGGTATGTTTTTGGTTTCTAGTACTTGTAGTAAGTACATTAGGAATTCTTGTTGATCTTCCTGTGTGTTTATGGTGAATTTTACCATTCTTGCACAGTAGTCCAATTCTTGCCTTATGCCTGAGACACTTTAGGTGCTGTCAGGATTATTTGTGTCAGCATTTCCAGTCGCTTTCTAGGGTATTGGAAACGCTTCCCCTCGTGGTTCTTATGGCAACAATGGAAGCTACTGCAGCCCAAACCAAGATGGCTGCATTACAGCCTACTACTATATGCCATGTCTCCCTAGTGACAGTGAAACTACATAATGGAGATGCACGTTCAGATCGGCATGTCAGAACTGTTCTCTCTCCTTGTTGAAACAGCTCTCTGTGTCCCTGTCTTCCCTGTTGACTTACTTCCTGGCAAGCCTCACTGGGTCCAAACCTGATCATTTTCTCCTGGCTTGGATTCTTCTTCCCTGCTATTTTTCTCTGGCTCTTGGCAGTACTCTGTGCTCCTTGCCTCTGCTCTGATTCACCCTCCTGCTACAAGCCTATGTCTTTCTGACACTGGGAAGACCCCATTTGCATAGAAAGTCGTAGTCAAGACTCCGCCATCATTCCTCCTTTCTAACGACAGAGCTTACTTGAAGTCCTGCAAAGTTTCATCATATTGGACACTGCAGCATCTCTACCGACTTATATTCTTCTGAAAGGTTTTTTCATCCCTTTTTGAGGGATTTTCCCCCCCATTTTGGACCGATCTTCCTGTCAGCCCCTCTTGCTTCTGTCTACCATTACAATACACTGAGTGGCTTCTAGAGAAGACAGGCCTTACTTCTATTAATCACCTGTAAGAAAGACTGTCCAGATAAGGCCTGCTGCTGACAATTTGTGGCATTTGTATGAAGGACAAGCATTTTCCAACACAACTGGTCCAAGCCGCTTAAGTAAATGTGGAAGCGAAGATTGATCACTACATTTGGATAGCAATTTACTCCAGTTGTGTTGCTAAATTTAATTGGACCAGCGAGTTGTGCCTCTGTATGATTTGATGGGACTGCAGTTCTTTTTCAAAAAGACAAATTTGTCCTTTTGTCTTTTGATGGACTTGCAGTTGTTTTTGGACTAGATAGTTTTCTGCTAGTATTATTTGATGGAGCATCAGTTGTTCTGGTACAGCTTCTGCTTTTATTAGTTTTCTTTTTAAAGGTTTTCTTTTTTGAGGTACAGGGTATATATCAAGATGGGGGTTTACAGTGCACATAGCCTATTGTATTCTAGGATGCAAGGAATATCAGTGTTCACTTTGTTTACATCAAAGTTAACTAGGAATAGACCACTGTTAGGAAAGATTTCTTAATTGTGGGTAATTTTCCTTCCCAGTGGCAACCCCTAAACCTTTTGCTGTTGTTTTCACCATGATCTAGACTTTGCCAGAGAAGTGCAGCCTTCTGCCGCACTCCTCTGGGCTTTCGCTCCATTCTTACAGGGAAACTGACATGCCCTTAAGACAGTCAGTACCGGGAAACACTGTTTTCTGTAGTTTCTTTATCATGTTGCAGCTTTCGTGCAACATGATACAAGAGGGCACTGTAAGCTAAGTTACTGCTCTCTTGGGTCTCTAGTATTCTACAGGCCCTAGATAGTTTGGATTGTAAATGATCAGTGCAAGTGAATCACGGACGGGAATGGTGGCAGCGATCGTTTTTTATGTTTTTGAGCTCCTTTTGGCGTTTTAAGCGCGTTTCTCGTGCTTAGCCCAAAATGGTGGCCTGGCTCCCAAAATGGCCAGACCACAAGGCTCCTTTGTCCTGTCCGCTGACCATCTTGCCCCCTTCACCTTCCCCAGGTCGAGCTGACCCGGGGCCTTCCTTATTTGGGCATGTACTTTCCCGTGAGACACAGATGCTTTCGCTGGCTTCTACAGGCCTTGTGTGTGCCTCCAGGATGTGGGCTGGGATGTCTGGTCCCAATACACATCCTGGGTGCCAGAGAGTCCAGTGTGGTGTGAATGCCTGGGACCACCGTGGTCTGTGATAGGTCCACGTATGGTGTGAGTGTTTGATGAGCGGATCTCCCACTGGGTCCCCTCCGTTTTGGCGCGAAGGGAACCATGGATAAGAGGGGGCTGGAAACGCCACTACCATGTCGATCTCCTGAGTTCTCACGAACAAAGGAATACAGGAGCCAAGTATCCTGCAACCACGAGGCTGAACCGAGGAATCGCTGGTGACCCGCTGAAGGACTGCTCCTCTGCACTGCTGTCGCTTTGTGAAACCCTTTCTACCTCTGATCGAACCAGAAGGCCTGTACTGGTACTTCGACCCTTGGAATAGCGGGGACAGCTATTCTCAGCATCTTCACCATCTCCTGCAAGTAAGCCTTCGGAAGTGTCTCTGGGCCATCCAGCAGACTGACCAGCTTACCCAGGAGCCTTGCTCTGTAACCGCCGTCAGGTTGTGTTGTATTTCGAGTCCTTGTCACTCTCACACGATTCGTACACTTGGCATTCCCAGGTCTGAAGTGAGTAGTGTACATTTGGCTGAGATACACACGGCCGCTCCGTTGCCCTGCTGTGGTAACAAACTGTGCGGGTTCACTGCGTTTGGGACGCCCTCAACTCAACTCTGCTGCTGCAGAATCTACACAACGACGAGACGTCCCCTGCTCCCCTGAACCTGCCAGCACTGAAACTGATGCGGAGAAGCCTGGGTCTGCTTGCATCGGGGACCGGTGAGTAGCATAGCTAGGAACTGGTCGCCCTCCTGCAGGAGCCCATAGCTTTTCCCCGCTGTGTCAAACAGCACGCCTTTCCGTACTCGCGCTCTGCTTCTGCCCACAGTGGAGGCTGCGCTTGAGTCGCGGAGCTCTGTTCATCTTCATTTGTGCACCGAACTGAACTGTCTGATTCCCTCGAAGAGACTCCCCTTTTTGCCAATTGGCACCAGCGTGTGCAGGTACTTTTGAGCACAAGGCTCCACTCTTCGTAATGCTTGGACCTCCTTTAAGTTAGGTGCCTCTGAAGGCGGACTGGGTCTAATTATTATTTCGCACTGCCTGTTTTCCTCCCCTTCTAGGTGGACTACACATTTCGTGCGTCTAACTCTTTAGACTCGTTTGTATTTGTATATATATTGTATTGGTTTGGTATGTGTTGGTTTACTAGAGTTTTATTGTGATTTCTCGCTACGGTCATTGTTGCAAAGGCCTTGGAATAAATGTGTATATATTTTTAATATAACACCTGTTTGGAGTAATTTGTAAGTGTCCTTGCTTTGTGTGCTCATTGCGGGCTTTCAGTCACCCTCACCCCTCTTGAGACCTAGTCTTGACCGCCGCGATCGCTACCCTGATTGGTCTGGCTTGTCCAGAGGTTACCGTGTTCAAAGTAATTAGGTTGGCCTTCTGAACCTCTGCGCCTCCAGGACAGAGTTCAGAAATCTGTCTTAACAAATTGGTGTACAGTGGTGAGATACGACTGAAGGTATCCAGTGTTGCGCACGAGCGAGGGCATTTCAAGTTATTCCTACCAGGACACGTAGTGAATTGTCGTAGTATAACTTTAAAAAGGCCATAGTCCTATCTAACAGTATGGAAACAAATACCTTGTTAACTTTAAATGCTTCCAAATCCGAAACATTGAAAAAGATGTGTGCGGAGAGAGGTGTCTCCTCTCAAGGCACCAAATTGGATATGATCCAAAGAATCGTGGCGTGGCAAGAAGCGCAGCTTGACGCTATAACTTCTGAGGACAGTGCGGAAGGAGGTGGGGCTGCTCTCACTGGTAGAACCGACGGTTCTGCCGCTGCACTGATCCACCGCGACCACGGGGACAGGGAGGATGAGATATCTAATGTTTCCTCTGCCAGTGTTGATGGGGAGGCTATGCTTGAATTCAAGAAGCAAGAGCTGCGGTTTAGGCAGAAGGAGCTTGAGTTCAGCATAGCCAAACTAAAAATCGAACAGGCAGAAAAACAGAAAGACAGGGATCACCAGTTGGAACTGGCCAAGCTTCAGGTTTCAAATGGATCCAAGGGTCCTGGACATGGGTCTGGGGCCTCCTCTCATCCACGGTTTCCAAAAGATCTGCTCAGTGTGTACGAGGAAAGGAATGACATTATGGACTGGCTGAATACGTTTGAGTATGCATATGAAGTTCAACAAGTTGACAATGCTGATAAGATTGCCTGGTTACTCAGCAGACTGCCCCATTCTGGCTGTAGTGCCATTATGGAAATGTCGAAGGCTGAGCGAGCTGATTTCGCAATGTTAAAGCAAACTCTCATTTTAAAGTTTGGAAAGACTCCTGCCCAATATTTAAAACGATTCTGAGAGTACAAGAAAAAAGAAGGTGGTACTTGGGTATCTTATGTAACCGAATCCTTAAAAAACTTGACTGGCTGGGTCGAAGGTTATAAGGTTTCTACCTTTGAAGGCATGATAAATCTTGTCATGCTGGGACACATTTTTGCATCTTCTTCCCCGGAGCTTAAGCAGCATTTGGCCGATTCGAAGGAGATAGATCCTAAGAAGCTGGCCATTGCAGCAGACTTATGGGTGTCACATTGAGTGTCCCATAAGGACAAAACTCATCCTGGTAAGCAGGAGGAAGGGAAAAAGTCCAAAGAAAAGGAGGGTGGAGAATCTGATAAATCTTCTTCTCAAAAGGGCCACAAAAAGAAAAATAAGGGTAAGACACAAGAGAACTCACAGGGTAGTGAAGGTCAGCCTCCGAAACAGAACTCTGGTTACAATAAGCCTCCCTGTGTAAACAGACCCAATGGATCTTGTTTTGCTTGTGGAGCAACTGACCACGTGAAGGGGGATCCCCGGTGTAAGGTTAAACCTTTGGGGGTCCACTCCGCTAATCTGGCCTTCTCCTCCTACGAGGAAGAAGAGATTACAGGAGAATCCTTCTCCTCAGATTCCTTCCCCAGCGGGATAGAAGCTGAGGTAGTTTTAGTTTCCCTGGGTTCCTGGGAGCCTAAAGTCGCAGAGGCTTATGCTAGGATTCCAGATAATACCAAGCACTACTTTAAAGACAGTGTGCTGATCAATGGAGTAGACACTCCAGCTCTTAGAGATAGTGGGTGCAGTCGAACTGTAGTGGATTCTACCTTGGTAGACTCAGAGGAAGTTGCCAGAGCTACTCTGATGCCCACTAAGTTGGCTGACGGCCCACCTCGCATGTTCCCAGTAATACCTGTAAATCCTACTTTAAATGGTACAGCAGTCAGAATTCCAGTGAGCATTCAGAGAAACGTCCCAGGAAAGGTCATGTTAGGCAATGATCTCAGAGCTTTAGGGCTCGTAGGAGACACTGCCGACAGACCCTGCACACAGTCTCAAACACGGGCAGCATTGGCCAAGACCAATACGCCGCCCCAGCCGAAGAGGAAACCCAAGGCAAAAGGAGTAAACAAGTCAAGAAGAGGGAAAGAGAACATTCCCCCGAGCTCGCCTACCACTGCGGTGGAGGAAGTTGGTCAATCGCCCGGGCCTGACAAGGAGGTGGAGATGCCTGAAGTATTTGACCCCAACGACCATCCTGAACTAAAAGACTTGTTAGTAGAAGGTGGTCCTGACAGGGAAGAATTCAGTAAAGGCCAATGTGAGTGCCCATCTCTGGAAGGCCTAAGGAGACAGGCCTGCTCCCAGCTTGAGGGTGAACCTCCTGGGACACATCGGATTTATTAGGAAGGTGGACTCCTGTATAGTGAGCCCACAGAGTCTACAGAAGGAGACCATAGGAGGTTGGTGGTTCCCCTTGCTGTAAGACCTTCCTCCTGCTGTTGGCGCATGAAGTGCCCCTTGCTGGTCACCTTGGTATTAAGAGGACCAAGCAAAGGTTATCCATGCACTTCTACTGGCCCAAGATGGGGGTGCAAGTAGAAAGTCACTGCAGGAGTTGTGCCTCCTGCCAGTTATCTGGTAAGGTTGGCTCGACAATCCAAGCTCCATTGGTACCACTCCCAGTTGTGGGAATACCATTCGAAAGGGTAGGGATCGACATCGTTGGTCCCCCTGACCCGCCAACATCCTCAGGCAATAGGTTTATCCTGGTGCTGGTCGACCATGCAACCAGATATCCTGAGGCCATCCAATTGAAAACTGTAACTGCCAAGTCAGATGAAAAAGCGTTACTTGGCATATTTACTAGGGTTGGCTTCCCTAAAGAAGTTGTGTCGGATCGTGGCAGCAACTTTATATCGAAGTATATGCAGGCTATGTGGAAAGAATGTGGGGTCACCTACAAGTTCTCTTCTGCATACCACCCCCAGACCAATGGTCTGGTGGAACATTTCAACAGAACGTTAAAGAGCATGATTGGGGCACTGGAAGAACCTCAGAGAAGAAAATGGGATCTTCTTTTACCATGCTTACTGTTTGCCTACCGAGAGGTACCACAGGAGGGTGTTGGCTTCAGCCCCTTCGAACTTCTGTTCGGTCATCCTGTACGGGGACCCTTAGCCATAGTCAAAGAGGGATGGGAGATGCCCACTCCCCCTGTTACTACCAACGTAATAGATTATGTGCTGGGGCTCAGAAAACGGATGGTACTTCTGATGGGCTTGGCTAGTGATAAATTGAAGGCAGGACAAGCGCTGGTGAAACATTGGTACGACCAGAAAGCTTCCCTCATCAACTTTACACCTGGTCAGCAAGTCCTGATCATGAATCCCATAAGGCCTCGAACTTTACAGGACAAATGGTCCGGCCCTTACACAGTGGTGGAGCCCCTGGGTGAGGTTAACTATTTAGTGGACATTGGAAGGCCTGGACAGGCTCCAAAAGTGTTTCACGTAAATAGGCTGAAGGCTTTCGTCCCAAGAGTCGAAATCGCAGCACTGCTACTGGCTTCAGATGTTGAGGAAGAGGAGTCTGAACCTCTCCCCGACTTGTTCCAAAGCGGTCCTTCAGATAGCTGCTTTGAGGGTGTCCGAGTGGCCCCTCACCTGACTTCTAATCAGCAGGCTGAGGTAAAAAGTTTGCTTAGGCAGTTTTCCCCCCTGTTTTCACAGACGCCTGGTTTGACACCTTTGTGCACACATAACATAGACACAGGAGACAGTGTACCTACCAAAAGTAGGGGATACAGGATGTCAGACAAAGTACGGTCTTATATTAAGACCGAGGTCAACAAGATGTTAGACCTTGGGGTGATTGAACCCTCTAGTAGTCCTTGGTCCAGCCCTGTGGTTTTGGTTCCAAAGGCAGGCACTTCTGAATTGAGGTTCTGCGTGGATTACAGGGCTCTGAATGCTGTCACCAAGACAGATGCACACCCCTTGCCTAGAACAGATGAGCTGGTGGATACTTTGGGTGCTTCCAAGTATCTCAGCACGTTTGACCTCACTGCTGGCTATTGGCAAATAGCTTTAGCAGAACATGCCAAGGAGAAGACAGCGTTTTCTACTCCAGACGGCCTTTACCAATTCAGGGTAATGCCTTTCGGGTTGAAAAATGCACCTGCCTCTTTCCAGAGGCTTGTGAATCATGTGTTGAATGGGTTGGACGAATTCTGTCTTGCATATCTGGACGATATAGCAGTTTTCAGTACCACCTGGGAAGACCATGTGAAACACCTCGGGATTGTGCTCCAGGCTCTTCAGAAAGCACACTTGACCATAAAGGCTAGTAAATGCCAGATTGGACAAGGCTCAGTGGTTTACCTTGGACATGAAGTAGGTGGAGGGAGGATACAGCCTCTTCCCAGTAAAGTACAAACAGTACAAGACTGGCCTACCCCCACTACACAGACCCAAGTGAGAGCCTTCTTAGGACTCACAGGGTATTACCGCAACTTCGTGGCAGACTATGGCACCATAGCTGCCCCTCTGACTGCCCTCACCACTCCGAAGAAACCCAAGAAGGTATCTTGGACCGACGAGTGTGAGAAGGCCTTCAACGGCTTAAAAGAATCCTTGTGCCAGGCCCCTGTCCTCAGGGCCCCTGATTATCAAAGACCTTTTATTGTGCAGACGGACGCCTCTGACGCTGGGATAGGAGCTGTACTATCGCAAGTAGATGAGAAGGGCAAGGAACACCCTATTGGTTTTATTAGTCTCCAGCTTAAGGACAGAGAGCTCAGATGGTCCACAGTGGAGAAAGAATGTTTCTCTGTTGTGTGGGCCCTACGGAAGCTGAGGCCCTACCTCTATGGGACCCACTTCACTGTGCAAACTGACCATAAGCCCTTAAAGTGGCTAATGAACATGAAGGGAGAGAATCCAAAGTTGCCAAGGTGGTCAATAAGTCTACAAGGCTTCGACTTCACTATTGAGCATAGGCCAGGTGTCCAACATAGCAATGCTGATGGGTTGTCCAGAATGTTTAACCGACCTGAACAAGAGACTCATCCAGGGGTGGATTAGTTCCCCCTGTCCATAGTCTGGGAGGGGCGAGTGTTAGGAAAGATTTCTTAATTGTGGGTAATTTTCCTTCCCTGTGGCAACCCCTAAACTTTTTGCTGTTGTTTTCACCATGATCTAGACTTTGCCAGAGAAGTGCAGCCTTCTGTCGCACTCCTCTGGGCTTTCGCTCCATTCTTACGGGGAAACTGACATGCCCTTAAGACAGTCAGTACCAGGAAACACTGTTTTCCGTAGTTTCTTTATCATGTTGCAGCTTTCGTGCAACATGACACAAGAGGGCACTGTAAGCTAAGTTACTGCTCTCTTGGGTCTGTAGTCTTCTACAGGTCCTAGATACTCTGTTTGGATTGTAAATGATCGGTGCAAGTGAATCACGGACGGGAATGGTGGCAGCAATCGTTTCTTGTGTTTTTGAGCTCCTTTTGGCGTTTTAAGCGCGTTTCTCGCGCTTAGCCCACAATGGTGGCCTGGCTCCCAAAATGGCCAGACCACGAGGCTCCTTTGTCCTGTCCGCTGACCGTCTTGCCCCCTTCACCTTCCCCAGGTCGAGCTGACCCGGGGCCTTCCTTATTTGGGCATGTACTTTCCTGCGAAACACAGATGCTTTCGCGGGCTTCTACAGGCCTTGTGTGTGCCTCCAGGATGTGGGCTGGGATGTCTGGTCCCAATACACATCCTGGGTGCCAGAGAGTCTAGTGTGGTGTGAATGCCTGGGACCACCGTGGTCTGTGATAGGTCCACGTATGGTGTGAGTGTTTGATGAGTGGATCTCCCATTGGGTCCCCTCCGTTTTGGCACGAAGGGAACCGTGGATAAGAGGGGGCTGGAAACGCCACTACCATGTCGATTTCCTGAGTTCTCACGAACAAAGGAATACAGGAGCCAAGTATCCTGCAACCAAGAGGCTGAACCGAGGAATCGCTGGTGACCCGCTGAAGGACTGCTCCTCTGCACTGTTGTCGCTTTGTGAAACCCTTTCTACCTCTGATCGAACCAGAAGGCCTGTACTGGTACTTCGACCCTTGGAATAGTGGGGACAACTATTCTCGGCATCTTCACCATCTACTGCACGTAAGCCTTCGGAAGTGTCTCTGGGCCATCCAGCAGACTGACCAGCCTACCCAGGAGCCTTGCTCTGTAACCGCCGTCAGGTTGTGTTGTATTTCGAATCCTTGTCACTCTCACACGTTTCGTACACTTGGCATTCCCAGGTCTGAAGTGAGTAGTGTAAATTTGGCTGAGATACAAAAGGCCGCTCCGTTGTCCTGCTGTGGTAACAAACTGTGCGGGTTCAGTGCGTTTGGGACGCCCTCAACTCAACTCTGCTGCTGCAGAATCTACACGACGACGAGACGTCCCCTGCTCCCCTGAACCTGCCAGCACTGAAACTGATGCTTCTGCCCAGAGTGGAGGCTGCGCTTGAGTCGCGCAGCTCTGTTCATCTTCATTTGTGCACCGAACTGAACTGTCTGATTCCCTCAAAGAGACTCCCCTTTTTGCCCGTTGGCACCAGTGTGTGCAGGTACTTTTGAGCACAAGGCTCCACTCTTCGTAGGGCTTGGACTTCCTTTTAGTTAGGTGCCTCTGAAGGCAGACTGGGTCTAATTATTATTTCGCACTGCCTGTTTTCCTCCCCTTCTAGGTGGACTACACATTTTGTGCGTCTAACTCTTTAGACTCGTTTGTATTTGTATATATATTGTTTTGGTTTGGTATGTGTTGTTTTACTAGAGTTTTATTGTGATTTCTCGCTACGGTCATTGTTGCAAAGGCCTTGGAATAAATGTGTATATATTTTTAATATAACACCTGTTTGGAGTAATTTGTAAGTGTCCTTGCTTTGTGTGCTCATTGCGGGCTTTCAGTCACTCTCACCCCTCTTGAGACCTAGTCTTGACCGCCGCGATCGCTACCCTGATTGGTCTGGCTTGTCCAGAGGTTACCGTGTTCCAAGTAATTAGGTTGGCCTTCTGAACCTCTGCGCCTCCAGGACAGAGTTCAGAAATCCGTCTTAACAACCACCAAGTGAATGGAGGCGTTTGAAGACTGTGCTGCCAATGTTGATCAGTGCGTGGTCTAGAGTTCGACCTTGCGACTTGGGAATATTGACAGCCTATGAAAGAGATAGAGAGAATTGTTCTCTGCGTACATACAAGTCTTTGAAAAAAACGCAATGTGCTATTGTGCCGTCAATTCTTTTAACTTCTGTAAGTTTGTCAAAGTGGATGTTCTCAAACTGAATGTTGGTATCATGTGGATATATTTGGAATCCAAAACCTGTACCAATTGCTCCAATGACTAAGTTCTTTGTCAAGGTTACGTTTTAGAATTACTCTGCAATTTAGACACAGAGTTCATAATTTTTCTAATGCATCTGTGTTGGAGAGACATTTTTCAAAGCTATTTAGATGTGCTGTTGCTTGTTGACACATAGGGAGTTTCATTCTGTGCACTTTATATTTTGTCTGTAGAGCTGATATGCACTATGGGTTGCAATTCTTTTTTCAACATTGCATCATTGAATTGGCTACAGCTTGCAAGCGCTGGCATTACGCACATGCATTTTGCATTTTGTTGAATTAATTGTTTTATGATATCATGGGCATATGTCTTCGTCCGTTCAGCTAATGGTTTACTCCAGTTTTTAAGATGTGTTTTGCATATTTAGTAGGCAGTACAGTTCTAATTCTTTTTAAAATATTAGCATAGGTTAGATCTGCAGACTCACACATGTTTTCAATTAGTTCTCTGTAGCAAACATGTTGCCAGAGATTTACATTGCCAATGCTGCCAAGTGTACTATGGCATTGTTTGTGTCCTAATGTTTTGAAAATTAAAGGAAATGTATTTATTTGTATTCAGTTCCAAACAAACTTTTACAAACCCAAAGAAAATTCCAATGCACTTATAAAACCTCCATATACATACTATATAAATGATATCACATTACTTTGTTTTGTTTATGCACTCCTAGCCAATTCTAATAACACATGTAGGGGTCGATTCATGGAATTAATGTGCGCCGAAAATTCCCCCGCAGAGGTGCCAAAACGTGCGAATCGCAGTAAAAGTGTGAAAATCGCAGTGCAAGTGCGAAAATCGCAGGGAAACCAGCGCACATCGATTCATGGAAGTCTGTGCGCAAGAAAAACATTGGATGTGCGCTAAAAATGTGCGCCGCGCACGCCGGCGCACAGGTCACCCAACAGCGTCACATCACAAAAGTAGGCGGAACACGGGGCGTAACACTCGGAATGGGGAACAACGCGTGAAAATATGGGCGTCACGGGGGAAGTACAGGAGGCAAGTGCGCGGAACGCCCACACGCTCGCCTACAACACGCATTCATGGAATCGAATAGGGCAAACCAGCGCACGGTCAAAGACGCGCACAGGGCCAAACAACTATGCCACAAGAAAGCAGGCGGTAACGCCCCTGCGCCTGAAAAAAATGTGCGCCAAAATGTGCGCTAACAAAAAGCACCCATATACAGCCATGATGAATGGTCCATACAGTGGCCCTCTAGGACAAATGAGGTGCAAAGGGGTACCGACAAACACGGACACCCGCTGTGTGAAAAATAGCGTGTGCGTGTGTTCCTGGGTGCGTGTGAAGTTCCACACGCGATTAGCCTGGGTACGTGTGTTTCGGGGTGCGCGGGAAGTTGCACACGCGATTGGCCTGGGTACGTGTACTTCGGGGTGTGCGGGAAGTTTCACACGCGATTAGCCTGGGTATGTGTACTACGGGGTGTGCGGGAAGTTCCACACGCGATTAGCCTGGCTACGTGTGTTTCGGGGTGCGCGGGAAGTTCCACACGTGTTTGGCCTGGGTATGTGTACTATGGGGTGCGCGGGAAGTTCCACACGCGATTAGCCTGGCTACGTGTGTTTCGGGGTGCAGGGAAGTTCCACACGTGATTGGCCTGGGTACGTGTACTTCGGGGTGCGCGGGAAGTTCCACACGCGATTAGCCTGGGTACGTGTACTACGGGGTGCATGGGAAGTTCCACACGCGATTAGCCTGGCTACGTGTGTTTTTCGGGGTGCGCGGGATGTTCCACACGCGATTGCACTGGGTACGTGTACTTCGGAAAAGCGGAAAGTTCCGCACGCGATTGGCCTGGGTACGTGTATCCCGAGGTGCGCGGGAAGATTCACAAGCGATTTCAGCAGGGTACGTGTGTTTCAGTGGTGCCGGGGAATGCTACACGTGATGTGGCCGTGTGGGTCCTCCCAGGTGTTCCCTCTACACCCTCCACGGCCCCTGCAGGCAGCCCACACAACAGGGGACTACCCTGCACCCCTGCTCATGTCCCACAGGCAACCCATCCACCATGGCCATGCCCACCAGCCAACCCACAAGTCACCTTGCACTACTGACCACCAACACATGTCTCCCAGCACCCCCACCCCCCGGCATCCAGGGGCAGCCTCCACCAGGCCCCCACTCATGTCTACCACCACCCCCACCCCCCAGCCACCAGGGGCACCCTCCATCAGGCCCCCACTCATGTCTCCCACCACCCCCACCCCTCAGCATCCAGGGGCACCCTCCACCAGGCCCCCACTCATGTCTACCACCACCCCCACCCCCCAGCCACCAGGGGCACCCTCCACTAGGCCCCCACTCATGTCTACCACCACCCCCACCCCCCAGCAGTGCTGGAGCAGCCTCCACCAGGCCCCCACTCATGTCCCCTATCACCCCCACCCCCCAGCAGTGCAGGGGCAGCCTCAACTAGGCCCCCACTCATGTCCCCTATCACCCCCACCCCCCAGCAGTGCAGGGGCAGCCTCCACCAGGCCCCCACTCATGTCTACCACCACCCCCACCCCCCAGCAGTGCAGGGGCACCCTCCACCAGGCCCCCACTCATGTCTCCCACCACCCCCACCCCCCAGCCACCAGGGGTACCCTCCACCAGACCCCCACTCATGTCTACCACCACCCCCACCCCCCAGCAGTGCAGGGGCACCCTCCACCAGGCCCCCACTCATGTCCAACTCATGTTTCCCACCACCCTCACCCCCCAGCAGTGCAGGACACCCTCCACCAGGCCCCCACTCATCTCCAACTCATGTCTCCCAGCACCCCGACCCCAGCAGTGCAGGGCACCCTCCATCAGGCCCCCACTCATGTCCAACTCATGTCTCCCAGCTCCCCCACCCCCAGCAGTGCAGGGGCAGCCTCCACCAGGCCCCCACTCATGTCTCCCACCACCCCCACCCCCCAGCCACCAGGGGCACCCTCCACCAGCCCCCCACTCATGTCTCCCACCACCCCCACCCCCCAGCCACCAGGGACACCCTCCACCAGGCCCCCACTCATGTCTACTACCACCCCCACCCCCCAGCAGTGCAGGGCACCCTCCACCAGGCCCCCACTCATGTCCAACTCATGTCTCCCAGCACCCCGACCCCACAGCAGTGCAGGGGCAGCCTCCACCAGGCCCCCACTCATGTCTCCCACCACCCCCACCCCCCAGCCACCAGGGACACCCTCCACCAGGCCCCCACTCATGTCTCCCACCACCCCCACCCCCCAGCCACCACGGGCACGCTCCACCAGGCTCCCACTCATGTCTCCCACCACCCCACCCCCCAGCAGTGCAGGGGCTCCCACCACCAGGCTCCCACTCATGTCTCCCACCACCCCCACCCCCCAGCCACCAGGGGCATCCTCCACCAGGCCCCCACTCATGTCCCCTATCACCCCCACCCCCCAGCAGTGCAGGGGCAGCCTCCACCAGGCCCCCACTCATGTCTCCCACCACCCCCACCCCCAGCAGTGCAGGGCCACCCTCCACCAGGCCCCCACTCATGTCTACCACCACCCCCACCCCCCAGCCACCAGTGGCACCCTCCACCAGGCCCCCACTCATGTCTTCCACTACCCCCACCCCCCAGCAGTGCAGGAGCAGCCTCCACCAGGCCCCCACTCATGTCCCCTATCAACCCCACCCCCCAGCAGTGCAGGGGCAGCCTCCGCCAGGCCCCCACTCATGACCCCTATCACCCCCACCCCCCAGCAGTGCAGGGGCAGCCTCCACCAGGCCCCCACTCATGTCTACCACCACCCCCACCCCCCAGCAGTGCAGGGGCACCCACCACCAGGCCCCCACTCATGTCTCCCACCACCCCACCCCCCAGCAGTGCAGGGGTACCCTCCACCAGGCCCCCACTCATGTCTCCCACCACCCCACCCCCCAGCAGTGCAGGGGCACCCTCCACCAGGCCCCCACTCATGTCTACCACACCCCCACCCCCCAGCAGTGCAGGAGCAGCCTCCACCAGGCCCCCACTCATGTCCCCTATCACCCCCACCCCCAGCAGTGCAGGGGCAGCCTCCACCAGGCCCCCACTCATGTCCCCTATCACCCCCACCCCCCAGCAGTGCAGGGGCAGCCTCCACCAGACCCCCACTCATGTCTCCCACCACCCCCACCCCCCAGCAGTGCAGGGCACCCTCCACCAGGCCCCCACTCATGTCCAACTCATGTCTCCCAGCACCCCCACGCCCCAGCAGTGCAGGGGCACCCTCCACCAGGCCCCCACTCATGTCCAACTCATGTCTCCCAGCACCCCCACGCCCCAGCAGTGCAGGGGCACCCTCCACCAGGCCCCCACTCATGTCCAACTCATGTCTCCCACCACCCCCACCCCCCAGCAGTGCAGGGTCACCCACCATCAGGCCCCCACTCATGTCTCCCACCACCCCCACCCCCCAGCTGTGCAGGGGCACCCTCCACCAGGCCCCCACTCATGTCCCCCTGTACCCTCACCCCCCAGCTGTGCGATTTGCCTGGGTACGTGTATCCCTGGGGTGCGCAGGTAGTCTCCCATGCGATACCATCAGGATACGTGTATCATGGGTCCGCGTGAACTTCCACATGCGATACCAGCAGGCTACGTGTTTTACGGGGTTCGCGGGAAGTTCCACACGCGATTGCCCTGGGTACGTGTATTTCGGGGTGCGCGCGAACTTCCACACGCGAATGGGCCTGTGAGAGTGGGGTACGTGTATTCCAGGGGTGGGCGGGAATATTCACTCGCGACTGGGCCTGGGAGAGCGTGTTACGTGTATTCCTGGGGTGGGCGGGAAGATTCACACGTTCGCCTACGACGCGCCAAAAAATAAATGGTCCAATCCTGAAACACGTACGCCAGCATGAAGCAGGCATACATCGACCCGCGCAGCATAAAAGTGCGCGCAAACAACAAACAAGCTCAGACGCCAGGATGAATATACCGTTCCTAGCAGCAGTGGCTGTGGGTTACCAAAGGAGGAGGAGGAGGATAGGGAGGGCCCGAATTTTCACTTCCAGAACCAGCCTTTTTGGGATTCCTGATGACCAGGTGTATGGGAGGTACAGGTTTCCACCACACATAATACTGGACCTGGTCAGTGAGTGGGAGGATGACCTCACATCACCCACCCTGTGCTCCCAAGCACTCAGCCCCGTGGAGAAGGTCCTCAATGTACTGCACTTCTTGGCCACTGGATCATTTCAGCGGACAAGTGCCATAGTGGGTGAGGTGTCACAGGCCACGCAGTCACGCTGCCTATACCAGGTCTTGAACATCATCACTGCACGCCCATTAGTCCGTAGGCACATATACCTGCCCAGGACACCTGCAGAAAGGCAGGCTGCCACCCTCGATTTCTACGGTGTGGCACAATTCCCCAAAGTGCTAGGTGCCATTGACTGCACCCATGTGGCACTACGTCCCCCCAGGGCATCTGAGCACATCTATAGGAACCGCAAGCACTGGAATTCCATCAATGTGCAGGTAGCATGTAATGCAAAGGGAATCATCACCTCAGTATATGCCAACTATCCAGGGTCCACCCACGACAGCTTCATTTACCAAATGTCTACCCTAAACCGGGACCTAGAAGCTGGAGAGCATGGCGATACATGGCTGCTTGGTGAGTATGAATGCCACTGCACATGCATGCATGTCAGATGCAGAGTTATGTCACTACCCCACTAATGATACCCCTCACCTCCTCACCAGGGGACAGTGCCTACCCTCTGAGCACCCACATGATGACGCCAATTCAGAACCCCATCACGCCTTCCGAGGTAAGATACAACACAGCCCATATTGCAACCCGGGGCATAGTGGAGTGCACATTCGGAGTGCTCAAGTCATGCTTTCGCTCCCTTGACCGTTCTGGCGGGCAGCTGTTATATGTGCCCCCAGTAGTGTGCAGGATCATTGTGGCAGCATGTGTCCTGCACAATGTTGCAACACGCCGGGGCCTGGCTGTGGACATGGTGGTGCCCCCACATGCCCAACCACATGCACGCCCGCTGCGCATGGGAGGGGAGAGGGCACGGGGTGAGGCAGCCCGTACGCAGCTGGTGGCTAATTACTTCACATAGAAATCACACCCCTGTGGAGTGCACACAGCCCTGCCACATACCATCTGATAAGCAATGATGACTCGACCTGACAATTATGACCAACAAAGGGACAGTCAACTGTCAGAACCATAGCAGCCTGAGATTGTTCATGTGGAAGTGTCACAATGTGTGCATCCCTACCTACACAAACCACACCAATGCAGTGTCATCAAAAGACAAACTTCCATGCTGCAGAAATGAATACCCACTTGCAAAATACTACATGAAAACAGTGCCATGTCACCCAACCCCTCCCCGGCACGGCCACACAACACACCATGGCATGTCATGCAATATGAGAGCAAACAAATTAATCCCGACAACATTCCCCAAGTGTCACCACCTACAGTGTCCCTAATGGAAACATGGCCACACATGAAATGCTCACAGTAATGCAGGACCTACAACCCACCTTACCAAATACTTACCAAGAATACCAATCACCTACACAACCTCCAACCTACCTTAAACATGACATTACAGACTTAAACATTTGCTAGCCTCACTACCTGATGATGCCAGCACTTCGAACACTTCCAAGTATACAGTGTTAGCGCCACGCAAGAGTGTAGGTGCACTGCTTACAACATGGACTCCAGTTCCAAGGTGGACCGCCTTGTGAAGACATGAGAAATGGACCTGCAATTCGGAGGATGAGATGGATGCAGAGGCACATATCAATACACCATACAGTGTACAATACAAGAACAATATGCACTATGAATGTATACACAGTATTGACTACAGACTGCCCACACATCGAATGGGAGTCCAATGTCACCATGTACGTCAATGTCACTTGAGCACACCCTTTGCAAGCCCATGGAAACGGGAAGCAGGAGGGGTGTGTGTCACAAAAACCCAAGCATCTGAACCAAATTCATGACAAGCCTGCATGTGCCCAGCCACAATGCAGCGTATGCCCACGGGAGCCACACAAGGCAACACACTGTCCCAAAAAAAACAAAAAATTTTTTTAAAAATATCAAAAATGCCCATTAATGGGCCCAGGGGGTGGGGGAGGCCACTCAGGAGGTCCGAGGACAGGGTGCACAGCAAAACCCACCTGTGTGGATCTTGCAAAAAAAAAACACTTCCATGGGCTCATGGCCTGCACGGCTACCCTATTGTGAGAGAATCACTGCTGTCGCTCTCCCCAGACTCTGCAGCTGCCTCAGGAGGTGGTGGCACTATGGGAGGCAGCCCACGCAAAGCCCTAGTCTGGTCCTCCATGGCAGCAAGCATGCGGGTCTGGAAGGTCTGGTTCTGGAGGATAATCGTGCGGAGGTCCCCATGCAATAACTCACGGGATGACCGGACCTCCTCACGAGTTGCCTGCATCTCAGCTGAGAGTGTACGTGTGAGACGCTCCAGCTGCTGTTCTGTCCTCGTGTTTGTTGAAGCCTCAAGCTCAACAAGAGTTGTCCTGAGGTGACGGAGTTCCACCCTCAGGGCTTCCCTGTGGCCCTGGGACTCTATGGAAATGGCTTCCCGCAGAGTCGCCAGTGCCGCCCGCCTGTCCCTGTCGTACGCCAACATGTCCTCCCTGTGTGACTGGCAGATGGAGTCTGTTGCCTGCTGTAGTCGCTCCATCAGCCTTTCTGGGGAGACAATGGAAGTGGCCACCCTGTCCATGGCCTGAGCCATCATCTCTGATGATGCTGCCTGTTGGGTTGCCATACCGTATATGGATTGCTCCCATGCGGTATTGCCAGGTGGCGTACGGCCACCACGTCGGCGGGCACCACACCTGTCTGGGGCAAGGCGAACTGCGCCTTGCTGTGCTGGCACTGCCTGAGGCTGCAGGACTGCATTCCCCCTCTGATCTGCTGGCCCAGGAACAGGATCAGATGTTGCGGAGTGTGACCCTGCATCCGTAACCACCAAAGGCGTACCTGCCAACACTGACATCCCCATTGAGGGTTCTAACCCTGGTGCAGGAGGGTCGGACAGAACAGAATCCCTCCCAGGAACACTCACCTGCGACGGCGCATAGGTCTCATCATCCGAATCGACACCTAAATACAGCTCGGGGGAGGTGCAGCCAGAGACACCCCTTGAGAGCACGACCTGCAGCAGTTGTGGGTCCTCATCCACCACCACACCACGTCCCTCACTGGTGGTCGTTCGGCCCTCAGACCCCTCCTGGGTCTGCACCATCTCCACAACCCCAGCAGTATCAAGTGCGTCATCCCCTGCAAAGACATAAAAGAAAACAAATGGAAACAGGCATTAGCACTATGGCACACAATTAGGGCTGAGAGGCTACAGAAACAGTACTTGATTGACACATGTCCCATATGACTAAAACCCTCCTATGCATGCACTGTGTTAGGGAGAATTCTCTGTTTAGGCTGAATTTCCTAACCTAGTGAGTCCCCCAGCACCTTTGCTGGATTTCTGGAGTTTGTTTTTTCCATCCTGCCAAGAGTGAGACTCTTTTTCTCCCACTCTTGGACATGAATGTGTGTAATTCCTTTGAATGTTAATGTGTTCTATGGGCTATGGGGTCTTTTACTCCATAGGGTCTCATGTTTTCCTATGTGTGTTACACCGCACCCTACGTGCCGTAACACTGGGGCGTCCTAGCGGACCTCCGTCATAGACTTCATACCCGGGGACTGACGACTGTCTCCCCGGGCATGTAAAGTCACCATTGGCTTTACTAGACCTAAATTTACTAACAGAACTAGTACAAACCATCCTATTGTGGACGTACTAGTAGGGGTAATTCGATTACTCCGGGATCTGTTACTCGAGGGGGCACTGTCCCATCCCCCCTCGTTGAGTTTTGGCTGGTGGCAGTGGAAACTACTTGTTATGTTCGACCCCGAATATAACCTTATGGGATTCTTCCCATTTGTTAGAGATTGATACTGTTTCTCGTTAATCTCTAACATACCTCCGGTCTACTTATCTTAAATAAGTCTATCGGATGGTATTTTCTGCCAGAACTCGGCTTTTTAAAATGGCGTCTGTGTTCGTCTCTGTGACTCCTAAACCAAAGGTCGAGCCCTTTGTTCCACTTTTGGCGGGCCTCTGTACAGAGACCCTCCAAAGTGGTGCCATTCTGCCTGGGTTACCACAGGGGTGTGGGAGGGGATTTAGGCACCCTGGACCGAGTTGCCTTGCCAACTCCGGTCGCACTCTGGTGTGATTGGCCCAAGTGGTGAGCCTCCCCGCTCACCATTTAGCGTGTGTTGATTGACAGCTAGGCTGAATGAATGGGGGTTTTCGGCATAAAAGCAGGGCTTTTGGGACTGGATCTTCAGAAGTCGCCACAGGACCTAAGAATCCGACGAGGGTAAAGCTGAGCCGACCTGCAACGACGACACCTCCGGTGGAGCCCTGCTGAACCGACTCACCACTTCCCGACGACAGAGGAGATCTCCCTGCCGGAGAATCTCTTCCCCTGACTGGTGGGCACAACCAGTCCCTTTTGCTTTTTCTTCGCCTCAAGGACGCAGTGGTCGAATTGCCCGTGCAGAGCACCTCGGCAACCGGATAGCCACTACCCCTGTACCGCGACCAAAAGGTGGTGCCTTGTGACGGAACACTCCGCAGCTGGTCTCTTCCCTGGTGGTGCACCGGACTTCACTTTTCTTCGACAACGAGATCTTCTCTACTCTTGGCAAAGACCCGACGTGCATCCACCACCAGGCACAACTGCCCCCGCCGGAGCTGTCTCTCCACAATCAAGGTACTGTGTCCGCCTGGCTTCCCTTTTTGCCAGATAGAGTGAGGTGTCTTAATCCTCGCCTCTCCATAGGGTCGCCTCCAAGCTTTCTCTAGCGTATTGTTCTGAACTGGTTCAATCTTCCAATAACAATTTGCTACACAGACTCAAACGCATTTCCACAAAGAGACTTTATGGGACACCTCGCCTCTCGCCGAGTGGGCCTGGCCTCTGAACTTTATGATCTATTGTGGTTCTTGTCTTCTTGCCTTGCATTTTTCCCGTGAAGTATTGAACTGTGTTGATTTCATAACCTGCTTATTTTTCTCTCCCGTCCTAACAAATACTAGAGTGCCATCTAGGTGGCAGCATACACCTCTATCTGAAAAAAAGTGATGCTGGTAAAACCTAGACTTGTCGACTTATTGTTAGGGGGATTGATCTTTTTCTTCGTAGAGTAATTGTAATTGAATTGTTTGCCGTTTTAGTGCCAGAGTATTCTCTATAGATGTTCCGTTATAAATAAATACCTGTATATCTTGACACTGAAGCCTTGTTACGTGTTTACTTGTCTTACTGTGAAGAATTGCCCTATATTGTATACTCCACATACTGCTTAACTCTTCTTGAGGGAAGTCTGACTGCTCAGCCACAGCTACCAAGTGAATCTGTGTGGTACAGACTGCTACCAAGTGGGTTTACTGCCAAACACCTGTAGTCCTAAATCTTTTGCAGTGGTCCCAGAGGAAACTGCACAGGTTTCCGCCTAACACACAGTCACTGCGTGTGAAGGGTAGGCAGATGGCACACATTGATGACACCAAGATGGAAGATGAACACATTTGCTGCATGCTGCCTAGCAGTGGCATCACACATTGGCCAGTGATTGGCAGGTCAAATACACATGCCATCACACAGATGGCATGTACCCTAGCCATAAAGTGAAGAGGAAGAGGAGGTCACCAATTGTTCATTCAGTCCAGTTTGCTCATGAAATTGATTTTTTCATTGAAATGGTTCAAATGTTTAACCTGGAGCTGCCAGTCCAAAATGGTCCTATAGCACAGGGACATGTCTAAACAAATCATGTCCAGCAGGAAACAAAGCCAGTCCACTGTACCATAGCCATGTCAGACATGTGACAATAGGACTGAGAAATCCTGAGTAAAAGTGGTGGTATGCAAACAATCTGCCTGAATAAACAGAGGTAAATAAGCAACAATGTTGTGGCAAGATGACACTTCAAGGGCAACTGGCATGGTGTTTGGCTGGATGTCTAATGTTGGCAGAAGGGATGCTGCTATACCCAAATGCTGGTGCGCAGAATGTATAGGATGAGGTACATGGGTGACCCAAACCACTCAGGTACACACACCCTCACCTGGCACCCAAACAGAAGCCCTCACACACACACCATGCAAATGGATGACACACACATGCATGTGCACTCACCGGACAATGCCTCGTAATCTGCCAGTTCTCCCACGCCTTGGATCTGTTCCTCCGTGACGTAGGTCCCAGCAACCTGCTCATGTGGAGTGAGTTCTATGTCCTCTGCTGGAGACCCACCTCCAGTCACTAGAGTTGCGGCATGACTTGAGGCCAGCTTATTCTTTGCCCTGCGCTTCAGGTCATTCCAGCGCTTGTAGCATTCAGTAGCTGTGCGCCTCAAGATTCCAAGAGCACTTATGATGTCCGCAATGGTCTGCCAGTGTGCCTGACGTTGTGCAGGTGTGGTCTTGGATCCTGCAACAATCACCATTTTGCGGTCATGTGCGGACACATACTCTACAAGTGCCTTCAGTTCGGCCTCATTGAAGCTGGGCTTCCTTGACGGGCTGGACTGTGTAGCCGTGTCTGGGGCATCAGCCTCTACTGGACGAGCACTCTTCCTCTTCCGCTTGGAAGGTGGTCGGGATCCTGAGTGTCCTACGCCACTCTGGACACTAGGGGCAGGAGCCCCGGTGGACTCTGTACTAGGAGTGTGGGATTGCACACTCAGCATGGGAGTTGGTGAAGGCATTAGCTCAAGTCTGATGGTGTCAGGGGGAATGTCAGCATGATGGACTTGGACCAACACTGTCCTGGCTGGGTGTGTGAGAGGTGGGGTGGATGGAGCCGCAGCTGCCCCTGCAGCCTCCCCAGCCTGCCTACGCGGGGCAGCAGATGACCTAGCTGCCCCTGATCCACGTGGCCTGATGACACCAACGTTCACCGGCGCACGTGGCCTAGACCTGCTGACCTGGAAGTCAGCTATGGAGTCACCCTGTGCCAGGTCTGGTTCCACAGTGGGCTGGTCCAACAAGGGCTGAGCATGGATGGTGTCAGCCACATTAACCTCAACCAGGGGGGTGGGCATGGGTGTCCCTGACTGCTCCTCCACACATGGGGGGCTAGGGGCACCCTGCAAGTCACGGCCACGTCCCCTACCGGATCCGCCACGGCCACCACTTGGGGCTCGGCCACCTTTGCCACCCTTACGGCTTGTTCGCCTCCCAGCCATGGCACTGATGTTATTGTGCGTATGGGAGTCGATGTGAATTATTGTCCTGGGCAATTGGGGGTCAAAGGGGTTGGGTACCAGATGGTAATCATACCCTAGTGCTCTAGCAAGGCTGTATGTCACCCCTGGGGAGAGATGACGGGTCACGCAACGCACAGGCACCCCAAAAAAGGGAAGTAAGGTGCACGCAACCCCTCCTAGACCACGTGCGTGGAAAAATAAACCTGCACTACGCTGTGGCACCCAGAAACACAAGAATGAACATATGCATGTCACACGCAGCCTAGAATGACCTCTGAAGGGGTACGCGACACACGGGGCAAGCACAGATGTTAAATACATGCGCGACTCACCGTCTGCCAGGAACAAAAGCGTGAAAAATATGCGCGTGTGCGCGTTGGCAACACCCCCGCCAAAAGAAGAATTGTACGCTGTCTGAGGAGACAGGACAACAGTAGAAGGGAACGCTGTTTGAGGAAACAGGCCCAGGAAAAAGAGGAAAAGAGAAAAAGCTGTCAGAGGTAACAGGGAGTACGAACTTGAAACGCCGTGAAGTAAATCGCGTGTGAACCGACAAGAAGTACAGATTTCACCCACTCGCTCTCCACGAAAAGCACGTACAAGGAAATGGCGTTCTACACGTACCTTTTATACACACATCACAGACGAGCATACGCGATGAGGCCATTTCCACCAATTACACGCTTTGACACTCGGACGTGTATCTTTTATTTTACACGCGCCATTCTCTACGGCCATGCGCGTGACGTCATAGATGCGCATGGGGGCCTTTGGGCCAATGAAATCGCGTATGCGTGCAGACGCGCTTACGCGCTAAGGGCCTTTCCTTGAATTACACGCAGACGTGCAGGACTTTTCACGTGCCAAATCACTCCGTATCAAGCTGGCCACGCGTAAGCACACGGAAGACCACGCTCCTGCCCAGAAAGCCGATTTACTGACCCCCAGAGCCCCGAGCATGCTCCCACCTGCCATCTGCTGCTGCCTGACTGCCTGCTGCCCACGTGCCCTGCCATTTGCTGCCTGCACATCAGCCAGGGGTGCTGTTGCTGTGACCACCCCTGCTGGAACCGAAGACTCCCGACTGGGATTCCATCGCTCCAAAGACCAGCCCCAGGACCCAGTTGCCCACCGACTCCTGCCTCTGGGGTTGTCATGTCGGGCACTGCAACATCTGGCACCACTGACAACCCCCGGCCAGAGAGGCAGAGGGGCACCAGCTTCAGTGCCAGGGAAGTTGGTGTCCTGGTGGAGCAAGTCCTGGGGCAGTATGATGCCCTCGTCGGAAGTTCCCGCGCCGACAAGGAAGGACGGAGTCGGATCTGGACGGACATCGTGACTGCCATCAACACGGAGGGGGTGGCAGTCTGCGACTTCCAATATGTCAAGAAGCGCTGGGAGGACTTCAGGTCCAGGACCCTGAACAAGGCCCGGCGCCTCTTGAAGGCAGCGGATGGTAAGGGGCGCCGGGGCCACTTGTCGGAAGATCAGATGAGGGTCCTGGAACGCATATCCCCAGCGCTCCACATCCAGGTCCTTGAGAGGCAGACCCGTCTGGAGTCGAGCGGTAAGTGTACATGCATCCTGATTGTAAGCTGTGCGTGTGGTGATGTTTCAGTAGTGTGCAGGTTGCACATCTGTTTGTATGGGGTCGAGTATGGGTGGGGGTGTACAGGGCCGTGAGGCTAACACTTGCAAGGGCTGTCATGTATGAGACATGGATGGTGCTTGTGTGTGTAGGCTTGCATGCCAAATGCAGTTGTGTGGGCACACATGTTTGGATGAATGTGTATGTAAGTAGGCATGTTCGTGATGTCACGCATGTATGTTGTTTTCAGCTGCATGTATCAGCACTGTGTACATGTGCATGTGTGTGTATTTGACAAGGGTGCAACAGTGATGCAACATGGATGCATGTGACAGCGGGATGTGGAAGCCTGATTGGAAGATGTGACATGGATGCCCATCTGAACACTGCGACACTTGGCAGAGGTGTACACATGCATGCAAGTGTGGTGGTGTGTGTGCATGTGTAGTGCACTCCCTGTGTTGCATGTGATGTCTGGCTCACCATTGCCTGCTCATGCTGTTGTATGTGTATGGATGGTGCTGGCAGTTGCAATGTGGCTGTGGTATGGCTCATGTATGCAAGTTGAAATGACATGTGTGTTGGGGATTGTGATGGCATGACTGAGGTTTGCCAATGCCACTCATGTACAACTGTCATGTGTGTATGTGTCCATTGTACAGTGCCCTGATGCCTGTCTTTTATTTCTCCCTGTCTGCAGCGTCAACTGATGAAGAGGGCGGAGAAGGTGCTGTGGAGCACAGCGGCGGGGATCCCACCGCCAGCTGGAGAATCAAGGCCCGGCTCCCCTCCCAGGTTATGATCTCGTCGGGGAGTGAGGAGTCCGGTGCCGAGTCCCAGGCCGCAGCTGCCGGGGGAGGTCCAAGAGGCGGAGGTCGGAGTTGGACTCCTTGGCAGCAGAAGGGGCAGCTGGGACCCCACAGGGCCCAACGGGGGACGGAGTCATCCAGGTTGGTGGGGGGTTTGGTGGAGGAGGAGGCCATGCAAGCAACAGAGACGGGGTCTGGAGGTCGGGATTCCACTGGTGCTAGTGGTGCAGTGCAGGACCAAGGACAGGAGGCAGCACAGGCCGCCGCGGAGGTGCCTGTGTGCAATCCAGTCCCCGATCCTGTCCCTGCATCATCTTGCACCAGCAGGGATGCCTACGTCCAGACCCATTTTCAGGCAGGGGATGAGCTCACGTCAACTGGCCTTCCTCTGCCTGCGGATGTGGCTATCCGGGTCTGGGTTCAGCCTGTTCTGACTGGTGTGGCGTTGCTTCAACGGGCCATGCGAGGTGACCTGCAGTCTTTTCATGAGGAGACTGCACGTCATCTCGAATGGCTCGTTGACCGCGTCGGCCTACTGGGACAGGTCACCCAGCTCGGATTCCTCCGTTTGCTGGGGCTTGCTCAGACCCCCTCCTCAAGTGAACCCCCTATGCGCAAGTCGTCCTCCGTGCCATCTTCCCACCCATCAGTCACATGGGTGCCCTTTGGAGATGCCTCTGACGGTGCGGCCAGGCTGGTGGAGGAGGCATCCCTTCCACAGTCGGGAGTCGGACGTCCAGCAGGGGTGGCCACATCAATGACTGCACCCCAGCCAGCAGAGGATGTGCAGGCAGCAGGAGGCAGTGCACGGGCAGAGGCACAGCAGCAGCAGAAACGTGGTGGGAGCCATGATGGCTCGGGGCCTTCGACATCGGAGGGGCAGGCATCGGCCGGAGGGCAGGAGGACCCAGGACGGGAAGTGTCTTCCGTGTGGCAGCGGTTGGGCCACGCCATAGATGCGGAGCAGCAGCGGGCGGAAGAGGCACGGCTCATGATGGTCAGGGCGGAGAACTCCATGCGGAGGGCCCTGAGGCAGGCCGAGTGCTTTGAGGCAATCCACAGGGGTTTGGATTTGGACACGTCGACGGCCCTGCGGACCCTCGGGGCCATGGAGGAGGGCCGCCTCCGGGACATTGAGCAGGAGTTCGATGATGCCCTGGCCCGGGACATCCAAAAGTGAGCCGTCGGACTAGCCCGCTGCCCTTGTAAATAGTTCTGTAGTTAGTGTTAGGTTTCCTTTGGTTGTTGCTTTTTTTTGGACCTTTTGGAAATGGGCCACATTTTTGTATATAGTTTTTTTTTTATTACGTAGTGTTATTAGATACATGAGTTGGACATGATTGGGGGCCTGGTGGAGGCT
The DNA here is from genome assembly GCF_040938575.1 of Ambystoma mexicanum. Taxonomy (NCBI): domain Eukaryota; kingdom Metazoa; phylum Chordata; class Amphibia; order Caudata; family Ambystomatidae; genus Ambystoma; species Ambystoma mexicanum. The sequence goes on from NC_090938.1 coordinate 270,221,362, forward strand.
GCCCCTGCACTGCTGGGGGTGGGGGTGATGGTAGACATGAGTGGGGGCCTGGTGGAGGGTGCCCCTGGATGCTGTGGGGTGGGGGTGGTGGTAGACATGAGTGGGGGCCTGGTGGAGGCTGCCCCTGCACTGCTGGGGGGTGGGGGTGGTAGTAGACATGAGTGAGGGCCTGGTGGAGGCTGCCCCTGCACTGCTGGGGGGTGTGGGGGTGGTAGACATGAGTGGGGGCCTGGTGGAGGGTGCCCCTGGATGCTGGGGGGTGGGGGTGGTGGTAGACATGAGTGGGGGCCTGGTGGAGGGTGCCCCTGGATGCTGGGGGGTGGGGGTGGTGGGAGACATGAGTGGGGGCCTGGTGGAGGCTGCCCCTGCACTGCTGGGGGGTGGTGGTAGACATGAGTGGGGGCCTGGTGGAGGGTGCCCATGGATGCTGGTGGGTGGGGATGGTGGGAGACATGAGTGGGGGCCTGGTGGAGGGTGCCCCTGGATGCTGGTGGGTGGGGGTGGTGGGAGACATGAGTGGGGGCCTGGTGGAGGGTGCCCCTGGATGCTGGTGGGTGGGGGTGGTGGGAGACATGAGTGGGGGCCTGGTGGAGGGTGCCCCTGGATGCTGGGGGGTGGGGGTGGTGGGAGACATGAGTGGGGGCCTGGTGGAGGGTGCCCCTGGATGCTGGTGGGTGGGGGTGGTGGGAGACATGAGTGGGGGCCTGGTGGAGGGTGCCCCTGGATGCTGGTGGGTGGGGGTGGTGGGAGACATGAGTGGGGGCCTGGTGGAGGGTGCCCCTGGATGCTGGTGGGCGGGGGTGCAGGGGGACATGAGTTGGACATGGGTGGGGGCCTGGTGGAGGGTGCCCCTGCACTGCTGGGGGGTGGGGGTGATGGTAGACATGAGTGGGGGCCTGGTGGAGGGTGCCCCTGGATGCTGGGGGGTGGGAGTGGTGGTAGACATGAGTGGGGGCCTGGTGGAGGCTGTCCCTGCACTGCTTGGGGGTGGGTGTGGTGGGAGGCATGAGTGGGGACCTGGTGGAGGCTGCCCCTGCACTGCTGGGGGATGGGAGTGGTGGGAGACATGAGTGGGGGCCTGGTGGAGGCTGCCCCTGCAATGCTGGGGGGTGGGGGTGGTAGTAGACATGAGTGGGGGCCTGGTGGAGGCTGCCCCTGCACTGCTGGGGGGTGGGGGGAGGGGTGGTAGACATGAGTGGGGGCCTGGTGGAGGCTGCCCCTGCAATGCTGGGGGGTGGGGGTGGTAGTAGACATGAGTGGGGGCCTGGTGGAGGCTGCCCCTGCACTGCTGGGGGGTGGGGGGAGGGGTGGTAGACATGAGTGGGGGCCTGGTGGAGGGTGCCCCTGGATGCTGGTGGGTGGGGTGGTGGGAGACATGAGTGGGGGCCTGGTGGAGGGTGCCCCTGGATGCTGGGGGGTGGGGGTGGTGGGAGACATGAGTGGGGGCCTGGTGGAGGGTGCCCCTGGTGGCTGGGGGGTGGGGGTGGTGGGAGACATGATTTGGACATGAGTGGGGGCCTGGTGGAGGGTGCCCCTGGATGCTGGGGGGTGGGGGTGGTGGGAGACATGAGTAGGGGCCTGGTGGAGGCTGCCCCTGCACTGCTGGGGGGTGGGGGTGGTGGTAGACATGAGTGGGGGCCTGGTGGAGGGTGCCCCTGGATGCTGGTGGGTGGGGGTGGTGGGAGACATGAGTGGGGGCCTGGTGGAGGGTGCCCCTGGATGCTGGTGGGTGGGGGTGCAGGGGGACATGAGTTGGACATGGGTGGGGGCCTGGTGGAGGCTGCCCCTGGATGCTGGTGGGTGGGGGTGCAGGGGGACATGAGTTGGACATGGGTGGGGGCCTGGTGGAGGCTGCCCCTGCACTGCTGGGGGGTGGGGGTGATGGTAGACATGAGTGGGGGCCTGGTGGAGGGTGCCCCTGGATGCTGGGGGGTGGGAGTGGTGGTAGACATGAGTGGGGGCCTGGTGGAGGCTGTCCCTGCACTGCTTGGGGGTGGGTGTGGTGGGAGGCATGAGTGGGGACCTGGTCGAGGCTGCCCCTGCACTGCTGGGGGATGGGGGTGGTGGTAGACATGAGTGGGGGCCTGGTGGAGGCTGCCCCTGCAATGCTGGGGGGTGGGGGTGGTAGTAGACATGAGTGGGGGCCTGGTGGAGGCTGCCCCTGCACTGCTGGGGGGTGGGGGGAGGGGTGGTAGACATGAGTGGGGGCCTGGTGGAGGCTGCCCCTGCAATGCTGGGGGTTGGGGGTGGTAGTAGACATGAGTGGGGGCCTGGTGGAGGCTGCCCCTGCACTGCTGGGGGGTGGGGGGAGGGGTGGTAGACATGAGTGGGGGCCTGGTGGAGGGTGCCCCTGGATGCTGGTGGGTGGGGTGGTGGGAGACATGAGTGGGGGCCTGGTGGAGGGTGCCCCTGGATGCTGGGGGGTGGGGGTGGTGGGAGACATGAGTGGGGGCCTGGTGGAGGGTGCCCCTGGTGGCTGGGGGGTGGGGGTGGTGGGAGACATGATTTGGACATGAGTGGGGGCCTGGTGGAGGGTGCCCCTGGATGCTGGGGGGTGGGGGTGGTGGGAGACATGAGTAGGGGCCTGGTGGAGGCTGCCCCTGCACTGCTGGGGGGTGGGGGTGGTGGTAGACATGAGTGGGGGCCTGGTGGAGGGTGCCCCTGGATGCTGGTGGGTGGGGGTGGTGGGAGACATGAGTGGGGGCCTGGTGGAGGGTGCCCCTGGATGCTGGTGGGTGGGGGTGGTGGGAGACATGAGTGGGGGCCTGGTGGAGGGTGCCCCTGGATGCTGGGGGGTGGGGGTGATGGTAGACTTGAGTGGGTGCCTGGTGGAGGGTGCCCCTGGATTCTGGGGGTGGAGGTAGACATGAGTGGGGCCTGGTGGAGGCTGTCCCTGCACTGCTTGGGGGTGGGTGTGGTGGGAGGCATGAGTGGGGACCTGGTGGAGGCTGCCCCTGCACTTCTGGGGGATGGGGGTGGTGGTAGACATGAGTGGGGGCCTGGTGGAGGCTGCCCCTGCAATGCTGGGGGGTGGGGGTGGTAGTAGACATGAGTGGGGGCCTGGTGGAGGCTGCCCATGCACTGCTGGGGGGTGGGGGGAGGGGTGGTAGACATGAGTGGGGCCTGGTGGAGGGTGCCCCTGGATGCTAGTGGGTGGGGTGGTGGGAGACATGAGTGGGGGCCTGGTGGAGGGTGCCCCTGGATGCTGGGGGGTGGGGGTGGTGGGAGCATGAGTGGGGGCCTGGTGGAGGGTGCCCCTGGTGGCTGGGGGGTGGGGGTGGTGGGAGACATGATTTGGACATGAGTGGGGGCCTGGTGGAGGGTGCCCCTGGATGCTGGGGGGTGGGGGTGGTGGGAGACATGAGTGGGGGCCTGGTGGAGGTTGCCCCTGCACAGCTGGGGGGTGGGGGTGGTGGTAGACATGAGTGGGGGCCTGGTGGAGGGTGCCCATGGATGCTGGTGGGTGGGGGTGGTGGGAGACATGAGTGGGGGCCTGGTGGAGGGTGCCCCTGGATGCTGGTGGGTGGGGGTGGTGGGAGACATGAGTGGGGGCCTGGTGGAGGGTGCCCCTGGATGCTGGTGGGTGGGGGTGGTGGGAGACATGAGTGGGGGCCTGGTGGAGGGTGCGGTGGGAGACATGAGTGGGGGCCTGGTGGAGGGTGCCCCTGGATGCTGGTGGGTGGGGGTGGTGGGAGACATGAGTGGGGGCCTGGTGGAGGGTGCCCCTGGATGCTGGTGGGTGGGGGTGGTGGGAGACATGAGTGGGGGCCTGGTGGAGGGTGCCCCTGGATGCTGGTGGGTGGGGGTGCAGGGGGACATGAGTTGGACATGGGTGGGGGCATGGTGGAGGATGCCCCTGCACTGCTGGGGGGTGGGGGTGATGGTAGACATGAGTGGGGGCCTGGTGGAGGGTGCCCCTGGATGCTGGGGGGTGGGAGTGGTGGTAGACATGAGTGGGGGCCTGGTGGAGGCTGCCCCTGCACTGCTGGGGGGTGGGGGTGGTAGTAGACATGAGTGGGGGCCTGGTGGAGGCTGCCCCTGCACTGCTGGGGGGTGGGGGGTGGTAGACATGAGTGGGGGCCTGGTGGAGGGTGCCTCTGGATGCTGGGGGGTGGGGGTGATGGTAGACTTGACTGGGTGCGTGGTGGAGGGTGCCCCTGGATGCTGGGGGTGGGGGTAGACATGAGTGGGGCCTGGTGGAGGCTGTCCCTGCACTGCTTGGGGGTGGGTGTGGTGGGAGGCATGAGTGGGGACCTGGTGGAGGTTGCCCCTGCACTGCTGGGGGATGGGGGTGGTGGTAGACATGAGTGGGGGCCTGGTGGAGGCTGCCCCTGCAATGCTGGGGGGTGGGGGTGGTAGTAGACATGAGTGGGGGCCTGGTGGAGGCTGCCCCTGCACTGCTGGGGGGTGGGGGGAGGGGTGGTAGACATGAGTGGGGGCCTGGTGGAGGGTGCCCCTGGATGCTGGTGGGTGGGGTGTTGGGAGACATGAGTGGGGGCCTGGTGGAGGGTGCCCCTGGATGCTGGGGGGTGGGGGTGGTGGGAGACATGAGTGGGGGCCTGGTGGAGGGTGCCCCTGGTGGCTGGGGGGTGGGGGTGGTGGGAGACATGATTTGGACATGAGTGGGGGCCTGGTGGAGGGTGCCCCTGGATGCTGGGGGGTGGGGGTGGTGGGAGACATGAGTAGGGGCCTGGTGGAGGCTGCCCCTGCACTGCTGGGGGGTGGGGGTGGTGGTAGACATGAGTGGGGGCCTGGTGGAGGGTGCCCCTGGATGCTGGTGGGTGGGGGTGGTGGGAGACATGAGTGGGGGCCTGGTGGAGGGTGCCCCTGCACTGCTGGGGGGTGGGGGTGATGGTAGACATGAGTGGGGGCCTGGTGGAGGGTGCCCCTGGATGCTGGGGGGTGGGAGTGGTGGTAGACATGAGTGGGGGCCTGGTGGAGGCTGCCCCTGCACTGCTGGGGGGTGGGGGTGGTAGTAGACATGAGTGGGGGCCTGGTGGAGGCTGCCCCTGCACTGCTGGGGGGTGGGGGGTGGTAGACATGAGTGGGGGCCTGGTGGAGGGTGCCCCTGGATGCTGGGGGGTGGGGGTGATGGTAGACTTGACTGGGTGCGTGGTGGAGGGTGCCCCTGGATGCTGGGGGTGGGGGTAGACATGAGTGGGGCCTGGTGGAGGCTGTCCCTGCACTGCTTGGGGGTGGGTGTGTTGGGAGGCATGAGTGGGGACCTGGTGGAGGCTGCCCCTGCACTGCTGGGGGATGGGGGTGGTGGTAGACATGAGTGGGGGCCTGGTGGAGGCTGCCCCTGCAATGCTGGGGGGTGGGGGTGGTAGTAGACATGAGTGGGGGCCTGGTGGAGGCTGCCCCTGCACTGCTGGGGGGTGGGGGGAGGGGTGGTAGACATGAGTGGGGGCCTGGTGGAGGGTGCCCCTGGATGCTGGTGGGTGGGGTGGTGGGAGACATGAGTGGGGGCCTGGTGGAGGGTGCCCCTGGATGCTGGGGGGTGGGGGTGGTGGGAGACATGAGTGGGGGCCTGGTGGAGGGTGCCCCTGGTGGCTGGGGGGTGGGGGTGGTGGGAGACATGATTTGGACATGAGTGGGGGCCTGGTGGAGGGTGCCCCTGGATGCTGGGGAGTGGGGGTGGTGGGAGACATGAGTAGGGGCCTGGTGGAGGCTGCCCCTGCACTGCTGGGGGGTGGGGGTGGTGGTAGACATGAGTGGGGGCCTGGTGGAGGGTGCCCCTGGATGCTGGTGGGTGGGGGTGGTGGGAGACATGAGTGGGGGCCTGGTGGAGGGTGCCCCTGGATGCTGGTGGGTGGGGGTGGTGGGAGACATGAGTGGGGGCCTGGTGGAGGGTGCCCCTGGATGCTGGTGGGTGGGGGTGGTGGGAGACATGAGTGGGGGCCTGGTGGAGGGTGCCCCTGGATGCTGGGGGGTGGGGGTGGTGGGAGACATGAGTGGGGGCCTGGTGGAGGGTGCCCCTGGATGCCGGTGGGTGGGGGTGGTGGGAGACATGAGTGGGGGCCTGGTGGAGGGTGCCCCTGGATGCTGGTGGGTGGGGGTGGTGGGAGACATGTGTGGGGGCCTGGTGGAGGGTGCCCCTGGATGCTGGTGGGTGGGGGTGGTGGGAGACATGAGTGGGGGCCTGGTGGAGGCTGCCCCTGCACTGCTGGGGGGTGGGGTTGGTAGTAGACATGAGTGGGGGCCTGGTGGAGGGTGCCCCTGCACTGCTGGGGGGTGGGGGTGATGGTAGACATGAGTGGGGGCCTGGTGGAGGGTGCCCATGGATGCTGGTGGGTGGGGGTGGTGGGAGACATGAGTGGGGGCCTGGTGGAGGGTGCCCCTGGATGCTGGTGGGTGGGGGTGGTGGGAGACATGAGTGGGGGCCTGGTGGAGGGTGCCCCTGGATGCTGGTGGGTGGGGGTGGTGGGAGACATGAGTGGGGGCCTGGTGGAGGGTGCCCCTGGATGCTGGGGGGTGGGGGTGGTGGGAGACATGAGTGGGGGCCTGGTGGAGGGTGCCCCTGGATGCTGGTGGGTGGGGGTGGTGGGAGACATGAGTGGGGGCCTGGTGGAGGGTGCCCCTGGATGCTGGTGGGTGGGGGTGGTGGGAGACATGAGTGGGGGCCTGGTGGAGGGTGCCCCTGGATGCTGGTGGGTGGGGGTGGTGGTAGACATGAGTGGGGGCCTGGTGGAGGCTGCCCCTGCACTGCTGGGGGGTTGGGGTGATGGTAGACATGAGTGGGGGCCTGGTGGAGGCTGCTCCTGCACTGCTGGGGGGTGGGGGTGATGGTAGACATGAGTGGGGGCCTGGTGGAGGCTGCCCCTGCACTGCTGGGGGGTGGGGGTGATAGGGGACATGAGTGGGGGCCTGGTGGAGGGTGCGCCTGGATGCTGGGGGGTGGGGGTGGTGGGAGACATGAGTGGGGGCCTGGTGGAGGGTGCCCCTGGTGGCTGGGGGGTGGGGGTGGTGGTAGACATGAGTGGGGGCCTGGTGGAGGGTGCCCCTGGATGCTGGGGGGTGGGGGTGGTGGGAGACATGAGTGGGGGCCTGGTGGAGGGTGCCCCTGTATGCTGGTGGGTGGGGGTGGTGGGAGACATGAGTCGGGCCTGGTGGAGGGTGCCCCTGGATGCTGGTGGGTGGGGGTGGTGGGAGACATGAGTGGGGGCCTGGTGGAGGGTGCCCCTGGATGCTGGTAGGTGGGGGTGGTGGGAGACATGAGTGGGGGCCTGGTGGAGGCTACCCCTGCACTGCTGGGGGGTGGGGGTGGTAGTAGACATGAGTGGGGGCCTGGTGGAGGGTGCCCCTGCACTGCTGGGGGGTGGGGGTGATGGTAGACATGAGTGGGTACCTGGTGGAGGGTGCCCCTGGATGCTGGGGGGTGGGGGTGGTGGGAGACATGAGTGGGGGCCTGGTGGAGGGTGCCCCTGGATGCTGGGGGGTGGGGGTGGTGGGAGACATGAGTGGGGGCCTGGTGGAGGGTGCCCCTGGTGGCTGGGGGGTGGGGGTGGTGGTAGACATGAGTGGGGGCCTGGTGGAGGCTGCCCCTGCACTGCTGGGGGGTGGGGGTGATGGTAGACATGAGTGGGGGCCTGGTGGAGGCTTCTCCTGCACTGCTGGGGGGTGGGGATGATGGTAGACATGAGTGGGGGCCTGGTGGAGGCTGCCCCTGCACTGCTGGGGGGTGGGGGTGATAGGGGACATGAGTGGGGTCCTGGTGGAGGCTGCTCCTGCACTGCTGGGGGGTGGGGTGGTGGTAGACATGAGTGGGGGCCTGGTGGAGGGTGCCCCTGGATGCTGAGGGGTGGGGGTGGTGGTAGACATGAGTGGGGGCCTGGTGGAGGGTGCCCCTGGTGGCTGGGATTGCAGGGGGACATACGTTGGTGGGCAGTAGTGCAAGGTGACATGTGGGTTGGCTGGGGGGCATGGCCATGGTGGATGGGGTGCCTGCGGGACATGTGCAGGGTAGGCCCCTGTGGTGTGGGCCACCTGCAGGGGCCATGGAGGGTGTAGAGGGAACACCTGGGAGGACCCACATGTGCAATTCACGTGTGGTGCTCCCCGCGCACCCCTGGAATACACGTACCCTGATGGAATCGCGGGTGATACTTCCTGCGCACCCCTGAAATACACGTACCCTGCTGCTTTTGCGTGTGATACTTACCGCGTACCCCTGGAATACACGTACCCTGCTGCTTTTGCGTGTGATACTTCCCGCGCACCCCTGGAATACACGTACCCTGCTGCTTTTGCGTGTGATACTTCCTGCTCACCCCTGGAATACACGTATCCTGATGGAATCGCGTGTGATACTTCCCGCGCACCCCTGAAATACACGTACCCTGCTGCTTTTGCGTGTGATACTTCCCGAGCACCACTGAAATACACGTACCCTGCTGCTTTTGCGTGTGATACTTCCTGCAAACCCCTGGAATACACGTACCCTGATGGAATCGCGTGTGATACTTCCCGCGCACCCCTGAAATACACACACGTACCCTGCTGCTTTTGCGTGTGATACTTCCCGCGCACCCCTGAAATACACGTACCCTGCTGCTTTTGCATGTGATACTTCCCGCGCACCCCTGGAATACACGTACCCTGCTGTTTTTGCGTGTGATACTTCCCGCGCACCCCTGGAATACACGTGCCCTGATGGAATCGCGTGTGTTACTTCCCACGCACCCCTGATGTACACGTACCCAGGACAATCGCGTGTGGAACTCCCCGCGTACCCCTGAAATACACGTTCCTAGCTGTGAACTGGTCCAGGGTTAGCACAGCCCTTTGCGATGATTTGGGGATTTTGAAGGCTTTTCCTTGCGCAAGGGCGTTCTTGGGGGCGTAACTGGCGCTGCTGCAGGGTCGCTGCGCCACTGCGCCACGGCTGGTTTCGGAGGCTGAAATCCATGAATACGCTGTGCGATGGAAAGGATTTTTTCGCACGCGGCTGGCGCAGTGTATCGCACGGGGACACTGTGCGCAAGCCGCGTGCGCCATTTTTGTGCGAATTTCTATGAATTACCCTCTTAATATCTCTCAACTAGGATGTCTAAAATCCCTCTAAAATCACAAAAATGCATACTTTCAATATACCTTTAATACAATATAAAAATATAAAAACATAAAAATTGGAGCAATAAAATAAGAGGTACATTTAGAGAAAAGCAATAGATAGGTCATGAAAAATTGGCCCCTTCCACTATGAATTAGTATTAGGCATATTCTTTAAAATCATACACCATAAACAAAACAAGTCTATATGCACTGTGAGAAAACTGAGGGTATTCTTCTCAGTAGACCTTGAGAATCCCTTATTCAGGTGGCCAGGGAAGGGCTGATGCTCTCAGATCCCAACCCTGGGGGTGGACGAGCGAGGGAGGATCACCTGGGTAGGGGAGCCGAGGGTTTTGTTTGGGGAATTGCCCCAGGTGAGACGCGGTATTGTACCAGGGAAGCAGGAGAGGAGGATGATATACCTGAGGCCTTTTTAGGTTATGATACATTTACCTACCTTCCTCCAGTTGAATCTAGCTTATCCTTATCTACCATCCCCTCTATATTGAATAAATCATCATCATCATCATCATCTATAACTTTATTCGGCCTAGAAGGCCATCAAAGTACATCCTAACAAATACAATCACTAAACATACAAAGTCAAATTTCATCATAACATGACAAGAAAATGAAGGGAGCAAAAAGATGGCAGGTAGCAAAAAAGTGAAAACCAAATGGAGAAAAGCCATCCCAAAGCAAAATTGCATCCAAACACCCAGTTCTCTTTAACCCAGAGGGATTAAATTTGCACCAGTTAGAGGGGTATTAGCTGAAAGATACCCCAAATGGCCATCAACATTTTGTAGGGGACAGTGGCTAGATGAAATCCCACCCTGTGTCACCCCACCAACCCACCCAGTTCTTTCCAAGATCCCTTTGGCCACTCTGCCATCCCAGAGGACCAACGTCACAGTATCTAGAGAGTTCAAGCCCTTGCCTCGAATTCTAGAGCATCCCACCATAGATTCTCTGGAAACAAATGTGCAGCCTCTCAGAGACCGCAGCCAATGCAGGCACTTATTCAATAAAGCGTCTCTTGGTTCAGGCTTGGACTCTAGCAGTTTTGGTACCCTGTGGAGGTAAATTGTAGCAGGTCCGGGCCCGCCATTGGCATGTGGCCCTGATGTGTTCCCTTTGTGGTGCCAAATGTGTGATCTGGGAACATTTGGGCTTTGGCCAGATGGAGGTCGTCGAGGGACTTGCTTCACAACTGAAGAAGGCAATAGCTTGATGGGAGATACGGTAATAAAGTTCTGGGGCTTGTTTCTAGTATGCACCGACTCTGGGTTAGAAGCCAATCTGTTGTGTGCCCAACGGTGATGGGGAGCGTGGGCATTTGTAGATGCTGGATTCAAGGGGACCTGGGCTTTGAAACACTCCGGGGAGGGTTTGTCGGACCCTTAACCAGTTTTGGAGTAGTGACAGAGTCCTCCTGTGCCCTTTTGCTTCCTTTCCCTTGGTTATTTGCTAACACCAGAAGTAAATTCTTAATGACTGCCAGCTCGGCCAACACCTCAGTGAGCACCAGATTGCACTTGCACCTCCCAATTAAGCAGGCGTCGTCAGTTGGCCGGTTGGGACTATGATCTGCCGCCTGACATATAAAGTTATGTGCTCAGAGTGAAGATAGGCAAAGAAGAGAGTTTCCCCCAGAGCTAATAGAGGGAAATTGCTCCCTCCAAACACAACTTGATGAGCCCAAAGCCCCCAGTGCCCCGATGAGCTGGAAGAAGAATTTACATCGCCAGTGGCACAAACCTCTAGGTCCATACGATTTGGGGCTTCAGTACACAAAGGATGGTCGGCCGGTGTGCCAATGGTCAGTGGGAGGTCAGGGGCCGAGGTTTGGGACTCTGAAGCGGGATCAGGAGGTTGAGTGTGCCCCACTAGGCTATCCAGAGGCACATTTCCCAGCACTGAGGCTAGTGATTTTGCAAGTCCAAGGCACACAGAGTCAAGGGGCGAGTTCAGTGCGGGCACAACCAGAGAGTTGGCCAGAGGCCTGAGGGGATCAAGGGTGAGGTCACGTGCATCAGCAGATGGAGTTAAAGGTGGAGGGAGTCCACCAGTATCCTTAACAGCGTCAGGCCTAGTAAGTGTCTTTGCAATAGAATCTGCTATGGCCTCCTTCAATGGTCCGGACTGGCGGCACTGTCTCTTCAAAGTCAGGACCTTGCGCTGAGATTTTGGAACAAGGGGAGCTTGTTCATCCAGAAGGGCAGGACAAAACAGGAATGGAGGGAGACGAGAAGCGAGGGGAGACTCCATGATAGGAGCAGATTGAGTTCCAAAAGGGACCAGGAAAGGCACAGCTACAAAATGCACGATGCACAACAGAGCTGGCTTTTGGAAAACAGTCTCTGTGCATGCAGGGTTTCTCACCTCGTGCTTCTATCCAAAGGTCACCGCTCACCTCTTCACCGAATACCTGCGGCGCCAAACACGGCGCCCTTGCCCCGCCGTGGGCATCACCGCTGCGGGGTTGGGGCCGGTGCTATCAATCCCAGGGGGCGTGGTCAGGAGAGCAGCAACTGTAGAGAGATCCAGGAGGGGTCCAAACACCGGCAAACACTGCGCCCTTGCCCCGCCGCAGGCTTCACCGCTGCGGGGTTGGGACCGGTGCTATCAATCCCCCAGGATCTCAAACCCTGTCACATTCAGAAACCATCTCTGTCAGAATTCCTGTTGTCCTGATTTCTACCTGACTACTCCCAATCATTCTTCTCCACGTCCCACTGATAATTCATTCTTGAACACCCAGTCTACCTTGATAAAACACTACCGTTTCCACAATCCCCTCTGCCCATTTCATGATCCCATCTATTCCCGTTTACCTCACAAACCCTCCAAAACCCACTCTTCCAAGATCACCAAAAACCCCTCTAACACAAAGGATATAATTCCATATAACACCTTTTCCCTGTCCTACCATGCAGAAACTTTATCTCTCCACATTTCCCACCACGAAAGACAACGGGCTAATAGGCAAACTGTTTACTTGACATGTCTCAATACAAAGGTCAGGTAAAGTCAGGCAATTCATAAGAATCACACACACACGATGGCCCTTTTCCTTCCCCAAAGGGATAAAAGGTAGACCAAGAGAGCACAGTACGAGCAAGGCATATGGCACAATGAGACATCTATCCAGACTTGGCAGCTCAAAAGGAGGAGGAAGGTGGCAAATAACGAAAGGCTGACAAGGAGAGAAATTACCTTGCCCTTTCCGCCGCAGACACGCGAAACCTCAGCAGAGGGAATCGTAAGAACAAGGACAATAGCCCAAGGGTGCTGTAACAGATGTCAACAGTACACGGTGCGTGTCATCGCTGATAAGCGTTAGCGAGGGAAACTCCTGCTACTGTGGTACCGGCCTTGACTCCAGTTACGGGGGACGCCAAGCGGTTCATCACAGCCGTTGAGTCGAGGGGAGAGCTGATAAGAGCTGGGCTGTGGTGAATGAATGATGCAAAGTGGCAAATTTAACTAAGTTCAAAGAACTGTAAAAATATAAAGTTGAGACCAGCTGCAGAAGTGGACCGGCACCACATGGGTGTGCTCCGAGAAACTCTGGTCAATCCCCATTTGAGTAAAACTACAGAAACCAGAAGGCTGTAGAAGAGCCATCAAGATAGTTCAAAGTGGTCATACAGGAGGCCAAGCAAAATCCCTGTACAGTCAAAAGCCTTTGATCTACGAACTAGAAAGAAAGCAAGGGAAGTGAATCCTGCAGACATTGAAAGTGAATGTAAAGGTGAAGGTGGCAAGACTGAACCCGACCGAGGGATGCTAGCGAGAATGGCGCAAGTCTAAAGTCCCAACAAACAGTGTGTTGACAAATGTGAACCCGGCCGAGGGATGTCCCCTATGAACTGTTTAAAAGACATTGGCCCTCATTACGACCCTGGCGGATTTCGCAGTGCTAAATGCACCGCGAAGCACGGCGGAAAGCCGTCGATAGCGCCATGGGGGTTGGCGGATTTACCACCCCATGCCGACCTTGGCGGAGCGGTAAATCCCCAATCCCCATTTTACCCTTCCCCATTCCCATTCTTGCCCCATAGGGTATAATGGGAGTGGGGAAGGAGTTAATTACGCCGCCGTAAAGTACGGCGGCGTAACAACGAGGTCCCTTAGCGCCATGGTTTTCTCCGCCCGGCAAAACCAGGCGGAGAAAACCTCCATGGCGCTAAGGGAACTCGTAGTACGGCGGACGGGTCCGCCGCGATTAGCGCTGGCGGAAACCCACTCCGCCAGGGTCCTAATGAGGGCCATTGGGCCTCATCACGACTTTGGCGGTAACCCTTAAATTCAGCGGTAGCACTATTACCACCGGATTTAAGGGTCCGCCAAATCAGGACTTCGGCGGATTTCGACCCAGCTCTGAGCTGAGAGGAAATCCGCCGAAAATTCGCGCTATTACCGCCGGCGGGAAATCCACCGGCGGTAAGAGCGCCAATTTTCCCCATTAAGCCCAACGGGGAATGGGGCATTCCCGAATGGGCTTGTTAGGGAGAATTCTCTGCTTAGGCTGAATTTCCTAACCTAGTGAGTCCCCCAGCAGCTTTGCTGGATTTCGGGAGTTTGTTTTTTTCCATCCTGCCAAGAGTGAGACTCTTTTCCTCCCACTCTTGGACATGTATGTGTGTAATTCCTTTGAATGTCAATGTGTTCTATGGGCTATGGGGTCTTTTACTCCATAGGGTCTCATATGTTTTTCTATGTGTGTTACACCGCACCCTATGTGCCGTAGCACTGGGGCGTCCTAGCGGACCCCCACCATAGACTCCATACCCGGGGACTGACTACTGTCTCCCCGGGCATGTAAAGTCACCATTGGCTTTACTAGACCTAAATTTACTAACAGGACTAGTACAAACCATCTTATTGTGGACGTACTAGTAGGGGTAATTTGATTACTCCTGGATCTGTTACTCGAGGGGGCACTGTCCCGTCCTCCCTCGTCGAGTTTTGGCTGGTGGCAGTGGCAACTACTTGTTATGTTCGACCCCGAACCTAACCCTATGGGATTCGTCCCATTGTTGGAGATTGATACTTTTCCTCGTTAATCTCTAACGTACCACCGATCTACTTATCTTAAATAGGTTTATCGGATGGTATTTTCTGCCAGAACTCGGTTTGTAAAATGGCGTCTGTGTTCGTCTCTGTGACTCCTAAACCAAAGGTTGAGCCCTTTGTTCCACTTTTGGCGGGCTCTGTACAGAGACCCTCCAAAGTGGTGCCATTCTGTCTGGGTTACCACAGGGGTGTGGGAGGGGGTTTAGGCACCCTGGACCGAGTTGCCTTGCCAACTCCGGTCGCACTCTGGAGTGATTGGCCCAAGTGGTGAGCCTTCCCGCTCACCACTCAGCATGTGTTGATTGACAACTAGGCTGAATGAATGGGGGTTTTCTGCATAAAAGCAGGGCTTTTGGGACTGGATCTTCAGAAGTCGCCACAGGACCTAAGAATCCGACGAGGGTAACGCTGAGCCGACCTGCAACGACGACACCTCCGGTGGAGCCCTGCTGAGCCGACTCACCACTTCCCGACGACAGAGGAGATCTCCCTGCCGGAGAGTCTCTTCTCCTGACTGGTGGGAACAACCAGTCCCCTTTGCTTTTTATTCGCCTCAGGACGCAGTGGTCGAATTGCCCGTGCAGCGCACCTCGGCAACCGGATAGCCACTACCCCTGTACCGTGACCAAAAGGTGGTGCCTTGTGACGGAGCACTCCGCGACTGGTCTCTTCCCTGGTGGTGCACCGGACTTCACTTTTCTTCGACGACGAGAACCTCTCTACTCTTGGCAAAGACCCGACGTGCATCCACCACCAGGAACAACTGCCCCCGCCGGAGCTGCCCTCCACAACAAGGTACCGTGTCCGCCTAGCTTCCCTTCCGATCGGTTCGAGTGAGATGTCTTAATCCTCTCCTTTACGTTGGGTCGCCTCCAAGCTTTGCTAATTTATTGTTCTGAACTGGTTCAATCTGCCGATAACAATTTGCTACAAAGACTTGAATGCATCTCCACTAGAGACTTTTTGGGAAATAGCGCCTTGCCTCTCTCCGAGTGGGCCTGGCCTCTGAACTTTACGATCTATTTTGGTTCTTGCCTTCGTACCGTACATTTTGCCCGTGAAATTATTGAACTGTGTTGATTTCGTAACCTGCCTATCTTTTTCTCTCCCGTCCTAACTAATATTCGAGTGCCATCTAGGTTGAGGTATACACCTCTGTCTGTAAATAAGTGGTGCCGGTAGAACCTAGACTTGTCGAAATATTGCTAGGGGGATTGATTGTTTCTTCTTCGTAGAGTAATTGTGTTTGATTTGTTTGCCGTGAAAGTGCCATAGTGTTTTTCATAGAGATTTCGTTATAAATAAATACCTTAATATCTTTACACTAAGCCTCGTTGCGTGTTTGCTTGTCTTGCTGGGAAGAATTGCCCTATTTTGTATACTCCACATACTGCTCAACTCTTCTTGAGGGAAGTCTGACTGCTCAGCCACAGCTACCAAGTGAATCTGTGTGGTACAGACTGCTACCAAGTGGGTTCACCGCCAAACACCTGTAGTCCTAAATCTTTTGCAGTGGTCCCAGAGAGAACTGCACAGGTTTCCGCCTAACAGGGCTCAATGGGGAATGGGGATTTATTTTACCGCCGAACTCGTGATCTGGCGCTATTAGCGCCGGTGAGTTCGGCGGTAGGCTAATACCGCTGGCGGTAATACCACCGGCATTACCGCCCAAGTCGTGATGAGGCCCATTGACATTTGAGAAGGGTCCGAGCCCGAACAAGGGAGATCCAGGGGTGAAGCTATCACTGAAAGTTCATTGTAAAAAGACCAACACTCGAAAGGGATCCGAGACCGAACAAGGGAGATCCAGAGGTGAATCCATCACCCCAGAAAAGCCATAGTGAACCCGGTGGAGGGAGGCTGAAAGCAAAGAGGGGTCTGCGCCCAGAATAGGGGGACCCAGGGGTGAAGCCATCACGAGAGACATATGGAACAGAACTTTGCGTGTTAATTGTTTTGTGAACCCATTAGGCCCTCGGAAACAGGAGACTCAACCACTGAAGGCCTTGATATTGATAAGGACTGTTTAGGGGGCAGCGCCCGGAAGAGGGGGACCCAAGGGTGAAAAATCCTCACCCTAACTGAAACCAGGAAACAAACTTTCATTTTTGTTGAAAAAACTTTTGTTTTATTGCTTGAATACATCAGGCCCTCGAAGGCAAGAGACTTTGATGAGAAATGAGACTTGCTCATTTAGGCTCTTGATAAACTGGAACAGAGCTGTCGACTCGTGCTGGGGAAGATTCCACATTACCCCGTGCTCAAAACGTGGGGAAGGAAGAACCTAGTTACTGCATCCTGACATATTATTTGAGAACACTTCTTTCTTTTCTTGAAAACTATCCCACACCCTTTTTTGTATCAGTTGTAAGGTTTAGCGATAGGTTTCTTAGTATAGGCCCTGTTTATTTGACACAACGCCAGTGGGAGTGCCTTATTTTTATTTGATCGTCAACGCTGGCTCCCATCTTAGATTTAAGTTTAGAATAGACATTTTTCCAACCTGCATACAGTTTAATAAACACCCTTGAACTCTGATCACTTGTGTCTGTCTTTACTGTTGCCACCATGAGTTCCTTACAGCACACTTTCAGACTCTGTATTGAGGCAGTAATTCCAAAAAGTATCCTGCTTTATTGAATCTTAGTTGTGAACGAAACCAGCCAGGGTAGTCATATATGCATTGCCCAATAATGCGCATTTAATGAAGAGGTGCTTTGCTGTCTCAAAGGTGCCAGGTAGCTTACATATACGGCACACCCTGTCATGGACGGGTATCTTAAATTGGGCACCACGAATGATCAACAGAGAAAGTTGGTTTATCCGTAGCCTCAATACAAATCTCTGCATTGCTGGGTTAGGGCACTGCCTCAAGTATCTTTGAGGTTGGAGGCACTGAGGCACCACAAATTGATCAGCTTGAGGGTCGGGAATTGCAAACCTGCCAGGGAAATTCTCGCATGCCAATTTAGTAGAACAACTACCCACTCCAGAGCAGAATCCAGAAATCCTTGGCTGTGTATTGACCACACCACAACCGTTAGTCCCAATGTCTTTCTTCCCTGTTTTCATTGTAGGTGCATCCCTTTGTCTTTTTTGAGTGTGCAGAGGACTCTGAAAATGCTTCCCCTTTCTTTTGGTATCACTACATAAGCCCAACCTCCATATAGGCTTAGGCTTCATAGTAAGGTATCACAGTGGTCGGGTATAAAATAATCCAAGCCGCCCAATGCAAACCAGTTAATAGAATCGGAATGGCATAATCTAAATGCAAAAAGAGTTGGGTACACAAAGTCTACTTGCTAATATCCTTTCATTGCGAATAGCACCCCAGCGCAGACAGCGACAACAGCACTCATCACAGCACTCGTCCGAATGTGCATGCGCCGACTGCACGCGGGCTGCCCAATTTATCCACTTCTAGTTCTGTGAGGTGCGCTCATAGTATGGGGCAATAGAATTAATGAGTCTCGTGCCCTGCGCCAAGGGAATGAATGAGTCTGGTGCCAAAGGCCAATTACAGGGCATAGTTTAAAAAATAATATTTCCAGCAGTAGTTAGGTCGTAGGAGTAGAACACTGCTGGTAACAAGCAGAGAGGGACAGCGATGACAGCACTCGCCCAACTCTGCGTGTACATTTTTTAAAATAGGTTGACCTTTTAATGGTGTTAACTGGAGGATGTCTCTGAAAACAATAACGTGTTTTCCTCCAAACAGTTCTTCGCAGTCGGTTATTTGGACTTCTTGCATTCTGAGATGAATTAAAGTCAGCATGAGGTTGGAAACCATGCTTACTTCATCAACCAGGAGGACTTTCATTTGTTTCAGAACTCTGCATACTTCAGTAGCACCTGCTGCTGATAATGTGTATTATTCTAATTTCTTTTGGTGTTCTACTATGAGGAAAAGTAGTCAGTGTAAATGTTCACCACCTATGCTGTATGCAGCTAGACCTGTGGGGGCTGTTACATCAGCTGAAAGGTTGTTGTTTATTAAGTCTTTTAGAAATGTGCTGATTATTTTAATTAAGAAGCTTTTTCTAGAACCCACTTCACCACTTACATACAGTAGCAGAGGTTTATAATTTCTACAGCTGCAAGTTTTAGTTTCATGTTTAAGTTCATGTTCAATTTCTTCAGTGACTTCTAGATAAATGGTGAGTTATTCATCATTTCGCTCTGATTTGAGCACTGACAAGTCTTCTTCAGATTGTTTGGATTGATATATGGTGTTTTCTATCTCAGTCAGGGCTATTTCTGCTTCATTTAGAATGAGTGGTTCTCCAAGTGGTTCTTGGCTTCCTGTAAGAAGTTTACTGCGTTCAGGAGTGCCTTTATCTAGTAGAGCTTCAATTTCTTCTTCTTCTTGGCGTTCATTATCCAACATTTGTTTAAAATGTTTAAAATTGACATTTGTTATACTGCTTTCATTTGCCTTGAATGTAGCTTCAAATGTGTCATGGTCACCTAATCATTCTTCTTCTTTCCTCCAAGGTTTTGAAAAGCACTAGGGCCATGTAATCATGACCCTATGTTAAGGAGATTTAAACAATAACTTTATGTGTTTAATTAGGCAGTGCCTGGTAAGTTTTACTAAGCTTCCTTCACAAGTTAAGACTCAGTATTTGCCAGTTGTCTCATCTGGCATAACATTGTTTTTGTAGGAGTAGTTTGACGCTATGTCTTAGAGGCACATGTTTTCCAGAGCTATACTTCTATTTGGATAATTTGTGTCAATTAAATTTTTTTTTAAATGTCTTGGTGGTTGGGATCATTTTTGGCCATTGTTTCTCTCTCTTGGTAGGATTGTAGTACCCTTTTTCATGATGAAGCTGGACCAAGGTTTAGCCAGACAATGCTTTCAGATTTACCATATAAGGGTGTACCTGTTAAACTGTCTGAAGCTTCGAAGCGCCTGCATTCTCTACTATGTGACAGCATGTTTATACCAAAGCCGTACAATTTATGTGACAGGGTTTTGTCGGATGATATCTTATCCCAAAGGTCTTTTAGCTCTGTCTTCTCAGCTTTCGTGAGATAGGCTGTGATGTATCTTGCAACTGCAGTGGAATTGTCTGTAATGTATTGTGTGTCTATATTTGCATTCCACAAGTTGATAATGATCACATTGTAATCATTGATATACTTGGATGCCTTGTCTCTTTTAATGTTGTATGTGTTTTCTGGGGATTTCCCTTTTACACTGTGTCTAACAGAAGACATCAAGCTATTTACTTGTCCTTTGGTGTAAACCGGTCTAAGGAAGCGAAAGCGACATTTGGTATAGTATTTATATCGACGTCAGCAGTATTTGCAAAACGTATGTTTTTGGATACGTAAGATTTGTGTACGTAGGTCACTATGCATGGTTTCTGAAGTGATGTCACAGGTAATGCATGTTTTAATACAATGTAAAACAGTGGCATCACTGTCATGATGAAATTTGGGAGCATCTTTTATCCACAAAAGCATGTGGATGTTTGGTGCTCCTCTGGATTGATATACTTTTCTCCAAAAGAAGTGTTGTACTTCTCTCAGTGGAGAGGTAGTTGTATTGTAGATGAAGTGCAGCATGGCAATGAAGGGATGGTAAAAGTATCTTCAAACATTGACAGGGTCAGGAGAACACATGAAACTTGGGTCTTCACAATACATTTCTAATTAGCGATATTCTGATGCACCTATTTGTGTGGCTCTTTCATAATATCTTCCTGCTTTTCCTGTAGGAAAGAGTAGAGGAAAAGAATGTGCTTCTACACTATTCTCCCATGTGCTCATTGGAAATCCTTTGGCTTGATGCATTTGATATATTTCTAATGCATCTTCAATGGTATCTTTGGAATGTAGTGGGTGAATTGTATACTGATCTAAAATATTGTCTTCTGTATTATGATCAACATGTTCAAATTGGCCAGTTTCTGGTGAATCTTCAATTAATTGGGTGGTTTCTCTTAGGTTTTCTTCTATGTTTGACATTAGCAGTATTTGCAACACTTATGTTTTTGGAAGTGTAATATTTGCGTACGTAGGTCACTATATATGGTTTCTGAAGCAATGTCAGATGTAATGTATTTTTGAATACATTGTAAAACATTGGAATCGCTGTCATGGCCAAATTTTGGGAGCATATATTTATAACGTGCCAAAAGCCTGCATGCATCAGGGTGCACAATCAACACGGTCAGACAGGAACAGACACATATACCAAAAGCATGTGGATGTCTGGTGCTTCTATGGTTTGATATTCTTTTTTCAAAAATAAGTGTTCTACTTCTCCGAGTGGAGGGGTAGTTTTATTTCATGTTAGGTTCAGCATGACAGTGAAGCAATGGTGAAAGTATTTTAAAACATTGACAGCGTCAAGAGAACAGAGTTCTCCTAGTGTTTATAGGTCTATTCGCTCTTCGTTTTGGTTTGCAGTGCGAAAGAAGTCATGCAAGTCATCCGATGCATATTAGGCACAGCTTAAAGTACCAGACCATGTGGGAGGGCCTAGGCTGCTCAGCATACAATGTACATCAGTGTGACGTTGGGACCAGTATTCTTTTGTAACATGCATGTTTGCCAAGAGATTTGTGATACTTGACTGCAAAATGTCATCTTTGTCTTTCATCTTTTGAAACAGTTGGGTAGCTGACATGTTTAAGAATTGAGAGCTTGTTTTTAATGTGTGTGCAACTCCATAACATAGAATTGTTAATTTGCTTTCGAACAGTAGGTGGAAAATGTATTCTATATTTTGTCTGAATCTTACATTCAAGTCTCGGGAGGATAGCTCAGTCGCAACGTGCTCGCCTTGGTTGCAAGACAACACAGAGCAACACAGGTCCGATCCCCGGGTCCGCGCTTAGAAACCTCTGGATATTAAGCACCTTATAAATAACCAATCATATGATATCATAAAGAGCGATTTTCTGATGCACTGATTTGGCTGGATCTTTCATCATATCTTCCTCGTTTTCCTGTAGGAAATAGTAGAGGAAAGTAACTTGATTCTATACTTTTCTCCCATACGCTCATTGGAGATCCTTTGGCTTGACACATTTGATATGTTTCTAATGCATCTTCTATGGTGTCTTTGGAATGTTGAGGGTGAATTTTATACTGGTGTAAAATGTTGGCCGCAGTAACATGATCCACACATTCAAATTGGCCAGTTGTGGCAAATCTTCAATTATTTGGGTGCTTTCTCTTAAATTTTCCTCTGTTTATAACTCTGTAGCATTTATTGTTTTCTTTAAAATATTGTAGGGCTTGTCTAACTTTGTTTAAGTCCACTAACGGTTGCCAAATTGTGTTAACTTTTGTTGGTACACCATTAACTAGCACAATAAAAGATTGTTCTATTTTCTGTCATACTCCTAGAGTTTCTACATTTCCTTTAACATCTAATGGCAAATGGCAAATGTACTACTTTGCCACAAATGCCTTTTAGTAACTCAGATCAAGGCAATTTGGCTGTTTTCGCTTGAAGGCATATTATAGTTTCAAGTTATTGGTGATACCCTGTGATGGCATTTGGTTATTGTCAAGCTTTGTATTGAAGTATGTGCTAACTATTGAGAGGTCAGTGTATTCATGTTCTGCTCTTAGATATAAAGCTAATTGGAACCAGTGGAATTCCTTATTGTGCTCCATTTTGTACGCCATATCTGCTGTTTGCACTCTTTTTATAAAAAGTTTTGTAAAAACAGACAGATACTTTGTCTGGTATTTCAACACATGTGTTTTGAAACCTTGCTATTTCTTTTTTGTATATGTTTGTAAGGAGGTTGGTTTTTATGAGGTTTTGGCTAATGCTTTCTAAAGTTCCTGAATTTTCTAAGTCAACTTCAGGTCGGGAATATTTACTTTGGATATGTTTTCTTTCTTGAATGAGTTCTTTGGCTGTTGGATGTAGGAGAATGTTATTTTATGTTTGCAGTTCTAGAGCAAGACTCTTTGCATAGTACAATCTATGGACAAGGTTTTGTATAGTGGAATGGTGTGTTACTAACATTTTGATGTGATGAAAGGTGCTTTGCAAGTAGTATTTGAAATGCAGGCTAATGGATGTCCTCGTAGTCCAGTGTCAATGTGTGCTGGGCAGGAGTCCATGGTTTGTAAAGTTTTGATTCTACTTGCGTATTTTATTTTTACATAGTGATTGAGAAATTGTCGTAAAGATTTGAATGATTGTTGCCATACATTACATGTTGAGCTGCATGTACATTTGTACAATGGATGGCTTGTTTGGACACAAGGAACATTTGGTTGAAAGTTTGTTGGGGAAGCTTTTTCTATAAGGGTTTCTTTTGCCATAATGGTGTCTCCTACCACTGCATAGCCTTGCCCCCATTATCGTCTCTGGTAATTGGGTTTATTTCTTCTTGTTTATAAGCCTCTTCATTGAAATATGCTCCTGTGCTGTTTGTGTGAAACCATTCACCTTCACAGAAGTTTGAAAAGGTATCTATATTGGCATTGCGCATGTTAAGAAGTACTTTTTGTAATGTATTGATTAATTTAGTTTGTGGTTTTAGTCTGGTTCAAATCAATATAAAGAACTTTTACTTTAGTAGAAATGTGCTGTCAATCAAAGCATTGAGGATTTGTTTTCTGCTGTAAATTTTAAGCATAGAATGTGACTTTTGAGATGTGTTCATGAGATTGTTTAGAACTCTATGGTTGAATTGCTTTTGTAAAATGTACTTTCTGGAATGTTTTATTGTGGCTACATTAACATTGATAGATATAGTATAGTTTAGGTTAGTTTTAAGGTCTGCTTTCATTTCTACATCTTTTTTTCAATTTTATTTTGTAAAAGGGGGACATAATTTCTTTACTGCTGGCTAGTTTACTTTTGTTGAATGAGGTTACTAGCTGTTCTGTTTGAAAGTTTTCTATACATTGTTTTAGAGGCGGATGACTACATGGTTTGTTCTTATTTTCATCTGCTCTATATTTTCTTTGTTTTCTACAGAGTTGGTTTTTAGTAGGCATTCTGTTGTTTCTGTTGGGAAAAAAGAAAATGTGTGTTTCAAAGTTGTGGAATGTTTATGCATGTAATATTGTATACAAATGATGGGTTTGTGGGTATTATTGTAGCGATGAAAAGAGTGCTGTGCAATTGTGTGGATGGATGATAGGTGGGTTGTGAAGGTTGTAAGAGTAAGAAGCTGTAGAGGTTTGATGGGCTTAGGTAAATATGACATTGAAATTGTGTGCTGTTGTATACATTATGTATATTCATCTGATGGGGAATGGGGAATGGGGAATAAACTAGTACTGTTGATGCAATAAGTAGGAATATTATGATGTGTTGAAAAACAGTGGTTGCTGTAATGGTGTGATTGTGTGTATTGGTATGAGGGTTGTGTGGGTGTAATTGAAAAGGGGCGAGGAAGAGTTTGTATCTGTGGTAATGGGTGTTATTAATTTGGAATACAATGAGTGTGAAAATTGTTGCTTTGGAATTGAGGACTTGAAGTGGATAGGGGTATGGAAAAATAATAACCTTAAGTTGTGGTATAGAAGTTCATGAGAGACGGTTGTGTTTTTAGGCAATGAGGAATTGGTGGTGTATTGAATAAAAAACAATGTTGGCATAGTATTAGAAAGAGTCTGAATGCAGAAATAGAATGAGTAAGAGTGAAATACAATATTGTTGAGTCAAAAATTATACTTTAGACTAATATGCAGTAAAAGTACATTATTACAATTAGAGACATATACATGCTATTTTAATATACATACTTTGGATGATGTGAAGAGTTTTCTTTCGGTAGCTCTTTGTTTGTTTGTTTCTTTATTTGTATTTCGCACCAACCCAGGGGTATCAGGGCACAGAAGTTGCACGGAAGTTTCACAGCTTAGTTACAGAATAAATTATACAATGTAAATACATAGTAGAGACAGGCACAATATAGCAAATGACATGAGGCTTACAAGTAGTGAAGGTAAAAGCAAATACAGATCGTACAAAGAGCGAAGAGTAAGGGTGGTAGATCTTAGTGGTCTGTTGTCTTAAGCCAGTTGATGCAGTTGTATCTGAAGTTCTGGTATGATTGCTCCTCACGGAGTGAAGGCGGTAGGGAATTCCAAAGCTGGGCCACTTTGACCGGAAAGCTTCCGCCCCCAATCTTAGAGAGTTTTAACCTGGGAATAGTGAGGCAATTGGTATTCACTTGTCTTGAAGGTCTAGAAGAGGTCCTTCTATGAAATCTCTCGGCGAGATAGCTGGGTGCCGCATTATTCAATGATTTGTGAGTGAGCGATGAGGTTTTCAATTGATTTTGTCGATAGTAGAGAGCCAATTGTTTTGTCGCCTAATCTCAGATAAATGCGCTCTTCTAGCTATGCAGAGGGCCCCTCTGAGGGCATTATTTTGGAGTGTTTGGATTCTCCTAATGATATGTTTGTAAGCTCCGATGTAAAGGGCATTACAGTAATTCAGCCTAGACAGAATGAGGGCTCTAGCCAAGATGATGCAACTGTTGTTGGAAATAAATGGTTTGCTGGTTCTGATAAATTTACAAGTGTAAGCAGTGGTGGAAGCCAAGGCGTTAACTTGTTTGGTGAAGAAGAGAGTGGAGTCGATCTAAAAACCTAGAGTTTTTACCTCGTTGGCAACTTTGATGTTGTTGCCAATAATGATAAAGGAGGTATATTTGTGGCCTAGTTTTCTGACATTGGTAGGGGTACTCAGAATGATAAGTTCTGTTTTGTCATCATTCAGGCATAGACCATGAGTTGCCATCCATGCCTGGATGATCAGGTATACCCTATTCACCTAGGCCAGATCCTTACCGTAATCCCCAGAAAGTGGGAGGAGAATCTGAGTATCATCTTCATAGTTGGTGTAGGTGATACCAAGAAGATCCAGATCATTGAAAAGGGGCTTAGTGAATATGTTGTATAACGTGGGAGAAACGCAAGACCCCTGGTAATAGGGATTGGGTCTGCATCTGCTGACGGGGAGAAGACCCTTATGGTCCTGTTACTCAGGAATGACTCAATCCATAGTACGACTTCCTGGGAGAAGTGTGCAGCTGAGTCTAGATGGCTACATAATATCTTATGATCCACAAGGTCAAATGCGGCTGAGAGGTTGAGGAGGAGGAGGAGGGCTGATTTCCCCTTGTCCCTTAGCTCATTGACTTGGGCCTTCAGATCGATGAGGACGGTTTCAGTACTGTGTTGGGGTGGAAGCCTGATTGGCGAGCTCCTAAAAGGTGGTGTAGTTCCAAGAATTTCTGAATTTGTAAGCAAGCCATCCGATCCAGATTTTTAAGAGAAAGGGTACTGTTGTGATGGGCCGGTAATTAGTTGGGATAGATGGGTCTAATGTTTGTTTTTTTTAGTAATGGGAGTACCCACGATTCTTTGAGGTTGCTGGGGATAGTACCAGAAGCGAATGAGGCGTTGATGAGCTTGGATACGAAGGGAACTATGTCCCTGGCTGCATCTTTGAAAAGCTGAGCTGGGCAGAGGTCGCCCTGACAATTAGAAGGCTTGAGAGATAGTATGACTTTTTCAACCTCAAGAATTGAGGTTTTAGCAAATTTAAAATGGGAAGGTGAGATGTCTGAAGTCGGTGGGGGAAATATTTGGGGAATCAGAGTGGTTAAAGATGCTTTTTTCTTGGGCTATTTTATTTTGGAGTGTGGTCACTTTGTTGGTTAACCCGTACTGGATCTCAGAGCACCAGGTTTTATCTTTAGTGCAGGAGTCCGGCGTGTGGCCGGGGGTCTCAAGTTCTTTTAAGTTCATGAATAATTCCTTCATACTGGAATTAGATTGTGAGATACGGATATTATACGATTCTCATTTGGCCACGCAAATTTCTTTTTTTTAGAGTTTAGAGGGAGGAGATCTTAGTAAGTTTGATTCTATTTTCTTCAGAGGGGAGTAGTTTCCACAAAGCCTCACTGCTTCTTTTTTTAGTTGTAGCTCTTTTAAGTGTGAGTTGAAGCACTTATCCAGGTGGTCTTTGGGCTTACTTTGTCTAGATTTAAGTGGGGCGATAGTATCAAGTGTGGTTGTCATGATTTTATTGTATTCGTCAACAAGCTTTCCAGGATTGTTGCTGTCTGGTAGGGAGTTGAGTGTGGGAAGAATGAGTGGTATAAGTCTATCCACTGTAATATTCTTTTTGTTCTTAGTTGAGGTAGGTGGAGCGGTAGGAATGGGTAGTGGGGGGGTCTGGTAGTGGAGAGTGTGAATGACAAGAGGGAATGTTCGGACCAGACTTGCAAGGAGATTGAGGTGATATTAGCGATACAGTTGTAGTCCGCCCCCCAATTAAGTATTCTCCCTTTATTATGAGTAGGTACGTTGATTCTTTGGGTGAGGCCTAGTTCCGAAAGGATGTTGGTAATTGTAAAGGCCTGTTTATCTAGCGGGTCGGTGAAGCACAGGTTGAGGTCGCCTAGTAATAGTACTTGTGACGTATTTTTGAGGATATTCGAGAGAATGGTGGAAATGTCCTCCTCGAATGTACCAGTGGGGCCTGGGGGACTATAGATAAGATAGATGGTCAGGGACTGGGAGTTAGCTAGGGGTAGTTTAGCTGTGAGAACTCCGCAGGATTGGATGTCATGGGCAGGGGCTAATCTCAAGGATAAGCTGGATTTGTAGATGATGGCAATACCACCACCTCGCGCTCCATGTCTGTCCTGTCTTTGGATCGAGTAGCCGTCGGGAACTGCTAGCATGAGCATAGGGCCTGCTGCTGCATGCAACCAGGACTCAGTGATGGCAAGAAAGTCTAGATTTTCCACCAGAATGAAATCAGCGATCTCTGTGGCATGAGCCACCAAAGATCTTGCGTTTATTAGTGCCCCCTTGAGCGGATTGTCTTTGTCAATCTTCTTTTTTCCTGTAATTTTAAAAGAAAGAAAAGTGGTATATGTAGTAATGGTGAAGTAGTTTCAGTTGCAAAGGTTGTTATTTATTAAGCTAGGAGGAGTTATTGGAAACAAGAGTGAATAAAGTAGTGTTATGCGTGGAGTGCTAAAATATGTTAACTTAGTTGTTGGAATGAATGCACTATGACAAGTGCAGTTTGGCATATTATAATCAACAGGGTAAACATTGGCATATTGTCAAAGGGCTGCATATTTAGTGCATTTTTACAGCACAGGAAAGTTTGCAGGAGGACTAATATAGAATGGTATTAGCTATAGAGCAACGTTTGCCTTTATGTAAACATGAATGGAAAAAGTATCTTTTTGCAATAGGGCAATTCTTACCCTGATGCTTTTAATATGGAAAGTGCACTTGTCATAGTGCAATGAATTTATAGTGTATCACAATGTTTTTAAAGAGTGTGGCACACTGTGGCCTAGTGGCAATACCGTGGAACTTTGCAGTTGAAGCAGTGTATGTTGTCAGTATATGGTGTGTTATAGTAGTGGTTGCAAAAGACTCGTCTTTTTGTTGTAAGGAAAAGTGTTGCATTTAGGTTTCCATGTTTGTAGTGGGTATTTATTGAAAGTGAAAACATGTATACACACATTGCCACTATACACACATATGTGAGCAGGTGAAGATTGGTGGCAATATAATGGACAAGATGGTAACGTTTGGAAAATATGATATTTATATGTAAGGAAAATGGTGTTGTTACAAAAATATTTCTTTTTTAGGAGAATTTTGTTTAAAATTAAAAATGCATTTGTGCATTTAGAGCTGCACTGTTTGTAACTTTTTTCTACAAGTAAGGGGAGTGCAGTTGCAAAAGGTTTGTAGAACACTGTTAATTGGCAGTTGGTGTGAGGAAGTCCAATATGTTGACAGTGCATGTAAGTAGCTGCCACTTAATGTGAGCAGGTGACGAATGTTTCAATACATTGCATTTCATAGCAGTGTTTAAAAAGATAATATGCTTATTGAGATGTTTATTACAGGCTAAGTGGAAGCAACCATGTATTCATATTTATAAAGATTTTGAAAAAAATACTTACAAAAATATAAGCAAACTTGTACTATCTCTTATTAGAGGTTGATATTGTTGAATCTGCAAACTGAAATCTTGGAGAGTTTCACAGTAGTTTTCCATGCAGGAGACTCTGAATGGCAGGAGACATATACTCTGAGAGTTGAAATGTACATCTGAAGTGATGAACTGAGGTGACAGGGTTACATGTAGAGTTTTTGGATGTGATTGGTGGATGAATGTGTGACTGTATGAAAGTAGCCAAAGAGGGAGTGTTATACAGATACAAGTAAAAAGGGTTGAAAGGCTGCCCTGGGTGACAGTGTCCACGGATGTCTGCGATAATCCACTGACCCACACGTGCCATCAGGGTCTTTTAAGAATACCCTACATGGAAAGAGGACTGTGGAGACAGTGTACAGTCGCAAACGTCAGTGGACATCGGGGGTTTAGCCAATGAGATTTGGTGGTTGTGGAGTAGGAGTTGAAGTGTACAGGAGCACAGGGTAGCATGTGTTTTCTTTCTTGTATGAAGTGGTGGAAAGATGGCTATGGCTATAAAGAGGCAGAGTATGTGGATGCTGGGAGCTTCATGAGTACACTGCTTAGAAGTTTACACCAATCACTGTGACGTCTCTGCTCATCTTGGATTGGAAGAAGTGGAAGTTTCCTGGTATGGAGTTTGAGGATTAAACTGAGTGGCATTGTTACCGTTGTGCAAGGATATTGTTCGGTTTAAACATCCTAACATTATTATAATGTATTGTGCAGGGAGCAGTTTGGTGTATGTGACCGGAGTTTCTTTGCAGTTTAACATGAAGGATGCTTGTAAAAGACTAATGGAACTGTTTCCAGCTTCAAAGATAATTTTTTCACAGATTACTCAAAGCAAATGTGGAAATGTTCAAACTTGTTTTGTCCACAAATTGAAAAATCCAGGTGGAATGTTAATACGGCTGTATTTGCTTAGGAATGGCATCATTCCACAATGAGAACTTAAAGTTAAATGGCATGAACATTTTTCGTAGACATGGAGTTCATTTCACAGATTTTGGAAATAAGATTTTTCTTTCCAATGTTCAGAATGCCTTGAAACAGTGGTTGTGAAAAAAATGAAAAGGGAACACCTGAACTATATAGTAAAGCATCTGTCAGTATGTACAGTACATAACAACCAAAAACATAAAAATAAGTTTGAAGCAGTTTTTGCAAAAGGTATAAAAAACAGTGCAGCATTTGTTCATTTAGTACATAAAACCAAAAAGAGCAAAAAAAGGAGATTTTAAAAAACAAAATAAAGAAAAAGGTTCTTTTAGGAGCCACCATTGTCAAACAAAACCCCCCCCTCCTCTAATTCCCTGAAAAGTCTGCAGACAGTAAAACTGTCCGCTGACTTCATGGCTGTGGAAAAGGGGAGTGACTCATGTTTTTGTGGTAGTGTAATATGAGTGCAAAGTGTGAAAACCTTAAATCATGGTTAAATACTTCCTACGCAAATTACACTTTATGTTAACATTTTGTATGGCACAGAAAAGGGGTTGGGGCAGAAATGTATTACTGTCACCTTTTCTTTGCTTTGCAAATTGTCTACAATTTTCATTAGCATAAAGTGTAATGCTAATGAAAATGTTAGATGTTCTTATAGAGTCTTACTACTTAAAGTATAAAGTAGATGGAGTCTATAAGATTTTTTTTTTCTGATTCTATTTTTAAACTTTGAAAGCGGTTCCATGAGGAACCTTATTTTTGGTTTAATTTAATTATTTTCTCTCGAGTGAAAGAGCGCAACGCAGAGAGCGAGGTAGGGAGGAGGTAAGGGAGGGAAAGGGCAGCAATGACCATAAGGGAGGGACAGCTGGACAAAGGAAGATGTAGGGCTGCAAAAAAAGCTAAGGTAGGGGACAATCCTTTTCATGCACCTTCATAGCCGCCTCGAAGGTGCTTCAGTTTCCCTCCCCCATGCAGATGATTGTGTCATAATGGATACAAACTACTGTTGACCGGACAAGGTATGGGTCAACAGCCTCCTGTATCACAAGTGCAACAGCAGGAGGAACCGTCTCTCCCACTGCAATGTCCTGAGTGGTGACTGGAGGGGCTGAAGAGCGTGTAGTGGCTGATGTAATCCTACTTCCTGAGTAGGGAATCTACTTTCTAACGGTCGCTGGATAGAAGGTGTCAGTGTGTCGGCACATGAAGGTAGTACCAACGAAGTACTGCCCCTTTTGACCATGACTGAGTACAATTTTTCAAACAGTGTAGTGCACATGGGCAGCCTGAGCCTTTTGGTACTCCTCCAATGCTGGTGAAAAACCTCCACACCCACGACTTCTTCTGCCCATCCGACGTAGAAGGGATTTCCTCCACTACATCTTCTTCTTCCTCTTCTTCCTGCATGTCATCTGCTGCAGGTCCCCTATTCCTCCGTCCAGATTCATCAGGTGGTGGTGCTAGTAGTGGACCCTGAGGAGAAGGAGGAGGCCTGGCTATTGCAGTTGTCATTAAAAAGCTAGCCTTCTCTGCTCTCACAAAAAGAGGTCCTCTCTGCTGGTGTGCCAGATTGAGAATGATTAACAGAAATGGGTGGATCCCATTGGAGGACATGTATGTGGATTACCATCCTGTTTGTGGACTTCCCTGCCAAAATAAAGCCTTGAAACTTGTAAAAAGTTTAGAAATAAAGTGGGAATTGTTCTGGGAGCTGTGAAACAGCAGGGTTTTCACTTGAAAGTCCCTAGTCTGGCGGGAAATTGAATATAAAGATGTCAGTGAAGCGCAAACACCGACCATGGACATCACGCTGCATGGGTGTGGTCATGTGACCATGTCCGGGGATGTCCATGATGATGTTATGAGACCATAGACTTCCGGTACAGGAAAAAGTGCGTAAAATCTTTATAGAAGCACTGGCAATTGTGTTGGGAGGTGTGCAAGGGCAAAGTTTGTATTTTAATGTCCCTAGCCTGGCCGAAAATCTACTTTAAAGATGTCTGCAAAGTGCGGACATCAATCTTGGCCACATCATTGTGCGGCACGGGTGCAGTCACATGATGGTTTCGGGGGACGTCCACAGTGATGTCTTGACATCTACAAACTACCACGTGATCTATGACATATCGCATGCATGGTGTGGCTTCCGCACCCGGACAATGACATTTGCGGATACAGTTAAAAGTGCGTCACAGACACTGAAACATCCATACTGCGTCACTGGTATATAAATATAAAGACAAGGACATTATTATGGTCAGCAGACATCAAAATAGGATTTTTTTTAAACAAACCCTTTCTACAAACATTGGAACATTATATTTTTGTATTCACATTATATGTTATGTTTATGTTTATGTTGATTGAATTTATATAGCGCTTTAAGCCAAAGCGCTTTACAATATAACAACAGGTACAAAGGTGAGAGAAGCATATTTACAAACATGAACAGGTAATTAAAACAATAAGTAGAACTATTTACAAGGGGGGGAGAGGGTGGGGGAAGGTAGAGGAGGGGTTAGGTGAAGGGAGTAACGGTGTAGGATTTGAGGTAGGGGGAGGGGGAGGGAGAGGGGAGGGGAAGGGAAAGGGGGGAGTGATCTGGTGTGCTCATTGCCCTTAAGTAGTATCTGTTACCAATTTAAGGTCAGAGGGGAAGGAGAGAGGATGGGGGGAGTGGGGGGGCAAGGGTAGGAGGGAAGGGGTAGGGAAGGGAAGTCAGGGGGGAGTCAAGAAGATGGGCTTTCGGGGAGTGGCGGAAGAATGAGTAGGTAGGGGTGTAGTGGATGGGGAGCGGGAGGTAGTTCCAGTGTAGGGGGGGCAAGAGTTGGAAGGAGCGGAAGCGTGAGGAGGCACATGGGGCTGGGGGTACAGTGAGGAGGTAGAGGTTTGCTGAGCGGAGAGAGCGGAGAGAGCGGGAGGGGGAGTAAAATGAGAGGAGGGAGGAAAGGTAGGGGGGCACCAGGTCATGGAGAGATTTGTAGACAAGACAGAGGAATTGAAATTTCAGTTGTGAGAGGAAAGGAAGCCAGGTAAGTTGAGAGAGAGAGGAAGAAATAGAGTCACGAGGGCCAAGGAGACAGAGTACGGATAGAGGAGTGGTCGATGGATTTTAGGGTAGTTGGGTGAGAGAGACGGAGTCTAAAGAGGAGAGAGGAGCAGTAGAAGAGGCAGGAGAAAATAAGGGAGGAGATTAGGAGTTTGGAAGCATGGAATGTGAGAGAGGAGCGGATCTTGCGGATGTTATAGAGGTGGTGGCGACAAGATCGAGAGGTTAGAGAGATGTGGTTGGAGAAGGAGAGAGAGGAGTCAAGGTGGAGGCCGAGA
Source organism: Ambystoma mexicanum (assembly GCF_040938575.1). NCBI lineage: Eukaryota > Metazoa > Chordata > Amphibia > Caudata > Ambystomatidae > Ambystoma > Ambystoma mexicanum. The sequence continues at coordinate 270,253,733 of NC_090938.1, forward strand.
TTGCGGGCATGGGAAGATATGGGGAGGTTGGAAGGAGGAAAGTGGATGAAGGGAGGGGGAGAAGGGGAGAGAGTGTTAGGAGGGAAGAAAAGCACCTCAGTCTTGTCAGTATTGAGAGACAGAAAGTGGGATGACATCCAATCTTTTATGGCCGTGAGGCAGGAAGAAAGAGTGAGGTGGAGGTCAGATGTGAAGGAAGAGAAGGAAAGAAAGAGTTGGGTGTCATCAGCGTAGAAGTTGTGGGGAATGCCGAAAGAGGAAATTACTGGGGAGAGAAGGGAGGTATAGAGAGAGAATAGAAAGGGTCCCAGTACGGAACCCTGAGGGACGCCATAATTCAGGGGGAGGCTGGTGGAGGTGCGGCCGCCCCAGGAGACAGTGAAGGATCGATTGGAGAGGTAAGAGGTGATCCAGGAGAGGACAGAGTCTTTGAAGCCGAAGGAGGACAAAAGGAGAAACAATGATATATTTACAAAGAAAATCATTTGTGGGACTAATACATATAGATTACATTTATAATTGTTTATGTCAATAAAGGGATGGGGAATCTGAATAGGAAACATAAATAGGGGAATTTGGAGGATGAACATTTTCATGATTGGGGGAATTGGGTATATAAATGTCATCAACATGTTTATTATGAGAGTGCTCTGGAAATTATTGGGGTGATTGTTGAGGGAAAGGGTCACAGGTACATGTAGAGCAATGAAAATCAATATTACGTTATCACATGATTTGTAACATAATTAGAGAGTTCAGCAACTTGATTTTGTAATTGAGCCATCCGAGTCCATAATCTATTAATTTTAGTTTCAACAGTTTCTGTTTGTCCATTGTTGCTATTTACAATTGGTTCTTCATGATTACTGTCTTCATTTGTTTCTTCTTTGACGTTGTGGAAAATAAAATATTTGAAAAAGATGTAATTTAATAACGGTTTATTAACATGCATTATTTGAGTGCATTTTAACCTATTTGTGTCAATTTACCATTATTAATTCTTCATTGTTCATATCATCATTAGGGAAGCACGCCTCGAGCCACTCAAGTGTGTTTGCCATTTCTGTAGAAATATGAATAAGTAGTTTTAGTTATTGCAAAATTATTGAAAATGTATTTAGTTCCTATGGAAACCATTTAGAATAAAAAGGAAGGGAATATTTACTTGGTAGGTTCAGAGAGAGTTTTTTTCTTCTATTGTGTGCTTCTGTTCCTAAAAGGTGTTGAAGTCCATTGCTTACATAAGGTCTACAGTTATGTTTACTATTAGGTATAATCCATAATGTTGAGGATTTTGTAAAAAAATGTTTTGTATATTTGAGGACATACAAGTGTGTGTAAATGTATGTTTGAGTTCTATTAATTGCTTGTAATGTCAGTGTTTGTATATTTTTTTGTGTGAAAATAAAACATGAAAATTGTGTTGCCCCTGTGTTTTTCGGGTCGGTTGCAGCCACCAGCTTCCATGTATTTCCGCAGACACAATTAGTCTGCAGACTTTTAATCTGCTGCATGGTGGGTAGAATAATGTTTTAATCTAAGGGATGTTAATATTACTGTCATATATGTTCAAAGAGGAATTATAAATAACTTCCATACACTGCTGCACCTTTATGAAATATTTTGATTTATAAAAACCTTTGAAATTCAGTGAAAAAACTTTGTTAAAGGGACATTATGGTTACAAGTAAAATTGGAAAACCCACGAAATTCGCCAGTTATGGTAAGCTAAGCAATCATAACTCGCTCCCCCACCATGCACTGCTAAGTCTTACATCCAGGACATCAAAGATGACATCACAAATGGCATTATTGAAAGTGGATGCCTTTGTGGATTTATAATAGTGAGGAAAACAGAAAGACACTCTCTGAAATGTGCCACGTGTTCATTTAGTGTTGTTATTTATACCCATTGGTTAACATGTGTTTCGGCCTAGGGGCCTTTTTCCAAACCGGACATGTGCTGTCAAATCATAAGCATTTAGCAACACCATAACATACCCATATCCCAGACAGAGAGTAAGGGATTGGAGTAGGGTAGGATTCAATCGGTAAGAGTAAAAATTATGAAACACATTTAACAAACAAAAAAGGGAAGACAGACACAAACAAAAAAGGCAATGTTTAGATACTCATTGAATTTCTCATAGCCAATCAATTCATTAACATCGTAATCTCCTCTGTGTGTCTGATATTCATATCTTAAGGTTTTACTAAAAAGCCCATTAGCCTCACTGTTCACTATTAGTATTATAGTAAGTGGTTACGTCCACTTTCCATTTGTGTTGACCTATTGTTCATTAAAATCCCATGATATGATATAATATGATATTTATAATGCGCTTAATAACCAGTGGTTTCTAATCGCGGATCTGGTAACCGAAGCTGTGTTGCACTGTGTCGTCTTGTTTCAAAAGGCAAGCACGTTGCCCCTGAGCTATCCTCCCTCATCCATTGTAAACAGTATTGCTATTTAGTGCCCAAATTTTTAATTGGGTAAGATTAGCACAGTTTACCTCCCCAACTGCTACTTTTCACGTTGTCCCGAGTTTTACTCACCCAAAGCGTTGTAATACTGCTTTATGCAATAGTGTTGATTAGTTGTCACGTTTTGTTGTCCCGGGTTAATTCCCACAGTCTGCGTTAAAAGAGCCATCAAGTACCATTACTGCACATAATGCACTTATTACTGAACATTAATCATCAAATACTCCTTGATTGAGTGTGCTCCCCCATTGTTACATTTCTAAATGGCTGGTGCGACAGTTGTAATTACTGGTGTGAGCACCAATGATTGCGGCAGCTAGCATACCCCTCATCACATATAATTAACTCCACAAATTATTGAGATATCCAGTTTCCGCTCACCCTCACCCATTCCCTCTAATGGTCATACAATGTTATTCCATGCTCTTTCCAATAGCTAATTAGTCACTCTGTCAGTGTCCATTTTGGTCTAAACTGCTCAGTGATTCCCAAGTCTTCCCCAAATGCCATTACCATATTGCAAGATGTACTACTAATAGACAACAAATGCATACTGGTGTATTACCCTTCTATTAATATCCCATTCAGCTCCTCTGTTACCCAAATGCATGCATATTAAACCAAGTTTTCCCAAGCACTTACCAATTTCACTGGGGCTCAGATCCCCTCGCGGACGTGATCCCTGTAGGAATCACAGCCGCCATTTTGTTTCCTTTATATATATATTTTCTTTCATTTTTTTAATATATATTCTTGTTCCGAAAAAATGTATTTTTACTCACATCTCAAATTGCATCCCCAATCCTTATAGCACATTGTGGTGTAGGTTCCTGTTGGATTCTATTATTGGTAGATCACATATAACACCTGTACATCACATTGATTTGTCAAAACACATGATATAAGTTTGCAATGATTGTTCTACCATTATAATAAAGTTCCTTATTCTAAATTGCTCTTCTACCATTCTTGTCAGTTTGTCTCATTTCCACCTCAATTCCTATAGCACATTGTAGTTACTGTAAGATCCTATTGTATTCTAGTATTGGCAAATTTCGTATAGTACCTATACATCACATAGATTATCAGAACACATGATTTAAATGCACAATATACTTTTTGCCATTATGGTTAAGTTCCTGTTTATACATCACTCTCCTACCATTCTTGTACAATTATTTTACTTCCACTACACTTTACCCCATATTTCAAATACCACATTAGGGATATGGTGAGTATTTTGTGTCATATTCAAGTGCTATTAGAGTACTTGTGATGCCTTTTCCTAAACTCCTTCACAGAAAGGCACTGAGCTCATGTGTTAGGCAGAATTGCATGCAGTACCCTCTGGGAACACCACACATAATTAGGACTACAGGTGTAAGCAAAAACCAACCTTTGGTATAAGTCTGTACCGCACACTTTTGCTAGCGAGCTGAGCAGCCAGGTTTATCTCAAGAGGGAATGTGAGCAGTAGAAGAAGTTACACAGAAGTATGACAATCACAGTGGTTGAAGTAGACACTTACACTCAAGGTTTCCTGTTAAAAAATACATTTATTTACACATTCATTTAGAAAACATTCACTAGTATAAATCAACTCAATATTAAACACCAATATACTACAGAACAAAACTCTTAGTTGCAGGGACAGTTGGAGCTCCCCTGAAAAAGGAGCCAAATGGCACTTCACTTATTTTAAATAGGAATAAAAAGGCTGAGGTTCCTACAATAGATTAGAAAACACTTATTTTAGATAATGCAAAGCTTCAGTGTACCAGGAGGGTCAGTTCAATTCAATAGGCCAGGCCAAAGTCAATAGTCTAGTGTTCTTGGATAGGACAGCACAGTTCTGGTACAGATGGAGAAGTCTTTGTAAAAGTGTTTAGAAGTCGTTTAGACGAAAACAAATGACATGCTGGGTCACAGCTGATTAGGCCTGAAAGTTGGGAAAGTTTCACGAACTCTCACCGTGAGAGTTAGGATCTCTCAACGGGATGGCAGAGTACCTTAAAGGGAAGCAAAAAGATGTAGCTGAAGACGTTGGTTCCTGGCAGTTCCTGCAGATCTCTCTGTTCCTGAGCCTCAGTCGTGCAGACAAGAGGAAGGACATCGGGGGACTCCTGCATTGCGCGGGATCGTCATCGGAGCAAACAAAATTGAGTCACTTTGGTTCAGTAGCCGTTGCTTCAAGACACAAACTGGTTTCCCTCTCCTGGCTAAACATTAACCAGCATTGAGAATGATATCCAGGTGTCTTCTGAGATGATTGGTGCCTCCAACTCAAAGGAAGAAGCCGTCCTTGAAGGAGCTTCTCTTTCAAATGGAGATCTGGTGATTCGGAGGTGCCGGAGGGCTTCACCGGGCAAACCAACAGTCCAGTGGAAAAAGCAGCTGTCCTCTTTCAGCTTGTCTTCGGTTCTTTCGTTCCAGTGGTCGACTCTGCCTTCCAGTCCTGGAGACTTGCCTTTTAAAGAGTTTTCTCCTATTCATTCCAGCTTAGCTGTCACTCACCCAGCAGGGTGGCTGTCCTTGCCGGACAGTCACCCAGCCAATCACACCAGAGTGTATTTGGGTCTCGTAGGAGATCAAGCACAGGGAGTTTCGGGCACCTCCCTCACTTCCTGTCCAACCCCAGACACTCAGACACCATGGCCAGACTTCAGTCCTGAAGCCCGCCAAAGGCTCACAAACAAAGGGACCAAACTTGGTTTGCGCGCAGAGTTAGACACCAGAAGGACCTTTCCACAAAGAAACAGCGAATAAAGATGACTGGAGTCTGTTTTTACAAAGGGGTCTTGGGCGCCATATTGAAAAGCATGGCAGCCCCGATTTTTAGCTACCGGTGTTCGCGGTCGGGAAAAATCATGGTAGTTTGTTATAAAACCACTGACACCAGCCATTTCAATAGGAAAGGGTAGCTTTTGACAGCTACAAGAGAGTTTAGACATAGGGGAAACTAAGTAACCCCTACAGCACTCTATGGAAAGATAGTGTGTGCTTGGTCTATGATTTAAAAAGACTAGTAAAGTCAATTTAACTTTACATTCTCTGGGAAACAGTGGTTCATCCCAGAGAAGGTATTTGAACCTTGGGAAGTCCAAAGGACACCCCTGTGCCACTGCACTAAAGGTGCTGTGTGACACAAAAATAAAACGATGATGCCTATGGAGTTATCTAAAACTCCATAACCAAAGAACACAAGAGTAAAACACATATCAAAATACAAGAGAGAGTGGGAAAAAAGGCTCACAGTCTCTCCAGGGAAAAAAAACAAGTCCTCAAAATCCAGCACAGTTGCTGGGGGTCTCTAAGGTGAAGGGAATAAGCACATTTCTGAGAATTCTCCCTAACATCATGGTCAAAGTTCAGCCCTCTTTCCATTGGCCGGAAATAGCAAATTAATCTCGCTTACATTTGACGCAAAGTTTTCTCCTTGTCTCCCCCTCTTTTTCTGAGTGTTATTTTCTTTAGCCCCATAAATCTAATGTCACCCTTGTGCTCAAGTTGATGATGCTGCTGCCAATGAATTGCCATTGGGACTCTTGGATCCTGGCTGTTTATTGTTGATATGTGTTCTCTAATTCTTGTTCTCAAGGTGCGTTTAGTGCTTCCAATGTATATTGTGGCACATACAGATTTGATCGCATTCACAACATACGTCGTTTGGCAATTGATAAAGTCTGTCATCAGCCACGTAGTACCTTGAGAATCAGTGAATTTGTCTGTGATATTTTCTGCATAGCTGCACATTGTGCACCTGCCACATTTATAAAAACCTTCCCTAATAGGATGCAACCAGGAAACCTCTAATTCTTAACTAGGACTCGGTAGCAGCGATGGACTCAATGCATTCTTAAGAGTGTTGGCTTTCGTAAACTCCAATTTTGGTCTGTCACCTACACATCCTGTTAAGTCTTCATCCAAGGATAACAAATGCCAATATCTTTTCTTTTTTTTTTTTAACTTTTCTTTATTGGCATGGTGAGAGAACATACAATCAACACAATGTACAGCATAACAAGGGTATCAGATACATAAATGGTAATGCAATACATGGGAAATGCCAGCAAGGACAGATAGGACCATGATTCGGATTTATGCGGCGCGACAATGGATTAGTCTACTTCACAAGAAGGGGGGAGGACAATATTTCTAAGTCATCTTTGTTATTCAAATAGGTGCAAAATTCCGTCCACACATTCTTGGGTCGAGAGGTCAGTGGGAGGGTATTGATATAGTCCTCCTCGCACGCTTGAGTCCAGGTGAGGGCCCCAAGCCACATCTCAAACGAAGGGGGGGATCGGTGCTTCCAACATTGTAGTATGCATTTTTTGGCTATTATGGTGGCAACATTCAGAAACCTGGACATCTTCAATTCAGGGCTATCCCACAGGCCGAACAGTATAGCTAGGGGTTCTGGAGGGATATGGGACGCTGTAATATCTGAGAGAGCTTCAATTATGGCTTTCCAGTATGGGCACAGCGCATCACAGGACCAGACATATGAGTGTGATCAGCAGCAGGAGACTTGCATTTAGGGCAGGTGCGGGCCTGAGTGTGTGCAAACCTGTCTAGTCTTTGAGGCGTGTAGTATAGTCTGTTCAGGAGCTTGTATTGTATGCACCTATGTCTGGCATTCAGAGAGGTGGTTCGGGTGTGTATGCATATTTTCCCCCACATTGCGTCAGTGATGGGGAGGCCCAGCTCCTCACTCCACGTATCCCGTGCCTTGAGTGGTACGTCCGTGGGGTCGGCCATCAGCAATTTGTACAGCGAGGACACTATCCCTCTAGCTCCAGCCGAGTTGGATATGTAGTGAATCTCAGGTGAGTCTGGGGGCTCATCAGGGTATGAGGGCCACCAGGCGCGGAACACCGCCCTCAACCTATAGTATTGCAGCAGTTCCAACGCAGTACCCAGGTGTCCGGGGCGCCACGTCTGCAGAATGATAAACTTCCCATCGGGGTAAAAGTCGGTTAGGGCCCGGTAGCCCAGGTCGTGCCAGTGTTTCATTAAGAGTTTATCATGTGTAGGGCTGAGGCCTGGGAACTGCCAGATGGGCAGCCATTTGTAGTATGGGTGGTGGTCGGGTTGTGTCTGCAGGATATATTTCCAGGCCCTGATAGTGGCCGCCACAGGGTCGGCCGGGGCATCAGCGTGATATGTGTGATGGAAAATGAGGGAGAGGGTGTTGACACTCTCGCTTGATAGTTTCTCGAGCTTCATATGCGGGGGAGGTCGGAGAACGTGTAGCAGTATGTGGCGTGTTGGGCCTGCGCGTCTTTCCAGTATTTAGCGAGGTCGGAGGCGGTGAAACCCCCGTTTCCATAGGGAAGGGTCATGTGCTGCCATTTCTTATGAACCGCGCCCGAGTGCCATAGAAATGGGGCACATGCAGCGTGCAGGTTCCTGAAATATCGGTTTCCGGGCCAGATCGGCACATTAGTGAAGACATAGAGAAATTTGGGGACCATGATCATTTTGATTAGAGATAGTCTACCCGACATAGAGAGTGGAAGATTGCGCCATTTCAACATTTGAGCCTCAGCAAGCTCCGCCACAGCCACGTAGTTGTCAGCCAACAGTGAATCTTTAGTGAGGGACACCTGTATTATGAGGTATCTGATGCCCCCCGGTGACCATCGGAGGGGGAATTCGCAGGGCGGTTGTGTAGTGGACGGGGTAAGCGGGAAGATTTCAGATTTGGAGTAGTTTATGGTGAAGCCTGAAAAAGTGCCAATTTTGGTTATGTCTCTCAATATCGGGCCTAGGTGGGCAGCCGGGTCCCTAACATATAGAAGCACGTCGTCGGCATATAGAGAAATGATCTTGGGTGTATCACGAAGACGTATACCTTTATCGTGTGTTTGTCCCTAACGTTGTCAGCCATGGGTTCTATAGCGAGCGCAAAGAGTATCGGAGAGAACGGGCAGCCCTGGCGGGTACCCCTGTGGAGAGCGAAGGGGGCCGAGGCCCTGGAGTTGACCAGGACTCTGGCTGCGGGGCTTGTGTAGAGAAGTTTTATGTACAATCTCATGCGTGGACCAATTCCCATTTTGTGGAGCACCTCCCACATATATTGCCATGGCACCATATCAAACGCCTTCTGGGCATCGAGGGTGACCGCCACGGCATGTGCGTCGGGGTCGATTGTAGCCAAAACATTGAACAGACGATGGATATTGAGGGCGGTGGATCTGCCGGGTACAAAGCCACTCTGGTCGAGGTGGACTAAATGGGCCATAATGGGGAGAAACCTATTGGCAATAATCTTGGCAAATATTTTCGTGTCAGTATTAATCAGGGAAAGGGGTCTATATGACCCACATTCGTCCAACAGTTTACCCGGCTTGGGTAGTACAGTTATAAGCACCTCACGCATGGATTGGGGTAGGATGTTTAACTCTAGGGATTCGTTCCACACCTCCAGGAGTCTCGGTGCCAGGATGGCTACATGTTCCCGATAAAACTCAGAGGTTAGGCCGTCCGGGCCAGGTGCTTTGCCCCTAGGGTAGTTTCAGATGACCGTGGTTATCTCATCTAGGGTGATAGGGGCTTCAAGTAGATCGCAGGTCGCGCAGGAGAGGAGAGTCATGGGGATTTAATCTAGCAGGGTGTCAGTGTCTTGCAGGCTGTGTTCTTGCTGGGGGCCATACAGGGACGTGTAGAACGCGGTGAATGTCCCAAGGATATCCTGGTCGGACCAGCACAGGGTGCCTCCTGTGTCTTTGACGCAATCAATGCGGTTCCTGCCCCCCTCAGTGCGGACCAGTGTGGACAGTGTCCTACCCGGCCTATCCCCCTTACCATACTTCCTGGCTGCTACAGGACAGGCGAAGTACCGAACTTCTCTTAGAGCATGAGATTCAAATGTTTCTAATTCCGCTCTGATCTGTGCCAGTATGTTCGGGGAAGGGGCGGTGGCATATGCCCTCTCCAGCTCTTTTAATTTCGCTTCCGACTGCTGGAAGCTACTTTTTATGGCTTTGAGGACCCCCGCCTCCCTAGAGATGCACATCCCTCTGATAAAGACCTTGAATGCCTCCCAGCGTACTCCATCGGGGGTGTCATGCCTGTTATTGCACTCAAAGAAGGTGTTGATGTCGGCTAGGATGCCGGCTTTGAAGACTATGTCTAGGAGGGCCTCTGACCTAAATCTCCAAGAGGAGCGAGGTGGCTGGTCGTGTCCCAGTGTAATTCAAAGTGTTACCGGTGAATGGTCAGATAATGTGCGCGGTAATATCTTGGTCTCTGTGACCCTGCCCATCATGCAACTCGACATTAGGAAAAGGTCGATCCTGGAGAGGCTATCATGTACCAATGAGTAAAATGTGTACTCGCTAACCTGTGGGTTGAGGGCTCTCCATACATCCCTGAGATCAAGTGTGTCTATGTGGGCGTGTAACCTATGGGCCGCGCGTGATGGGGCCCCGCGGGCCGTCCCGGACCTATCCAGGTCTTTATCCAGGATCAGATTCATGTCCCCACCCCATATGATGGGAATACCAATATATTTCAGAAGCGTGGCGGTGATGGCATCAAAGAACTCAGGGGCGTCAAAATTAGGGTCATATGTGTTCACTAGGAGGCATTCCATATTAGCGAGTGAGCAATGGAGGATCACGTATCTCCCCTCAGGGTCAATATGGCTGGAACGCAGGGAAAACTGGACTGATTTATGGATTAGAGTTAGGACCCCCTGGATTGGGTGGAGTACTTCGTGTAGTATCTGTTGTTGCCCCACGTGGGGGCGAGACATGTTGCTAGGCGCCCAAGGGCATGGGTTTCTTGGAGAAAGAGGATTTTGATGCCATGTCGCTGGGCATAGGCAGTTATCCTGCGGGCTTTAGTGAAATTGCTCATACCACGGATATTCCATGTTACAATGTTCAGAGCCATAGCGACACATTATGGAACATCCCAGTGGTAGTATTCGTTAGCATTCCACCTTTTGCATTTGCCGTGTGCACAGTAGTGTTGAGTCGAAGTCGTGTATCTCTCAGCCATGTTTTTAACTGTTATATCAACCCCAACTTTGCCACCCCCCACCCTCACTGCCCAACCCCAACATGTAGTGCAGACCTCCCACCCCAAAACACACATGACGCCCTTTGGGCCTGCTCCAACCGGAAACCAAAGGTCAGAGTATGAGATCCAACGTGGATAGGGCCACATCCCAGCCCAACAGGGGCCAGTCATTAAAAAGAACAAAATAAAATTGAAAGCAAACATTGCAACTGCAACGGGGGGCGCTGGTGCCATGCGGCCGGCATCTGGAACTTGATGCGGGGCAGCAAATGCTGTCCCTAATGTATTGCTGCGGTAAACGGGTATCACAGGCAGCCTCTGAGCCCAGAGAGTGTCCTCTGGTTGATTGACATCGCAGGAGATAGTAGGACACAGGGATAGCTCCGAGAACCAAGTGGCTGAGAAGGTAAGCAGTTTAGGAGCTAGCCTGTGGCCCGCACACATATGTTAAGAGGCCACAGTTGCTGAGTGGACACGGGGAGGTTGCCATCAACACATCATAAGGCATGGATCTGTGGACGCTTTATAACATTGTGGGCTGTGCAGTCTATGGCACGTGGTCGCCCCGCGGCCCAGGAAGAGGTATATGTAACTCGATGAACTTCACCGCTTCGTCCGGGACAGTGAAGAAGATCTTGCCATCATGAGTGATCTTTAGCCGTGCCGGGAACAGGATGGCGTAGGGGACGTTGCGCTCCCTAAGCAGCTTCTTGACGCCTAAGAATTGGCGCCTCTCCTGCTCCACCGCCAGCGAGAAGTCCGGGAAGATTCTAATGGTATGGGCCTCAAATCGCAGGTCTTCCTTTTCCCGCGACAGGCAGAGGATGAGATCTCTGTCGCGGTAGTTGAGTATCTTGCCGATAATGGGTCTGGGGATGTCGCTGGGTCTGGGGCGTGGTGATAGGGCCCGATGAGCCCGCTCGACTGTGAAATATGGTGAGAGGGCAGGGTCATCCAGCAGGTCTTTGAGTAGTTTCTCCACTGTGTCTTCCCCCTTGAGGGCATTCTCAGGAACCCCGATGATGCGCAGGTTATTCCTGCGAGAGCGCGATTCCAAATCGTCGCATTTCGCCTTGACACTTTTCATGTCGCGCGTTAGGGAGGCCACAGTGTCTTGGAGCACGTTAATACCATCTACGTTTACTGAGATTCTATTTTCAGCCTCAGTGATCTTCGATCCCGCCTGGTCTACTCGAGTCTTTAGCGAGGCGACATTAGCATTCATGTCGTCTAATTTTTCATGGAAGGAGGCAAAGTTTTTAGCCATAGATTCCTTTAGTAGGGTGAGGTCAGGTGTTCCGACCACTTGATGCAGGGTCAAGTCTGGCTCGTCCGGGGGCAATGATGTGCTGGCTGGCTCATCTCGAGGGACTGCTTTGGTGTACCTTTCCATTGCGCCTCCCGGGGGCCCCGCCTTGTGTCTGCTAGGCATTGTCACTGTAGTGGACCCGGTTGCAGAGAGGGCCCGCTTATGAGTAGGATGAAGAACTGGGGAAGGCAGGGCTGTCTTTTTTGTGCCGGCACGCGCCCCGAGGGGGTTAGGCAGAGCAGCAAAGCTGTGATGGCAGGCGTCCACGGCCTCCACGTGCGTTCAGGTTGCACGGGGGGGCCAGCGAAGGCAGCGACAATGCCAGCGGGAAAGTGGGCAGACAGTATGGTAAGGAACGCCTCCTTATGACAGCTCTGGTACCCAGCAGGTGCCCGCAAATTCGCACAAACATAATGCAGAGGCCTCGCCGCCTACACGCTCCAGTCCCCGCCCCCCATGGTCCGCCGCGGCGCGCAGGGCGAATAAATCCTCTGTGTAGTCGGCGCGATGATCGCCGACGCAGCAGGTAGCATTCACAGTGTGGCGGCATCCGCGGCGGGTCGCTAAGGCAGCCGCACCCACTCCACTGAGCGGCGGGAGCCAGGAGCGGGGGAGGGGATCCAGGAGTTAGGCAGGCCAGGCGGGAGGGCCAGATGTTAGGCAACCGCCGGGGCCGGATGGAATGCTAGGCCCAAATCCAACAGAGGCGCCAGCCGGGTCCCGGGTGGACCGATCGAGTCCAAAATCACACAAAATGTCCAGTGCAATAGCGGAAACAGCACGGCCAGCCAATAGTCCTTCACAATGTCGGGGACCGCAGATGTGAGCAGATGAACGCCGAGGCCGCACAGAGCGGAAAAGCTAGGCAGCCATCTTGGCTGCTCCACAGCGCCACTCTTTTCATTTTTTTTTATCCTGTAATGGTTGTGACAACATTTTGTTATGAATCTAGTCTATGTATGTTGTTTTTCACAATCCTCCTCCTTCCTTTGGGGGCCTCATTACGAGTTTTGCAACAGCCATGGAGCTATTAGCCAAACGGGGCTCCTTTACCGGGTTCCCAGAATGGGGAATTACCGGGCCATTCCGAGTTCGGAGGGCCCGGTAATTCCTCCCTCTGGGAGCCTGGGCCCGGACCTTCCCCATTCCCATCTGAGCCCTCGTAGGGCTCAATGGGAATGGGCGAGGGAGCTAACAACGGGCCGATTACGACCGGCCTGTTGTTAACTCCCTCTTCCCCTTGCGGGACCCGGTAACAACGCCTGGTTTTACCAGGCATCCTTACCGGGTCCCGCGAGGGCACCTCGTAATTTCACAGAACGGGTTTAACGGGTCCGCCTCCATTAGCGGAGCCCGTTAACCCATTCTGCGAAGGTCGTAATGAGGGTGTCTTCCCTTCTCATGCACTGGATTTAACCTCCACCTTCTTAACATGCTTCACCGCATGCCCTCTTTCATAAAAGCATTCTATCAAAAGTTGGCATTCTTCCTCAAATGTAGCTCGATCTTCACAATTACGTCTGGCCCTAACAAATTCTCCCACCGGTATGTTACGAACCACTGTGTCCTGGTGACAAATCATGGCATACAACGTAGAGTTCACCTCTGTTGATTTTCTGAAAGTTCTGGTCTTAAGTTTGTTTCCTACCACATAATTTTTTAGATCCCAAAATTCTATCTCATTCCCACTGTGTGTCCCAGTGAACTTGCTACCAAAGTTGTTGTTATTGATATCTTTAATGAATTAATCCATTTCCTTTGTGTTGCCCTTCCAAATCCTTAGCACATCATCAATGTATCTAGCCCATAATAATACATGTTTTGGAATATTTTGAATTGCTGTAGATGACTGTATCCTCAAGTAGCCCCATAAAGAGGTTGGCCAGTGCCGGAGCATACTTTGTACCAATCGCTACCCCTTGCATTTGCTGGTAGTATTGGTCATTGAATATAAACTTGTTATGAGTCAGTGTAGCATCTAACATCTCTGTAAACAAGTTGATATGATGATAATGCAAGGCTGAGCTGTCTCTGAATATGTATCTGATAGTTTCAAGCACCAAATCATGTCTGATGGATGTATATAGTGCACAAACATCTGGTGTTACCAGCAGAAAATCATTGTACCAATTTAGTTCTTGAATGATGTTAAATACACTCGTTGTGTCCTTCAAGTATGATTTCAGTTTACTAACGTGAGAACTTAACATGTTGTCAATGTACTCCACAGGGGGTTGTGTTACCCAGCCAATCCCGCTAAGGATTGTTCTCCCCTCTGCAATTATGTCATATTATTTATGGATTTTAGGCAGAAAGTACATTGTTAGAAGTACCGGATCCTTTATTACCAAAAACATTTTCTACGCATCCTTAACCAAGCCCTGTCTGTGCAATTTGGTAATCAATACCTGAAGATGTTCCACCACTTCCTACTTAAGATTCTCATTAAGTACTATATAGCAGTCGGGGGTATTTAGATGTCACATTGCCATTTGTATGTACTTGTCTCTATCCATTAGGACGATGTTTCCGCCTTTGTCTGTTTCCCTTATGATGATTGACACATCTTTTTTGAGTGCATGTAATGCCTGTCTCTCCTGAGGCGAGAGATTACCATACTTATGAAGATTGACCCGATCTTTGCTATATTTCAAACACTCCTTGTTAATATCTTTAATTATCACTTTCCAAAATGTATCAATGATATTGTCTTGAGCTAATTGAGGTAAGAATTCGGAATTCAGTTTCAATTCTTGAAGTACAATGTTAGTTGGATGAATCTTCAATTCCTGCATCAGGTTCCTCAAATCATACTCATCATGTTCTTCTTGTGATCTAAGTAAGAATGTATTCTCAATGTCCGTTAAGGTTAGAGAACTTTGTTCTCTGTGTTGACTTTTTTCCTTCGCTTGCGTAGTCTGAGTTGCAAAAAAATTATTTAGCTTTAGTTTCCAAATAAATTTAAATACATCGATCTGTAGGTCAATCAGATCTGATGCCGATGAGGGTGCAAATGATAAGCCCCTATTCAAAGCATTTAATTCATGGTTAGTCAAAGATCTTTTTGATAGGTTGATAACCAAATTGTGCAAGGTCTTCTGCTGGTTCCACTCTTGGTACCCGCTCTTGTAATCCTTTTTGTTGAATCTGTTGTGAGACTTGGCTACGCTTCGTCGTTCCCCCTCCCGCCTTCCTCTCTTCCTGTACCTGGGATGATTATAGATGGATTCTGAGGTAACTGAAAACAGACTTGCTTTGTGGGAGTGATTATGTTGCCCTTTCTGAATCTCCTGATTTGATTCATGTATCCCTTGCTTATTTTCTTATGAGCCAGCACTTTCTTGGTCAGACTCTATGTCTGAAATCCCCGTTTACTTATTAGGGGTACTACTCGTTGACATTGATGAGCTCTTGAGGTCATATTTACTTTGGAAAGTATATACACAATCTTCCTGGTAGTCCTGCTCATCCCAAAAATATTTCACAATTTTTCTGAGTTTTAACTCATCTTGATATTCTTTTAGGATTTGATGCATTTTTTGTTCATTCTGCTCCTTAGTTGCATCAGGCGAGTTCATCTCAGCTATTTCTTTCTTGATAACCTCAATCTATATATATATATTAAAGGGCATCACAATACTGTTGCAGGAAGGCTATCCCTGAATACCCCACATATAACATTTATATTAGTGAGATTCATATAGGCAGGTCAAATTGTGTTTTGTTTAAGTACTTGTTTTGAAAACATACCATTCTGTAGTGGTTTCCATGTTAAAGCTGGGGGCCGAGTTTTTATTTTAATTGCCATCTTCTTTTACATACATTTCGATTTTTGACTACCTCACTGTCTGTTCTTTGCACATTGTGGTGTAGGTTCCTGTTGGATTCTATTATTGGTAAATCACACATAATACATGTACATCGCATTGATTTGACAAAACTCATGATATAAGTATGCAATGTTTGTTAGACCATTATAATCAAGTTTCTTATTATAAATTGCTCTTCTACCATTCTTGTCAGTTTGTTTTATTTCCACCACAATTCCTATAGCACATTGTAGTTACTGTAAGCTCCTATTATATTCTAGTATTGGCAAAATTTGCATCGTACCTATACATCACATAGATTATCAGAACACATGATTTAAATGCACAATATACTTTTTGCCATTATGGTTAAGTTACTGTTGATACATCACTCTCCTACCATTATTGTCCAATTATTTTACTTCCACCACACTTTACCCGCTACTTCATATACCACATTTGGGATATGGTGAGGATTTACTGTCATATTCAAGTGCTGTTAGAATACTTGTGATGCCTTGTCTTAAGCTCCTCCACAGAAAGGCACTGAGCTCATGGTCAAAGTTCAGTCCTCTTTCCATTGGTCGGAACTGGCAAATTAATCTCGCTTACATTTGATGCAAAGTTTTCTCCTTGTCTCCCACTCTTTTTCTGAGTGTTATTTTCTTTAGCCCCATGAATCTAATGTCACCCTTGTGCTCCAGTTGATGATGCTGCTGCCAGTTAATTGCCATTGGGACTCTTGGACCCTGGCTGTTTATTGTTGATATGTGTTCTCTAATTCTTGTTCTCAAGGTGCATTTAGTGCTTCCAATGTATATTTTGGCACATATAAATTTAATCGCATACACAACATACGTCGTTTGGCAATTGATAAAGTCTGTCATCAGCCACGTAGTACCTTGAGAATCAGTGAATTTGTCTGTGATATTTTCTGCATTTCTGCACATTGTGCACCTACCACATTTATAAAAACCTTCCCTAATAAGATTCAACCAGGAAACCCCTGATTCTTGAGTAGGACTCAGTAGCAGAGATGGACTAAATGCATTCTTAACAGTGTTGGCTTTCGTAAACACACATTTTGGTCTGTCACCTACACATCCTGTTAAGTCTTTATCCAAAGATAACAAATGCCAATGTATGTTCATTATTCTTTTAATCCTGTAATGGTTGTGACAAAATTTTGTTATGAATCTAATCTCTCTATGTTGTTTTTCACAATCCTCCTTCTTCCTTTGACATGGAGTGTCTTCCCTTCTCATACACTGGCTTTAACCTCCGCCTTCTTAACATGCTTCACCGCATATCCTCTTTCATAAAAGTGATCTGTCAAAAGCTGGCATTCTTCCTCAAATGTAACTTGATCTTCACAATTAGGTCTGGCTCTAACAAATTCTCCCACCGGTAGGTTACAAACCACTGTGTCCTGGTGACAAATAGTGGCATACAATGTAGATTTCACCTCTGATGATTTTCTGAAAGTTCTGGTCTTAATTTGGTTTCCTACCACGTTGATTTTTAGATCCCAAAAATCTATCTCATTCCCACTGTGTGTCCAAGTGAACTTGATACCAAAGTTGTTGTTATTGATATCTTTAATGAATTCCTTCATTTCATTTGTGTTGCCCTTCCAAATCATTAGCATATCGTCAATGTATCTGGGCCAAAATAATACATGTTTGGAATATCTTGAATTAGTGTAGATGACTGTATCCTCAAATAGCCCCATAAAGAGGTTGGCCTGTGCCGGAGCATATTTTCTAACCATTGCTACCCCTTGCATTTGCTGGTAGTATTGGTCATTGAATATAAACTTGTTATGAGTGAGTGTAGCATCTAACATCTCTGCTAACATGTTGATATGATGATAATGCAAGGCTGAGCTGTCTCTGAATACGTATCTGATAGTTTCAACTGCCAAATCATGTCTGATGGATGTATATAGTGCACAAACATCGGGTGTTACCAGCAGAAAATCCTTTTCCCACTGTAGTTCTTGAATGATGTTCAATACACTTGTCGTGTCCTTCAAGTATCTTCCTGGTAGTCCCGCTCATCCCGAAAATATTTCACAATTTATCTGAGTTTTAACACATCTTGATATTCTTTTAGGATTTGATGCATTTTTTGTTCATTCTTCTCCTTAGTTGCATCAGGCGAGTTCATCTCAGCTATTTCTTTCTTGATAACCTCAATACGTTTATATATTAAAGGAAATCACAATACTGTCGCAGGAAGGCTATCCCTGAATACTTCACATATAACATTTATAATAGTGAGATTCATATAGGCAGGTCAAATTGTGTTTTGTGTAAGTACTTGCTTTGAAAACATACCCTTCTGTGGTGGTTTCCATGTTAAAGCTGGGGGCCGAGTCTTTTTTTTTTAATTGCCATCTTCTTTTACACACATTTCGATTTTTGACTACCTCACTGTCTGTTCTTTACTCGGAATTGTGTGGTTGGGATTGTATAGATGGGAGCATAAGATTGGCATGCCATATGTGCATGAGACAATAATAAAATATACATATATCTCACAAAATAAACATTGTAAAATTCCAAAAAAGCCATTGAACAATGTCAGTGCAATTAAATAATGTCCTTTTATTTTATTTTTAAAACTGCTTTTGCAAAAACACAGCCACCCTTTAAGATATCTGTGTTTTCACACTCTGGTGACGCTACTCTCAGCAACAGCTGTGGTGGCTCTAAAAAATTCTCATCTGACTAAGAGACTGTAACTCACATAGAAAGAGACAGAGAAATAGAATGAGAGAGAAAGAGACATACAGATCAATTAAGAACTACAGCAAGAAAGAGCACAGCGTGGGGAGTAAGCGACAAAGAGAAAATGAGGAAGAGATTTTTAGATTGACATATCATAGGCACGTTACAACTAGTCTATAGTATAGTTATTTATTTTTTAGTTAATTGTTGTATTATATAGTTAACATAGTCAACTTTTAAAAATGTTCTTACAATGTAAAAGATACAATTTCATAAGAGGGAATCCCATACACTTCATAACTACATTATTTTGTATTTGTATTTTTTTTATTTTTAAATAGCGCTTTAACCAAAGCACTTTACAATATAACAACAGGATACAAGAACAATGAATGAAGCATAATAACAATCATGAGACAAACTAGCGAGACAATATACAGAACAATTTACCTAAGTAAGGGAAGGTAAGTGAAGGGTTAAGGAAAGGATGAGGAGTAGGGATAAGGAAAGAGAGGGAAGGGAGATGGGTAGGTGGGAGAATAGGGAAGTAGGAAAGTAGGTAGGTAGGAAGGGAGATCAGGGGGGGAATGGATAAGAAGAGATTTCAGGGAGGTGCGGATGGAGGAGTATGTGGGAATGGAGTGGACAGAGAAAGGTAAAGAGTTCCAATGTAGGGGGACCAAGAGCTGAAAGGAACGGAATCGTGAAGAGGCACAAGGAGATGGGGGAACAGTAAGTAAGAACAGATCAGCAGAGCGGAGAGGCCGGTAGGGAGTATAGAATGAGAGGAGGGAAGAGAGATATGGGGGGGCAAGGTCGTGGAGAGATTTGAATACAAGACAGAGGAATTGGAATTTAAGTTGGGAGGGGAGGGGAAGCCAGCCTAGGTAAGAGAGCAAAGAGGAAATGGAGTCACGGGGGCAAGAAGACAAAGTGTACGGATAGAGGAGTCGTAAATGGATTTTAGGGTGGCAAGATGAGAGGCAGGGAGACCAAAAAGAAGGGAAGAGCAGTAGAACAGACGAGAGAAGATGAGAGAGGAGATTAAGAGTTTTGAGGTGTGGAAGGTGAGGGAGGAGCGGAACTTTCGAATATTGAAGAGATGGTAGCGACAGGTACGAAAGGTGAGAGAAATATGGTGGGAAAAGGAGAGGGAGGAGTCAAAGTGGAGACCTAGATTACGAGCGTGAGCAGAGATGGTGAGATTGAAAGAGTGGAAGTGGATGAGGAAGTATGTTGGAAGGAAAGAAAAAGACTTCTGTTTTGTCGGTATTGAGGGAGAGAACGTGGGAAGACATCCAGTTTTTGATAGCGGTAAGACAGGAGGATAAATTGAGATAGAGATCAGGAGTGAAAGAAGGGAAGGAGAGGAAAGGCTGGGTGTCGTCTGCGTATAAATGGTGAGAGATAACGAATGAGGCGATAATGGGAGCAAGAAGAGATGTGTAGAGTGAGAAAAGAAAAGGGCCAAGTACAGAGCCTTGGGGGACCCCGTAGACCAAAGGGAAGCTGGAGGAGGTGCTGCCGCCCCAGGAGACAGCAAAAGAACAATTGGAGAGGTAGGAGGAGAGCCAATTGAGGACAGAGCCTTTGACGCCAAAGGAAGAAAGAGTGTTGAGGAGTAAGGGGTGATCAACGGTATCAAAGGCAGCAGGCAGATCAAGGAGTATAAGGACAGAGGATTGCTTAGCATAGCGAGCGGTAAGGAGGGAGTTGAGAACATAAGTGAGAGCAGTCTCAGTGGAGTGTTTAGGGCGGAAAACAGATTGAGAGGGGGGAAGAAGAGAATGAGTGGAAACAAAAGCTGAGAGTTGAGAGTAAGCTAGTCGTTCAAGAAGCTTAGAGAGGAAGGGAAGGAGCGAGATAGGAAGCAAGTTAGAAGCAAGGAGAGGGTTAGCAGAAGGTTTCTTCAGGAAGGGGATGATAGTAGCATGTTTGAAGGCTGAGGGAAAGGTCGCTGAGGAGAGACAAATATTGAAGAAGGTGGTTGAGTAGGGGATGAGGAGAGGGTAAATCTTAGGAATAAGGAGGGTGGGAAGGAGATCGGGGGGGCAGCAGTAGGATGAATTTTGGACAGGAGAAGGGAAACACTGGAGGGAGAGACAGGAGAGAAGTGTGCTTTCAACTGGGAGTCAAGGCGAGTGCATACAACAAGCCATTCAATACGATCATAGATAACATGTTAGTGTCTGTCTGTTTCAATTTGAATAGTTACATCGTGCACCATCATTGTCACACCCATACAACTCTATCCCAATATCTACACCCTCCAGAATTACTCTAGACTTGCCTGTATGATGGTGCACATGGTGGCTGAGGAGAACTCCACATGTTCTGGACACCAGAAATCAATGGACCATCTAACATTTCTCTGAAGGTTAGTTCCCTCAACTAACTTCATCAACCCTCTTCCTCCACACCTGTGACTGTCCCACCTCTCACTCCCAGTAGCTGATTGTATTTTCACCTTTCCTGCCTAAAATCGAATTTAGCTGTGCCCAGTTGCTGATTGTGTTTTCACCTGTCCTGCCAAAAATCTAATTTAGATGGCCTTCTGCAGCCTCTACTTCCTGTCCCCTGTTTCTCCGACTCCCCGCCCCTTGACACCCTTGTTGGTGTATTGTCCCCCTTTCTGTTTTCAACCCCTCATCCCATCCTCCTCTCCTCTCCACCCTACTAGCCCATTTTCTTATATCTTAAAAACTGCTTAACTACTCAGAGAGTAGCAATGCCCAGTAGTCTACCTTTCCTACACTCCTCTTCCCTTCCTCTCTCAACCACCCACCCCCTCCACTATATTTATGTCCCGCCGCTATATAATTGTTTGATCCATTTCAACTTAACATTTTATATGAACCAGTCTGTTTTTACCATGCTCCTCCCCACCCACCTTTACCTTATTTGTGTAAGGCACTTTGAAAAACTAAGGATTGTCGTCAGACATGAAAGAGTTATCTTCACTGTTATATGTATTATTTGCTTTACAAATGAACAATAACTAAATAAATAAATGATAACAATTCTCTTGCAAAATTTGGTTCAATTCAAGATACAAGCCTCAAGATTTCCACCCATGAAGGTATTCCAGAGAATGGCAGGAGAAATGTCAATCTCCATACCTGCAGATCTTAGTGCCTGGAGTTGTAATCTCAGTAGCGAGGGACAAGCAGTCAGTAGATGTTGAACAGACTCCACACAGTACTCCCTTTAAAGGCGGCAGAATCTGCCTTCTGTCAGGATTTCAAACCATGCACTAATAATTTCACACGTCTTCGCACAGTTGTATTTAAGTTTCAATTACTCCCAAATTAAAGTATTGCCCAAAAAAAATTTACTGAAATGAATATGATATATGACATGATATGGCATTTATAACACGCCTGTACGCAGTATTTCTAGGTGCGACAAGACAAGGAGGGGAAACAAAAAGGAGGACAAAACAACGATCTTACTAGGACTTGTGTCATTCAGATCGTGCACGAGCAGGGAAGGGGGAGGGAGAAGTGCTGCGGGTAGGGGGTATGGAGAAGTGGGGGACAAGGATAAACAACAAGAGTGCAGCCAACGAGTGGCAAGTGCGGGTACTCATAAGTGCAGCCACCAGTGGCAAGTATGTGCAAGAGAGGGGACTGTAGGGTTACAGATACAGACCACAAGTGCAGGGGAGCCAAGAGGCAGTGAAGGATTGCAGCTGGACAGGTAGGGACCTGGGCCCGAATTCAGAGGGTGACCAGGTGAACAGTGCAAAGAACAGGCAGGTGATCAGCAAGGTAGAGGAAGAGAGAAGACAGAAGCAAAGAGAAAGGTCTTGGGTTGCTTCGGAACCAGAGATGGTTCTTCTCAAGTTTCAGAGAGCCAGGGAGGCTGGTCCAGAGGGATGCCCCAGCCAAAGAAAGAGATCTACTCCCAACTCTTTGCTTGGAAAGGCGTCTGACCCTCAGAGAGTTGAGGGTGGAACAGCGCAGAGCTTGAGAAGGCAGATATTTGGGAAGAGAGAGTTGGAGGTAGTGTGGTCCCAGATCCCAGAAAGCCTTGTGGACAATGCAAAGGGTCTTTAACTTGATCCTTCCCACCACTGGGATCCAGTGAAGGGATTTCAGAGCTGGAGAGATATGATCCCTGGGCTTGAGGCCAAGGACAAGTCTTGCATTCCTGTTCTGGATGAGTTGTAGCAGACAGAGATTAGAGGGAGGAAGATTTTGAAAGAAGCTGTTGCAGTATTCCAACCTAGAGAGAACCAGAGCTCTGGAGACAAGGAGCTTCTGGGGGAAAGTGAGGAAGGGAAGAATACCTCTGAGGAGATGTAGCTGGTAGTTTGACTTCTTAGGGATGTCAGAGATGTGAGGAGAGAAGGAGAGTGTGGAGTCGAAGATGACCCAGAGGTTCTTAGCCTCACAAGTAGGAGAAAGAAGAGGGCCGGGGGTGGGCGGCCATAGAGTGAGAGGCAAGTTGTTCTGATGAGGAGGATCTCGGTCTTACTGGTATTAAGGCAGAGATCATTGGAAGCACACCACTCTTAGATTGCGGAAAGACATTCAGGGATGAGAGAAGGAGTAGAG
Source organism: Ambystoma mexicanum (assembly GCF_040938575.1). Classification (NCBI taxonomy): domain Eukaryota; kingdom Metazoa; phylum Chordata; class Amphibia; order Caudata; family Ambystomatidae; genus Ambystoma; species Ambystoma mexicanum. Next base: position 270,276,660 of record NC_090938.1, read on the forward strand.
GTGGCTGAGGGGAGCCTGAAGGAGACCTGGGGGTCAACCACATAGCACTGAAAGCCAGAACAGAGGGTGGCTATGTGGTGGGAAAGAGGAGCCAGGTATTGTTTGAAAAGCCATGGGGAAAGGTTAGACCCCTGGGGTACACCACAGGTAGAGAGAGAGAGAGGAGAGGAAGAACACCAGTTGGACCTGGGAGGGTCGATCAGTGAGAAAACAGGTCAGCCAGGCCAGGACCTGATCAGTTATACCCAGGTTATCATGGAGCCGGTTGAGCAGGATGGCATGGTTGACCATATCAAAAGCAGAGGAAAGATCGAGGAGAATGAGGACAAATGGAAGGTTAGAATCAATGTTTGAGAGTAGGTCTTCACAGATGTTCAGGAGAGCAGTTTCCGTTCTTCTGACCGCTCTGAAGCCAGACTCATGGTCATGGAGACAACCAAAGATTCTGTTTGAAGGTTAAGCTAGGAGATGGCCAGCTTTTCCAGGAGTTTGCCCAGGAAATGAGTAATGGAGATCAGGCGTAGTTGGCTGGACAGGAGGGATCAGCAGGTTTCTTAAAAAGGGGGTGCACAAGGGAGTGCTTCAGATTGGAGGGTAAGGTTCCAGTGGTGAAAGAGTGATTGCAGAAATTGCCCAAGGCTGGAGCAAGGGTGACAATGTGGTCCTTGATGGTTTTGGAAGAACAAGGAAGAACCTGATTTGATGAGACTTTCATAGATCGGACTTCTGTAGAAACATTGTCAGGGGTGATCAGAGGGAAGGAGAAGAAGGGAAGAGGAGAGGCGGCCACAGGTGGGCCAGGAAAGGAGGAGGAGGAATGCAAGGAGGAGTCGGTGGACAAGATGCCCTGTGTTTTAGTAATGAAATGAGAAGCCAGGGCAGTGCAAAGGGCCTGGGAGGGGACAGGAGAAGTACAGACCGCAGCAGGATTGGCCAGCCCCATGCAGATTTTAAAGAGTTTGTCTGAGTTGTTAGACGCCTCAGAGACGTAGGCTTTTATGTGCGCTCTCTTCTTAGCAAGGACACAGAGTCTGTATTGCCTTTGGAGAAGGCGGCAGGCCTGTTTGTCAGAGGGTGCACCTGTTGTCCTCAACTTTCTCTCAGCCACCCTACACTCAGCCACCCTACACAAATCTATAACTTGACCAGCCCTCTTGTTCACTTATATATTCATAAAACCTGGCAGCATTAGATTTAGAAGCTAAGTTTACTAGCATTTACTCCTGGCTACAAATTCGTCTTCATAGTTGACTTGTGCTGCAAAAGTAGCAAAAGGAGTACATTCCTGTGAGTTATGTTGAATCATCTATAACCCATGATTTTAATCTGCACAAGGGAACTACCAGACATAAAACTCTGCCTAGTAAATAACTTCAACCGATTCAGTGAGTTGGCCGGAGCATTGACCAACTTCCAATATGTGATCAAACAGTGCATAGCAAATTTCACCAGAATCGTCTGAATGTTGAATTCTAGATATAGTGTCTTGATGGTAGTGTATGGCTGTAATCTCAGCAGGCTCTTTAAGGTGGCATGTTCCCATTTTGTTTCTTCTGGTAGCTTCCTCAAAGCCCAACCTTCTGCCCTGTACTACATAATAGGTAATATTTTAACTTGGAACAGCTTGGTCAATACGCCTACCGAGTGTCCCCCTCCATTGTGAGCAAAGAGCACCCACTACCTACTAGGTTTTTATTTTTGATGTGAGATCTAACAAGGCCAGGTAATCTGCATAGGCCAGCCACTGGATGGGGGTTGCACCCAGTTTTGGAGGAATGATGTTCTCATCTACGATTGAAGCTCCCAAATCTGATGAATACAGGTTAAACAATGTAGGTACTGAAATGAACCCCTGCTAGTTATTATTGCTTACTATTACAAAATGACCATTTGGTGTGCAGACAGTGTGTTCAAGTGTAATGGTCCAGAGGTACTATGAGCTTTCTCCAAAATTCCTTTGTAACACAAATAATGTATGGTCCTCTAATCGTTTGACACTTACTGCATGCGGTTGCAATATTACCCTATGGCATGCAGAACATAGGTACCCACCTAGAATATAGATGTTGTGATAACTGCTTTTTAGAATGACCAATGGGTGTGTTCTTGTTGCCCTCCAATGTATGTACCAATTCCCTGTATTTCTCTCTGTGCAATGGATGACAGTGTTTTGATGGCCGGTATAGAAACATCAAAGTATTATTATTTTTGTTATTAATATTATTTATTATTCGTAAAACTGCCATACGCCCATGGGTCTCAGAGCGCTAAGAAGGAAGAGAAGATAGAGCAGAAAGGGAGACCTCACAGAGCAGAAGAAAGATCATCAACCCAGGTCAGACCAAGAATCAAGGAAGAATCTAACTAGGAGCAAACAAGTAGGTCTTAAGGGCTTTTTAGAAGCATGAGGTGGAAGGAAGACAGCGAACGGAGAAAGGCAGAGTTGAAGCAGCAAAATCAAACATGCAATTGCCAGCATTCTGCTAAAGGCAGTTTGGAAATGAGTTGAAGTCTTGACAAGCAGAGAGTTATGAAGAGTTCCTTTGAATTTCTTCCAGTGTCTAGAGTTATTAAAGCAGCAAGTTAACAACTAACAAAGGAGACCTGAAAAATGATTCGAGTAGGGGATACATGCAGTGGCTTGGCTCTGAGGTAAGAGGGGGTTGCCCTGGACACCTCTACATGCACTCCAACACTTTGGAGTGACTTCTTGGAATCAGGTAAGCAATACCTTTTTCCCCACAGTACCTTAGGTTAGAAGAAAATGTTTGTGCTTGATGATACGCAATGTTGCAGCTTGGGCTCCAACTTCTTGATACCTTGGTCTTGTGACTGAAGGCAGGACAATGAATGGGATATCTCAGAAGCAGTCTCAAGTGAGGACCTGTGCCACAACTTTCAGCAACTTCTTGGTTCACTCTGCGGTTTTTGTGCCATTTCTGCCACACCAACAAAAGACACGGATCGCCCGGTCAATCTTCTTCACTTCCTGCAGTCCAACACTCTGGCGAGGGGGTCTGGGCAAGTTGGATCAGATCTCTGGAGTGCCCTTATGGGTTCAGCAAAGATTTGGAAGGATTCTGCCTTTCCACAATGATACTCAAGAAATCGGTAGCAGGTCTCCTGGTATTGGGGTTACGCAACTCTGGAAGCTCCTGGGACCTCGGGAGATGGCTTGTTTCAAAGTAATTCTTGGGACTGGTTGATCCCAGCCAAAGGGAAGGAGTCATCCTTTTCAGAGCTCCTCTGTTGCATAGAAAACAGGGTCAGGACTTGTAAGGATATTTGGCGTGTTACAGCACAGAGTACAGCACAACTGCACAGGTAGCAATTTTTTTTTTGATGCAGCACCACCACATGGGTGTGGTGCATTGCTATATGTGTTGCCAGATTAACATGGACATATAAGTAAAGACAGGCTATTCAATCAAAAACGATTTTAACATATAAGATGCAAATCTATTTTTACAGTTAAAAGCACACGTGCACATTCAAAAATGCACACTATTTTTCACCTGAAATGCCTATGGTACAAGAGACACATTTGAAAATTAATAACTAACCTTATTAATAACTAACCTGACTAATAAAACTGCATTTAACATAACCCACTAATAAAAATGTGTCTCCACTGCAGAATTAGGCCTACTCTGAAAGTGAACTTTTAAACGCACATTCATTTTTTTTTTTTTTTTCTCTGCTGCTCTGTCCACATAACTACAGGAGGCAAAGGGCTCGAAGGAACAGGAAATCAGTTGGTTACAAATGGTTACTGTAGAAATGAGCCATTGTGTAGTGAGGGAGGAGATGGCATGATTGATTCTGATTGGAGCAGCGTCATAGCAAGTATCATGCTAGAGGCAGTGATTACAGTTTTGCTGGGGGAGCTTGAGGAGAGGGGGAGAACAATGGAGATTTGGCAGAGCTGGGAGAAGGACCTGTTTCCTGGCTGAAGCATTCCTGCTGCAAAAGCTGAGAATTCCAGGCAATAACCCCGGTTTGAGAACGAAAGACGCTTGTTTTCACTGGGGTTAATCTTCAAGGGAGCCAAATTCAGAAAGAGAACAGCTGAAGAAAACTCATGCTGAACAGATAAGGTAATTACAGAAGTGTGGGGGCTGAGTGTGTACGAGAATATTCAGTCAGTGTAGGAAAGGAGATTCCTGTGCTTTACTCACATGTTTAATGTTGCAAATTGAGTTCTTGTTTCCGCCACTCTCTTTTCAGTGTATCACAGACAATGCTGTTACTGTGCTATTTTATTTATTTCTGTAAAGAGTGAGATCGTGTTTAAATGCAACTTTTATAATACACAAAAATATTTGAAAGCAGACGGGTGGTGTGTTTTATATTTACCAATACAGTGCTGATGATGTGGGGAGATGTTTAGACAGTGCAATTGTCATTTTCAAGGTAGCTAAACATCAAATTTGGCTGCAGCCGTGCGCACAATGTATTTCAGTATGAGCAATTATAACTAGCTGTGTGTGTTGTAGTTTGTCGGAGGTCTATGAGTCGGCAAAAAGGGAGCCCGGGACATAGTTCACTACCATATATAAGATAGTGAAAATACCACATGATAGCTCGCTGCCGTAGATAAGACAGAGAGAAATTTCCCATGGTGGCACACTAAAAATGAAAATGTGGTGTTCCTGAAATGCAAGCCTGAGGTCTCTCTAGTGATTACACGAAAAATCTGAACAAAAAGAAGGGGTTCTGGATATTGGGGCCACAAATAAAACAAGGGAATTATGCTCACCAAAATACCGCCAACCACGCATACCAACCACGCATACCAAATACGCATGTCTGTGTGCTGAAATAATGCATGTCCACTGTATTATTGTTGTACATGGCCCAATCTGAATACAAGGAGTGATTGTTGCTAAGTTATTTTTCGGCGGTAAGAAAATACTGTCAGGCCCAAATCTTCACAAAATACCCTACATATTTATGGTGCGTTGCAGGCCGGGAAAGTGATCATAGAGTACCTACTGGGCGTGGCAAGCGTGTCTCACACTGCCATTTGCACATTAAAGGCAACCCACTTTATAATAGCAGTGTGCCACTAAAAACGAATTTCAGAATGTCACAAAGGGAAACCACATTCTCAGACCTAGTGCAATATTTAGAGGCAAAGTTGTTTGCACATGGGACTTGGTCGTCGAATAGCACGTTAGAATGGCGTGAACGCATTCAGGGTGAGGTGCAGAAAGAAAAACTAGACAATATTTTTGCAGAAGGCAGCATAATTCAGGTCTGCCTTACAAGATTATTGAATGCAGCCGATAAAAGTGCAGAGAAAGACTGTTTAATACGGCTATGCGGCAAAATATGGTTTATTTTGAATAAGTCCCTGCGAATGCAGGAGAATGATACTCAGCTAATTAACAGGTTAAAGACTGAATTAGATGGGGCAAGTAAAAATCAGGAAATGTTAAGAGCAGAATTGGATGTATGCCAAAAAGACATGCAATTAAAATGCAGAGACTTTGATGCTCAGTTATCCAAAAGCAAGAAACAATTTGAGGATAGTGAGCAAGAATTGGTACACTTAAAAGCCTTAGTGGACCACATTAGACAAGATAAAGATGAGGTTGTTTCAGAAATGCAGATTTTACAAAAAGAACATTGTGAAAAAGAATGTGATCTCCAGAGTGCAGAACAAGAAATGATTAAAATGATTCAAGAAAGAGACAAGAGAAATAAAGAGTTCAATGAATGCCAAATGCAAATGTGCGACATGCAGGAGGTGATTAATAAGATGAGTGATGAAAACAACTATTTGCAAAATGAAGCAAACAGACTCCTTAAAAAGTGTAAGGACTTAGAACAGCAAATGTGCATTCCCAGGTCCCAGGAGAGGCGGCAGGGTACCACATTCAATGGAGTGGAGGTGAATTCTAGCTCTGCCCAAAGAGCTAGTGCTCCAGTGACTGGGCCGGTGACTGAACTTGGTTGCAGCGCCCTTGGGGGATTTGATACTCCCATTGGGGGCAGCCACCAATCTCATACACCTGAAAACAGGATTGAATCACAAAATAGTGCAATTCCATGCATTGCAACAAGTAGCCCCATAAAAATAATGAAATCCATTAAAGCCCTGATCAAACCATTTAAAAAGGGAGGTGAATGCTGCATTGAGGATCATTCAGAAGCGGTGCATGACATTTTTAAAGCACTCCAGATACCTAAGGAACAGTACAGACAATATTTTCATTTAACTTTAGATGCCCCGACGGCCAGCATCATAAGGGGATTAAATGAACAGCAGAATATGACCTGGTTGGAGTTTGAAAAAGAAATTAGGCGTCATTTTTCTCCTTTTCAGTCATTGCAGGAGGCAAAGAAAGTCGCTTACACAATTACTGCTGGACCTAATACATCCCCTCGCCAATTTTTACAAGACTTAAAAAGAGCATTTTCTCGCTTTGATGTATCTTTTGACTCAAATTCCAATGAGTTTAAAACTGCATACTTCTATGGGCTACAGAAAGACATCATATCCCAATTGGTCCGTGAATTTGACCGTGACAAGTCCCTTGAATGGATTGTACATCAAAGCACAAAACTATATGAGGTACTCTATTGTCAGGGTAGAGAAAGTGATACAATGAAAGATACTAGACCTAAATCTAAAGAACCCTCAGCCACAGTAATGGAAATCAGGTCAGCCAAAATGTCCCTTGAGTCTGCTCAAAGCTAAGGTAAAAATAATGTGACACCTGGGGGGGCGCTGTTGAGCAGCCTGCAAGTTGGCTGCCTAGTGATTGAGCTCCGCACCTAGCCGCCCTCTATCCGTCTACATCTGCGGTTCTGTTCCTGATCCTGCAATCCTGCTTCGGATTAAATACTCCTGCTGCTGTGTGCTTCCCGCACGCCGAATCCCGGAGGAAATCGGACATCGGGTGCCCCTGATCTGCCTTCTTACTACTCCAGTGGCGGCGCGGCCCTGGGCCGTTCGGCGTCTCCCGTGTGCGCCGCGGCTCGGGCGGGTGCCCGCCGCCGTCTCCATCGCCGCTGACCCGTGTCTGTGTCCCGGACGCGGCCCCTCCTCGTCGCTGGACTGGTGCCCCTGTTGTCTCCGCCTGCCCGCCCCTCCCGCTGAAGATCGGCGCCACGCGGGCTGCTTGGCTGCGGCCGGGAGTGGGGGCTGGGCGTGGTGCAGGCCCGCGGGGAGTGCTGCCGCGGCGGAGCCCTTCGCCCGCCGCCGTCGCGGCTTCTGGAAGCGGCCCACGGATCGGCAGCCCCTTTCTCTGGGATCGGGGGGCCGCTGGCGGGGCCTCTCGGTGTGGCGGCCTTGCCTGGGGTCGGAGTGGCGGCACCTGGATGGAGGACGCGGCGGACTGGAGGTGAGGATCGGGGGCTGCCGCCATCTTTACCTCCCGCGCTCTCTTCGCTTCTCCCTGCATGTGGGATGGCCTGCTGAGGCCTGGTCACCCTGCACATTGCCCCGTCTGCTGGTGGGCCTCTCCTGCCTCGTGGCGCGAGGCCCTCCCTGCGGGGGTCTCCCTCCACCGCACTGCCACATTGGGGCCTCACCCCGCTCCCGGAGTTGAGTCGCCCTGAGGGAACACTATAACTCATCCTGCTGGGTGGGTGACCTGCACCGCGCCCAGCAGACCTACGTCTGCGGACCTCCTACGCTTTTGCCCCACTCACTCTTCATTATACTGGGCAGTCTCACCACAAGCTGCAAAACTTCATTGCACCGGATCGCACTCCTTGGCTCCGCAGCTCCCCATCTACGCATACGGGTGACCCCGTCCTCCATACTCCACCTCCTTGTCTCCCCAATCTCTGCTGGACTGTAAGCTGCTCCCTTGGGTGGAGACCTCCGTGGGGACTGCACTAGGGAGGGTGCTGGTCCCTCTGGTAAGCCCTTCACTGCGTAAATAGTTGGACCTTCCACACGCATGGTCTCCTCGCTTCCTGGTTCGGGGGCTGGATCGACCTGGACCTGTCGTGCCCGTAGCAGCCCCTGTACTGCCGTAACTGGCTAATCTCATCTTGTCATCCCCCCCTCTGATTCTCTGATCCTGATCATGTCGAATCGCTCCAAGAGTGGCGCCAGGGGGGGGGGGCATGGACAAATTTACAAAGGCGGTCCCTCGATCCGAAGTGGGCCACGCGTCAACTATGCCGGAGGAACCTGATACCGAGCCGAGTCCCGGGCCTGCGGCTCCTGATCTTACTGCCATGATGGAATCGATGGCCAAAAACTTCGCCTCCTTTCATGAAAAGCTTGACGACATCAATGCTAACGTGGCCTCACTCAAAACACGCGTTGATCAGGCTGGCTCCAGAATCACAGAGGCCGGAAACCGGATATCCACCAATGAAGATGAGATCCACACATTACAGGACACTCTGGCTGCCTTATCGCGCGATATGAAGAATGTAAAGGCAAAATGCGACGACTTGGAATCCCGCTCTCGCAGAAACAACCTGCGCATTAATGGGGTCCCTGAAACTGCCCTGAAGGGTCGAATGGAGGAGGCAGTCGAACGTCTACTCAAGGACTTGCTTGGTGACCCGGACCTTTCCCCCTACTTCACTGTTGAGCGGGCTCACCGGGCCCTGTCTCCGCGTCCCAGGCCTGGCGATAGCCCCAGGCCCATTATAGCCAAGATTCTCAATTACCGTGACAGGGACCTCATCCTCCGCCTGGCACGGGAGAGGGGGGAGTTGCGGTTGGAGGCTAATACTATCCGAATCTTCCCGGATTTCTCAATGGCTGTACAGCAGGAGAGGCGTCAGTTCCTTGGCGTCAAGAAGATGCTCAGGGAGCGCAAAGTCCCATATGCCATTTTATTTCCTGCTAGACTCAAAATCACCAACATGGGCAAACTCTATTTCTTTACCATCCCTGAAGAGGCGGTAAAATTTATTGAGATGCAGATACCACTTCAGGGCCCTGGAGATGCCATCGCTGATGAAAGTTGATTGGGTGTCATGGAGTGGGGATATTGGCTGCATTTGTTGATTCTGTAATTACAATTTATTACTGTTAACACTGTTCGGCTTACTGAGTCGCTCTGGCTCCCGGCGCCGCTCGCCTGTGGTGGGGGTCGGCCACGAACTGCTGGCACTGGCCACTTACCTCTCACGTTGCTGGGAACTGTCGTTTACTCCAGTCTCCCTTGGTGGTTGGATATCCTGGGGGGCGGTGACTGGCCCCGATATCTCCCGAACACTTTGCATGCCATAGAGCTGGGCCTCGCTCAGTACATGCTGGTTCGTGGTAGGCCCATAAGGCTGGCCACGGTGGGACACTCTATCCGGCCACCTGCCATTGGCGTTGCGCCTGCTTGGGAGCCGGATATCTACTCTGGGGCCTGCTCCCCCTGGGATGGTCTACGTATCTGCTGATTGCCCGGGCCACAGTGTTCAGGCACTCATCCTCTTTGGGGCTTTGATGATGCTCTACACGAAGCCAATGTTGGAATATTTTGCTGCCCTACTGTTATTTTTCCTCTTCCAATTGCACAACTGCAGGACTTCTACCTCTTTGAGACTGCCCCAATTCCCCACTCTGGGGATACAGGGGGTGGATGCTATATGACTGTCGACACTGTTCTGGTAGTTACGGGAACCGCAGGGGCTCGTGCGCGGTCCCCGGCTTCCCGCTCTGCGGGCGGGGGCTTGCGTTATGAGTCCACCACTACTGTTCGTTTTGCAACAGAGCCATTTGGCTCTAAGCGTGCTAGTGCGTGGCAACGGCGCACCCCATTGCGATTGCACTGTTCTTTTCTGTTTTGCTGGAATGGGTTGGCCCCCGTTGGGCCTTGGGGAAGTGTTGGCCAGGTTGGTGTTGGCCCATCTGCGTGCTGTTAAGGGTGGGTGATGTTTACACTGCTGACTCATGGTTAGTGGTGCGGGTGGGGGGCGGAAAGGGGGCTGTTTCTCAAAAAGGCACACGAGGTTTCGCGAGGCGCATCCTGAGCTGGCACAAGCGCGCATGCTGTTTTTACTTTGGGAGCTCACACGGTCATTTGTGTTGGGATGTTCACTGAGGATGGATATTGCGGTTGGGGATGGCTACCACTGAAATGTCTACTGTCATAATGTCCTGGAATGTTCGGGGGTTGAGCAACCACACCAAAGCCCGCAAGATCATGGCGTATGCCAACAGGCATAACTGTAGGATCCTGCTCCTACAGGAGACACATTCCAATGGACTTATACCAAGGGCAGTTGCCCCGTCATGGGGTCCCGCCAGATTTTTCACTTCCTATTCCACGCAATCTAGGGGTGTTCTCACGATTATTCACAAATCGATTAAGTTTGGGCTGCATAAAAGCTACATCGACCCTGAAGGCCGCTATGTTATACTACACTGCACACTAGTCAATAAGGAATATCCGCTAGTTAACACCTACTGTCCCAACGTGGACTCTCCGGAATTCTTTGACACAATAGCCACCATACTTCTGGGTTTCGTGGGGATGCATATTATATGGGGAGGGGATCTGAACCTTATATTGGACACTGTTCTAGACAGAACTGCCACGGGTCCCAGAGCATTGTCTCGCGCGCAGGCTGCGGGGCCATATGCAGTCGCTCAACATTTGTGACGCCTGGAGAACTCTCCATCCCCAGAAGCGGGAATACACCTACTATTCATCTGTGCATGACAGCTCGTCCAGGATAGATCTGTTCTTTTCCTCTGGCGAGGTAATGGGCGGGGTGGAGGATGCGGGCATTCTGGCCCGCACGCTTTCAGATCACGCTCCAATCACACTGTCCCTAAGACTGGGCACTCCTGTTCCAACAGTCAGCACTTGGCGCTTTAAGTCCGAAGCCCTAAAAGACATTGTGTTTAAGTCCGAAATACTAGCTGATATCGGGTCGTTCTTTGAACTTAACTCACTTCGGGACACGACTGCCGCGGTTAGATGGGAGGCCTTCAAGGTATACATAAGGGGCATGTCCATCTCCCGGGAGGCCGGGGTGCTGAAGGCCATTAGGGCCGCCCTGGGGCAATCTGAGATCAAACTGAAACAACTTGAGCAACGTAACACGACCGGCTCTGACCCCTCCATTCTTGCCCAAATCTCGGATGAACTCCATGTATATAACACACTGGCCACCTCCGAAGTCCGTTACTTCAGCCGCCCTCAGGCCGCCAGGAGGTATGGGGAGGGTGACAGGCCTGGGAAAACGCTTGCGACACTTGTGAGGGGGGAGGTGGGCCGAACGCAGATCTCTTCTATCAAAGATCGAAATGGCGATGCTCAATGGGCGGACCGGGAAATACTAGACACATTCGCTGAGTTTTATAGCTCCCTTTACTCCCAGCCCGTAGAACATACTGAGCAACGTATGCGCGAGCTCCTTGGGCAGATCCCCACTACAGAAATTTCCCTACAGACCAGGGACCAGCTAGACTCCCCGATCACGCTAGACGAGATAGTGTCGTCCTTCTCTGACTTGCCCAAAGGCAAGGCGCCTGGCCCTGACGGGCTCACCGCCGATTTTTACCAGGAGCACATAGCTGTTCTGGCCCCTCGGCTGTTTGAGGTATGGAATGAGGCACTCCAGGCCTCCATCCTTCCCCCCTCCATGCGTGAAGCGGTCATCACGTTGCTGCTCAAACCGGGTAAGCCTGAAGATGAGTGCGGGTTATACAGACCTCTTTCCCTCATGAATCTTGACACAAAGATCTTTGCTAAGATCATTGCCAACTGCTTTTTGCCAATCATGACGCACCTGGTGCATGAGGACCAAGCGGGCTTCGTTCCGGGCAGGTCCACCTCCCATAATATCAGGAGATTGTTTAATGTCATGTCCCGCATAGATCAGGACGCCCAGGCGGTAGCGGTTACGTTGGACGCCCAGAAAGCCTTTGACATGGTTTCTTGGAAATACATGTGGCTGGTCCTCGAGACAATGGGTATTGGCCCAAACATGATAGGGTTTATTAGACTATTATACACCTCCCCTGTTGCGCGGGTTCGAGTTAACTCACTAACATCCGAGATTTTCACGTTATTTAGAGGCACCCGTCAGGGTTGCCCCTTCTCACCAATTCTCTTCGCATTAGTGATAGAACCAATGGCGGACTATGTCCGTTCAAGACACTCTCGTAAGGGAAGAAGATTGATAGAGGAGCCTGAAATTATATCCCTATATGCAGACGACGTCCTACTTTATATCAGAGATCCCACAACTCACCTCAATCCCATATTGAGAGATATCACCCGCATTGGCACCCATTCCGGTTTTACGATCAACTACTCCAAGTCGGAGATCTTCCCGCTCACTAAATCTACCACACAGCCCGTCTCCGAATATCCCCTGCGCTGGGCCCCTGACGGCATTAAATACCTGGGTGTACATGTATCCCTTACTAAACCCACCCTACTTACCGATAATTACTCTGCGGTAGCGCAGACAGTTGAGGCTAAAATCTCACGATGGCGCACTCTTCCGTTATCCGTTGCGGGACGACTGTCCCTGATTAAAATGATTCTGCTCCCCAAGCTCTTATACACCTTCAGTAACATACCCGTATGGCCTGGGAGGGCATACTTCACCAAGTTGCACACGCTCTGCGCACAGTTCCTCTGGCACTCTGGTGCGGTGCGCAAGAAGTGGACTGACATGGCACTCTCATACAGACGTGGGGGTATTGCTGCTCCTGACTTTGCTATATATTGGATTGCGGCCCAAGCCCAACATGCCACTCACTGGTACCCTGGCGCCCCAGTGCGCCCTCATGTTAAGCTGGAATGGTTGGCATCCGCTGGTATTAATCTAATGTCCCTAGTGCTGCATCGACACTACGCTCCGGACTCCCCCGTTGACCCCATTGCTGCGACCATGTTCGCCTGGACACGCATACTAAGCCCATCAGATGGGACCTCTCCGTACTACAAGTGGCTGCCCGCGTGGGTCTGTCACGGGCTGGAGCCCACGCTGGACGCTGCCTTGGCCCGCCACTGGGAGGCTCTGGGGTATAGGGCACTGTCGGACTTCTATCCAGAGGGCAAATTCATAGACCCCCAGACTTGGAGGCCGGGTCACACTAGATCCCCCTTAGAGACTCTTCAGTACTACAGGCTTCGCGCTGCGTTCCGCACTATGTGGCCCTCCTTCCCAGATGAGCCCCCGGATGACCCGGCAATAGCGTACATTGCTAACTCGGGTGGTGCACGGGGCGTCATCTCATCATTATATCATATCCTGCAGGACGTCTCCTCTACTCCGGTTCTCGGAGCGCGCAACAAATGGGCAGACGAACTGGGCCTAGAGATAACTGATGAGTTATGGGAGAGCATGTGTCTTCACACCCAAAAAGTCTCCCTCAACTTCCATTTTCGGGCCATGCAATATAAACTCCTTAATAGGCTATATTATACACCGCGCAGGACTTCGGGGTTTGCTCGTTCTGAGGTGCGCCCCTGCCCGCGCTGCGGGGCCGCGGACGCTGATCACCTACATATGTTCTGGACCTGTCATAAATTGTTCGATTTTTGGGACGGGGTCCTAAAAACACTTAGTGCAGTAACTGAAACCACTATTGATCCCGATCCTCTGGCAGTCCTATTTAGGGTTTGGAGCACTGAGGAATCTAAGCACCTGAAAAAGTTTTTAAATATAAGTTGTATGATTGCCAAGAAGTGTATACTCCAGAGTTGGAGGTGTTCTTCTCCCCCGACCCCGCAGAGATGGCTGGGCCTGCTCACATGGTCACGGAACTGCGAGGAGGACTACTTGACTATGCTGCCGGCCCAATCTCGTCCCAAGAACATTTGGAATGAATTTAACACATATCTCAACAATCAGTCCGAAGGCGGGTCGGGGTCTTGTCTGTCCCCGGCCTCCACTCATGCATCGTGATCTCCTCTGGTTTCCTCCTTTATTCGTAAAATATTGCAATCACTGTTGTAATGATGATAAGGTAGCCTGTAAGCAGCTCCACGTTTTACATGATTCATATGCTTGTTGCCTCGATGTTTGTACCTTGTGAACCTCTGCCGATAAAAATAAAAGTTTAAAAAAAAAATAATGTGACACCTGAACAAAGGGGTAATCAACAAAGATCGCCATTTCCTGTACCAATGTTCCAATCACATGATCCTAGTAATAGAGAGAGCTACATCAGCCCTAGGTATTTAGGGGACAGACCCCGGGTAGGATATCGGCCTGATATGGCAGGTATGAACAATAACCAGAGACAAAATCAAGATCAAAGAAATGATGGTCCCTACAAGTCATTGGGGACACAGAGCAGATTTGATCCCAACACCATGATATATGGTAATCAGGATAGGCCCCGATATGTGGATCGATTTACTGATAATGGAAATCAACCTAGGGGCCAGTACCCACAATCTGAGAGACAGGACATGAGGCAAAACGTGAACTACAATCCACGTCAGTACAATGATTCCCCACCAGGGGACTATAATCAAAGGATGGGTGCAACCCGCTCCCCTCCACAAATGAATCAAGAGTTCAGAAACCATCCCAACCGACATCAATCACCTGAGAGGTATCAGAATAGATCCAATCAGGGGGAAAACAACCAATATCGACCTAGGCCACAGAAAGAGGATCCTAGAGAGATGGAAAGGTTCCAGTGCCTTGAGGCCCAAGTGAAAATGTTAGCTGAGCAAATAGGAAAGCTCTGTACAGTGCAAATACAACCTTCCAAAGAGGGGGCTGATGGCCATAGCAATGACCGGGGGGCTTCCGAAAAATGACTAAGTACTCATGATAACTGCAGTGCCAAAATGACAGATTGCTCTGATATAATTTTGCATAACGACTCTGAGATGCCTAATGGATGTGAAAGTGCCAGTAAATGAACTTGTGACAGAAAGTGCAAATACTTCTAAAAAAGAGGTACGGTTTAACCTAGAGCTAAATAAAACAGTAAAGATTTGTACAAATGAAAAAGAAACATTAGGAATTCCAAAAGAACAAAGGGACAGATTTAAGAAAAATGACTCATGCATGGGGAATACCAGTGGACAGGGAGTAAGTGGGGATGCTATAGCTCCTTCCCTGGGCAAGCAAAACAATGACCAAACACAGACAGAAAAAGGAAATATTCAAAAGGAGGGTACAAGTCAATCACCTGAAGAATTCTTTGAGCCACATATTTTTGAAGAGGCTGAAAGGGCTGGTATCACACTAAATGATCACAAATGCACAGAATTAAAAAATGACAAATTGCTGAATGATGTTGTTACACATGTTCAGTTGGAAGGTTGTAATGTGGTCTCTGATGTTACCCAGATGGATGGGCGAACAGTGGCCACACTCCAAAAAACCTCTGATCATGGAGAAATGAATAAAGTCTCTCGCGCAGAAATGGGTAAAAAGGAGGGAAAAATGTCTTTCCATTTACCAATGTGTTTAGCCAAAAGTGAAAAAGACCTGAGAAAGGTGAGCCCTGAAATCAGTAAGAATTCACATTTCTTATGTGTATTAGAGGAAGTTGAGGACAGATATTATGCACCCATCACTGTAGAAGAAAAATGCCACACCTTTGCTATGATTGACACTGGCGCACAGGCCACAATTATGTCCAAGGAGCTGGTAAAGAGTATCAATGAAGGGAGACCCCCACAGAGTCAGATCACAGTGAAGGAAAATCAAGGCCCAGTGCATAACTTTAATGGGGAGGAGGTGCCCATCATAGGTGTAACTGAGGTTGACATAAAAATAGGAAAGCACAGAATGAAACAAGAGGTATTGATCACATCTATTTGTGAAATTCCATTTCTGATGGGGACAGATTGCCTGAAAAGATTGTCTCCTCTCATAGATGGGGTGAATGGAGTGCTGTGGTCCTTAACCAAAAAACCATTGAGGCCTAAGAAACTAAAATCACAAAACAGCATTATAAATGAATGTCACACCGTTGCCAAAGCAAATGATGCTGTGGAGGTATATCTCCAGAATAGCTGCATACCTAGTGTCACTGCTATATTAATGTGTCAAGACAAAATGCAGAGCGACAATGAAAAACTACCTGTACAAATATACTTGGACCCAAGGAAAAATTGGCAGACTGCCATAGATGAGCACACATTACGTTTTTATTTAAAAGAGAAAACATGCAAACAGAATATTGCTCCTAAAACAGATTCAGAAAAACACATTACCACTCTGGCAGAAATACACATGGAAGATGAGCAACCATGGGTTCATGTTGGTATAAATGACTATTTTAAAACAATAAAAGCCACTTTAGCGCTTGGACATGAAAGGAGTTTCATTAATGAGAAATTGTTGCAAAAAATAATGGAAAGGGAAGAAATCCCGAGATTTAGGATTAAAAACACATATGTTTCTGGGTTGGACAGTCCAGACTTTGAAAACCGAATTGCAGGCAGATGCATGCTTAAAATTAGCATTGGGCAGAAAACAATTTACCATAATGTATGGATAGTGAGTGGAGCACAAAATGAATTTTACATGGGCAATGACATCATGCACAGAATGTGTATGGTGTTAGATTTCCTTAATCAAAAAATATGGTCACGCCTAGGTGGTCCGGCACCTGAATTTGAAGACAAAAAAAGGGCTTATCATTGTGCACAACTGGTTCTTTATGCAATCGAATTACAAATGAGGAAAGATACTATTATTCCTGCATTTACAAAACAGTTTGCAATAACACTGAAATGCAAAAATGGACAGCAGATGAAAGGCTCTGATGCATTTGTATGCCTGAATGAATCCATAAAACAGCAAGGCCTGGATTATGAATACATTCCATTGGTAGATATTGGTGAAGGATCTGTAAAAATTATGGTAAATAATAAAGGTTGTCAGGATATTCATTTAGAGGAAAACTCCCCATTAGGAATGGCCATACAAAAATCACATTATACGGCAGATTTAAATAACATGGTGATTGGAAATATTCCTGAAAAGAATGTAGATGCCAAGGGTGAGTTGCCAGAACACCTGGACTCTCAGCCCAAAGGAATATTTAAAATTCATTCTGTGTATCCTTATGATTCAAATGAGACAGTGTGCTGCCATCAAGAGAATAGCATAATATTTAATTTAAATGAAAATGAAACAGAAAATCAGCCCATTGAAGTGGAAGCTGATATGCCAAAACATTTAAGAGTGGCAGCTTTACAAAAAGACACAGCCACACAGTTAGAGGAAAGCGCCGAGATTCCCTTACCAGAAGATTTTCCAGAGATTTCCAAAATGGTAGAAGAACAGATCTCCTTAGCGGATGCGTGTGAAAGCAATGAGGATAGGGACAATCTGAGGGAGATATTTATGGAGTTTAAGGATGTATTTGCAAAAGATGCTTATGATTGTGGTTTAACTGATTTACATGTGGCCACACTACCAGAAGGGTGTAGCAGAAATCCAGTGTTTGTACGCCAGTATAGACTACCGCTGGCATGTTTAGAATCATTGGCAGAGATTATTAAAAATTTGGAATCGCAGGGAATCATCAGGCCCATTCATAGCACATCCAATACACCTATTTTAGGTGTGTTAAAGCCAAATGGTCAATGGCGGCTATGTGCAGACTTGAGAGAGTTAAATAAAAGAGTACCAGTATCTAGATGGCCACTGCCATTCACTGATCAGGGCCTAGCTCAGGTACATGGTTCAAATGTATTTACCACATTAGATCTCACCTCTGGATATTGGTGCGTGCCATTGGCAGAGGAGATACAACATTTATTTTCCTTTACATTTGATAGGACTCAATATGCCTGGCTTAGAGCTCCGTTCGGGTACATCAATAGTGGGAGTGAATTTGGCATATTTTTGAGAAAGGCCATGCCGGATGCAGCGGAAAGAGGAACGTGGACGATGTCCTGATAAAAAATGACAGCCTGAAAAGCCATTTTGATGAAATAAGACATGTACTTGGCCAATTGCAGAAAGTAGGCGCCAAAGTATCTTTGCAAAAAGCACAATGGTGCAAGAAAAAAGTGAACTTTCTAGGGCATGAAGTGACTGAACATGGGCTAAATCCACAAAAGAAGAAAATAGAGTCCATACAAAGATTAAAAGATCCTAAAAATGTGAAAGGAGTAAAAAGTTTATTAGGGATGACAGGCTATAACAGAAAGTTCATTGAAAATTATGCAGAAATCACTCAACCATTGACTAAACTGCTTAAACTGAATACTCCCTGGAAATGGGAAAAAGAGCAGTCTGATGCAGTGGCTAAATTAAAGGAATGTCTTGTAAAGGCACCATGTTTAGCATACCCCATAAAGGACAGGGATTTCTTTATAGAAATAGGTTTTTCTGAACATTGTATGTCAGCAGTGTTATCACAAAAACACGATTTGAATCACAAAACCATTGCATATGCAAGTAAGGCATTTTCCCAAGTTGAAATGAAATTTAATGAATGTGAAAAGGCCCTATTACTGTGTGGGCGCTACAACATTTCCGCCCCATTGTTCAGGGAGAAAAGGTGATTATTGAAACAAATCATCAACCTTTGCAATTTTTAGAGAGTAAAAGAATTAGATCAGGTAATCTAGCGCAATCCAGAATCACTTCATGGACGCTGGCATTACAAGGTTTTCCCGTAGAAGTGAGATATGGACAAAATAAAAAGAACCCAATTGCTCAAGGGTTAGCTGACTTACATGACTGTGCAGCTGAACAAATACCAAATGAAATGGAAGTGGAAACTAGTTTGCAGGAATTTGAACAATCACCACACAAAGCTTTTGATGAAAAAACATGCAAGGATTTGCCAACTGTATATGTGGATGGTTGTGCTTTTCACATTGAAAATGACAGTAATAAACAGTTAGTGGCAGGAATAGGAAATGTCTGGTTGAAATGTGAAGGCGTCCCCAGTATAGGGATGAGGATTGGAGATAGGAACAGTCAGGTGGCGGAATTGGCAGCCATTTATAAAGCAATTGCTACTGCAGTTGATAAAAAGTTCAGTGAAATTGTCCTGGTGACTGATTCTGACTATGCACGGAATAGCTTTGTGGAGTATTTGCCTGGTTGGAAAGCAAGAGGCATGGTTACATACAACAAAAAGCCACTTAAACATGGAAAAATGATACAAGCCATAGACAAATTGGTGTCAGAGAATAATTTAACAATATACTGGAGAAAAATGTGTGGGCATTTAAAAACACCAGGAGAGGATAAGGAGGGAAATGATAAGGCAGACCACCTGGCTAAGATTGGGGCTGTGATGGGAGAATTGCTACCTATTGATTATTTAATGGGTGAAATACAAATTGATGCAGTCACACGTTCTAAAGCACCAAAGGTGGTAGATAAACCGGTGGTGAAGTGGAGTCATGACACGCCAGACCAAGATTTGATTGAGACACAAAAGAATGATCGAATTTTGGGAATCTATTATAATCATTTGATAGATCCCGAACAAAATTCTTTAACAGAAAATGATTGTATGGGAAAAGAAGAGTTGAGGGTGCTATTAAAGAACAAAACACGAATTAGATTACAGGATGGACTCATGATTAGAGAGTCCATAACAGGACAAATACAGTGGGGAGTACCCCTTTCATTCAGAGGGCTAATGCTACACCATGCACATGATGCCATAACTGCAGGCCATAGAGGTTCACAAAAAACATTAGAAATACTAAAAGATTATGCTTACTGGCCACATATGTCCCAAGATGTGGAATTATATACTAGAGGATGTCTAGTATGCGCCCAATTTAAACCTGCTTCACCAATGCATAGAGCACCATTGATGAAAAGAGGCCTAACTCTCCCATGGTCAGATTTGCAAATAGACTATGTAGGTCCTTTAAAAAGGTCGAGCAGGGGAAACCGTTATATTTTGAGTGTGGTATGTTTGATGTCGAAGTGGATTGAATGCATTCCTGCACCAGATTGTAGTGCGCAAACAGCAGCCACATTGCTGGTGAACCATGTGTTCTCAAGGTTTGGGTTGCCACAAAGAATTGAGTCAGACAGAGGAAGTCATTTCACAAGTACTCTAATGAGTAAGGTATGGCAAATACTAGGTGTGAAAAGGAAACTACATATCGCATATCGGGCAGCGTCTTCAGGTACAGTTGAAAGAAGCAATAGGTCTGTTGTGGATATTTTAAAGAAATTTGTGGCAGAAGCAGGTTCCAGCTGGGATTTACATTTACCGTTGGTTTTGATGGCAATCAGATCAACTCCTGCCAAAGCAACAGGTGTTAGCCCCCATGAGGTCTTGACAGGTAGGAAAATGGTGTTACCACAACACCTACTATACAGAACACATGAGCAGACACTTGTGAGTGCATCCACAGTTCATGAATATATTGATGAACTGAGGAGGCATTTGCAACATGCATTTGCTTTTGTGCAGAGAAATCTGGAAAGAGCTGCTGACAGTGCAAAGTCTTATTATGACAAAAAGACATCAGTAAAGGAATACAGTGTAGGGGATCAGGTGTACAAGTTTCATTTTGGAAAAAGTAAACAGAACAATTCTAAATTTGTAGCAGCCTGGCAGGGGCCATTTCGAATTATAGATAAGGTCTCTCCTGTAGTTTATAAAATTTTGAAAAATGAAGGTGAAACGGCAATAGAGCAGTTTGTCCATGTAAATCAAATCAAACCATGCCATCCCAGACATGAGATCAGGCAGCTTGAGCATGTTGAAACAGATAAAGTCCCTTGAACACAAAAAGAGAAAATAAATGGGTACAATCAGGAGGCAGAGACAAAGAAGTTAAAAAGTTGATTGTTATTATGGCACATAAACACTGTAATATATGTAAAAATATATAATAAATAAATAAATATATATAATGGAAGCTCATGGTTGGTGTGCAGAGAGAAAATGTATTAAATATTGAATGCTGTTTTATATGTGCTTGTTTTCTTTTTAACTTGTGTTTAATTTCAGAAAAAAAAAAAAAAAAAAAAAAAACTGAAATATTTTTACCAAGCATGTTTTATTTTGGGCAAAAGGGTGAAGTTAGTATTGTGCTATGTACTTAATTTGTTTATTTTCTATTTGATTTAGATAATTAACATTATTTGGTCGGAGGTTCCGGGATCAGAGCCCACGGGAGACGATGGAGTCCTGGAGCCCACGTGGACGGATTCCGGGAAAGCCCCAAAGAGGGGTGAAGACCAAGGCTGCAAAGCGATCAGCATTGAAGATGATACCGATGATATGGTTAATGATGATGATATTTGGAGGGATCTTCAAGAATTCAGAAGCAGAGGTTGTCATTGAACCTGGACCAGCATCTGGTATCGCGGTGGAAGACGCACCAGGATTCATCATGAGTGATAGAAGGATGATTTTCCAAAATATATACATACCATTGAATCCTGAGATTTTGATTGAAAAACACTTGAACAATACCGGAATTAAGATTGAACAGACTAAAGAGTGGCTGGAAATAAGAAAAGAGGACACTAAGCAGTCAATAAGAGATATATTAATGCAATTGGAAAAACATTCGTGAATTCAGCAGACATTAAGAAGAAGAGAGGAAAGAGAGGTGCGGTGATGCTCGCAATATCATTGGTAATGTCTATAGTTGGAGCCATAATAGGTACCACAATATCAACAGCCAATTCTATTTCGGTAGGAACACTGAGTACTAAAGCGCAACAACTGAGTATTGACCTAGAAATAATACAAAAAACATTAGATGGAATTAGAGGGGGACTGGATGAACAAGTAAGATTCATAAATGAAACTGCAATCATTCTAAATGAACAAGCGGATGTAATGCAACGGGCGACTAAAATAATACTTAAGCATGACAGAACTTTAAATGAAATATTGAACATAATGAGTCCTGTTGATAGACTATTAACGAATTATATGAGAGAAGTTCAAACGGCAGTTTCACAATTGATTCAAGGACATATCCCCTTGTATTTTGTTTCGCAGGATATTATTCGTCAAATGATAGAAAGATTGACCAGGAGGGAAATTGATATAATACAGGTAAAAATTGCATTCGAAATGGGTAATGCAATGCCGTTATATGTGGACTTGGAAAGACTAGAGATCAGAATTTTGCTATGCATCCCATATGTAGCCCCTGAACTTATTTACCAAACGAAGTGGGTACACAACGTGGGATTTTGGCAAGAGGACAAATTTATTAAGATTAAGACTCCAGAAGTGGTGGCATTTCAGTCATGGGAACCTGAAGTTTATTTAATACCAAACCTGGAAACGTGTAAAATTTAAAGAACAAAATTATATGTGTCCAGGTAAACCGTTTGTTCCTGATGCCACAGATGCTATTTGTGGTTTGAAATCTGACCCAAGTATATCAGAGGGATGTGAAGTGATTATTAGCAATATGGGGAGTGAAGAAATGGCACAGGCTAAGATGGTCAGAGGTAAATGGTTGGTCAGCACTTGTTTAAAGAACATGACAGTAGTACATTTAAACCATGGAACATACGTGGTTAAACAGATGAAATATAATGTTTTTTATTTACAGGTTACAAAGGATACAATTGTGTCAATTGGGGGGTTAACATTGTTTCATGTAACAAATGATGTTTGGGAAAGCCAAGTGGAAAATATCGATTTTTTTCAAAGAGATACTTTTCCAATAGATCCGGATGTGGAATATTTATTGAATCACAAAGAAAGACATGTTATAAAAATGAATTTGAGAAAAAACAATATTACAATTAGTAATCTGGGGATAATAGAAGTGGAAAGATTTAATTGGGGAACCTGGGGGGAACGCTCAATAGTGGGTTTGGCTGTCCTGGTGCTAATCATGGGTGGATGGTTGATTGTGCTATCAGTAAAAATGAAAATGTTACTGATTTTACTAGCTACGTCAGGAAGAGAAAGATATCCCAATACACATGCATTTTAAAAGAAAAAAAAGAACAAGTTGTTTTTAGGAATTGGCTTGGATCGTAGCCAAGTTCTAAAAACAAAAGGAGGGTATGTAAGGATATTTGGCCTGTTACAGCACAGAGTACAGCACTACTGCACAGGTAGCAATTTTTTTTTTGATGCAGCACCACCACATGGGTGTGGTGCATTGCTATATGTGTTGTCAGATTAACATGAACATATAAGTAAAGACAGGCTATTCAGTCAAAAACGATTTTAACATATAAGATGCAAATCTATTTTTACAGTTAAAAGCACACGTGCACATTCAAAAATGCACACTATTTTTCACCTGAAATGCCTAACCTTATTAATAACTAACCTGACTAATAAAACTGCATTTAACATAACCCACTAATAAAAATGTGTCTCCACTGCAGAATTAGGCCTACTCTGAAAGTGAACTTTTAAACGCACATTCATTTTTTTTTTCTTTTTCTCTGCTGCTCTGTCCACATAACTACGGGAGGCAAAGGGCTCGAAGGAACAGGAAATCAGTTGGTTACAAATGGTTACTGTAGAAATGAGCAATTGTGTAGTGAGGGAGGAGATGGCATGATTGAATCTGATTGGAGCAGCGTCATAGCAAGTATCATGCTAGAAGCAATGATTAGAGTTTTGCTGGGGGAGCTTAAGGAGAGGGGGAGAACAATGGAGATTTGGCAGAGCTGGGAGAAGGACCTGTTTCCTGGCTGAAGCATTCCTGCTGCAAAAGCTGAGAATTCCAGGCCATAACCCCGGTTTGAGAACGAAATATGCTTGTTTTCACTGGGGTTAATCTTCAAGGGAGCCAAATTCAGAAAGAGAACAGCTGAAGAAAACTCATGCTGAACAGATAAGGTAATTACAGAAGTGTGGGGGCTGAGTGTGTACGAGAATATTCAGTCAGTGTAGGAAAGGAGATTCCTGTGCTTTACTCACATGTTTAATGTTGCAAATTGAGTTCTTGTCTCCGCCACTCTCTTTTCAGTGTATCACAGACAATGCTGTTACTGTGCTATTTTATTTATTTCTGTAAAGAGTGAGATCGTGTTTAAATGCAACTTTTATAATACACAAAAATATTTGAAAGCAGACAGGTGGTGTGTTTTATATTTACCAATACAGTGCTAATGATGTGGGGAGATGTTTAGACAGTGCAATTGTCATTTTCAAGGTAGCTAAACATCAAATTTGGCTGCAGCCGTGTGCACAATGTATTTCAGTATGAGCAATTATAACAAACTGTGTGTGTTGTAGTTTGTCGGAGGTCTATGAGTCGGCAAAAAGGGAGGCCCGGGACATAGTTCACTACCGTATATAAGATAGTGGAAATACCACATGATAGCTCGCTGCCATAGATAAGACAGAGAGAAATTGCCCATGGTGGCACACTAAAAATGAAAATGTGGTGTTCCTGAAATGCAAGCCTGAGGTCTCTCTAGTGATTACACGAAAAATCTAAACAAAAATAAGGGGTTCTGGATATTGGGGCCACAAATAAAACAAGGGAATTATGCTCACCAAAATACCACCAACCACGCATACCAACCACGCATACCAAATACGCATGTCTGTGTGCTGAAATAATGCATGTCCACTGTATTATTGTTGTACATGGCCCAATCTGAATACAAGGAGTGATTGTTGCTAAGTTATTTTTCGGTGGTAAGAAAATACCATCAGGCCCAAATCTTCACAAAATACCCTACAGACTGCAGTGGTCACTTCACAGTGTTGCAAAGGGTCATGCAGTCATCTCTTCTCGTTTCCTTATTTGGTTACTTCTGTTTCTAGTGGTCAACTTGCTTTTCACTCCAGAAACCTCTTCTTTTATACCGTTCCAGCACACACTCCTCTGCAATCTCTCTCAGCATTTTACAGAAAGTGGTGTTGGGTGGTCCAATCAGGAAATCTGACCTCCTGTGGGACCTATTCAGGCACTCTGGCAGACAAAGGACAGGGGGGGGAACTCCTCCCTTAGTTTCTGCCTACCCAGACACTCTGGAGCCTAGACTGGGATACCTATGGGTTCCTGCCAAAGGCAAAACACACACACTGACCTCCCCCTCCCAGGATGGTAGAAGAAGAGCTAAAAAAGAACAACCATGCTTGTAATGGTGAAAAAAGAAGGGAAGCCCCATGTTGATACTTGGGTGCGCCTATTGTGCACTACTGAGGCTATGGACATAGCCTGCTGTATAACAAATACACAATAGCTGGTAGAACACATCCGGTGTCCAAATCCATTTTCGCGCCTTGAAACACTTGTGTATAGGCGCGTTATAAATGCCATATCATATCATATCATATCAGTGCCACCAGCCATAACTAGGTGATTGTCTATGTGACTAAAAAGTCACAGGAGCAGAGAGAAGGAGGATACTAGGTATCCCTTTGGCACTCCACTAAAGGTGGTGTGTGCCAATCGCTGAGACTATAGATTTTTGGGAGAGATTCTAAGGATCTGTCTATCCTTAAGAACTGTAGTTACTTGAGGATACAGAAAAATTATCTTAAAGGAGGACCCTAGGGGTCCCCAGCAACACTGCCCATAAGGAGCTGTGTGCTGCAGTGGTAAAAACACAGATGCCTTTTAGAGCTATGGAGTAGACATACTCCATAGTACAGGTAGAATACAAAGAATAGAGTTCAAAAAGACAGAGCCCATAAGAATGAATGAGAGAAAAAAAGGCTCGACTCATTCAGGATTGAAAGAAAAAGGTCCAGAAGTCCAGCAAAAAGTGCTGTGGGTCTCACTGGGAGAGGGGATGCAGCATAACATTGATACATCTCCCAAACACTTGTACCCCCCAGACTAGGGAGAGGAGGATCTAATCCACTCCTGGATGGCTCTCTTAATCCAGTCGGCCATACTTTCTGGAGAGACCATCAGCATGCTTATGTTGGGTACCTGACCTGTGCTCAACAGTGAAGTCAAAGCTTTGTAGGCTTATGGACCACCTGAGCAATTTTGCAATTGTGGCTGTTTTCCTTTCATCTGCATAAGCCCCATAAGGGTTGGTGCCAGTTTGCATCTTGGAAGTAGTTCCATGGAGGAATGATCCGACTTTCTTCAGGGCCCACACAATAGAAACGTATTCATGTTCAATGGTTGCCCACTTTCTTTCACAATCTTTTAATGTTCTACTAATAAAGCAGATGGCTCAATACTGCTCCTATCCCTGTGTTGGAAGCATCAGTTTGGACTAGGAAGGTTTGAGTGTAATCTGGAGCTCTCATCACTGGAGCTTTACAGAGGGCATCATTCAGCCCCTGTAAGGCATTTTCACTGTCCTCATTCCACCCACGCATTTTTAGGGTACTTGGGACAGGATATGGTATTCAGAGGAGAAGCTATGTTACCATAGTTATCAATGAAGTTCCTGTAATAACCAGTAAGTCCTCAGAAGACTCTTTTGCTTGAGTAGCTGGAGTGACCCAATCTTGTACAGCCTGTACTTTGCTGGGTAAAGGCATGATCTCCACTCTTCCTACCTCATGACCAAGGTACACCACTTACTCAGACCAACTCAGCATTTACTTGCTTTGATGGTCGGATTGGCCAGTTGAAGGGCCTGTATCACATGTCCCAGGTTATCAAGATGGTTTTTCCCAGGTAGGGTTGAACACTGCTATGTCATCCAAATATGCCATACAGAATTTCTCTAACCCATTCATAACATGGTTAACCATTCCCTGGAATGTGGCAGGTGCATTCTATAGACCAAAGGGCATGACCTTAAACTGGTACAAGCCTTTGGGGGGTTGAGAATGCTGTCTTCTCCAGGCCCTGACAACTTCAAGGACACGTGTGTCATCCCATTAATAAAATAACCCACCTAGATCCAAACAACACATCCAACTACAGACCTATTACCACAGTACCTTTCTTATTGAAAATCTTGGACCGTGCTGCCTATTTACAAATTCAGGAACATCTTGAAACTAATAAACTCCTTGGCCTACGACAAACTGGATTTGGACCAAGGCACGGAACTGAAACTGCCCTCATTGACTTAAAATCACAAATCGAAGACCTAAATGACAGTGGAAAATGGCCCTCCTACTTTTGTTAGACTTATCGGCAGCTTTTGATTTGGTCAACCACCAAATGCTTTGCCACCACCTTTAGAATGCTGCCCACTTTTCTGATGAAGCCACCTCCTGCATCAGATACTTTTTGGCAAACAGAACTATCCGGGTCTTTTGCCCATCTGCATCTGCCAAACCCTCTCCAGTCTTGTGTAGTGTCCCACAAGGGTCTTGTGTCTCACCCACACTATACAATTTCTTCACAAAGCCACTCTTTGATATTTTTGACTATCTGGGTGTCACCTATACCAATTACACTGATGACACCCAGATACTCATCCCTATCACTGGTGACTACGCGACGAACTCAAAAGCCCTTAATGATGTTTACTCAAAACTGAGTTACTCATACTAGGCTCCCACCACAGACTAAATACATTGAATGCCGCCTTCAAATCATTTGTCATTGACGGCAACACAATCAAGGTATCCAATGATACTAAAACTCTAGGTATTTATCTTGATTCTACTTTATCCCTCACAAGACAAACTAACGCTGTGGTCTCGGCTTCAGCCTATACATGCAAACTCATCACTGCATGCAGACCCTTCCTTACCACTGCCAACTGCATCATCTTGGCCAGAAAGCTCATGTTGGCAAACATTGACTACTGCAATGCCCTTTATCTTGGGACCAGCCAAAGGAACATTAAAAAACTACGGGTAACACAGAACAATGCCAATAGAGCTGCTCTTAACATTCCCAGGAAACATCACATCTCTGACACCAAGCGCAGCTTACATTGGCTCCCTGTTGCTCACAGAATATCCCTCAAAACCCTTGCACACACCCACAAGTAGGAAAAAGAAACAGTCATCAGCATCCCCTCTTCAACCGTGTAAAAAGGTAGGCATAGAGAAGCAGGTAGCCAGTTTGTACAAATACTAGCAGTTGGGGGTCATAGACTGGTTTGGAAAGAGTTTATTTTGATAATTCAGTTTATTCATACGTTTAGACACACATCTAAAATCTGTAGGTTCACAAAAACAAAATTGAACCTTCAAAAACACACACATTTGAGCCCTCTTGGGCAAACAAAAGAGTTACAAACTGTTTATACTCCACAGTCAAGTGAGGGTTAGTAACATAAATATATAGTGCAAGTTCAAATACTACTTATAGAATGGTAGTATGTTATTGTTGTCGACACATAGGCCCTCATTCCGAGGTTGGTGCTAGTCATGGCGCTATTAGCGCCATGACTAGCACCAATACCGGTACCGCCACCGACTTGGTGGTATGGGGACTTACCGGTCTATTCCGCCCTTTGCGGGACCAGTAAATCCCCATTTGAAATGCCATTCCCCATTCCCATTCGAGCCCCCATAGGGCTCAATGGGAAGGGGGAAAGCGGCAATATGACCCCGCTATCCCTTTGCGGGTCCCGTCCTTAACGCCTGCTAAAACCAGGTGTTAAGAAAGGACCCGCAAAGGGGCCTCAGAATAGGGCGCAAAGGGATTACAGGCACTGGTGTCCTTACTGGTGGCCGGTATCCCTTTGCGCCCGGGTCATAATGACCCCCATAGTCATGTTTGTGTTTCTGGTTCGGGATGGAGTCAGCTTTCACTGGGATTAAACTGTTAGCAGATGAAGGGTCCGAACTGTCATCAGGACGTTATTCAGAATTGTGAACGCCTAGAGGGACGGATGACACATAGAAGAGTGTGTATCAGAGAAAAGGTGACGTCACAGGGAGAATGCCTGTGTAAAAAACTGCGTACAAAGGGCCTACCTTAGTAGTATCAGCGGTTGAACTTGAAGTTGTTAGATGCCTGCGCAGGTTTCTGGCAGGGGGTCCGTAGCAAAGTCTACAGGAAGAAGGTAACAGGCAGTTATCTGGATCTTATGATGATTCATATGGAACTTTATTTGTTAACAGTAAAAAGCATACCTTTGGATATGCCAGGTCCAGCGGTGAAAGCTGGTGTTTTCACGAAATTGATGCTGTGGTAACAGGGACTGGATTCATGGTGGTGAACAGATATCCATAGTCACTGTGTGAGGGAAAATGGATAAAGTAAGCTGCTAATAGGCTTACTTTTCTAGGAGTAACGAGTGGAGCACACTGAAATGGAGGTGCCTAGAGAGGTTAAGGCAGGGTGGTGCAAAATTACATGTAGCAGCACTTGATTAAAGTACTTGTGTGCGTAGTGCGGTTCACATACTTGCCAACCCTACCGATTTAGGCGGTAGGATACCGCTTTTTAAGCAGTCCTACCGCCTACCGATTTTTTGACACCAAATACCGATTTTTTGGGTTAAAAAAAATGTTTGTTTTTTTTACATTTTTTTTTTTTTTACATTTTTTTTTTTGCCCACGCCAACTTGGGGGAGTCTTTCAAGGGCTCCCCCGAGCTGGCGTACTGGGAGAATGCCCGGCATGCAGGCTTTTAATGTCAAAGGCACCCACGGCGGTGGGCTAAAGCGCCCCTCCGCCGCGGGTGCCTTTGGCAAAAGGCGCCATTAGTCCCCCACCACGCCAGCTTGGGGGAGTCTTTCAAGAACTACCTCGAGCTGGTGTAGCGGGAGAAGGCGTGGCATGCAGGCTGTTAATGTCAAAGGCACCCACGGCGGTGGGCTAAAAGCACCCCTCTGCCGCGGGTGCCTTTGGCAAAAGGCGCCATTAGCCCCCACCACGCCAACTCGGGGGAGTCTTTCAAGGACTTCCCCAAGCTGGCGTAGCGGGAGAAGGCGCAGCATGCAGGCTTTTAATGTCAAAGGCACCCACGGCGGTGGGCTAAAAGCGCCCCTCCACCGCGGGTGGCTTTTGGCCAAAGGGCCATTAGCCCCCCACCACGCCAGCTCGGGGGAGTCTTTCAAGGACTTCCCCGAGCTGGCGTAGCGGGAGAAGGTGCAGCATGCAGGCCTTTGATGTAAAAGGCGCCCACGGCAGTGGGCTAAGGGCGCCCCTCCGCCGCGAGTGCCTTTCACAAAAGGCGCCATTAGCCCCCCACCACGTCAACTCCGGTGAGTCTTTCAAGGGCTCCCCCGAGCTGGTGTGATGGCAGAAGGCGTGGCAGGCGCCTCATTGTCATTGAATGCACCCGCGGCGGCGGGCTCATTCAATGACAATGGGCTGCTGACGCGCCCTATTCCTATCATTGCCTCCTCGCCTGACTATTTTTAAAACTTTAAGATTCCTACAGATTTTTGGTAGTGGCCATGTAGTTATGGTTAAGTTGCTTTTTCCATAGGAAGAGCACTTTTTGGGCGGCTTATAACTTCGCTCTCCCTGGACGGATCCTCACCAAACTTTGCAAAAAAAGTAGTTGGGTCACTCTGAATTTTTTTGCAAAGTTTGGTGAGGATTCGTCCAGGGGGGGGAAAGTTATAGGGGGGTCCCAAAACTTTTTTTTTTCCCATAGACTGAATGGGAAAAAACTTTGCGCACGGCTACAGCCCGAACCGCTGGACGGATTTACACCAGATTTGCGGCAGGAGCGGCGGCCTGGTCCCAAAAGCGTGCTTTTGTAAATTTGGTGTAAATCTGTCCTGTAGTTTTTTTTAAAAATGACTAAAATGTAAGGCAAAAAAATTAGTGATATCTGCGTTCGCTTCGCGGACGGACTTCCCTGTTCGCTCCGCGGACAGCACCCCGATTGGCCCATGGGCTTGCGTCATGTCCGCGGACATGCGACGTGTTTGCTGATTGGACGGCGAGGGGCGTGGAGCGCGTCAGATTTTCTGTGGCACCCGCCATCTTGTATTCACAGTCGACCGCGTACAGCGCAGTGAAACGTGGATAAAAAATTGTATTTAGTGCCGTGTGTTGGTGTGTAAGAGTGTTTGGGGAGGGTGGGGGAGTATGAGATAGGTTCAATGCTTAGTTTTTTTATGTGCTAGACCTTTTTGTTGCGTTCGATTTGTCCGCGGAGAACACGGCTGTTCTGACATTTTGTAAATAAACTAAATGGTGGGGTGTTTAGAGGACGGAGTATGTGTCATTTTTGTTCGCAAGGAAGGTAAAAATGAGCTATGAACACTCGCGGTGTACTTAATTGTTCGTAAATACACAAACTGGGGGTGTCCTCAGGACGCGGTCCGTATTGTAATCTGTCTAGTTGAATGTGTTCTAAGAACACTCGCAGTGTCCCGAAATGGTTGCAATTACACAAAATGGGGGTGTTCTGAGAACGTTGTTTGTATTGTTCGTTGTCAGGGTGAAAGTGTTTTAAGAGCACTCCTTTTGTTCGCTAATAGTACAATTTCCTAGGGGCGTCAACCGACTTTTTGTCCAATAAAGAAACGATAAATCCGGCTGGTGTGCATCGACATTATGTGATAATCCTATGACTGGCGCTATTGACCTGGCTGACTTGCTTTTGCGACACTAAATCATATCTCCCGCCACTAAGCCTGATATTATCAAAGCATTCATATTCCCCGCCTTTCTCCGTGACGTTACAGGGTGCGTAATGAAATGCGCCCAGTCGTCTCCAGTACTACGCGACTTTACACAGAACCCGGAAGACAACACACATTATGTCACAACACAGCGCGCCACAATTCAGAATATGAAACTGTGATTTAAAAGCAAAGAGCAAGATTGTAAATGTTGTAAAGTACATTTATTTGACATCAAATGTTTAGAGAATATTCAGCAATTTGCATTTGTCTTTGTTGTCGATCCGCAAAAGTTCATGTTGAGACACGCCATGTTCCTTTGCGGTACAGAGAGTGTTAGATCAGGTTACAACTCAGTGCGCCACAATTCAGAATATGAAACCGTGGTTTAAAAGTAAACAGCAGGATTGTACATTTGGTAAAGTACATTTATTTCACATGAAATGTTTAGTGAATATTCAGCGATTTGCTATTGTCTCTGCTGTCGATCAGCAAAAGTTTATTTGGAGCCACGCGTTGTTCCTTTGCGGTAGATAGGCTGTTGGTTTATGATAAAAGCAGTAAATGATCTCTCTGATAATCGGAAGGTTGCTCCAACAACGAGCCATTAGACCACCGTATTGGTTGGTATGTTGTTTGTAGCCGCTAGTACTGTGTAAGGGCATATTGGTCCTTGGCGATTGCCCCATAAAATGGTGAGAGTCATGAAGTTGCATATTTGGACTTGCACCTGGCACTTGAAGACCCCATCCGCTGAAGTCTGTAAATCGTGACATAGACAAAACGGGGCCACGTACCTGTTTTAAAAAACATAAATTAGTCTCACCAGCCGATCGTCATTAAAAATCATCATTTTATTTATTAGGGCGTGAAACTATTTGCTATCGAAGATAGTGCAACAGAGTATGTTAATAATAAAATAATAATATTTTCCCATTCATGTAGCGCTAAGAACTGTGAGGTATTTAAGCGGTGCTTATTATTAACCACGGTGTGTGGTGCTCATTTATCGACCACGGAAGGATGAAAGGCTGAGTTTGGGCTTGCCGGGATTCAAACTTGCATTAGCAAGCTGTGCACGGATGTCAAAGCGAGTGCTGTACTCGCTGTGCCACTTGACAGGCTACAGTGAAGTGGCACAGCGAGTAGAGCGCTTGACCGCCTATAGACTGGTTAAATTATTTATATTAACCCACTCTGTGTCGTCTGCCTTTTTCAGAGCCCTCTAAATGACAGGGGATCAATTCGGCGGTGATAGTGCGCGGTAGAAAACATTATGCCACTTTCAACAAACAAGTTCAACTTCAGCGGTCTTTAATGCTACGCTATTGTAATTATATTTGGTATAAAGTAATGTAAAGGGTTACTTACAGTACAATTGCAATTTCCATTGTCTACGAGTGGTGCAGTCCGAAAATACGACTCTGCGTGTGCCAACGATCTTTCGCATAGTGATATAATATGTAAAAGTGGTTTTGTTTCAGAAATTTCATCTTTATCTTCTCTTACGTTTTAGCAACACTCCTTCAAGAGAAGTCTTTCATCACAATCTCTGTCTGTCAAGGTCAAAACACAATACAACCTTATAGTCTGCTTCGTGAGCCTCTCCGGGGCCCGAGAAAAAAATGAAGCAGCTGACCTTCACTGTGAACGAGCATAAATTCTTACTTTGCAACATTCTGTGTAAAGCCATCTGTAGAAGTTGGTTTTTGCACGCCATGTTTGTATATTGTTTGCGTGATATTAAAAAAAGTTTGTTTAAAGGACGTTATGGTTCTAAGTACAGCCGAAAGACCCCTGAAAATGGCAAGTTATGGTAAGCTATGAAAAATAACTCGCGCCAACACCATGCACTGCTAAGACTAACACCCAGGACATCAAAGATGACATCGCAAATGTCATTGATGAAATCACTGATGACATCACATGTGTATGTACTTTTCATGGAATTTGTGTACTAGGGATTTTCATTATAATGTTCCGAAAAAAGTGTCAAGGATATTGCAATAAATATCATACCGTTATTAGTGCTTTGAACGATGCATTTATATCAATAAATAGCATTGTATTATGGGATTCTATGTAGTATACTGAGCTGCTAATGGAGAAAGATAGCATTGTGTGCAGAGTACAAGATAAAAGTATAATATTTGTAATGTTAATATGTAGAATAATGAAATGATAATTGTCCTGAAATGTTGGAAAATTCACAAAATGGGGGTGTTCTGAGGACGTTATTCGTATTGTGTGATTGCTTAGCTGTATGCAATGAGGGAATGGTACAGAGAATAAAGTGGACGCCGTCCGCGGACACCGCGGCTGTTCGTGGACAGGGCGTGGTAAATCCGGGTTTTTCCAGGAAATCCAACATGGAAAGAAGACTGTACGGATCAGCCAATCAGATGTCGAGGTTGTGGATTTGTGTTGAAAGAGACTGTGTGTGGTGAAGATGGCAGAAGTGGAGAAAGTCAGGGTGTTGGTGCTCGGAGATATGTTTGTGCATGGTTTACAGCAGTACGCTGAATGCAGGCATGTTGCAAAGAACTTTGATGTCAAAGGAGTGGAGGTGGTGTGGAGCACTGTGCCTGATTGCAATGCACAAGGAATTGTACAAGTTTGTGCGGATATGGCCACGATGAACAGTCCGCATGTGGTAGTTTTGCACTATGGTGCTTTCCATTTGGGCAACGTCAGTGCCCCTACTTTGTTGGCTGATTTGGAACGCTTGGTTCAAGCCGTAGTGAAGATCCTTCCAAATGCGAAAGTAATTTTTTCTGGATTACTACCTAGGGCAATATGGGACAATAGTTCAGTTTTTTGTCCTCAGCAAAACATTGCTAGGTGTGTCATCAACCGAGGCATGTGTGCCTTCATGCTTAGAGCTGGTATGTTCTTCTGTAACAATGAGAATATTGATGCCAGTAATGCTGTTAAATTTAAAGAAGATCGCATTTCTTTATCTTTTACCGGAAATGCTTTTTTATTTTGGAATGTAAGGGTTACTTTGGAGAAGGTTATGTGAAGATTTTAGGAGTAAAGTAAGAAAAAAAAACAAGAAAAAAAATATAAAATAACAGGTGTCTGTCAAGCATCTGTAAAAAAAAAAAAACGGCTCTTTTCAGAGCCAACTTCAAAGGGGAAATGGGGCACACTATTTAAATTTACATTCACCACGCTCAGATTTTCGATGTGTCCGCGGACATGGCGGTAGTCCGCGGACATGAAAATCACTACGAGGGGGTTAGTATGTTCTATGTTACATGTCAGGGATATTATGGTTAAGTTGTGTTACTAATAACCTATGAAATTCAGTGGAAAAACTTTGTTAAAGGGACGTTATGGTTCCAAGTAAAACCGAAAAACCCTTGAAATTCGCCAGTTATGGTAACATAAGCAACCATAACTCGTGCCACCGTGCACTGCTAACACTAACACCCAGGACATCAAAGATGACATCACAAATGTCATTGATGACATAACTGATGACATCACATGGCTGGCTCTCCCTTTTTATCCTTTACTGGCATATTGAAGCCACATAGTTTTCTACATTAACAGTCAGGAAGTAAAAATTGAAAAGGTACTATATTTGTAGACTTGGGGTCCTGTCACATCATATATGAAACATGTACATAGCGGAAGATACAGGCTTGAAAGAGAGGAATCCTTTCTGTGCATGAAGATAATCATTATGGTTATCAGCACTTTGTCATAGTTTTATTTTTATTACTCTACCTTCCCTCTATATGCTCATATTTGTATACATTATATTCACTATCCATAGAGTGAATGGGAAAGAAAATTTGCTCGCGTCTACAGCCCAAACCGCTGGACGGATTTCCACCAAATTTAGACCAGGAGCAGCGGCTTGGTCCCGAAAGCGTGCTTTTGCAAATTTGGTGAAAATTCGTCCAGTAGTTTTTTTTTAAAATGACCAAAAAGTAGGTCAAAACATTTTTTTGATATCTGTGTTCGGTTTGCGGATACACTTCCCTGTTCGCTCCGCGGAAAGTGTCCTGATTGGCCAATCGTCTTGCGTGATGTTCGCGGACATGCAAAGTGTTCGCTGATTGGACGGCGTGGAGCGTGAAGCGCGTAAGATTTTTCAGTAGCGCCCGCCATATTGGATTCGCGGACGTCCCCGGACAGCGGGGTGAAACTTTGTTCAATGTTCAAAATGTGTATTTTGTAGAGTGTGTTGGTGTGTAGGAGTGTTTGGGGAGGGTGGGAGTGTGTGAGATAGGATGAAAGTTGTGTTTTTTATGTGTTAGACGTTCTTTTTGTGTTTGATTTGTTTGCGGACATCACGGGTGTTCTGAAATGTTCTAAATAAACCGACTAGGGGGTGTTCTAAGGAGTCAAAATGTGTCCGTTTTGTTCGCAAGCAAAGTGAAACTGTTCCAAGAACACTCGCGGTGTCCGGGGAGTGTTCGTAGGTGGTGTCCTGAGGACGCTGTCCGTATTGTTCTCTGTCAAGTTGAATGTGTTCTAAGAACATGCGCGGTGTCCTGAAATGTTTGCAAATGAACAAAATGGGGGTGTTATGAAGACGCTTCTAAGAACACTCGCGGTGTCCGAGGAGTGTTCGTAGGGGGTGTCCTGAGGACGCTGTCCGTATTGTTCTCTGTCAAGTTGAGTCTGTCCTAAGAACACTCGCGGTGTCCTGAAATGTTTGCAAATAAAGAAAATGGGGGTGTTCTGAAGACGCTTCTAAGAACACTCGTGGTGTCCGGGGAGTGTTCGTAGGGGGTGTCCTGAGGACGCTGTCCGTATTGTTCTTTGTCAAGTTGAATGTGTCCTAAGAACACTCGCGGTGTCCTGAAATGTTCGCAAATAAACAAGATGGTGGTGTTCTGAAGACGCTTCTAAGAACACTGCCGGTGTCCGGGGAGTGTTCGTAGGGGGTGTCCTGAGGACGCTGTCCGTATTGTTCTTTGTCAAGTTGAATGTGTCCTAAGAACACTCGCGGTGTCCTGAAATGTTCACAAATAAACAAGATGGGGGTGTTCTGAAGACGTGTTTGAGAACACTCCCGGTGTCCTGGAATGTTCGTAGGAGGTGTCCTGAGGACGCTGTCCATATTGTTCTCTGTCAAGTTGAATGTGTCCTAAGAACACTCGCGGTGTCCTGAATTGTTCGCAAATAAACAAGATGGGGGTGTTCTGAAGACGTTTTTGAGAACCCTCCCGGTGTCCTGGAATATTCGTAGGGGGTGTCCTTAGGACGGTGTCCGTATTGTTCGTTGTTAAGTTGAAAGTGTTCTAAGAACTATCGCGTTGTTCTGAAATGTTCGTAGGGGGTGTCCTGAAAACGGTGTCCGTATTGTTCGCTGGCAAGTTCAAAGTGTTCTAAGAACACTCACATTGTTCGCAGACATTAAAAGTTTCCCATAGATCATAGTTGAAATGTTTGACTCTATGGATGGGATATGCTGCGGTGGTTGTTGCCAGGGCATAGAGTCTTGGGTGCATGGCCATTTGGCCATGCACCCAAGACTCTATGCCCTGGTAACAACCACCGTAGCATATCACATTCATATTTGTTTATAACTTTGGGTGAAAAACAAATGTATAAGGAACAAAGGTATTAGATACTATGGATGTGATGTGCTGCTATGGTTGTCCTTATTATTGTATACTTACTGTTTGGTCTAGTAATGGGAGTCCATGTTTTTTTCTTCATTTCTGTGATAAAAGAAAATAGCATGTTAGTATTAGTATTTTGTAATGACTTATTACATTGTATAAGCAATATACTTTTATTTTTTTTCGACCCTCATATTTAGTAGAGTACAAATCAGAGTACTGTGCAATTTGCTCAGTTTCTGTATTTGTTGCAAAAATCATTGGGTCTGTGGGAGAAAAAAAAATCCATGTTGGATTTAAAAAAAAACCTTTTTCTGTTATGCTACAGTTTATTTGTTTGTTTGTTTTCAGTGTTCACTTGTTGTTTCTGGCTAATGCTTTATACTTAGCTTTGTTGTATTTCTTTTGGAACAGTAACAGAGTCTTCATTTGTTTTGATATTATAACATTTTGGAGCAGTTAGATACCAATTGGCGTATTCTAACTATCTATTTTTTTAATATATTGTAGTGGTTTTCATTTACCTATTTGGATATTGTTAAATTTTGGGACAGTTAGATACTAATTGGCGTATTCTAACTGTATTTTTTGGCCTAATTTAGTGGTATTCATTTATCTGATTAGTTGTTGTAGAATCTTTGAGCTGTTAGATAGCTTTTGGAGTATTCTAACAGTTTATATTATTTTAACACACATTTATAATTTTGGGACAGTTAGATACCAATTGGCGTATTCTAACTGTGTATTTTTTGGTCTAATTTAGTGGTATTCATTTATCTGATTAGTTGTTATAGAATCTTTGAGCAGTTAGATAGCTTTTGGAGTATTCTAACAGTTCACATTTTTGTAACACAAATTTACTTAAAGGTTTAAATACAGTTTATTTATCAAATTTTGGTTTTAAGAACATCAAATAAGCATTTGTAAGATTTGCTGGTAATCTCTGCTTTAGAGTAATGGTACTATCATTACATTCAAACCATCCACATTTCTTTTTTATGTATGCAGTGTAGTGCCCTGAATTGGTTGTGGCTCCTGCATGGTAGATTATACCTATTGTTGTGAAGGTTTTCTTACCAAGTGATATTTGACCACGTTTGAATCCAGTCAGCTTGCAGTTGTTTTTGGTACCATCTGCATTGTAACGTAGAAGCATTAGTATTACGTATTTACTATGTGTTTGTATTACTAACGTGGAGCGATTATCTGAAATGCAGGTAGAGCATAATCTACCATGGTTTGCATTTTGTACAAGTTGCTGAAATGGAATTGATTCACAATTTGGTATTGATATATATATGAAGCGTTCATTGGGGATTTCTTCTTGTGTCACATTGTTGCAGAGAGTGGATGTATGTTTCCACATGTATGAAATCTGAAAGATTTCATTTATAGGTATGTTTTTGTTTTCCAGTACTTGTAGTAAGTACATTAGAAATTCTTGTGGATCTTCCTGTGAGTTTAGAGTGAATTTCACCATTCCAGCACAGTAGTCCAATTGTCGTCTTATTCCAAAAACACTATATGTGTTGTCAGGATTGTTTGCTGCATTTCTGTGAAGTACTAACATTTGCAAACACAATGGGTTTGTACTGTGTGAGTAAATGTTGTCAACAATTGGTGGTAATTGAAATAGAATATTCATTGCTACATTTGCATTGCAACTTACACCAACTATATTTGATAATTTAAATGGTCCAGGTAGTTCTGTATCTAACTGCTTTTTTTGGAGTTTTATCTTCCTTCTTTAAAGAAGTACCTGGTTTACTTTCTCTAATTGATTCTTTTTTGTTTGTGGTACTTGATGGAGTATTAGTTTCTTTTACTCTCTTTGGAGGATTTCCAGTGACGTCCTGTTGCATTTCAGTTTGATTTAGTTTTCTTTTACAACGTTTTAGTTTTTGTGGAACAGAATATGTGTTTAGATGGGGAGTGTATAGTGAGCGAAGTCTATTATATTCTAAAATGCAAGGAATATCAGCGTTTACTTTACTTGCATCAACGTTGATTAGAAATAGACGGTCAAATGTACGTAAGCGTGATAGTGCTAAGTAGCTCATGCCTTCTTTAAAGACTGTGTTACCAATATCTATCATTGCTTTGTCTAGGGTAAGACCTTGTGATTTATGAATTGTGACTGCGTATGCAAGAGTTAGAGAAAATTGTTCTCTGCGTACATACATATCTTTGAAGAGAAGGAATCTAGCTGTTGAGCATCCTATCCGTTTTACTTCTGAAAGTTTGTCAAAGAGCATATTGACAAACTGAATTTTGTTGTCACGTGGGTATGTTTGAAAGCCAACAACTGTACCCAGTGCTCTATTAACTAGTCCTTGGTCCACGTCAAGGTTACGTTTAAGCATTACTCTGAAATTTAAGGATAATTTTAACATCTTTTCTAAGCCTGCTGTGTTTGAGATTGATTTTTCTAAATTATTTAGTCTGGTTGTGGCTTGGTCACACATGGGTAGTGTCATACCATGTACATCTAGTTTGTCTGTGGCGCTAATTTCCATTATTGGTTGCATTTCTTTACTTAGCATGATTTCATTGAATTTGAAACAGCTTGCAAGAGTTGGCATTAAGGCCATACAATTGACATTTCATTTTTGTGGGCTAAGTGTTCCATAACATCTGTAGCACATGCATTATCGCCATAAAGTGCATTAATGTGCTGGGTTTTCAATGTTGCTTCTGCTTCTTTAGAAAGTATACCAACTCTCAAACTTTTTAAAATGTTGGCATAAGTGAGATCTGCAGATTGGCGCATGTTTTCTGTTAATTCTCTATATTGGAAATGTTGCCAAAGGTTGACATTTCCAATGCTGCCAACAGTCTTACGGCAGAGTTTGTACCCTAATGTTTTAAAAATAGGTTCACCTTTTACTGGTGTTACTTGAAGCAGATCTCCAAAAACAATAATGTGTTTTCCTGCAAAGAGCTCTTCATAGTCTGTTTTGAGTACTTCTTGTAATTTGAGGTGAATCAAAGCTAACATCAGGTTGGAGACCATGCTCACTTCATCTATTAGTAGCATTTTCATTTGTTTCAATACTCTGCGTAATTCCATTGCAGCTTCTGCAGAAAGTTTGTGATAGTCTAATTTGTTTTGGTGTTCTACTGGTAATAGTAGTAATCGGTGTAATGTAACACCACCTATATTGTAGGCAGCTAAACCTGTGGGGGCAGTGACAACAGCTGACAGTTTGTTGTTTGTCAATTGTTGAAGGAACTTACTAATGATTTTGATTAGGAATGTTTTGCCAGAACCAGCTTCACCACTGACGTACAGTAGTATAGGTTTATAATTATGGCAGGAACATTCTTTATTTTCATGTTCTACACCATGTGCAATTTGTTTTGTTACTTCTTGAAAAATGCTACTTTGCTCATTGTTTAGTTTTGATTGTAGTATAGTTAAGTCTTCCTTGTCTTCATACTGACACATGGTGTTTTCTACTTCTATCATAGCTAATTCTGCCTCATTTGTTATTAGTGGTTCTCCCAGTGGTTCTTGGCTTCCTGTTACAGAAGGTTGACTACTGTCAGGAGTATCCTTATCTAGTTGAGCTTGGAGTTCTTCTTCATGTTGCTGTTCATTGTGCAACATTGTTTTGTACTGTGTAAAGTTTACATCAGTTATAGTGCTTTCATTTGCTTTGAAAGCATCCTCATATGAGTCATAGTTATCTAGTAATTGTTCTTCTTTTCTCCATGGTTTGAAGAGTTGTAGCAGGGACATGTAATATACTTCTTTATGTTGAGGAGTCTTCAATGACAATTTGATATGATTAATTAAATTTGGTTTAGTGAGTTTAACTAAGCTGCCTTCACAGTCTGACACTCTATATTTACCTTTTTTTTCATCGGGTTTCATATTTGTTTGTATGTGTAGTTTTGGGCTATTTGGTATAGGCACATGTTTTCCAAAGTATTACTTCTGTTTGGGTAGTATGTGTCCAATAAATTGTTTTTTGAAATGTCTTGGCTGTTGGGATCATGTTTGGCTATTGTTTCTATATCTTCATATGATTTTAGAACTCTTTTTCTAGATTTAGCTGGACCAAGACTTAGCCATACTATATTTTCAGATTTACCATACAATGAAGTACAAGTTAAACGATCAGCTGCTTCATGAGATCCACATTCTCTATGGGTGAGCATTTTTATGCCCAAGCTGTATAATTTCTGAGGTACTGTTTTATCTGATGACAGGTCATTCCAGAGGTCTTGGAGCTCTGTCTTTTCTGCTTTAGTTAAGTATGCTGTGACATATCGTGCAACTGCAGTAGAATTGTCTGCAATGTACTGCACATCTATGTTTGCATTCCATAAGTGGGCAATGATTGCATTATAATCATTGATATATTTTTCTTCTTCTTTTCTTTTTATGTAATATGTATTTTTAGGTGACTTTCCTTTAACAGTATGTCTAACTGAAGACATGAGGTTGTTTACTTGACCTGTATTTGTAACTGGTCTAGGGAAACCAAATCGGCATTTGGTGTAGTATTTACCTTTGTTTTTGTATTTGCGACAACAATATTTTCCACATTTGTGTCTTTGAAATTGTAAAATGTGTGCACAAAGATCACTATTTGTGGCTTCTGATGGAATTTGACAAGTGACATATTTTTCAATAAACTGTAAAACAGTGGCATCACTGTCTTGACCAAATTTAGGAGCATCTTTAATCCATAAAAGCATGTGGATATGTGGTACTCCTCTGGCTTGGTATTCTTTTCTCCAAAAGAAGTGTTGCACTTCTCCAAGGGGAGGAACAGTTTTATTACAAATAAAATGTAGCATAGCAATGAAGCGATGGTGAAAATATCTTGAAACATTAACAGGATACAAAGAACAAAGTTCTCCAGGTGTTAGAATATCTATGTTTGTTTTGTTTTTATTTGATATGCGTAGGAAATCATGTAAATCTTCCCATGCATATTCTGCACAACTTAATGTAACAAACCAAGTGGGTGGGCCAAGGTTTCTGATCATACAACGTACATCTCCATGACGTCGAAACCAGTACTCTTTAGTACCACGCATATTTGCTAATAGATTTGTAATATTTGATTGTAAAATCTCATCCTTTTGTTGCACTTTCTCTAATAATTGTGTAGCTGTCATATTTTGAAAGTGTGATCGTGATTTTAATATGTGTGCAACTCTGTAACATAAAGTTGCTAGTTCACTTTCAAAGAGTAGGTGGAATATGTATTCCACATTTTGTCTAAATCTGGGATCTTCAGAATACATCCGTAATGAGCGGTATTCTGAAGCTGATATTTGAATAGGTCTATCATCATATCTTCCTCCTTTGCCAGTTGGAAAGAGTAGAGGAAAAGCACGCGCTTCTATACTTTTTTCCCATATACTGATTGGCGATCCTTTTGTTTGACGCATTTGGTAAGTTTCCAGTACATCTTGTACGGTGTCATTACAGTGCAAAGGATGAATTGTATACTGGTCTAAAGTATTTGATATTGTAGCAGGATCTAGTAGCTCAAATTGACCAGCTTCTTCTGTTTCTTGAATTATTTCAGTTGTATCTTTCAAGTTTTCTTCAATATTAATTTCTTTGTTATATTCATTATTCTCTTTAAGATATTGGAAGGCTTGTCTAACTTTCTATAAATCTACCAGCTGTTGCCATATTTTTTGTCTTTTGTAGGTACTCCATTTACTAATATAATTAAAGATTGGTGCATTGGACGTTGCACTCCTAGAGTGTGCACATTTTCTTTTAAGTTTAATGGTAAATAAACTACTTTTCCACGAATGCCTTTTACCAATTCAGAGGGAGGTAATTTTGCTGTTTTTGGTTGAAGGCGTATTATTGCTTGAAATGGGTGTACTGTTTGAATTATGATGCTCTCATATAAATTAGGTTGTTGTAGAGGTTTTGGTACTGGGTATAATTCCAAATTATTTGTGATAGAACATGAAGGAGTTTGGTTGTTGTCAAGTTTTGTGGTGCAATAACTGCAAAGTATTAAGGGCTCAGTTATTTCATATTTGTTTTCTGCTAGAAGGTAGAGAGCTAATTCAAACCATTTAGAATCTTCATTGTCTTCTATTTTGTATGATAGGTCCACAGTTTTTGTGTTACTTTTATAAAAAATTCTACGGCAACATACACATACATGGTTTGGTACTTCAGCTGATGTACTTTTAAATTTTAGTATTTCTTTTTTGTATGTGTTTAGCAAAAGGTTGCCATGTGTAGAATTGT
Organism: Ambystoma mexicanum; assembly: GCF_040938575.1. Taxonomy (NCBI): domain Eukaryota; kingdom Metazoa; phylum Chordata; class Amphibia; order Caudata; family Ambystomatidae; genus Ambystoma; species Ambystoma mexicanum. Next base: position 270,319,743 of record NC_090938.1, read on the forward strand.
TGCTTAATTGGTTTAAAGCTATTTCATTCTGTAAATGGCTTTCACTTCCAAAATATTTTTTCTGGATATAGTGAATTTCTTCAAGTAGGTCTTTTGCTGTACCATGTAGAAGGATGTTATTTAACTTTGCTAGTGCTAAAGCATGACTTTTAGCATAGTACAGTTTATAGACTAGATTTCTTATAGTTGAATGATGTGTTGATATCCTTTTGATATCATGGAAAGTGGTTTTACAAGTAGGTCCTGTAATGCAGGCCAATGAATGTCCTTGTAGTCCTGTGTACTTGCGCACTGGACAGGTATCTATATTTTGCAGTAATTTAATTTTGATTTTGTCTTTGCTTTTTACATATTTATTGAGGAATTGGTATAAAGATTTGAAACATTGTTTGGGAATGTTACACATTGACGTGCATGGCCATTTGTACACTAGACGTTTTGATTCAGTTGAATGGAGGGGTAATTTTAAGTTTTCAGGGCATATTTTTGTAAGGAGTACTTCTTGTTCCATTATGGTATTATTCACTTTTTCATAACCTCGACCACTGCTATTTATGGCAATTGTATTCGTTTGCTTTTGTTTGTACGCTTGTTCATTAAAATATGGTTCTGTGCTCGTAGTGTGATTCCATTCACCTCCGCAGATACTTAAGAAGTTCTTTCTGTTGACTTTTCGCTTATTGAGAAGTCTTTTTTGTAATTTAGTTATTAGTTTTGTTAGTGGTTTCATTTTGTTTAACAGTAAAATAAATAAATTTCTTTTGAGAAGAATTGCACTGTCCATCAATGCTTCTAAGATTAATTTCCTACGATAGGTTTTAAGCTATGAACCTGATTTCTCTCCTGTTTTTATAAGATTTTGAAGGACTTTGTGACAGTATATTTTGGCTAAAATACTTTTCTTGGTATGCTTACTTTGCACTATATTAAAATTTAAAGAAGTAGTTTTATCTGTACTGATAGGTGATTTTCTGTTAATTGTTTTTTGGTTTGTTTTACATTTTGATAGAGGAAGCGAAGTTGTTGTACTTGAAACTTTTTGTGTTTCACTAAATTATTGTATTAGCTGTTTTGTTTCAACTTTTTTTACAAATTCTGCTAGAGATGGATGCTTATGTTGGACACCTTTATTTTCATTTGCTCTAATTTTGCGTTGCTTTCTACGGAGTTTTCTTTTGGTAGGCATTCTTTAGGGTCTGTTGAAAAAAATAAAGAAGATATGGGTTGGGGTGTTCTGGAATATATGTGTGCTGTGTGCATGAGTGTTTGAGTAAGATGATAAAGATGTATGTAATGGTGTGTGATTGTGCATTGAGAACTAAAACTAGTAGGGGTAGGTATTCTTGAATTTATGTGTAACTAAACTGGGGTTCAGATGACAAAAAAAAGTAAGCTAGTGGTGTGGAAAAGTACAAATAGTAAATGTAATGTATACAATTAAAACAGTTGTTTGTTCTATAATATGAAAATTGTAGTGGTTCAGTTGGCTAATTTGTGTGTCCAAAAATAGAAATTTGTGGGCCATTCTGGTTGTAAATCGCTTTTTACGACATGGAAATTTTTGGACAAAATGGTACAAAATCTCTATTTTAAGAAACCAAAATAGCTGGTATTAATGTTATAGTATATTTGATTAATAATATAAATAATATGGTGATATTTTACTTACTTTTTTTTTTTAATTAACAGGTAACTTCTTAGTTTTTCTTTCTTCTTCGAATTCGGCTGCTTCTTTTCAGGAAACTGGTCTTCACTGCAACTGTGAAAGCTTCAAATTAGTAACTTTGTTTGTATATAGCACTGTTTTTAATTTAGATATTGATTTTTTTAATTGAAATCCTCAGTGCCTTCTGTAAAACTATTAAACTAATTTATTTACATAAGATACATTGCATCAGTTCAGTGTATATGATATGCTCTTAATGAACAAATTGTATTGAATGACTAACTGTAGCAAAAATAAAATATCTTTACTATGTCTTGTGAAATTTATAATATATTAGTGAATACCACTATTTCTGTAAGTAAACTGTTCTAGGTAATAGCGCCTCAATGTCATGTCTATTTTAAAGTAATTAAATAAATAAATAAATAAAAACAAAAAATATGAAATTGTATAAGTATTTTTATAAAGGTTCAAACATAGATTGTGTTTGCATGCAATTTTGTTTGAATATATGTAGTCTATATATTTCATTTAAAAAATGTTAGTTTAACATGATTTGAGTGTGTGTGTTTAAAGAAAGTAAAAAGTATGAAGGTGTATAAGTGGTAGTTGATTTTAGGAAATAGAAAAAAGCACAGTAAATTCATTTAACAGATTTTACAAGGTAAAAGTCTGTTTGAAAATGTGTTCATCTACCATAGCTCTCAAGTCACACGCTTTTAGCCGGTGTCACACGCCTTGTAAAGGGCAGACTCTCCCGCCAAGCCTCCTGCACGCCCATTCATTCCAATGGGCGTCTCACCCGCTAAAAACAAAATCGGGTGATTTCACCCACCTGTAAAACAAAAATGGTTGAGAGCCATGTCATGTAGTATACAGAAAATATGCATACCTGAAGTTTGTGTTCATGCATATGGATATGCGTGGAGCTGCAAGTAGAAATCTTGAAGACTTGTACAGTATTTGTGGTAGATGCTGCTTGCCAATGATATGACACTTGTACTCAGAGAGATTCAGAGTACATTTGCAGTGCTGATCTATGATGATGCAGTTAGATGTAGAGGTCTTGAATGTGATTGGTGCATGGTCATGTGATTTTTGAGGTACATCCAACGAGGGAATGGCAGAGAGAGTGTAGGGGAAATGGTAGAAGGGCTGTTCATGTTACGATATGTCCGCGGACATGGCGGTAGTTCCAGGACATCGGGAGTTACATCCGGGGATTTTTGGGTTCAGAAGTCATGCAAATGAGAATAAGCACTGAAAGGGATTGGTCAGGAAAGTTTGGTGGGTGTGTTGTGCCAGGAGAGATTTTTTGAGATACTCTTTTTGCTGAGAGAACAAAAGATAGCTATGGCTGTGTGTTTCAGAAAACAGATTGTTTGGATTTTAGGAGATTCGTGGATACATTGGTTGACGGTGCATGCAGAAAGCTGTGGAGTAGCTGTAGATCTTGGATTCCCACATGTGGAAGTACACTGGCATGGAGTACGTGGAATGAAGTGGTTGGATTTGCTACCTCTCTGTGCTACTTTGGAGACAGAGCAACATCCAGACATAATTGTAATTCATTGTGGAGAGAACAGTTTAGGGCATGTGACTGGAATTTTTTTGCAATTTGCTATGAAAGAAGGACTGAGGAAGGTTATGGACATGTTTCCTAATTCGCAAGTGATATTTTCACGGATTGCGCAGAGACAAATGTGGCTTCGTTCTTCTTCATTTGGTCCACAAATGGAAAAAGCAAGGCGCAATGTTAATAAGGCTGTTTGTGGCTTTCTAAGAGATTTTGGCATGTCTTCTTTTCACAATGGAAATATTATGTTTTGTAGTACATACATTTTTCGCAGAGATGGAGTCCATCTTACTTATGCTGGCAATCAGATTTTTCTGAGAAATGTACAAAATGCATTGCGACCTTTTTTGGAATTACAACAATGATTTTGAAGTAGATGTTAAGCATTTACAATTTTTGACTTACAAACACCACCCAAAGGCTCTTTTCAGAGCCACCACTTCTTTCCAGAGAAAATTACAATGTTTGTGATGGAGTAGTAACCCAATTTTTTTAATATTCGCGAACTGTTCGCGGACTTCTAAAAAATACAAAGAGCCCTGCTTCATTTATTTTCACTTCTATTTTTTAACTGTGAAAGGCGGCTCTGAAAAGAGCCTTATTTTTTTTTTATTTTTGTAATTTTGTATTTTTTGGGTTTTTCAGACACGACACAGTAGGAGAGGAGGGTAAAGGAGGGCAAAGGGGGGGACACTAACCACAGGGATAAGAAAGGGCGAGCTGAGAGAGGAAGATGTAGAGTGGGTTTTATTTGGGTAGTGAGCAGGTCTTCTCGTGCTCTGAGACGATAGTCTCAAAAGCACTCCGAAGTCGCTCCCCCCTGCAGAGTAGTGTGTCACAGTACATACATACAACTGTGACCCTCGAAAGGTAAGGGTCATCAGCATTCTGTATGGCCTATGAGGCAGCTTCAGAAAGACGCTGTCCCACAGAGGTGGTCCTTGTGGTGACAGGATCAGAAACAGAGGATGAAGTAGAGGAAATCAACCTGCTACGTTCTTCGCAAGGTACAACCCTGCGAATAGCCCCAGAGTGAAATGACCTCAGGTGTCGCTTCATAGTAGTGGTCCCAAAGCTGTAGTTACCGTGCTTCCCGCGACTGAGTATAATTTTGCACTCATTGCAGGTAACATGGTTCGCACGAGCCTTAGGACCATTCCCATGAATGGTAAATAACAGCCACACCCAAGACTCACGCCTAGTGCGGGTAGTAGGGATTTCCTCTACCTCATTCTCATCATCCTCTTCTTCCTCCTCTGCATCCTCACTCCTGTTCCCCTCTTCAGGCCCTTGGGGAGGTGGTGGTGGTGGAGGGGGGGTGGTGGTGCTGAAGGAGGTGCAGCACCAAGTGGCAGTTCAGCAGCCAAGGATGCCATGTCGATGATGGTGTAGTCTGCAGGTGGCAGCAAAAATCACTGTGTTCTGAAGAATAGCCAGAAACACAATGGGAATAAGCTCTTGGGCGTGGTCTTTTATAGGGGTGCTTGTGCACGGTCCGCGGACATGCGCACTGTGCGCGGACAGATCGAACACAAAAAAAGGATCGGAAAGTTTCAAAAGGTATATAGAAAGTCAAGATTGCTTTGTGGGACTTGTGGCATTGTGAGATTTTATTGAAAAATATTATGGATTAACTGAAAATGTACTTTTAAATTGTTCGGGGACACGAACAGTGTCCGCATTTCAGGACACACGATGAGCGTGGGCGCGGTCATATGATCTGTTTGCAAACTAGTCTGCGAAGGAAGCGCCTGTCCGCAGGACACCAAGTGCACGGAGATTGGTTAGCGCATGCGCATTGATGTCCTACGGACACTGTTCGGGTTCTGAAGTAATTAAAAGTGCGTCACACGTGAAACGAATATTTCAGGACACCGCGTGTCTTCTTAGAACAGTTTAAACTTGGTAGCGAACAGTAAGGACAGATATAGTGTTCTTCAGGACACGTGTAATTTAGTTTATGTAGGAACATTTCAGGACACCAATTGTGTTCTTAGAACACTTTCAATTGGGTATCGAACACTACGAACAGTTGTACTGTTGTTCAGGACACATCATTTTCGTGTATTTAGGAACATTTCAGGACAGCAATTGTGTTCTTAGGACAGTTTTAAGTTGATAGCGAACATTAAGGACAGATATAGTGTTCTTTAGAACACTTTAATTTTTGTTTCTTTACGAACATTTCAGGACACCACGTGTGTTCTTAGAACAGTTTCAACTTGCTAGCGAACAGTACGAACAGGTGTGGTGTTCTTCAGGACACCTCCATTTTCGTTTATGTACGAACATTTCAGAACACTCGCACTGTTCGCGGACACTTTTATTGTTTTTAAAAAAAAACGGAAACTGTTCACAATACAATATAAAAATTAAACTTTATTTAACATATATTAATAATTTATGACAGAGAAGGTGAGGCAGAAACAGAAACAAAAACAGGAGAATTTGGGGTTTCAACATGATTGGTATTAGGTGAGGAAGGGATGGAAATCTCATCAAAACGTTTTGGATTATGGAGAGGGTTTGGGGATAATTGACTGGGATATGGTGAGGAGGGACAAGTACATGTGGGGCAATGGTATGACGTTTTTGTTTTAAAATGATCTTCAACAAAAGTTTTTAAATTATTAAAATTGGTCAACAGTAAATCAATTTTTTCTTTTATGTTGTCAAGCGTGTTTTCCATAACAGCTTCTTCAGAGGTAGTTTCTATTTTGTTATGCTCTGTATAAAAAAAAATATATATATGTTAAATGTATACAAAATAATAATATTTAAATGGTTTATATTATAAAGTGTTTACCATTAGTTTCACTATCTTGTGACATTTCTTCATGTGGGAAATTGTCCTCTAGCCATTCTAGAGTACTAGACATTTCTGTGAGAAAAAAAAAGAAAAGATAATATATTTTTTAATCTAATACAGAAAGTTTATAAATATATGAGTAACATGAAGTACACTTACTATTTCTGGTAAGATAAGTCCTATGTATTCAGTGGGTCTGGTCTTGTTCTCAGTTCTGTTGTGTCTGTGAGGTAATTATGTTGGAAGCCAATTTATGTTCTTGTGGTATATTCCATTTCAGAACATATTGTATTTAAATGAATGGTTAGTGTGTTACATATATGGGTTACATTTCTTATGTATTACTATATACAATGTGTTTGTGTGCTGCTTTTTGAATTTGTTAAATGTTCTTATATTATGATATAACAATCAAACATACCCCCCTAAAGTTTTTAGGAAGTGGTACTGTTCTCCGAACATGTCCGCGAACATTAAATAATTTCGCGGACATCAAGTTCATAAGAAGAGATCTAGTCAGTTCCATATGACATGTATATAAAGTCAAAGTCATTATTGTTAAGTTTTGCTACTAAAAACCTATGAAATTCTGTGAAAAAACTTTGTTAAAGGGACGTTATGGTTAAGTTGCGCTACTAAAAACCTATGAAATTCAGTGAAAAAAACTTTGTTAAAGGGACGTTATGGTTAATTTGCGCTACTAAATCAGTGATGTCATCAATGACATTTGTGATGTCATCTTTGATGTCCTGGGTGTTAGTCTTAGCAGAGCACGGTGGTGGCGCGAGTTATGGTTGGTTAGCTTACCATAACTGGCGAATTTCAAGGGTTTTTCGGTTTTACTTGGAACCATAACGTCCCTTTAACAAGTTTTTTCACTGATTTTCATAGGTTTTTAGTAGCGCAACTTAACCATAACGTCCCTTTAACACATTTTTTTTCACTGATATATATATATATATATCATTAAAAACCTTTGTTAAAGGGATGTTATGGTTCCAAGTAAAACCGAAAAACCCTTGAAATTCACCAGTTATGGTAAGCTAGGCAACCATAACTCGTGCCACCACTGTGCACTGATAAGACTAACACCCAGGACATCAAAGATGACATCACAAATGTCATTGATGACATCACTATGTGTCAACAACAATAACATACTACCATTCTATAAGTAGTATTTGAACTCGCACTATATATTTATGTTACTAACCCTCACTTGACTGTGCAGTATAAAACAGTTCCTAACTCTTTTGTTTGCCCAATAGGGCTCAAATGTGTGTTTTTTTAAGGTTCAATTGTGTTTTTGTGAACCTACAGATTTTAGATGTGTGTCTAAACGTATGAATAAATTGAATTATCCCAAAAATTATTTCCAAACCAGTCTATGACCTCCAATAACTAGTATTTGTACACACTAGCTACCTGCTTCTCTAGGCTTACCTTTTTACACGGTTGAAGAGGGGAACTGTTGACTCCTTCTTTTTCCCTTATGTTAACTGCCTTCTTGAGTCAAGCCACCCTATAACAAAAGAGAAGGACCCTTTTCTTGCCCTATCTTTACCTTGCTCACCCACAAGTGCCAGTCTAATCTGTCCCCTGCGTACCTTGCCAACCACTTAATACCCCACTCCTCATCCCGCCCGCTGAGATCAGCCCAAGCCCACACCTTATCCACGCCCAGGTTTAAGCTGCAAAAAGCAGGCGGGTCTAGCTTCTCAGTCTTTGCGGCCAAATTATGGAATACACTTCCCAACCCACTCAGAGCCGAACAGTGTTACCACTCATTCAAGAGTAAAGCAAAAACTTGGCTCTTTGCACAGGACCATGCTCCCACATGCATTTAACTTAGGTCACCGCGTACGTTTACTACATAACATCTGTATCCCACTGTAAATATGTGCACAGTCTGCTCACCTACTTTTGTACTTATCTTGTATTTTCCTGCTACCTTATCATATCAACATCAAGAGTGTATTGTATGCAATTTTTTACCTGTATACCTGTAAATTCCATCCTGTACATACAGCGGCATCAGCCACCTTGCACTGTTTTGTTTTCTGTAACCTCGTACTTTGAAGAAATGCGCCCAGATGCCTTTGGCCAGGTGCGCAATACTAATAAATAAATAAACTAAACTAAACTTGGACTGGTCAGCACCCACCAGTTCATCTGTCCTTGGCAAGGGATGGGCATCGGTCTTGGTGACTGCATTTAATGCCCTATAGTCCACGCAGAATCTGAGTTCCATAGGTCCTGCCTTTGGTGCTAACACACCTGGGCTAGCCCATGGAATTGTGGAAGTTTCAATCACTCCAAGGTCGCACATCTTATTTACCTCTTTGCTTTTAACAGGTAAACTATCACTAGTGTCTATATCATGCTGGCCCCAAGGGGTCAAGCCTGGTGTAAGTGAAAACAGAAGGCCAAAGTGAGTTAGCAAAGCTTTGCACTCCTCCTGTTGCTGCATTGTCAGATTAGTAGAGAGTTTTAACCCTTCTACTGACCCATCTGAAGGGTGTTCCCTTAGAACAGGGGTGCACAACTGATTTTGACAGAGGGCCAAAAGTACCTTACATGAGGGCAATAGTGGGCCGAAAAGTAAATGTGGGCGGGGCGGTAGGCGGGGCATGGCAGGAGGCTTTTTAAACCCCCAATTTGTACTAAACACATGGAAAAATAATGTTTTTGAGGGGTAACGATTTTTATTTGCATTTCAAACTTACATTTTGTACTACACATTTTCCATTGTTATAATTTATTTCTATTTAGTTATTGTATCTCGCCTGTTTAATTAACTTATATATATTTTATTGACCCTAGATACACTATGCCCCATGGCCCCCTCACCCCAACCAAACACTATGCCCCATGTCCCTCACCCCCAACCAAACACTATGCCCCATGGCCCCCTCACCCGCAACCAAACACTATGCCCCATGGCCCCCTCACCCCCAACCAAACACTATGCCCCATGGCCCCCTCACCCCCAACCAAACACTATGCCCCATGTCCCTCACCCCAACCAAACACTATGCCCCATGGCCCCCTCACCCCCAACCAAACACTATGCCCCATGACCCCCTCACCCCCAACCAAACACTATGCCCCATGGCCCCCTAACCCCCAACCAAACACTATGCCCCATGGCCCCCTCACCCCCAACCAAACACTATGCCCCATGTCCCTCACCCCAACCAAACACTATGCCCCATGGCCCCCTCACCCCCAACCAAACACTATGCCCCATGACCCCCTCACCCCCAACCAAACACTATGCCCCATGACCCCCTCACCCCCAACCAAACACTATGCCCCATGGCCCCCTCACCCCCAACCAAACACTATGCCCCATGGCCCCCTCACCCCCACCAAACACTATGCCCCATGGCCCCCTCACCCCAACCAAACACTATGCCCCATGGCCCCCTCACCCCCAACCAAACACTATGCCCCATGGCCCCCTCACCCCCAACCAAACACTATGCCCCATGGCCCCCTCACCCCCAACCAAACACTATGCCCCATGGCCCTCACCCCCAACCAAACACTATGCCCCATGTCCCTCACCCCCAACCAAACACTATGCCCCATGGCCCCCTCACCCCCAACCAAACACTATGCTCCATGGCCCCCTCACCCCCAACCAAACACTATGCCCCATGTCCCTCACCCCAACCAAACACTATGCCCCATGGCCCCCTCATCCCCAACCAAACACTATGCCCCATGGCCCCCTCACCCCAACCAAACACTATGCCCCATGGCCCCCTCACCCCCAACCAAACATTATGCCCCATGGCCCCCTCACCCCCAACCAAACACAATGCCCCATGGCCCCCTCACCCCAACCAAACACTATGCCCCATGTCCCTCTCACCCCCAACCAAACACTATGCCCCATGTCCCTCACCCTCAACCAAACACTATGCCCCATGGCCCCCTCACCCCCAACCAAACCACCCAACTCAGCACACACACAAACATGCACCCATACAGACCCGAACCCCCCACCCCAGCACACAAACATGCACCCATACAGACCCGAACACCCCACCCCCCAACTCAGCACACACACAAACATGCACCCATACAGACCCGAACCCCCCACCCCCCAACTCAGCACACACACAAACATGCACCCATACAGACCCAAACCCCCCACCTCCCAACTCAGCACACACACAATCATGCACCCATACAGACCCGAACCCCCACCCCCCAAATCAGCACACACAAACATGCACCCATACAGACCCGAACCCCCCACCCCCCAACTCCAAACCCCCACCCCCAACTCAGCACACACACACTCAAGCATGCACCCATACAGACCCGAACCCCCCACCCCCCCAACTCAGCACACACACAAACATGCACCCATACAGACCCGAACCCCCCACCCCCCAAATCAGCAAACTCTCAAACAAGCACCCATACAGACCCGAACCCCCACCCCCCAACTCAGCACACAAAAAACATTCAAATCAAAACATTCATACACATCCGACAACCCCCCACCCCCGCATCTCAACATACACACAAAATACATTCAAATACAAACATTCACACACCGCCCCACATCTCAACATACACACAAAATACATTCAAATACAAACATTCACACCCCCCCCACATCTCAACATACACACAAAATACATTCAAATACATTCATACACATCCGACACACCCCCCCACCCCCACATCTCAACATACACACAAAATACATTCAAACACAAACATTCATACACATCCGACACACCCCCCACCCCCGCATCTCAACATACACACAAAATACATTCAAATACAAACATTCATACACATCCGACACACCCCCCACCCCCGCATCTCAACATACACACAAAATACATTCAAACACAAACATACATACACATCTGACACACCCCCCCACCCCCGCATTTCAACATACACACAAAATACATTCAAACACAAACATTCATACACATCCGACACACCCCCACCCCCGCATCTCAACATACACACAAAATACATTCAAACACAAACATTCATACACATCCGACACACCCCCCCGCCCCCGCATCTCAACATACACACAAAATACATTCAAATACAAACATTCATACACATCCGACACCCCCCCACCCCCGCATCTCAACATACACACAAAATACATTCAAACACAAACATTCATACACATCCGACACACCCCCCCGCCCCCGCATCTCAACATACACACAAAATACATTCAAACACAAACATTCATACACATCCGACACCCCCCCCACCCCCGCATCTCAACATACACACAAAATACATTCAAACACAAACATTCATACACATCCGACACCCCTCCACCCCCGCATCTCAACATACACACAAAATACATTCAAATACAAACATTCATACACATCCGACACCCCCCACCCCCGCATCTCAACATACACACAAAATACATTCAAACACAAACATTCATACACATCTGACACATCCCCCCACCCCCGCATCTCAACTTACACACAAAATACATTCAAACACAAACATTCATACACATCCGACACACCCCCCACCCCCGCATCTCAACATACACACAAAATACATTCAAACACAAACATTCATACACATCCGACACACCCCCCCACCCCCGCATCTCAACTTACACACAAAATACATTCAAATACAAACATTCATACACATCCGACATACCCCCCCACCCCCGCATCTCAACATACACACAAAATACATTCAAACACAAACATTCATACACATCCGACACACCCCCCCACCCCCACATCTCAACATACACACAAAATACATTCAAACACAAACATTCATACACATCCGACACACCCCCCCACCCCCACAACTCAACATACACACAAAATACATTCAAACACAAACATTCATACACATCCGACACACCCCCCTACCCCCGCATCTCAACATACACACAAAATACATTCAAACACAAACATTCATACACATCCGACACACCCCCCCACCCCCACATCTCAACATACACACAAAATACATTCAAACACAAACATTCATACACATCCGACACACCCCCCCACCCCCGCATCTCAACATACACACAAAATACATTCAAACACAAACATTCATACACATCCGACACACCCCCCCACCCCCGCATCTCAACATACACACAAAATACATTCAAACACAAACATTCATACACATCCGACACACCCCCCTACCCCCGCATCTCAACATACACACAAAATACATTCAAATACAAACATTCATACACATCCGACACACCCCCGCATCTCAATTTACACACAAAATACATTCAAACACAAACATTCATACACATCCGACACACCCCCCACCCCCGCATCTCAACATACACACAAAATACATTAAAATACAAACATTCATACACATCCGACACCCCCCTTACCCCCACATCTCAACATACACACAAAATACATTCAAATACAAACATTCACACACATCCGACACACCCCCCACCCCCGTATCTCAGCATACACACAAAATACATTCAAACACAAACATTCATACACATCCGACACACCCCCCCACCACCGCATCTCAACAAACACACAAAATACATTCAAACACAAACATTCATACACATCCGACACACCCCCCAACCCCCGCATCTCAACTTACACACAAAATACATTCAAACACAAACATTCATACACAACCTACACACCCCCCACCCCCGCATCTCAACATACACACAAAATACATTCAAATACAAACATTCACACACATCCGACACACCCCCCCACCCTAGCATCTCAGCATACACACAAAATACATTCAAACACAAACATTCATACACATCCGACACACCCCCCCACCACCGCATCTCAACATACACACAAAATACATTCAAACACAAACATTCATACACATCCGACACACCCCCCCACCCCTGCATCTCAACTTACACACAAAATACATTCAAATACAAACATTCATACACATCCGACACACCCCCCACCCCCGCATCTCAACATACACACAAAATACATTCAAATACAAACATTCATACACATCCGACACACCCCCCCACCCCGCATCTCAACTTACACACAAAATACATTCAAACACAAACATTCATACACATCCGACACACCCCCCCACCCCCGCATCTCAACCTACACACAAAATACATTCAAATACCCCCCCCCAATAAAGCAAAACAAACCCGACACACAAACACAAACAGAGCACTTACCGGAGACGTGCTGGAAGGCAGGCAGGTAAGCTGGAACGCTGGAATCGCACTACGACTGGCGTGGTCCAAGGCAGAAATGCCTTCCGGCATCAAGCCTTATGGACCACGCCAGCCGTAGTGCTGGCCCTCCATTGGTGCACCACACACGCATTACGTGGCTCGCAGGAGCGACGTGATGCGTGTGTGTGCTGAGCCAATGAGGGCCAGTGTTTTCACCGGCCCGGAAGACAACAAAGACTTTCCTAATGGAGGGCGGCCGCGGGCCGCCCTCCATTAGGAAAGTCTTTGTGCCTCGCGGGCCGGTCAAAGGGGCATGGCGGGCCGCAACTGGCCCGCGGGCCGTATGTTGTGCACCCATGCCTTAGAAGATCTGGGAGAGGCTCACTTTCTTCTTCTTCTTGATCAGAAGTTAAGAGCAAAGCTCATATCTCTGGTCTAGAAACATAAGAATTCAGATGGTTAGAATGAAAGACCTTGGGTGCCTCCTTGTGGTTGCCCAAGTCTACCAAATAATTTACCTCTCCATGTTTTCCTACAACTTTGAAGGGTCCTGCCATTTGTGCTTTAAGACTCTCTGTCTTACTGGGACCATGGGCCTCATTACGGGTTCCGCAGTAACCGTGCCAGTGCAACCGGCGGGTTGCTGCCGGACCCATAAAAAAAATGACTGCCGCCTGACTTCCCGGTGCCACTGGGCTATTCCAAGTCTGGTGGCCGGGAAGACAGGCTCCAGAAATTTTGTTAGTCCCCATTCCCATGGAGTCACATACAACTCCATGGGAATGGGGATGCGGGAACACCAGCACTGTTAACAACAGTACCAGTGCTCCTGTGACAACTCTGCAAGTGGGTGCCATCCCGCCCAGCAGGTCTGACCCTGGCGGGCATGACAGCACCCTCCCGCAGAGTTGTAGTTTGCCGGTCCAGAAAAACAGTGCCGGTAGGCTTACCAGCACCATTGTTTCCGGACTGGAACAATTGTAATGAGGCCCCATGATGAGAACTTGTTGGTCTGGAGTGAACTCCACCATGTTTGCCTCTGGTCATGCCAATGCTTAAACAGAGCTTGACAAGCTTTAACATTCTCAGTAGCCTCTGTCACCATGAGTGCCATTCTCTGTCTGAGGCCAAGCACATAGTCAGTAATCCTTGCTGGCTTGAGGGAAGGAGCACTCTCCAGACCCTCTTTAATCACGGGCAAAGGGCCTCTGACTGGATGATCGTAAATTACCTCAAAGGGGATAAAGCCCACTCCAGCTTAAGGAACTTCTCTGTAGGCAAATAAAAGGCATGGCAGAAGAAGGTCCCACTTTCTTTTAAGTAGTTCTTCCAAAGCTCCAATCATGCTCTTCATGGTTCTATAAAACCTATCTATCAATCCATTTGTCTGAGGGTGATAGGCAGTTGTGAACTTGTGGGTGACCCCACAGGTTTTCCACATGGCTTGCATGTAGTGGGAAATACAATTTGACGCCTTGTCGATACAACCTCCTTAGGAAATCCTACTCTGGTAAAAATACAAAGTAGGGCCTTAGCCACTTCTTGAGCAGTAACAGTTATCATCGGAATAGCTTCAGGGTACCTGGTGGCATGGTCCACCACAACCAATATAAATTGGTTGAAGATGTTGGAAGGTCTAGGGGAAAAAACAATGTCAATCCCACCCTCTGAAAAGGAACTCCCACAACTTGGAGAGGCACTAAGGGTGCCACATTCTTGGCTCCACTCTTGCCAGATAACTGGCAGGTGTGACAACTCCTACAGTGTTGTTCAATCTCTGCACCCATCTTGGGCCAGTAAAAGTACAATGAAATCCTCTCCTTTGTCCTATTAGAGCCTAAGTGACCAGCCAGGGGGACTTTATGTGCTAACTATTGGAATTTGGGTCTCAATTCCTGAGGTACCACCATTCACCTTAGGTCTCCTGAAATAGACTCCATAGGCTCACCGTATAGAAGTCCATCTTCCCAGTAAAGCCTATGCTTCCCAGGATCTTGCCCTTCACTCTGGGAAGCGGCCTGCTGATGCAGACCTTCTACAGTGTGATCCTCACTTTGTCCCCTACTGATGTCTGTCCTTGGGGGTGCTTCTGCAAGTAAAGTCTGCAGCTCAGGATGGTCTCTTGGATCCAGATCTTCTAGACAAGGTTGAATATCCTCCTCCTCTGACTCATCAGAAGAGGGTTCTTCTGGGGATTCATTTGGCACCAACTCACCCTCAGCTGGTGGTGGGGTCACAGGGGTAACACCTAGATTTTCAACAAGGACCTTTTTCCTAGTGTAGGTTTGGGGCTTGGGGCCCTTCTTTCCTTTAGAGGCTCTAGGTTTCCCCTTGGTCTCAGATGGACAATCCTTTAAGGTTGCCTCTCTGGCTTTCCTTGTCAACTCCCTTCTCTTCTTAGAGGGGGGTTTGGGTGTGCTGGAGACTTCACCTAAGGCCTAATGTCAAAATTACCAGTGCCTGATTTCCTGTCCGCCGGACTTGGAATAGCCTAGTGGCACTGGGAAGTCAGACACTGTAATTCATTCCGAGTCCAGTGGCAACCCGACGGTAGCAACGGCAGGATTACTGCCGGACTCGGAATGATGTCCATGGTCATTTATTTTCACAGAGATGATAAAAATGTAAATAGTTTTTTGTCCTCACAGATATCTAAAAACACAGTGTTAAAGTACAAAAAGTAAAGACCTCCAAAAACTACATGTGTTCTAACAAAACTACTACACACAAAAAACTGTCATAAGTCTTAAAAGAGATACAAAAAAAATGGGTATCTGTTACATTATCACAGCATTCATATTGGCAATCTAGCTTTGGTTGTGATCTCTACCACTTAAGTAGCACACATTGTGGAGAAGAACCAATTCCAATTCAAATGTTTTATTTCGACACAAAGTCATAAATGCCACAATACATAAAACAATTCATCAGCATAAAACAAAAAGATCAGTTGATCAGGTCAAGGCTCATCATAACAGTAATTAAAACACAGTACGTGCCTCTGTCCTAAGCCAGCCACCAGTTAACAAATAAGAAGCAGAGCTACAGGAGGGCTCTCATTTTCTTTGCACGAATCCTCCATACCCACTTAAGGTATATACTGGTTGCAAAGACTGCAGGAACATCAGAAGAGTCCAGCACATGTTCATAACCCCACTTATAGTCCTGCAGCTACGGCTTACAAAAAGAGGATTAATAATGCATTCCCTCAGCGCTTTGGTAACAGGACATAACAATATTAAATGGGGGAGATCCTCATCTGAGTCACCACATAAAATACACTTAGCAGATACTCCAGAGTTCTATTTGTGTAATAATACTGCATTTGGTAAAATTCCTAAACTGAACTTTATATACTTAGACTTCTCGTTTTTAGGAGTAATGTAGTTCAAGTAGTCTTCACAGACCACATCTTTTTTTATAATGAGGTAGCGGGCCAGGGTTCCGAGGCCTGAGCTTTCAGATCTATGTCCCGGCCCTCTTTGATCAACATGACCCTTTTCACCACAAACTTGGACCTGGAATCCATGCCATTTGGATTCGACCAGAGATCCCTAAACCCAAGCATCCCCAGCAGACTTTTATCATGGGTTGCCCATTTCAGAGAGGTGCCCCCTTGCTGCGACAAGACATCCATCATCGCTTCTCTGTATTTTGAAAGCTCTACACTTGTCCACAGGTGGACCAAATAAAACACTGGGCGCAACTGACAAATAGTTTCTATTCCCTGAAAGCCAGTTTCTAGCAAGACCGGTACATTTGAGGCAGTACTTGGATGCCCAAGAAACTTTTCAAGAATGTATGCCCCGCCAACGCCAAACTGTTAACATTAGATAGGCCCCACAATTCCATCCCATACAATGCTGCTTGCCTTGCTTGGGCTTTATATGCCTCCAGTGACACTACGACAGCTCTGTTGCCACATTCATGAGTGAACCTGGCAAGGGCATCACCACACATTGTGGGGGAATAGTCATCTGGTAAGGGGGTAAACACCCTTGCTTTTTGGATGTTTTTTAAATAATAAAACAGAGTCTGTAATTCCATCTCAAAAAGGCTGGTCTGCTGATCAGACTCACCTTTCAGTAAACTCCATGCCAAAAGCATAGAGTACACCTGTGCCCTGCAGCATCAATATCCTGATCTGCAGCACCTGCTCTTCCGTAGCACAAAGGAGGTACAGAAGTCACAGGTGTCCTATTTGACAGCTGTTGTGACAGCAAAGTCACCACAGTGCAGATGCTACAATTAAATCTATATCTATGTTCCAAATATTACGATAAACTCTCACTGGTGGCAGGATAATCTGGAAACACATGCTATGCCTACGTTTTTTCTGCATTGGGTGATGGTTTATCTAATAATTAAAATCCACATCTGATTTGTAGCATACTAGTGTCCTCCTTGTGAGCACAGACAGCTTGGGAGGCTATGTGGATTTCAGACACGTGACTGGCAGCATTTCAGTCAATCGGACAATGGACAAGATGCATGCCTCAATTGACTCTCTGGGAGGAAATGTAACACCTTTTTTGTCAGACCTGGGATCTCGCAGCTTGAGATATCCATGCACCCTGGCATCAAAGAGTTAATTCCATAACAAAGGTCTGCCTCACAAAAGGGTGTGAAACACCAAAGGGCTTTTGAAGTGCACGGTTAGAGAAGAGGGTTGGTTTATACAAACAGGCAGGGCAGAGCATAAGCAAGAAGTGGTTCCACTATCATGAATTTCTGTGGGCTTCTTTTTCCTTCCTGTCCTGCCGTCACGCATCCTAAACAAAAAAGAACTTTGGGTATGCTGCAGGAAGTCATCCAAAACAGAATCTTGAAGCGGTTGTCTGGCTTCCCCTCGGGAAATGCCCATCTGTGCTTTATGCCTGGAGTTGAGGGTCCCTAAATTTGGAACACAAGCAAAAATTAGACTTAGGCCCTCATTACAAGTCAGGCGTTAAGGGTTTAATGGAGCCGTCGGCGCCGTTAACCCTTAACGCCTGATTCACACTTTAACGCCTGCTTTTTGCAGGCGTTAAAGTCCAAGGCGCTAAGCGACCTTCGTGCTAATTACGGCACCGTAATTTACGGTGCCGTAATTAGCGCCTTCCCCATCCCCATTATGCCCTATGGGGCAAAAATGGGAATGGGGAAGGGCAAATGGTGAATGGGGAATTACCGCCCCACTCACCTTGGAATGGGGCGGTAATTCCGCCATCCACCATGGCGGAATCCGTCATGGACCATGGTGCTAATAGCACCATGGTCCACCGCCTGACTTGTAATGAGGGCCTTGGTAGTTTCTTTTTGAAGGTGTTGCAGGCTGAACCCAAGAACACAAACATGCAACATATGTTGGTGGAAATGGCAAAAGCAACCCCCTGTTTGAAATGTCAGTGGTTCCATGAAGTCCTTAAAGTTCTGAGGAAGGGAGGTATTGTGTCAGTGAATATGGTGAGATATTCAAGTCTGGCAGTCTTGACATCCCCTATTAAAAGGGGTGTATTAAGCGAGGACCAGGTTGAGCATTGGAGTGCAGCACATTTTTTGGGATCCTTGAGCCTGTTGTCCTCTTTGAGATGCAGCCTAGCGTTGGGTGGGGGTGTGGGTACAATTTCCTCCCCCAACTGTAGGCGCCTTTTTTTCTGACACAATTAAATACAAAGCCCCTGGTGGCCCGTACCAAATACAGAAAGGTAGACCCAGCGAACTGCAGCATGTGTGGGCTGACAGCAATGCAGGATCTCTGTCATTTCCGGCTAATTTGTAATTGGTATCTGGATTTGAGAAGGGACCTGTTAAGGCCCTTTTTCTTCAAAAATTATATTCGGGATTGGAAGGGGGACATGTATTTTATTTGGAAGTGTAAGGACATGGATTTTATTTTAAATGTGTGCAGCTACGTGAGACTGGCTTTGATTTGATGGGCAGGAAAACTGTTAATTTAGTATTTTTCATTAAGGTTGTAGGGGGAGTGTTGTGTTTGGGGTTGTTGAGGGCTGTTTTTAATTCTTCAGGCCTGGGTGCTATTAATGTTAGTTTGATGTTGCTGCTTGCTCTTACTGTTTTTAGTGTTTGTAAATTGTTAATAGAGAAATCTGAGTTATTAAAATATTCATATGCTGCAGAAAGGCACAAGTCACTTGTTATCGTAACAAGGATTACACCCTTAAAAGCAGGCTTGTTTTGACCAATACCCTGTTGCTTGTTGCCTTTATAAGGAAGCAGTCACCCCCCTTTTTATTGGATTCATTCCTGAACTACAAGAAGAATTCATGTGGCTCTCTTTTGGGAATACTTACCTCTCCAAAGCTCTCAGCTATTGAGGTGAAGAAGGAGTGCTCCAAGGCAGTGGCAAGCTCTGCTCCATCCCCATCCCCAGGGAATGTTGGCAATGAACTGCTGTTGGAGCAAGACCTGCTTCTGCCAACACCACCACTACCCAGGAATTCAGTGGAGGTGATTGACCCATTCAGGTGTTATCCAGCATCCCCTGTGTTGGGAGACCAAAAACAAGGATTCATCTTGTCCCTGAGCCCCAGGTTTTGGACTCACATCAACTGAAGAAACAGAGTAGCTGGTCTTCAGCCTTTCTACTACATTGAACCATATTAAACCATCTTTGACCACGTTCCAAAGCATTTCACACAAAATAACCCATGGTGCTGTCTCTGGCACGTCTTCGGACTTCTTTAAACCACTGTGCTGCTCCTCGAGCTAGTTTGCTGCTGCAGTATGACAGCTGAGCACGTC
Source organism: Ambystoma mexicanum (assembly GCF_040938575.1). NCBI lineage: Eukaryota > Metazoa > Chordata > Amphibia > Caudata > Ambystomatidae > Ambystoma > Ambystoma mexicanum. Next base: position 270,339,751 of record NC_090938.1, read on the forward strand.
GATTGGCCTGGCTCAAACAAGAAGCATGCATCTGATGAATGCTTTGACCCACAGCATTTCTAACAGCACATTGAACCGCCAGCATTTTCCTCACTAACTCAAGTTCTAATGCAAACAATCATTAGTGTCAACTTTGGCCAGCACACTTCAAACACTGCATTGAACCGCATTGAACCGCAATAAGCTTCAGTTTGAACTCAACTCAATGCCTGCCCCCTGTCTCGATCACTGCAACTCACTACATCAAACCTGGTTTGGCCCACCCACACAAAGGCAAAAAGCTTGGTTCTATTCTGTTGAACCACCAACAACTAAAAAGGTACCATTGGAAGGCCCAAGGCCCCCTAGTACACTGGTTCTGTGACCCTAGAGCCCGGGTAAGCCCCCCTTTGCACCTTTTCCCATATGACATTTCCTTTTTACCAAAACTGATGTTATTTATTGCCTTATCCTCCCTGCTAATTATACTGAGTGCTTGCACCATTGCATTCAGCATTTCACTGTCTTACTTTACAAGGGTTTTCCAGTACCGTTCGTTTCTATTGTATATTGATGTGTTTATAGAACCTTGATTGGGCATGCCTTTATTTTGTATTGTTGTATTATTGCTATTAGGGATGCTACTGTCGCACATTCCCTCCTGTCGTAAGAGTATAGCTTACCCTCTGCCAAAATTACCACAAAAGGCAAAGGAGGTACATCTCTTATCTGTTCCTGTTTTGCCTTTATGATTGGACTCAGGGTTATTTTGTAAAATTCAGAGAGCTGAGTAGGCAGTTTAGCCACTACCCTTGTATTTCAGTGAGTAAGTAGTCATTTCATCGCACACATGTACTGCAAACCCCAGCAGTGTACAATTCAAGGGTGAAAGGTAGTTTCCAGGCACCCTCTGGGTGGTCTACCTAAGGAGAGGTGGAGTTACAAATCCCAGGTGCATAGAAGAGTGCAAACTCTCCATATCCGTAATTGAAAATCCCTTAAAAGACTTTTGAATTTGAATTTGAATTTATTTGTAAAGCACATATCCTCCTTACAGAGAGGAACCAGAATGACTGAACTGCAGCCGGGCATCAATTTTGCAGGGTTTTTGCAACTCTGTATAGAAAATAGAAATTAAATCAGTTAATGAAAGAGTTTTAAGGTTTTTTTGATATAATAAGTAAGAGTTGAACTGGAGTCCTCCAGCCCTTTAAGATGAGTTAGCAATACCCTTGAGATGGATGGGGATGCAGAAATTAGTCAAAAATCAATAATTGAAACAACTCAGGTAGTTGGCAAAAGGATAACTGTTTTAATATCAATTATCTAAAACAGGGAGTACAACATACATCAACAACGTCTCAGTGTAAGATCTCTCAATGCATCTAAAAAAAAGCATTCTTTTAAAGCAACAAAGCATCATAGGTGATTTCAACCTATGTATTACTAACGTCATCCTATGTGGCAAACTACAAAAACCTATTGACAAGTGTGATTGTTTCTTGAGGAACTTCTAAGCATACGATCCATACTCGTCTACAGGAGTGAAGAATAGTGATAGGCTTTTTAACATCAGGTGGGGCAACTAAGCCCTCCCCTTAAACAGGTCACTACGAACGTCACTAAATACACAACGTCCCATTGGCTACACAAACTATAGGACCCTTAATCATGCGGCCCCCTACCATTGGTTGGCACTCTAAACTCTGTCAGTACTTTTCCACCTAAATTAGCAGCACGCAGACTGGGCTACCAAGTACTGGTTAGCTAGTCTTCAACCATAGCTTCCCACCAATTAGCCTATTCATCCATCATCACCTCAGTGGTCTGCTGTCAATTAGGGCTTTAAACTTGTCCTTGGGAGTGTTCTTTGCTCTGGAGAATTCAGGGGAGTGAAGGCACGCTCTGCCCTCATGTGTAGGTCTGACCATCATGTTCGTCCAACTTCATCCCTCCACGTGACTGAAGACCACACCACAAAATCGAGCCCTAGTGTATTAAAATTCTATTTTCTATTAGACCTCTGACGTTTTCCTTGTTTGTGTCCATGCCTGCTGAACAGGAACGTTGTTCTTTCACATGATTTTTATCCAATGTCTGCTCATCCCAGCGTGAGAAGACCTTGGCTTCTTGGCTCATTTAGTCTCGCCTTTCTGAGATTCACTTCATAATTCACTTGTTTTCTAACTGCGACACACTAGAAAAGAGGCCTTCCTTCTTTAGCCCAGCTCTGCTAGAATACCTAGTGGAAACATCCATTCTTTACTCACTTATAGATATATATATGTATATGGTGGTGCATGCTGCAATCTATTCACTACTTAGCTAGCCTCAAGAATACTTCATCTGCTTGCGTTTCTTTGCATCTGTACACGTGTAAAACAGTTTGACATCTTCATCTGTTCTGTAGCATACGTTTCTTCATCTTGATCCCAAGATGCCACTTATCTTCGATACTTTCTTGATGCATTATAGAATATCTGCATTCTCTAGTCTCTGCATCTCTTCTATGTACGTCACCTCGACTCTGCATGATGTCACCATTCGTCTTTGCCATTCATTTGCTCTGCTTCTTCTGGGATTTCATTCAAATGTCCATCATACTGTCTCATATGCAAGTATGGTTCCTCAATGGGAACCTTGCTTCCAGGATCCTCCTTGGTATTGGTATTTTCACTGGTACTGCACGTGTCTTACCCTCTGGTTCCCAACATATAGGCAAGATGGGTAAGGTGATTGAGGTGGGGGTACTTAGCTCCTTCTCTACACTCCCCCCTCTGGGCGATTAATCAACCACTCTGCCATCATCCTTCACATCTAGACATCCTTGTCTGAAGAAATGCTTTTTTGGGATCCATACCTTTATGACTCCCTTCAGGCATCCAGCTGATTTCACATGCTCATCCTTGTTCCAAGTCATGAGCATGCACTGTCCTCTTGGACTGCAAAAGATCCAACTTCCCACATCCTTCTTATGGTTCTTTGGATACAAGAACTTCGTTCCCTCAGGTGCATGGATACAGGCCTTCACAAAGTCTCTGATTTCTTCGTCTGTCAAGTCTCTGGCCTTCCATCCTGATTCAACATCGATCATGATTTTCATCCCTATGTCTTTCTTTGCTGTCTTCTTGCATTGTGTGATTATTATCTTAATCACACAAAATCTGAGCAACACCAAAACAATCTGGGCTTCAAGGAACTTGAACATGTCTGCCATCTATTGTGGAACCCAAGAGAAAAGTCATCCAAACCAGCTGTCATCAGCAATGTCTTCTACTTTGTCTATCATCTGGACGTGTAGCTTTGTCAGCATCTCTATGGCCTCTGTCAAGGTGCCATTCTCGTCATCGTGAGAAGGTATGAATGTGCAACATGATTCTCCGATTTTTGCACAAACACCTCCATCCATAGCTGTGATTATATCCAGGACGTATCTATTCTGAAGAGTCATCAGTCGTATGGCTTTCATCTCTTCTCTGATAGCATTACGGTTGTGTTGATCATCTGCAGCAATGCCCATCTGGTAATCTGCAGCCATTTGGTATTTGCTCCAACTTGGATTCTCGGCATGAAGATCAACATGAATACTGATGAAGTCTGACTGAACAGTCTGAGCTCATACGGGATAGAGTCAAAAGCTTCTCTTGACTTGGCAGAGAAATTGTTCTCCCTCTTTATTCCATTAATCAGCTCCACAGATCTCTTCTTCCTCAGGTGAGCATCTGTTTTTGGGAAACTGTCAAGGTTCAAATCACTTTTAGGAATCACCAATGGGTAACTTCATATAAGCTTTAGATCCACATGCCCAATACTGATCCATGATCACTGCTGTCCCAATGTTCATTCCTAATGCATCAAAGACACGACTACAGTTCTGATTCACTCCAACTTAACTTGTGCCATTGTTTCTGAAGCACAGCTTTGCACTCTCTAAAGGCACTATCCGCAAGGGTCCTCCTCTGTCTTTGACACAGGTCAGTAGCTTAGCAAGTTTCGCTGTAATGGCTCGCACAGCACTTGTGCATTCCAAATAGTTGATTCAGGATGATCAACTAACATCCAGGCTCTGCAGATAACCACTCCTTCTTCCCAGCCATCTGGTGATAACACTGATCCCCAAATCTGCATCTGGCCTCTGTTCTTCCAAATTTGAATGTCTTCTGCAGATTTTCCTGGACTCACAAGTCTTCTGTTTACTTCCCATCTGATTCCAGCTCCTTTCACTCTGGGCTTTACGTATCTGATCACGTGATTCCTCGTATGCACCCTATTTCTTGTCTTCGTATCTTGGACATAGTAATCTTCATCTGGATCTGTCCATTCAGTTGCCCATTTGAGATAGGCATCTCGGCCCATGAACTTGCCTCTTGTACGACAGAATGCTATGTGCTATAGACAATGTGCAGTCTGGACATCTATTTCAATAGCTATGAAGATCTCAGACTTCCCCATGCTATGAGGCTGGAGTGCACATACAAAGCATTCCTCCTTTGAGGTTCTTCTTCCCACTTCTTTCATATGCTGATAACATATGTCATTCCCCAAATGTGCAGTGCTATCCAGGTAACCATTCAGTTCATGATCATCCTCCCTAGCACTTCTCTTAGATCTTGTTTTATGAGCCTCTATAATCACCTCATGAAGTATGTCAACATAACTCTTCCTTACTGGACCAATTATAGGAACATTTGTCAGTGGACTTGGTGTTTTACATGTTCTACCTGTGTAGGTTCACTCCTAGTCAATCTCTTCCTTTGTCTCTCCTTTTGAGTCTGTTTCTGGTGCTAAGGAACAATCTCCACAACACTTTTTTCTAACAAAATATGTCTATTGACATTTGCAATAGATCCAGGGAATTTTACACCATCTACTGGAATAGGAATGACTAAATAGGGTCTTTGCTGCATTGTAGTTGCCACATCTGTACCCTTTTCTTGTATAGGAGGATACACAGGAATCTTTGCTCCACTTGAGTCTATATAGTAAGCAGTGCGTACTGTAAGTGAGAGCAGCATCACTATAAACAAGATGCAAGAGTAAATTACACACAAATAAGACAACTTGCAGCAATAGCTTTTTGCACAACGTGGACGTCTATCATTATCTGCCATTATAAAGTTGCTATTGATGCCGTCCATTTGACTTTTAAGGAAGGAAAAATAAATCTTTAACGTGCAACATCATGCACTATGTATGGAAGCTGCTGAATCAGCTCCACAAGTTCCTCGATCAGCTCCAGCTGGCTATATGATGATGAACAAAAGTTTCCAATGAAGACCACGAATTGGCCTTTTACCAGACGACATGAAGATTCTCCTTCAGCATGAAACAAAGTTCCTCAACCAGTAGACTTTTGGATCTTCTCCCTCGAAAGTCTCATTCAGTTCTCAGTGTTCTCTCTGAGTACCTGTTCACTTGTATTATGATGTCTCTCAATATTTCATTAAGCGCTGCATTGTTCCTTGGCTCTCTCAGGAAGGTTCTGACATCAGTTTGTCTCCCAACAAGATGCGTACATTCCTCAATCAGATAGTAGAACACCCAACTGACCAGTCTATGTGCATTATACAGTTATAGGGGCATTTGTGTTTTCCCCACTGTACTCAGGAAGCTGGAGAATTTGCTCAGTGATGGCTGCAAGCAATCTCCTCACGATTAGACCATTCTTAGAATCTTGCAAGCACAGATGAACGCTAGTAGTTCTCCCCACAAGCGCAGGCTAAGCGCAAAATGAACAGAAAAACTGCAATAACGATCCATGAAACGTTGGCATTGGGCACCACCATAGGCCCCTCCAAACAGAAATTCAGTGAGAAAGGAATCGGGGAACTGCTCCCTCTTGCAGTCGTCAAAAAAGAACTCCAGATCTGGCATATTTTTGTTTTTCAATCGAGGCTTAAGCATGCCTCAGTCCAATGTCAACAAACTCCTGTGGCTCAAGTACAAAATAGCTTCCCTTCACTTTTTTTAGTGACTGAAAAGAGTGTCCCGAAATAAGCCACAGTCCAATATATTCTTTATCTTTATTCAACAGATTCTGCGTCTTTCTTCCTCATCATAGACCTAGTCTGCACGTGCTGTGGTTCTTACCCGATGCTTACTTTTGATGTGGGTGTTAGGCAGAAACCTGTGCAATTCCCTTAGGGACCACTGCAAAAGGCTTAGGACTATAGGTGTTGGCAGTAAACCCAATTGGTAGCAGTCTGCACCACCCAGATTTACCTGGTAGCAGTGGCTGAGCAGTCAGACTTCTCTCAAGAAGAGTTAGACAGTATGTAGAGTATACACATTAGGTACAGAAATACAGTAGCACAAGCAAACACTGACCAGAGCTTTGGTATAAAAGTATATAATTATTTATTTAAAAACACACTTGTAAAAATACACTAACACTAATATGGCAAGCAAGTTCCAAACACAGTCACTTAGAAATATACACACTTCCCTCATTCCTTATTAGACAAGTCTTAGTTAACACCACTTATTTCCAGACAGAGGTGAGCGCTTAACTAAAGATGGCACTCCAATAAGTTATCACAAAAGGGAGGGAAAAGGCAGGAATTAGGAAAGCACACAACACAATACTTTAGAAGTACTCAGCAAGGCAGGAAAGTCAAAGTCTACTTGTGAGCAAAAAGTTCAGAGGCCCGGCTCCCTCTTAGAGAGAGTAGAACACCAATGCGCCCAAGATCACACAGTTTAAAAGGCTTGAAAAGTCTTGTAGAGAGTTTAAAAAGGAATGAGTTCAGCTCAGAAAAGTTCAGTTAGCCAGCCTAGGGCCAACCCAAGTGGTAAATTGAGGATTTAAGAGACACCCCACACAGACCGCTGCGAGGGAGGCCAGCCGGACACAGTACCTTGAAAGTGGAGAGAATCCTCCAGCGGGGGCAGTTGTTCCTGGCAGCGGGTGCAAGTCGCGGCGTCATCCAGAGGAAGAGAAGATCTCGACGTGGAGGAAAGCTGAAGGTCGTTGCACTGCCAGGGAAGAAAGCAGCCGCAGAGTTCTCCGGTTAAAAGGTACTACCCTTTTATTCGCGGTTATGGTAACATGTGGTATCCCGGTTGCCGGGGTGCTTGGCACAGGCAAGGCAGCCACGAGATGATCCGGGAAGGCGAAAAGGCGGGCAAACTGGTTATCCCCACCAGTCAAAGGAAGAAGACTCTTCGGGATGAAGATCTCCTCTGTCGTTGGAAGAAGTGGTGAGTCGGTTCAGCAGGGCTCCACCGGTAGTGTCGTCATTGCAGGTCGGCTCAGCTTCTCCCTCTTCGGATTCTTTGGTCCTGTGGCGATGTGAGGGGGAATTCTCTGTTTAGGCTGAATTTCCTAACCTAGTGAGTCCCCCAGCAGCTTTGCTGGATTTTTGGGGTTTATTTTTTTCTCCTGCCAAGAGTGAGACTCTTTTACCCTCACTCTTGGACATGATTTGAGCGTGTTTCTTTGGATCTAGAAGTGTTTAATGGGCTATGGGGTCTTTTACTCCATAGGGTTTCATGTGTTTTTGTGATATGTGTTACACAGCACCCTCAGTGCAGTGACACAGGGGTGTCTTAGTGACCCCCCAGTATAGACTCCATACCCTGGGACTGACTACTGTCTCCCAGGGCATGTAAAGTCACCATTGACTTTACTAGTCTTAAATTCTGAACAGAACCAGTACAAACCATCATATTGTGGACGTACTGGCTGGGGCAATTCAATTGCCCCAGGGTCTGTTAGTCGAGGGGGCACGTCTCCGTCCCCCCTGATCGAGTTTTGGCTGGTGGCAGTGGATACTACTTTTTATATTCAACCGCGAATATTTTCCTAAGGGATTTCCCATTGTTTTAGGCTACTATCTTTATTTAATTATTTACGGTAGCCTCGAACATACCGCCGGTTCATTTAATTAATATTAATTCTCTGGTTGGTATTTTTCGCCAAAACTTGATTCTAAAATGGCGTTTGTGTTCTCTTCTGTGACTCCAACCCAAGTCGAGCCCTTTGTTCCACTTTTTTGGCGGGCTTCTCCACAGAAGCCCTCCAAAGTGGTGCCACTATGTCTGGGGTACTTAGGAGGGGTGGAGGGGAATTTAGGCACCCTGGACTGAGTTGCCTAGGCAACTCAAGTCGCACTCCATCCTGATTGCCCCAAGTGGAGAGCCGGCCGGCTCACCACTTAGCATGTTTGAGTGACAGCTAGGCTGAGTGAATGGGGGTTTGCTGCATAAAAGCAGGGCTTTGGGGACTGGAACTTCAGAAGTCGCCACAGGACCTAAGAATCCGACGAGGGAGAAGCTGAGCCGACCTGCCACAACGCTACCACCGGTGGAGCCCTGCTGGACCGCCTCACCACTTTTCCCAACGACAGAGGAGATCTCCCGCCGGAGAGTCTTCTTCCTTTGACTGGTGGGGATAACCAGTTTCACCGTCTTTTCGCTTTCCCGAAGTACCTCATGGCCGCCTTGCCCGTGCCAAGCACCTCGGCAACTGGGATACCACGTTTTACCACGACCACGAAACCAAGGTACCACCTTTAACCGGAAAACTCTGTAGCTGGTTTCTTCCCTGGTAGTGCAACGACCTTCCTCTTTCCTCCAAGTCGAGATCTTCTCTTCCCCTGGACGACGACATAACTTGCACCCACTACCCAGAACAACTGCCACCGCTGGAGGATCCTTCCCACTTAAGGTACAGTGTCCCGCCTGGCTTCCCTTGCTACCGACTGTACGGGGTAGATTTAGCCCCCGGCTTTTGAACCTGGTTTAGCCTGGGATACCTTGGCTAAACTTTTCTAAGCCTCTCTAAACTCTTCTTGAACCCTCTGCAAACTTTCTAAGCCTAGTGTAACTGTGTGATCTTGGGTGCATTTGTGCTCTGCTCTCTCTAAGAGTGGGCCCGGCCTTTGGACTTTGGCTCACCAGTGACTTTTTGCTCTCTGCCTTGCTAACAGTGTTCCTGAATCATAGAGTGGTGTACCTATTCATATTCTGTCTTTTTCCCTCCCTTTCTCACAAACTTATTAGAGTGCAATCTAGTTAAGCGCTCACCTCTGTATGAAAATAAGTGGTGTTTTACTGTGATTTATCTAATAGGGAAAAAGGGGTGTATATATCATAATAGTAACTGTGTTTAGGATAAGTTTACAATAAGAGTGCTGGAGTGTTTCAACTGTGTGTTTTTAAATAAATAATTATATACTTTGATACCAAAGCTCTGGTCAGTGTTTGCTTGCATTATTGTATCTGAGTGCCTATTGAGTATACTTTGCATACTGCCTAACTCTTCTTGAGGGAAGTCTGACTGTTCAGCCACAGCTAGCAGGTAAATCTGGGTTGTACAGACTGCTACCAAGTGGGTTTACTGCCAACACCTGTAGTCTTAAATCTTTTGCAGTGTTCCCTAAGGGAACTGCACAGGTTTCTGCCTAACGCTGGTGTACAGCGGTGGGATTTGTATTGAGTATACACTTTGGAGTGCTTTAGGATACCTTAGTGCAACTAACCACAAAGCTTAGCACTGAAAAAGTAATCTTTCTAACATGTCAACTATAGTCAAAAGTCCCTTGCTACAAAAACTGCTGATTGTTTAAGAGTATTGTGTAAGCATAAGAACCTCCTGACTAAAGGCAAAAAAATGGAGTTAATAGAAAGGTTGTTAGCTAACCAAAGTCTGGATGATGGGTCTGAGGAACCTAACATGCCAGAAAATGTAGATAACAGTATAGAAATTGATATTGATCCAAATGTTGATAATCTTCAGGAAGAGTCAGAAGAGGAGGGTGAGGCTGCTTTGACTGTCCCCCCTAGGCCTCTGTCTGCTCTTCCTGCTGTACCTACTGGGCCTTTACCAAGTCCCACACTAAGTCCTCAATATCTCGAATTAGAGAAAATGAAACTTGAACTAGAGTTCAAGAGGCTGAATACTCTGGCTGAACAGAGACATCAGGAAATGAATCAAGAACTAAGGCTAAGGGAAATGGAGCTCAAGCATGAGCTAGAAATGAAGAAATTATCTGTTGAAAATGCTTCTCTCTCTGGCTCCTCTAGAAGTTCCAGTCCTAAAAGACCCCGGATGCCTAAAGAATTGGTTGGTATGTATGAGTCTAGGTTGGATATGTTGGATTGGTTGTCTCTGTTTGAATATAATCATGGGCTCCAGAACATCACAGGAAATGACTTGCTCACCTGGTTGTTCTCTAGGCTTCCCCCTGTTGCAACTGATGTGGTAATGGAGTTGGGGGAGGAGTATAGGAAAGAGTATGAATGTGTAAAACTAGCTTTGATAGCTAGGTTTGGGAAGACCCCTTCCCAGTATCTTAAGAGGTTTAGGACCCTCAAAAAGCATGATGGTACCCCTTGGGCTACCTGGGTGAGTGAAGGGTTGAAAAACTTAGAGGGATGGATTAAGGGTTACAAAGTGAACACTTATGAAGGTTTGAAGAATCTTTTCATGTTGGAGTCAATTTATGATGCCTGCTCTCCTGAGCTCAGACAGCACTTGGCTGATTCAAAGGAATTAGATTCCCGAAAGCTAGCTAAGGCTGCTGACTTGTGGGTTGCCAACAGGGCCACTCACAAGGATTCTGGGGTAACTCAGAAAAATGATGAGGGGAAACAGCCTAAAAAGGACTCCAAAGAGAATTCTAATACTGCAAATTCCAAAGAGGGCCCAAACAAAACCAGAAGGATAAGCCACCAGGGAAACCACAGCAGAATAGTGTCTCCTCTGGTGCCAAACCAGAGGGAGGTCAGAACAAGCCTCCATTCCAGAAGGCATTGGGAAAATGCTTTGTTTGTGGCTCTACTGACCATGTGAAAGGAGATCCCAGATGCAAGGGTAAACCTTCAGGGATCCAACTTGCCTCCTTAGCCTTCGCTCCAGAAGAGGAAGTCCCTATGGCAAGCAGAAACTTTCTACTGCTGGCTGATGAACCCATTGGAGTCTCAGCCAGTGTTTCTTTAGTCTCTCTGGGGTTGTGGGAACAACAGAATTTAGATGTGTATAATTCTATCCCAGATAATACTAAAGAGTATTATAAAGACAGTGTCCAGGTGAATGGTCAGGAGACTCCTGCCATTAGAGACACTGGGGCCAGCATAACTGTGGTGGATGATTCATTTTTCAAGGCAGAGGATATTGCTAAGGCACCCAAATGCCTCACCAAGTTAGCTGGAGGGCCTGTGCAGATGTGTCCCCAGTTACCAGTTCTCATCCAGTGTAATGACATGGCTGTAAAAATACCTGTCAGTGTACAATGTGAAGTGCCAGGTAGGGTTCTGTTGGGTAATGACCTAAAAGCTCTTGGAGTTGTGTCACATACCCTCAGACCACCTAGTAAAAGGTTACAGGAGCTCACAAAACCTGCAAGAGAAAAAACCCTGAGAGGGTTATCTCAGGAGATGATGACAGAGATCACTCCTTTACCACTGGAACAACTCACTGCAGTAACTACCAGATCAGGAGCAAAGGGGCAACCCAAGACTCCTAGGAAGAAGTCAGCAGCAAGCACTCCAGTGCTTCCAACAGTTACACCTGTAACTCCACCTCCAGCTGAGGCTGAGAGGGAGGTACAACCCTGTATGGTTGAACTAGACTCTGAAGAAGAGCTAGTGGGAGGCCAATAACTTATTGGAGATCTAGACCCTGAGGACCATCCTGAGCTGCAGTCTTTACTGGCAGAAGGTGGACCCAGCAGGGCAGCTTTCCGTAAGGGACAAAGAGAATGCCCAACTCTGGAGGGTCTCCGCCTACAGGCAGCTGCTCAGGCTGATGGGCAAGAGCCTGGGAAGTATAGGTTGCACTGGGAAGATGGCCTCTTCTACAGTGAACCAACTGAGTCTGAAGCTGGAGACTACAAACGCCTTGTAGTACCTCAAGAAAACAGACAACAGTTCTTGCACTTAGCCCACGAGATTCCTTTGGCTGGTCACTTGAGTTTCAAGAAGACCAAGGAAAGGCTCTCACTCTACTTCTACTGGCCAAAAATGGAGGCCGAAGTAGATAAGTTCTGCAAGAGCTGCCATACCTGCCAAACTTCTGGTAAGGTTGGTGCCAAGAATGTGGCACCATTAGTGCCTCTCCCAGTTGTGGGAGTCCCATTTGAGAGGGTAGGGATTGACATTGTTGGTCCCCTTGATCCCCCTACTTCCTCAGGCAACAGGTTTATCCTTGTTGTAGTAGACCATGCTACTAGATACCCTGAGGCAATACCTATGAGAACTGTTACAGCTCCGGCTGTGGCTAAGGCCCTCCTTGGTATTTTTACCAGGGTTGGGTTTCCTAAGGAAGTGATATCCGACAGGGGGTCAAACTTTATGTCCCACTACATGAAAGCCATGTGGAAAACATGTGGAGTTACTTACAAGTTCTCAACCGCCTACCACCCCCAAACCAATGGGATGGTGGAAAGATTTAACAGAATCATGAAGAGCATGATAGGTGCTTTAGAGGAACCCTTGAAAAGAAAGTGGTACCTTCTTCTGCCATGCCTTCTCTTTGCTTATAGAGAAGTCCCTCAGGAGGGAGTAGGTTATTCTCCCTTTTAACTTCTCTATGGCCATCCGGTCAGAGGTCCATTGGCCCTGATTAAGGAGGGGTTGGAAGGCGCTCCTCCCCTCAAGCCAGTCAGAGTGACTGACTATGTGATAGGTCCCCGAAGGAGAATGTCACACATGATGGCAGAAGCTAGTGATAACCTGAAAGCTGGACAAGCTTTGGTCAAGCATTGGCATGATCAAAAGGCTAACATGGTTGATTTCACTCAAGACCAGCTAGTTCTCGTTATGCTCCCAACAAGGCAGAGGGCCTTGCAAGACAAATGGATGGGACCCTTCAAAGTTGTGGGAAAACTTGGCGAGGTCAACTATCTGGTGGATCTGGGCAGACCCAGGGAAGCTCCTACAGTCTTCCACACCAACCGACTGAAAGCGTACATCTCCAGACCTGAAGTAGGAGCTTTGCTTCTAGCTTCAGCAGCAGAGGAAGAAGAGAGTGAGTCTCTCCCTGATCTCCTCAGAGGTGTACCTTTAGATGAAAAAATTGAAGGAGTCAATCTCTCTTCAGATCTGACACCTGAGCACCAAGAGGAGTGCAAATCTATGTTAAATCAGTTTGTCTCCCTGTTCTCACTCTCACTAGGCTTGACCCCTTGGGGACAGCACGAGATACTCACTGGTGACTGTCTGCCAGTCAAAAGCAGAGGATACCGAATGTCAGAAAATGTGAGAACCCATATTAAGGGGGAGGACAAGAAGATGCTTGATCTCGGGGTAATAGAACCCTCTACTAGTCCATGGTCTAGCCAAGTGGTATTAGTACCAAATGCAGGATCCAAAGACTTGAGATTCTGTGTGGACTATAGAGCTCTTAATGCAGTCACCATGACTGATGCCCACCCTTTACCCAGGACAGATGAGTTGGTGGATAAACTTGGTGCAGCCAAGTACCTCTGCACATTTGACCTTACATCAGGCTATTGGCAAATAGCCTTGACAGACCATGCCAAGGAGAAAACTGCATTTTCCACCCCAGTTGGCTTGCACCAATTTAAGGTCATGCCTTTTGGATTAAAAAATGCACCTGCTACATTCCAAAGGATGGTGAACCAAGTTCTAGCTGGGATGGAGGACTTCTGCATGGCATACTTGGATGACATTGCAGTCTTCAGCCACTCCTGGGAGGATCATGTGAACCACCTAGGACATGTTTTGCAGGCTCTTGGACAGGCCAATTTGACTATCAAGGCAAGTAAATGCCAGATAGGTCAAAGTAAGGTGGTCTACCTTGGACAAGAGGTAGGAGGTGGAGAAATAAGGCCTTTGCTCAGCAAGATTGAAGCTGTGCAAAATTGGACAACACCTACTACTCAAACCCAAGTGAGAGCCTTCCTAGGCCTCACTGGGTATTACAGGAATTTCATTGAGAACTATGGGACCATAGCTTCTCCCCTGAATGTAATCTCCTCTCCAAAATTCCCTAAAAAGGTCAAATGGAATGAGGAGTGCAATCAGGCCTTTGAAAAACTGAAGAAAGCTCTTTGCCAAGCTCCAGTATTGAGAGCTCCTGACTACCACCAAACTTTCATTGTACAAACTGATGCTTCCAATGTAGGTATAGGTGCAGTTCTAAGCCAACTGGATGAGAAGGGTAGAGAGCACCCCATTTGCTTCATCAGCCGTAAGCTGAAGGATCCTGAAACAAGGTGGGCAACAATAGAAAGAGAATGCTTTGCTATTGTGTGGGCACTGAAGAAGTTTAGGCCATACTTGTATGGTTCTACTTTTGTCATTCAGACTGACCACCAACCCTTGAGATGGTTAATGCAAATGAAGGGAGAAAATCGAAAACTATTGAGATGGTCAATCTGCTTGCAAGGGTTTGATTTCACCATTGAGCACAGGTCAGGGTGTCACCATCAAAATGCTGATGGACTCTCTAGGATGTATGTCATCGACTAGAGGTATGAGGTTCATCCAGGAGTGGATTAAATCCTCCTGTCCCTTAGTCTGGGGGGGGGCGAGTGTTAGGGAGAATTCTCTGTTTAGGCTGAATTTCCTAACCTAGTGAGTCCCCCAGCAGCTTTGCTGGATTTTTGGGGTTTATTTTTTTCTCCTGCCAAGAGTGAGACTCTTTTACCCTCACTCTTGGACATGATTTGAGTGTGTTTCTTTGGATCTAGAAATGTTTAATGGGCTATGGGGTATTTTACTCCATAGGGTTTCATGTGTTTTTGTGATATGTGTTACACAGCACCCTCAGTGCAGTGACACAGGGGTGTCTTAGTGACCCCCCAGTATAGACTCCATACCCTGGGACTGACTACTGTCTCCCAGGGCATGTAAAGTCACCATTGACTTTACTAGTCTTAAATTCTGAACAGAACCAGTACAAACCATCATATTGTGGATGTACTGGCTGGGGCAATTCGATTGCCCCAGGGTCTGTTAGTCGAGGGGGCACGTCTCCGTCCCCCCGATCGAGTTTTGGCTGGTGGCAGTGGATACTACTTTTTATATTCAAACGCGAATATTTTCCTATGGGATTTCCCATTGTTTTAGGCTACTATCTTTATTTAATTATTTACGGTAGCCTCAAACATACCGCCAGTTTATTTAATTAATATTAATTCTATGGTTGGTATTTTTTGCCAAAACTTGATTCTAAAATGGCGTTTGTGTTCTCTTCTGTGACTCCAACCCAAGTCGAGCCCTTTGTTCCACTTTTTGGCAGGCTTCTCCACAGAAGCCCTCCAAAGTGGTGCCACTATGTCTGGGGTACTTAGGAGGGGTGGAGGGGAATTTAGGCACCCTGGAGTGAGTTGCCTAGGCAACTCATGTCGCACTCCATCCTGATTGGCCCAAGTGGTGAGCCGGCCGGCTCACCACTTAGCATGTTTGAGTGACAGCTAGGCTGAGTGAATGGGGGTTTGCTGCATAAAAGCAGGGCTTTGGGGATTGGAACTTCAGAAGTCGCCACAGGACCTAAGAATCCGACGAGGGAGAAGCTGAGCCGACCTGCCACGACACCACCACCGGTGGAGCCCTGCTGGACCGCCTCACCACTTTTCCCAACGACAGAGGAGATCTCCCGCTGGAGAGTCTTCTTCCTTTGACTGGTGGGGATAACCAGTTTCACCGTCTTTTCACTTTCCCGACGTACCTCGTGGCCGCCTTGCCCGTGCCAAGCACCCCGGCAACCGGGATACCACGTTTTACCACAACCGCGAAACCAAGGTACCACCTTTAACCGGAAAACTCCGCGGCTGGTTTCTTCCCTGGTAGTGCAACGACCTTCCTCTTTCTTCCAAGTCGAGATCTTCTCTTCCCCTGGATGATGACGCAACTTGCACCCACTACCCGGAACAACCGCCACCGCTGGAGGATCCTTCCCACTTAAGGTACCGTGTCCCGCCTGGCTTCCCTTGCTACTGACTGTACGGGGTAGATTAAGCCCCCGGCTTTCGAACCTGGGTTAGCCTGGGATACCTTGGCTAAACTTTTCTAAGCCTCTCTAAACTCTTCTTGAACCCTCTGCAAGACTTTCTAAGCCTAGTGTAACTGTGTGATCTTGGGTGCATTTGTGCTCTGCTCTCTCTAAGAGTGGGCCCAGCCTTTGGACTTTGGCTCAACAGTGACTTTTTGCTCTCTGCCTTGCTAACAGTGTTCCTGAATCATAGAGTGGTGTACCTCTTCATATTCTGTCTTTTTCCCTCCCTTTCTCACAAACTTATTAGAGTGCAATCTAGTTAAGCGCTCACCTCTGTATGAAAATAAGTGGTGTTTTACTGTGATTTATCTAATAGGGAAAAAGGGGTGTATATATCATAATAGTAACTGTGTTTAGGATAAGTTTACAATAAGATTGCTGGAGTGTTTCAACTGTGTGTTTTTAAATAAATGATTATATACTTTGATACCAAAGCTCTGGTCAGTGTTTGCTTGAGTTATTGTATCTGAGTGCCTATTGAGTATACTTTGCATACTGCCTAACTCTTCTTGAGGGAAGTCTGACTGCTCAGCCACAGCTACCAGGTAAATCTGGGTGGTACAGACTGCTACCAAGTGGGTTTACTGCCAACACCTGTAGTCTTAAATCTTTTGCAGTGTTCCCTAAGGGAACTGCACAGGTTTCTGCCTAACAGGCGATGTCTGAAGTCCCAGTCCCCAAAGCCCTGCTTTTATGCAGAAAACCCCCATTCACCAGTCCTAGCTGTCAATCAAACATGCTAAGTGGTGAGCCGGGCGGCTCACCACTGGGCCAATCATACAAGAGTGCAACTTGAGTTGCCAAGGCAACTCAGTCCAGGGTGCCTAAACCCCCCTCCCACACATCCTGTAAACCCAGAGTGGCACCACTTTTGGAGGCTTCTGTGCAGAAGCCTGCCAAAAGCACAACAAAGGGCTCGACTTGGGTTTGGAGTTACAGAAGCGAACACAAACACCATTTTAAAACCGAGTCCTGGCAAAAAGACCCAACCGGGGAATAAATATTAAATAAATAACCCGGCGGTATCTTTAACATTGCACCAAAAAGTGGTGCGTTTAAAATGAATGGAAAATCCCATAGGAAATATTCTTAAGGAATATTTTGCGTGGTAACCACTGCCACCAGCCAGAAACTCGACAAGGGGGGACTGCACAGTGCCCCCTTGAAAACAGACCCAGGGGTAATTTAATTAACCCCTTCCAGTACTTCCACAATATGATGGTTTGTACTGGTTCTGTTCACAAATGTGGACTAATAAAGCCATTGGTGACTGTACATGCCCTGGGAGACAGTAGTCAGTCCCAGGGTATGGAGTCTATGTTTGGGGGTCACTATGAGACCCATGTGTTACTGCACTGAGGGTGCTGTGTAACACACATCCCAAAACACATGAAGCCCTACGGAGTAAAAGACCCCATAGCCCATAAAACACATTACAAAGTCAAAGGATATCTCAAATCATGTCTAAGAATGGGGGAAAAAGAGTCTCACTCTTAGCAGGAGAAAAAAAATAAACCCCAAAAAATCCAGCAAAGCTGCTGGGGGACTCACTAGGTTTGGGAAATTAGCCTTAACAGAGAATTCTCCCTAACAGGGGTGAGAGTGAAGGGGGTTCTCCAGCATATATTTTCACATCTCCAAGGAAAAAGCAAGCGCGTCTGCCTTGTACTTTGACTGCAGATGGTGTCACGTCCTCCACTATGAAGGGGCCGTTAAAACAAGGCTCATGCACCTTCTAATGAAGTTGCAAATTAGGACTGCATCTCCAGGGAAAAGTTTGGGAAGACAAACTTTTCAATTCCACTTGTTGTAGCATCTCCTTCTGTGTTCTGTGCTGCCCCACAACCCTTTAGCTTGAGCTGATCTGAAATGACAGAGAAACTTGCAGTCATGCATGTAAGATAATCACGTAACTCCTTTCCTAACAATTCTGCTGTTGTCCGGGCATCACTTCTAGTTCTAGACGGAGGTGTGACAGTTGTCCTCATTCACCTCCCTGTCACTGTCTCGTGGGGGGTAAGATGGTGGTCTGAACCTGTCTGATTTCTCAGCACATTCAAATCCAGTGGTAGACAATAAAACCATCCTTTCTTCAGGGTAAGCTTCAATGTGGCTATTCTCTCTTTAAGAAAGCCGTTGAGTCTCTCACAGACACTGTTTGCTTGTAGGTGATACGCTGATGAATACATGTGCACCACCGTTTTTTAGCCCGTCTGAGCCATTGCAAAAGGGGTCCAGCCCTATACAAATCAGTCAGGTAGTGCCACCAATGGTAGCAGCCAGGCCCGAACTGCTAGGCCAGGTCCCCTCTGCACGGAAACACCAGCAACCCCAGACATGTTTCGACCTTGTTGGGCCTCCTCAGTGAGGTGCAGCTTGGTTCCCCATGCCTGCTGGGCCTAGAGACCCAAGCTACTCCTCACTGATGACACCCAACAAGGCCGAAACATGTCTGGGGTTACTTGTGTTTCCATGCAGAAGGGATGTGACCTAGCAGTCCGGGCTGGACTGCCCCTTTTGGGGTGAGGCCAAGCCTGATTTGCATATGGTCTTTCCCCTTCTGTAATGGCTTGGCAGGTGAAGAACGATGGTCTGGAGGGTTGCCCAGAGCAATGCCAGTGGTTAAGATTCATTCTAAACCTTCCAGCTATCACCTCTTTGTGTTTGCTTTATACTAAGCAACAAGCTTATTTGCTCAAAGACTTCATTGACAAAATGAGGGCCATTATCTGATCTCAATACTTCACATATTCCCCATCTAGGAAACACTTCTCGTGCTAATAATGTAGCTGCACAGGGTGGTGGCTGGGTGTGCACACGGTCCAGTTTCAATCCACCTCGGAAAAGGACATACCACTACAATGATATATCTGTATCCATTGCATACTTGCAGCATGTCAACAAAGGCGATATGCAAATGCTGAAAGGGTCCACTAGGTCTTGGAATAACTCCTCTAATTGTGCGCAATGTGTGTCCAGCAGTAAACCTTTGACATACGATACAATTTAATACATAAATTGCAACGTGTTCTACTAAATTTGGAACAAACCAATCCTCTGCTATTGTTGCGGCGAGGCTCTCTCTAGTAACTTGCACAGGGTGGTGTAGCTGGTCCAATGCCACCCTTAATAAGGTACAGGCATCACCGGTTTACCAGTGCTGTCTTGTTGCCACAATGCTTCAGAGGGGTTTAAAGAACACCCTCTTCATGTCTACATGTCTTTCTCATCTTGAGGTGCGTCCCCTTGGATCTC
This sequence comes from Ambystoma mexicanum, assembly GCF_040938575.1. NCBI lineage: Eukaryota > Metazoa > Chordata > Amphibia > Caudata > Ambystomatidae > Ambystoma > Ambystoma mexicanum. Next base: position 270,358,949 of record NC_090938.1, read on the forward strand.
TGCTAGCTGAGTCCTAGACAAGTTATTATAACATTCAGACACACTCATCATCACTACCATACTTTCATTCACATCAGACGTATCAAATGACATGATAGTTTCTGAACATGCAATTCGCTTGGCTTCCTCGTCTACTTTTTGATTTCCACTTGAGATAAAATCTGCTCTCTTAGTATGTGCTGCCCATTTAACTACTGCAATGGCTACTGGGAGCTGTAGTGCTTTAATGAGTCTGTACAATAAGGCTGCGTGCACTGAGGTAGCCCCTCCTTTTCCAACATGCTAGGCCTGCGTGCACTGTCGATGTCACATAGGTAGAGTCACTGTACATGGTTACTTCCTATCTGCGTGTCTCTTGAGCGCAATAATCAGCGTCACTAATTCTGCAGCCTGTGCCAAAAACTCAGACGGTAGCCCTGCCCTTATCAACACTTCAAACTCTCCATTGGCCGTGTGCTTTGCCACAGCGGCACCTGTATATCTTTGTCCATAATTTTGATTGATTCTCAAAGACCGTCAAAAAAAATCTCCCTAGCTACCAACGCATTTTCCTTCACCATCGAGAATTCATCGTAGAATTCCTCATAGTTCGAGCAATCATGTGCATGCTCGTCCTCTGCCAGTGGTTCTGCTACAAACATGGCAGGATTCACTATTCTGCATCTCACTATTTTAATTGCTGGATTCGATATGACTACCTCATAGGCAGATGCCCTTTGAGATGTCAACGTGCCTTTGGGCTTTTCCAAAATAGAAAATAATGCAGGCTCAAGAAATAACATCATAGAACATCCCATCACTATGCTAGCAGCCTTCTCAATGGCAAACGCGGCGGCTGCCAAGTATTGTTCGCACGGAAAGTGATCTCTCATTACTGGGTCTAGAATACTACTTTAATATGCAAGGGGCTTGTACCCCAATGTGGTTAGGTGCTTGAGTACAGCTGTCATAACAGTGCCATTCGTGTGCGAAAATAAGAAGAATTCCTCAGTATAATTGGGAATTCCTAAAATTGGAGCTGTGCAAATTGCCTTTTTCAACTCGTCAAACCCTTTTTCCATCTCCTCATTCCAAACAATTTTTTTCCTGATTTACCTGTGCTTTCTTTAGAGCTTGCAACACGGGCCTTGTGTATGAACTGTAATCAATGACCCATGCTCTTACATGATTACACAGTCCCAAAAATCTCTGAGTGTTCTTTATCGTGAGTGGCTTTGCTGTTTTCAAAATAGCCTCAGCTCTTTCAGGAGTAACTTTCTTTCCTTCACACAAAATGTGCTGGCCTATGTAAAGCACTTCCTCTTGACAGTATTGCAATTGCTCCTTGTCTACTTTATATCCTTTACTGCAAAAATAATCATTCACTGGATTGAATAGCTTCTGCACTCTTCCTCTAAGGTGCTACAGACCAATATGTCATCCACGTACTGCAACACTGCAATTTAAGACCATCTGGAGGCCCATATATCAACCTTGGTGCAGATTGATAAATCCAGTGTACAAGGGATTTGGTCTGTGCAGGGTTAGCTTGGATATGCAATAAATAATATGTGCAGAATTAAGGCTGTGCTGTGTTTGAATGAAGACGTGACAAGCCACAAGTGTGGAATGTGAGATCTGGTCTACTAAAGGCATTGGATTGTTTGTTTAAAATACTTTCAGAGCATGAAAACAGCACTAAGGTGTAGCTTATGTTGCTACCATTATAAGCAATCAGGATAAACAAGGTCAGGACTTTCGAGAGGGCTGGCTGATTGAATGACACATGAGGTCCCACAAAGGGCAGGAATTTCTACAGTTTATGTAGGTAGGACCTATATTCTTAGTAGGTCTCAGAAAAGGGCTTAAAAAGACTGGTTAGGAAAGGGCTGGGGCTTTTTATCTCTCTCACAGGCTCGGGAGCTGGCAGCTGTATCAGCAGAGGTTGCAGTCCCAAGTGCTCTTATCATTTGGCTGAATTCAGGAGAAGTGTTTGGCAGAAAGGCTGGTAGAGGAATCTATGGGCTCGTTCCAGGCAAAAATGATGTGGGCCAGATAAAGAGTTCTTCTGTCCGACAACTAGACTGGGGTCACGAGCAGTTCGGGACACACAAACACTTAAAGATTATTCTTTGCGAGTTCAGTTAATTTGATGAGCATGCTAATGAGTGAATGCTTAAGTGGGTAAAACATGTTTTTAGGTGTTGTACTGTACATTTTAAACATAGGCAGCTGTGTTCATGTTTATCCATGAATGCGATAACATTGAGATATGACAGAAGCTTGTACTCAGCCATGTTTATTTGCGATGTTCAAGGCCAATGTTGGCAGAACTCTGGGCGTTATCGCAAATAGAATGTTTTGAAACCCATTGCGGGAAAGGCTTAGGTTATGTTTGAAATACAACGTGGATGTTGTGCATTGTACATGTCATTCCATGTAACTTGCATATTTCTAACTTCTGATAAAGAATAACAATTTGAAAAAGGTGAATTATCCTCAGTGTACTTATTCTGTGCTCAGTTTTATTGGGTTGGCATACAGATAGTTGCAGAATGTGTGGAAAAATGCAAAGCAAAGTTAGTCACTCTAAATTGTGTTCTTATGAAAATCTCTGAATGAATGTTCATGTTTCCTTTACATGGCAAATGTATTCTGAGATGCAAGCCAGAAGGGCATGATGTGGTGTTGTAAATAAGTTAATTGTTTAGAGTGTACTAAGTCCAGTATTTGCTTACTGTTAGTGATCCCGGTATAAGAACAATTATCAGGCAGTACTATAAAGTTAGGCTCACCACTATACCAGTAAATACCACGAAATACCAGAAATACCACCAACCAAAGAAAATACCACTAACCAAACATACTGCCATAAATATCTCTTATAGCTTGGTGCGTTGCCCATGAAGCGGTAAAATAATTATTGGACTTAGCCTTGCATTATAAGGCATAACCATATTGTGCGCTCATTCTCAGAATTAAAACTCTAATCAACACAACTGTGCCGGGTACACATTTGGGGTCATTACGACCCCAGCGTTAAGGGTTTAATGGCGCCGTAAAAGTCTGCGGGTCCATTTGCGGGTCACTACTTTAACGGCTGGTCTCGACCAGCCGTTAAAGTAGTGAACCGCAAATGGACTTTGAAGGCAATAATGGTACCACAATTAGCGGTACCGTAATTGCTGCCTTCCCCATTCCCATTGAGCCTTATGGGGCAAAAATGGGAATGGGGAAGGGCCATGGTGGCACCTTGGGCCTCATTACGACCCAGGTGGGGGACCATGGTGCTAATAGCACCATGGTCCTTGCCGGTATCCGCCATGGAGAAAGGGGGAATTACCACCCCATTACAAGGTTGGCGGGGCGGTAATTCCCCCTTCCTCCATGGCCCTTCCCCATTCCCATTTTGGCCCCATAGGGCTCAATGGGAATGGGGAAGGCGCTAAGTACGGTACCGCAAATTGTGGTACCGTACTTAGCACCAAGGTCCCTTTGCGGGTCCCTACTTTAACGGCTGGTAAAACCAGCCGTTAAGGTCAGGTCCCGCAAAGGGACCACGTAATCAGGCGCTAAGTGTTTAACAGCACCGCAGCCTTTTACGGCGCCGTTAAACACTTAGCGCCTGGATCGTAATGAGGCCCATTGACTTTTACTATTGTGTCATTAGCACTAATCCCACCATGTCTCAAATTCAGGCTGAATTTTATGAGTTATCGGACAATGTTGAGGCAAAATGTTTTGCTTTTGCAAACGGGTCATCTGAAAATCTGATATAATGGAAAGGCTTGATGTATACTGAAGTTGGAAGAGAGACCCCAGAAGACATTTTTGGTAAAGCAAGCTCATCCAGACATGCCTTCTTAGGTTCTTTCAAGCATCAGAGTATAAGGATGAGAGAGATTGTATCCTTAGATTATCCGCAAAACTGTGATTTTCACTACATAAGTTCATAACATTGCGGGAAGAAGATTCTGAGGTCATTAGCAAATTCAAGTGCAGTTTGGACAATGAATGTCATCAGGTGGAGCAATTGAAAGCAGAATTAAAAAAGCAGAGAGCCAGACACGGAACTGCAAGCTAGATGTAGTGACCTTGATGCACGATTGGCTCAGAGAGAGAAACAATTTAATGAAAGTGTGGAAGAGTTAACCCATTTAAAAACAGTGTTAGATGATGTAAGGCAAGAAGGTCAGGGATAAGAATTCAGCCCTCTGTCATGAAGCAGAGCAGCTTCATGGACAGTGCAAAAACCTAGAACAGAAAATATAACATTTGAAGTCTCAGGAAAAGCAACAGTGTACCACATTCACTGCAGCTGAATGTTATCACAGTTCTAGCCAGGAAAATTGACCAGCAGCTGTCCACATGGCCAGACCTAGTTATGATCCAATATTAGAGTCTGAATCACCTGAACATACTCACACACATTCTTACCCACAAGAGAACAGGAATGAGCAACAAAATGGCACAAACCAGGTTGCATCATGCAGTACTAAATTATGAAATCTATCAAGAACTTGATTAAACCGTTCAAAAAAGGAGGCGATTGTTGCATAGAAGATCATTTGGAGGTGGTCCATGATATATTCAAAACCCTTAAGATTCTTAGGGAACAATATGGATGTTATTTTCACCTCACTCTAGATGCAGTTTCTGCTAGTATCATCCGTGGTCTCAATGAGCAGGAAAATGTGTCATGGGCAGACTTTCAGAAAGAGATTGGACACCAATTCTCACCCTATCAGTCTATACAGCAAGCCAAGAAAGTTGCGTATAGCATGGCTGCACATTAGAATGGATAATTGAACAGGCAAGCAAACAGTATGAGGTGATATTTAAACCTGAAAGAGGAGGGGCCTAGGAATAAAGAGGCAAAATCAAAGTCTAAGGTATCCACACCCACAATTATGTAGGTAAAGTCAGTAAAGATGCTGCTACAATCAGCCCAAACTCAGGCAAAGAATGAGCAGGTGTTAAAATCCATGGCGCTAAGGGACCTTGTTGTTAATTACGCCACCGTAATTTACGGTGGCGTAATTAACGCCTTCCCCACTCCCATTGCCCTATGGGGCAAAAATGGGAATGGGGAAGGGTAAATGGGGATTGGGGACTTACCGCCCCGCCAACCTCGGAATGGGGCGGTAAGTCCGCCAACCACCATGGCGTAAAAGTAGTTTACGCCATGGTGGTAAAGGTACGACCCAGGCGGTAACTTACCGCCTGGGTCGTAATGAGGCCCAATGTGTGGATCGTGAGCGGAACACAAAAAAAAATCTATTTGGGAAAGGACATCATGCACAGAATGTGTATGGTGTTATATTTTCTAAATCAAAAGGTCTGGTCCAGATAGGGTGGAGCTGCACCCACATTTGAAGACAAATCATTGTGCCTAAATGATGCCATATGTGATTCTGATGCATTTGTGTTCCTAAATTAATCCATAAAGCAGCAAGAATTTGAATGCAAATATACATTATTTAAAGGGATTGCGGATGGATCCAATCAAATCCTGGTGGACAATAAACAGGGTCGAGACATTCATTTGGAAGAAAATACAACATTAGGAATGGCAGTGCAAGGGTCTTCCTATACTGCTGATTTCAGTAACTCAGTGATAGGGAACATTCCTGAAAGCTAGGTGACTGCACATGATGAATTACCAGAATCATTGGATTCTAAGCCAAAGGGAATCTTTAAAGTTCAGTCTAGGTACCCTTATGAGCCAAGTGAAATGTTATGCTGTCATCAGGATGATTGTGTACTATTCAAATTAGGGGATTCTCAAAGAGAATAGCAGCATATTGAAGTGGAGGTTGATATTCCAAAACATTTGAGGGTAGCGTCTCTCCAAAGAGACACTGCCACATGGTTAGAGGAAAGTACAGAGGTTCCTTCTTTGGAGGACTTCCCAGAGTTTTCTAAAATGATAGAGGAGCAGATTCAAGCTGCAGATTCTTGCACAAATGAAGAAGAAAAAGACCAATTGAGGAAAATGTTTATTGAGTTCAAACAGGTTTTTGCCAAAGATGCCTACGACTGTGGGCTGACCGATTTGCATGTTGCCACACTACCAGAAGGACATGGGTGGGAGCCAGTATTTGTGCGGAAATATAGGTTTCCCCTGGCATGTCTGGAGTCACTGGCTGAAATGATCAAACATTTTGAATCTAGAGGAATCATTAGGCATATTCATAGTGCATCACATACTCCCATATTTGGTGTGCTAAAACCCAATGGCCAATGGCGTTTGTGTGCAGACTCAAGAGAATTGAACAAGAGGGTACCTGTTTCACGATGGCCGCTTCCATTTATTGATCAGGGCCTTGCACAAGTTCACGGGTCATAGGGGTGAGAGGGCAGGTCCTACATGTACAGGGACTTGAAAGGGCATCCATTGTTCAGTTGTGGTAATGTCTCCCCCTTCACATGGCATTTCACTGGTGCTGCAAGATCAGTGTGTGCTATGGCACTTGTATTCACACAGTATCCATGTCCATTGCCCTCTTTGCCTCTCCATGTACCCAGTCAGTGTGCTGTTCTGCAGGACCATGGCATTGTGGGTGGAACTCAGGCAGTGAACACAGCAGTGTGTAAGGAGGAGGTCAGGATTGCAGGTGACCTGCACATACAGGGAGCAATCTTGCATTATGTTGTGGTATACCTCTTCAGATGCCTGGGGGGCCACCAACGCCACATCGGGGCAGTGCAGAGCAGCAATCAGTTGGGCATGTGGGCTTCTGCATACAAAAAATGCCTTCATGGCATTCTCCTGTGCCGGGTGGTGGGCAGGAAGATGTCCCAGGAGATATGGCACAAGAGAGCTTCCACCACCTGCACAAGCACATTAGAAAATGCAGTGTGGAAAATGCCATGGAGTATGCCCACAGTGTGCTGGAAGTTGCAAGTTGCCAAGAAATGTAGGATCAACACAAACTTCAGCAGCTTTGGTAAGGCTGATCTTATGTTGATACTGCTCTCTGTCATTCTGAGTCAGGATGAACAGCTCAGTAATGATCTCCATTTTCAGCTGGTACAGGGTTATTAGCTGGTTGTCAGTCAAGGTCCAGGGTGAGGGCCTGACACGGGTTATATGTGCTTGCCTTGCATTGCATTGCGTCTCTTCCTCTCTGCTCCCTGTACCCCGTGCTGCTCTTCCAGCCTGTGCAGCTCAATGCGGAGCAGGAACAGCTGCATGTCCAAATTCGCAACAGCTAGTGGCAACATGGTGATGGAAAGTGTGTTTGAGGCAGGTGTGGGCCTTATGTCCGCTTCCTGAGTGGATTGGGTGCACCTGTGGCCTAATTATATTCAGCTGTATTCATTGACCTCCTCCTACCAGGTGGAGGTAACTGCACTGTGTTTTTGGTGGGATTACCACCCATTTTTGGTGGTATTTCAACTTGTAATACAGCAGAAATACCATTTTGTATCTTGACTATGATTCCACCGGGGATCATGTCATCACATGTTGGCGTTATTTCCTCTGGCGCTAATTCTGCTGGCGGAATTAGAAACGACTTCTGATTCAGCGGTATGCTAAAAGTGGCATCATTTACCATATACCACCAGACTCATAATGAGCCTGCATGGTCTTCTGCCATAGGCCCTCTAAATCAAGAACAACTCTATGGTTATGAAGGTTTTAAAAATAGTTTTGTCCAAAAGCCGGAAACGAGCTTCTGACACTGTGTTATGTTGTCATACTTGACGATATTTCTCTTTTTTATTTATTTTTTACATTACCTGATGAATTTTAAGGTCTTCGTTAAGTGATTAAAGAGCAAGTTTTTTTATATATGTAAATACCTCTGGCTGATAATTGATATTTATTGCATCTGAGAATAATCATAATACCTTGTGTGTTGTGCTGTCCAACACATGCTGATTAGTACTAAACTACTCTGGGCCATGTCTGTGAAAGGTGAGACAAGGATGCTGTGGGATCCTGGGACCCCATTTCCGACACAGTAGAAAACCACCGATCAGTACTACCTATACATGTCAGTCAAACTATCTTCCACTCGGCCTTGAGAAACAGTCTGACACTTGGTTGCTCCTGCATTAGTATTACCTGTTCTCTCTGTAAGAGGATTCAATTCAACACTACAGCTAAGTCAACGCCTAGTCTGGAATACTGAATGAAAACCCTTATTGATATATCTTTAGGTCCAGTTCATGCGTTCTGGATGACTACCCTTATATAACACCCCTCTCTTGGAATCCCCCTGACCCCACTGAGCCAAGAAGTAGTTCTGTTTTGCAAGTTAAAAGGGTTTATTTGATGATTTAAACAATAGATATATATATGACACTTTATAATAAATTAATAATTGAATAGCACACTTAATCTGATATGATAAAGATTGACAACAGAGAATCTGGCACTAGCACACTTCTTTATAATTACTAAGGAGTTGAGATGAAATGGATAAGGTAGCACACGGGTAATTAGGAACAAGAGTATAATGTGGTAGAGGATGCTTTATGTAAGCTCAGGTGGATGCAATATTCAATGAATGCAGTACAGAAAATACTCAATATGATTTCAACCAAACAATGTAATCACTTTTCTCTGGCTATTCACTCCCCCCCTCTTTATGCAATGCAAGGAAATGGGAGGAAAGCACACAGTTCTCAGAAATGCAATCAATGTAATCAGTTCAATCCAGCAAGCTTAGACAACAGAAAACAGATAGGAGTTTTGAAATCACAGGCCCAAATTGCTTTGATATGTGCTGGCAATGAATGAGAAATATGCTGGAAACGCTTTTAATTCCCTTTCAGAGGTTCAGGGTGAGTGGTATCTAGTTAATATTAGTCCAGGCTCACACTAGCAATGATGCAGGGATAGTTAGCAGGTTAAACGAATTTCTGGCAAATGGAAAGCAAACAGCAGCAGTTTTTACATGTGAAGAAATTGCAAATCGCGGTAAAATTCGCGGATGCGTGTTCCGCGATTGCGGTAAAACTATAAGGGGTAGGGATGCGGTTCTTGGTGCGATTCAAAGCTACGATTCTAAGCTTTCAAATGAAAGTTACTGCAAGTCTCTAGCCCAAACGGTCGCGGAGATATGAGCGATTTAATAAAGGTCGTTTTTGGGTTTGCAAATTTCAAAAGCTCAAAATGACAAGTGCAGCTTGCAACTAGAAATGACAGGTGACAGCTTTACAAATGACAGGTGACAGTTAGGAGGCAGTTCTACTTAGATTAAATAGATTGAATTATATTATTTTAACTAAGAGATTGGTTCTGCACAGTTTTCTAGGTACTCACACTATATTCTTGAGTGAAATGGGCCTCATCACGGATCTGGTCAGGGTTTTAAATTCGCCTCTGGTCTCTGCACTTCACAGTGATCTGGGTCAGCTCTCTCTGCTGGTCTGGGTCTCTCTGGGTACAGCACTGCTTTCTCTCTGGTCTGGTCTCTTAGTTCTGGATAGATTGAAGTCTCTAGTTTGGCTTTCTGGAGGTTGATGGAGGTAAGTATGGATTTTTCCGGCAGAGCGTCCCGCTGCAGATGGATTTGGAAAGTCCCTATCTGTCCTGACTGTCTGCTTTTATGTGTTTAGAATATGGGTGTGTTCTAGCATCACTGACCCTACCTCTCTCTCAGCTTCTAATTGGTCAAACTTCCATTTATCATTTGATTGGGGAATGAACTGTGAGTCAGAGTGATGTCATTTTACAGCCTGCAGAAAGTCCACTCCTCCTGTCAATTTACACACAAATCTAGATTTGAAACAAATACATATTTGCAGAGGTACATATTGTTTTAAAATCATATGCACCCATCATGCATTACAGGAGGTATACCCTGTTCAAACTCTGCTCTTCCTGGGAGCTTGCATTCAGAAATGGCACATATTTCACTTTTTAACTGATTTTTCAATTTCTGACATTGACCCAACTTTACATATATGTGTGCAGGGAGTATGGACATTAACTGAAGAAGTTTCAGATTTTTAACATGCATACAGTTAGAGTAATATCCATTTTTCCGCTAAAACCCCCCTGAACATGCCACCGGGTTGAAAAACCTCTTAAAATGTGGGCAGAAAAATCACAAGAATTATGGTATCATTTATAAAATTTTCACATGTCCGCTCTATGAGTTATTCATCTTTTTAAAGTTATGTTCTGGCTCCAAAGGGGTGTGGTTTCCCAGGTCACATGGTATAGAAACCAGTCTTTCCAGTTTCTGCCAAGCCAGCTTGCTCTCACAGGCAGTGCTCCTCCCAGCTCCTGCCAAGAGGAAGCTACATTTTACGACTGCGGTAATAAAAACCTTTGCCTGAGTGAAGAGGGCTTTGTCCACTCTCTTGCAGAGCCCAGGTAATTCAGTTATCAGATAGATGGCATATCCTCAGTGGGGGCAGCAAAAGGAAGGTTGGCCTGGGAACACAGTGGTGACTCAAGTTTCACTGCTGATGGGGGTAGTTGCCAGGCAGAATCAAGTTCCTTAAGCCAGACTTTCAGCTACTGTCATGTTATTTGTTGCTTTTTAAATTAACTTGCAATTTTACACATGCAGCTAGAATGCTGATTCTAAGTGCAAAACTATGACATTTAAACAATTGCAACCTATGTGACACTCAAAAGTAGGTCACTCAGTCAATTTAAACATTTAGATTTTTTTTTTTTAGTGTCTTTCAATCCAGTGCAACTTAAACTGCTGAAATCCACAGCGCAGCCAGTCTTGTTATAAACCTTGTCTTATGATCTTCATTTCCCAGATTTTGTAGGCACACAAAACTCCATTCTGCCAAATGTCTGCTGGTGTTCAGTAAATATTTTGCACATATTGCAATGTTTGAAAATAGGCATTTTGACTTGCCTTCAGGGAAACAGAGTGGTTTTAAAACGCCGGCTTTTGGATAGTGGTGAGTACTGGTACTGCACCCATTTTTGGGATTTAAGAAATGAATTCCCCACAATTCTAGGTTGCATTTGGCAATCAGCATTGCCATTCCCAATGGTTTCAGACTACTGTGCGGGTAGTCCAATGGTGGTTTTAGGCAGTGTCCTTCTGTGCCCATAACATCGGCAAAAATGAGTGGCAGCCTATTCTTCATGCATTTCCCTGTGCATTTTCTGGGAAGCTCTGGCCATCATGATGTTTTCATGTCAGTACTGCACAGTTTTGAGGTAGGGGTAGGATGCATGGGTAAATACATCCCACAAGCCCCCCTCTTGCGATGGCCATTCTGTTTCACTGATGGGACTCGCAAGATCTGGGATGTTTCCTCATCTTCTTCCAATAGATGGCACAGTTCAGCATCTTTTCCTCCATCCGGTACTGATCGATCAGTTCTCCTCGCCGGTCCTGATGGGAATATTGGGCGGTCCACTGGGCCCATTGGATCTTCGTTCCCGGTCTCCGTATCATCCTCCTTGGCCCGTCTTCAGGTTTTCTTTCTCCTAGGATGACAAAGGAAGAGCGGCAATACCTATTCATAGACGTTTTTCCACCATCGTTGAGATAGTGGGGCAGCATATGCATTTCATCATCACGAAACATTACATTCTTATTTTGAAAAAAAAACAGTATAACTAAGAGACAGTTTCATGCAAATCACAATATTTTAGAGACTAGATGTGGTATGTTTTATGATTGGAACTGAATTAGTCTGAGACAGTACCCGCTAGGATTCCAGAGGATTCCTCCAGTTGTTGCAGAGTGTGCCTGGGATGGCAACATTTCAACTGGTTTATGTGGACCCACTTGTCTTCCCCCTCTGCCGAACCGCCTTTGGGGATGCGGATCTTGTAGGCCACAGGGGAGATCTTATCGACGATCTCAAAGGGTCCCTTCCATGTAGGCAAAAATTTGCGCTGCTTGGCCTGGTTCCTTTGGAAGTTGTATAGATAGACCCGGTCCCCCACCTGATATTCCTTCCTGGAAGTCTTCAGGTCATAGTGGGTCTTCATGCTATCAGCCGATCTTTCTAGATTCCGCTGAGCATAAGCAAAAGCATGTTGGAGGTGTTTCCTTAAATTCTCTACATACTCATGAGTAGTGGAGGCATTTATCAGTGTCTGCTCTTGGGTCCTGTAGAGCAAATGCTGCGGAAGCACCATCTTGCGCCCAGTCATCAACTCAAATGGTGACATTTTGGTTGCAGATGAAGGGGTAGATCTGATAGCCATTAGGACCAGAGGTAATCGGATATCCCAACTTGGCCCAGAATCTGCCACAAACTTCTTTAATATGCTCACAATTGTCCGGTTATATCTCTCTACTGCCCCAGAAGAAGCTGGTCTATAAGCAATATGCAGCTTTCTCTTGACCCCCAGTATCTCCCACATCTTTGTCATTACTTCACTGGTGAAGTGGCTACCTCTGTCTGACTCAATCCTTTGAGGTAGACCAAAACGGGAAAAGATGTGGTTAATCATCAAGGCAGCTGCAGTTTCTGCCTTGCAATTTGGGGCTGGGAGACATTCCACCCACTTGGTAAACAAGCATGTCACAGTCAACATGTACTTATTCCCCCTAGCCGAGCGAATCACGGGGCCTACGAAGTCGATTTGTAAATCTGACCATGGCAGGGTCAGCCCCCTCTTTTGTAAAGGCGCCCGGTGTGTGAGGGATGTCGGCTGAAATTGTGCACACACAAGACAACCCTTCAAATATTGGTTGAGGTCCTGGCCCATGTGTGGCCAGTATGCAACCTCTCTTAAGATTTCCAGTGTTGTGTGAAACCCCCTATGACCGGCGGTGGCCGCATCATGGGCGTGACCTAACATCAGGCTTCGGAATGAGGTAGGAACCACCCACTGATCGTGGCCAGCTTTGGATTTCCTTACCAGCAAACCGTCTTGGATTCGGAACATTTTTGGACATTTCATCAACACTCTTAGGTCCTCTTTCCCAATGTAATCGGTATCCGTCAGGGGAAAGTTCTCAGGGTCCTCAAGGTGCTGGTAAAATTTACCAATAATTGGATCCCCCTTCTGAGCCGTAATCAAATCAGCATCAGGGGTCTCCTTACTCCATTGTGCAATTGAAAGGTCGTTGTGAGCATTTGTCTGGGACCTAGTGATGGCAGTGACCTGGATTTCCCCCAACAGGGACTCAATCTCAATTAGATCCCCTTGGATGGCCCCGGTCTTGGCCAACTGATCAGCTAAGTCATTTCCAGTTTTGTCTGGTCCCTCTACTTTGGAATGACCCTTGATCTTCTTCCAATAGATGGTCATCTCGTTCGAGGTGACCAGATCATCAATGTTTTGGATCAACTTCCCATGTTTCAAGGGTTTGTTGTTAGCACATAACATGCCTCTGGTTTTCCAATTAACCAGGTGCTCCACGAACCCGTTCCGTACATAATCCGAATCTGTGATTATGACCAGTTCGTGGAGTTGATGCTGGACAGCAGTGAGGATGGCATGATGCACAGCCATCAATTCTGCCACCTGACTACTTCGGGGACCAATTTTGTATCCAGCGGAGGGTTCTGGGGACTCATTCACCCATGCATTCCCTACGCCGGCCACCAGTTCTTTCTCCCCGTTGTTGTCAACATGGTAAGAGCATCCATCCACATAGACAGTGGGCATTCCCTCACACTTGTCTTCTTCAAAGACTTTGTGGGGGGAATTAAGGTATGCCTCCATGTTGTCCTTTATTTTTAGACTTTCGTCCTCGAGACAGTTTTCTCTGGCACAATCATGCAAGTCAGCCAGACCTTGCGCGAGGGGACTCTTCTTGTTTTGGCCATATCTGACCTCCACAGGAAAGCCTTGCATTGACAGAATCCAGGAAGTAATTCGGGAATTACTCACATTTCCGGCCCGGATTCTGTCACTTTGGAGATATTGCAGAGGCTGGTGTGGAGTCTCCACTATGATGTGCTCCCCCTGGATAAACGGGCGGTAATTCTTCAATGCCCACACCGTCGCCAGGAGTGCCTTCTCACAATCGTTGAATTTTTCCTCCACAGAGGATAAAGTTTTGCTCGCATAGGAGATTACTTTATTGACCTTGTCATGCTTTTGGTATAATACTGCCGTCAAGCACGTATTAGAGAACCCTGTCTCCAGGAAGAACTCCTTGTTTCTGACAGGGTAAGCTAGGCAAGGCGCTTGTGAGAGGCTTCTTTTGAGTTGTCTTACTGCCTCGGCTTGTTCTGGACCCCATTCCCACTTGACCCCCCCCTTCAGGAGATGAATCAGGGGTCTGGTGATCTCTGCGTAGCCCTCAATGAACTTTCTGCTGTAATTAGTCAGTCCAAGGAGGCTCCTTAGTTCCCGCAGAGTTGTGGGGTCTTTCAGTTTCTGAAGTGCTTCCACTTTCTTTTCCTGGGGACAAAGACCCTGAGGAGTAATCTCATGCCCCAAGAAATTAACACGGGTTCTACACCACTGTGCTTTCTGAAAGGAAAGTTTTGCTCCGGCGGCCCTCAACTGTGTCAGAACATAACGGATCTCCGCTATGTGTTCCTCCACAGATGAACTTTTGATGAGGACATCATCTACATAAGCCAGGTTACCCCTTGCACCCAAGTCGGGCATGGCCTTGTGTAGAAAAATGTTGAATTCATTGCCGGAGTTGAGGTATCCGAAGGGAGTCCGGGTCCATGTGTACTGCTGGCCCCCAAAGGTAAAAGCCAGCTTGTATTGGTCCTCCCTACTGACAGGCACGGTCCAGTATCCATTGGTCAGGTCTATTGCAGTGAATACCTGTGACCCCTGAATCTGGGCCAGACCTTGGTCAATGTAGGGCAGAGGCCATCGGGAAGTATGGACCCGTTTGTTGAGCTCCCTGAGGTCAGCGCAGAGTCTCCACTGGCCGTTTGGCTTCAATATTCCCAGCACCGGATTATTGAAGGTGCTGTGGACTGGACGGATTATTCCCCGGGACTCAAGGTTCTTAATTATTTCAGTAAGGGACTCCATTGATGCGAGAGGCAAGCGATATTGCTTCACAAACACAGGAGTCATGCCAGGGTCCGTGGGGATTGTTGTTGTGTGGATGTCAGTGCGACCACAGTCATATGAGTCTACCGCAAAGAGATCTTGGAAATCCAAGAAAACTTGTTTCAACTTTTGCTTTTGTTCCAGAGTCACACAGGCATCAGCTAGGTTGACTCTCTCTTCCACCATCTGCCTGAAGCCTGGAAAGACTTCTGGTTTGGCTATTTCAGCGGCCTCCTCCAGCTGGGTGGAGAAGTCCCTGGTTAGAGTGCTGATTTGGACCGGAGGCTTCAGGTGGGAAAGGCAGCCCTCATGGACCTGGAAAATCACCTCATCCCTCCTGAAGTCACACGTCACATCTTCCTTACCATAGGGGCAGGAAGTGTACACCAGGAAGTTCCCCCCATGCCGGGTAAAAATCCTGTCTGGTGTTGTATTGTCCTCACTGTCACTGTCAACACAGTCCTTGGGGATTGGTCCCAACAGTTCATTTACAAGATCAATGGAGAAATGTCGGTCATCAACCGCCATTCCAATAATGGTGCCTGCGGCTAGAGTAATACTCTTTAAGTCGCTGTTATCCACCTCTATTGGAATGGTGTCATGTTCTATGTTGACTAATGGTGTTGGGTTTACCCCCAACCCTTGCTGTTGGAAAGAAGCATTTAGATGTATGTAAGCATCAGGGTTTTGCAAATATTGTCCTCTTTTAACTTTCACTTCCAGGGAGAATTGTCGGGTCCTTTCTGGGATGGTGACTTCCTCTTTGATCTGAATTTCAACTGCATAAGGTAGCAATTGAGCTGACCTAAATGCTTTTTCTGGATCATCAAAGCCCATGGGATTATCCGCTAATCGGGACCAAGCTTTGAAGTTTATTAGGTCCAAACTAATGGCAAAGCGATTGAGAATGTCACTGCCTAAGTAAAAGGCGGCAGGGACGTCTCGCACGACCCAACAATTGTGGACTATGCTCTTGTTGCCAATGGAGATTTTGAGCATACACCTGCTTGGCAGGAGATGTTTGGAATTAGGTGCTTCCAGGTCCATTTCCCATTTGTCTATCAGTTTGAAGGTGGGAATGGCTGGATCTTTTGGGAGTTGGCGGAACATGGCTTCGCTGATGAAGCTCTTACCGTTGTTCACACACACTCGAGCGAGAACAGAGTCCTTCCCATCATTTAACTGAACAGGGATGAACAACTGCTCTCCAATTTGCTGAATATCAGCCAGGCTCTGAGCTGATTTCACATCTTTCTGGACTATAGGAGTGGGAGTTTCAGATTGTGGATTGGTATAGAATTTCAGAGTGTTTCCTTCCAGCGTGGAATACCACCTTAAACTGGAAGGAAGGTTGATTTTCAGAAATAGAGAGGACCCCCCATCACCAGTCTGTTGTCCTACTGCTATTACTGTCACGTCTGGAATTTGGCTATTCTGGAAGTGAAATTCTACTTGGTCAGATTTTTGTTCAACCATGTGGCATGTGCCGTTTAAACTAACATGGTTGACACTCTGTTTTAATTTTATTGGTCGGCTAGTCTGGGTCCAGAGGACCTTGTTTACACAATCTATTAGGGGTGACAACCTTCTCAGGAGGTCATTCCCTAGTAAACAAGGGGTGCCCTCTGGGGTCACAACTATGACCGGGTGTTTCAACTTATGTCGCCCAATTTTAATGTCCAAGTCTGCAGTCCCCTCAACGGGAATTTCCTTCCCGTCAAAGTTCTGTAGTTGTCCCGGAAGAGAGGTGAGAGGAATTTGGTAATTCTCTCCCCTTCCTGCATTCAGTTCGTCAAAGGCCCTTCTGGACAGAAGGGTAGCTTGAGATCCAGTGTCCACCAGTGCCGAGATTGTACCCTGCCCCTGTACTTGTACCGGGGCATAATATCTTCCCTCCTTCTCCTCAAGGGGGCACAGATAATGCACATTTTTGGACAACTGGTGGGCTAATTTTCTGGTTTTGGACATCGCGAGAAAAGAATTTTGGGCAGAATTCTGTGGAGAGCCTTGGGAATCTGAAAGAAAAAGTTGGCAACTGGAGATCAGAGCCATTGTGGGTTCCCCTGGCTCCAGTTCTGGGCCGCCCCCCCCTTTTTGGAGGCAGTCCCCAGGATGGGTTCGAACCAGGGGATTTTCTTGATGTTGGTTCTGGGATGAGATGGTGGGCGGCGGTAGCTCAGTCTCCACATCTCCCCAGTCTGGATTTGCATCCCTAGGGACCCATTTTTCTTTGGGAGGAGTTCCCCCCTCTCTGAAGGAGAAGATCCTTTTCCCAGGATCCTCTGAGGATCCCTCTCCCTCAAATTGGAAGATCTGTACCTCCTCCTCAAACTGAGTCTGTTTGGGTCTTTTGTTTCTCCTACCCCCCCTCTGCTCCTTAGGAGGCAGACTTTCAGGGGCAAGAGATTTTGTTTCCGGTTCCTGGGTATCCAGGGGCTGTTTACAAGTGAGGAAGGAAGCTTCCTCCAAGGCTTTACACCCCCCTTCCCTTTGTGCCTCCTCCCTGGGAACCGGTGAGTTATCGGGGTGCTGCCCCCGTCATTGTTCTGGAGCACCAGGTCCAGAGTTGGGTGCGTTCTGCGCCGGCACGCCCATCTGAGGGTTCTGCTGAGCCCTCAGTATGTGACCCAGATCCCGCGCCATGTTTTGAACCTGGCGCTCTAACTGGGAAACCCGCTCAGGCTGATACGGGGCCCTGTTTTCTCCCCTGGGCTGATCCCGGGAAGGGTAGCTGTCCCTTCTTTGGTAGTACCCCTGGTTGGGAAGATTTGGGTACCCCTCCACCCTTGGCCTCCCCTCTCCCGGATTCAGTGGTCTGGGCTCAGGGAATTGGGGAAAGAAGGATGGATGGTTTTGGGGCTGAAAGTCGGGTGGATATCTGGGGAAAAAGTTCTGCCCAGGGTTTGGTAAATTTCTGCCCTCCTGTGGGAAGTTTGGAGGGAAGTTCCCTGGGTTAGGTGCTTGGCTGGATCCCCCCCCTTGGGCTGGAGGAGTCCACACATAACCCAGGATGGGTCGATTTCCCTTGTAACGGGGACTTACATAATCAGGAGAGCGAGGGACCCCATTTGTGGGGCTGCCTCCTTGGCTCCCTGTCTGTGACTGGCCCGAAGACCTTCTGGGCCTAGCATTATTAGGTGCAGGCAGGTTTTTAGGCCCCCCCATCTCCAAATCCAAAACGGGGGTGACCTTTACCTCTGCCACCTTGACAGCAGCAGGGGTGCTGTTGGCTTTGGGGTTTTTCTGGGCATTGCTTTTATTTTCTATGGGCTTCTGCACCTCATAGATCCGGGTAGCCTGTTCAATGACCCAGTCTAAAGATCTTTTCTCATGAAAATCTCTCACGAGCTGGGTCATTATATATTTGGGCAAGGCATGGAAAAATGTATTGACAAACTCTCTACTATCTGTGCGCACCCTTCTGGTGGTTTGCGCAAAAGCACGCTTTAACTCCTGCACAAATTCTCGTGGGGCCTGATCCTCCCCACATTGCAAATTGTAGGCCGCCTTGCGAGCCTCTTGAGGATTTCTGTGAACAGAAAAATGTTTCAGGATGGCCGCCTTATAGGTGGACCATCTTAAATGATTTTGGTCCTCCAGCCCCGCAAAGAAACTGGAGTATTCCGGGGAGAAGGTCCACTTTACATATTGAATGCAGCTTTGGCTGTCCTTCAAATGGAAAGTCTCCATCATTTGTTCAAACAACTCTAAGTGCTCCCAAACAGAATACTTAGCGTTCTTATGGTAAGGCGTGATGACGCTCCTGATCGCCTTAATCTGCTTTAAGGGGTCCTTAAGCAAGGCCCTTTTTGCCTTATTGGCCTTTTTGGTTCGGGTAACCCTTGTCCATTCTTCCTCGGACTCAGAGGCACTGCTCCCAGAGGTTCCCGTCTGTTCTTCCAGGTTTTCCCGGATTCTGCAAGCCTGGGAATGGCTGGCAGAATGTGGGGACCTGGTCTCCTGTGTCCTGCGCAGTTCAGAGGAGTCTTCAGATTCCTCCTTGCTGCCAGGATTTGATGGGTACCCCCTCCACTGACCTAACTGGGCAGAGGTTTTCAGGATGCCCTTAATGGGCCTACTCTCCTGGGGTTCCCCATTGAACCGTACTGTACTTGGGTGCCCATACCCGGATGCCCACCCCTCCATTCCTGAGTGGTACTGGCCTATGAGCCCCATACTCTTAGCTGGATAGTAATCTGCCATCCCTGTGGCCCTGTGCTCATGTGCGCCAGGGGACATGGGGGTGGCAGAGTCCAGGGACTGAGAGGTATGAGGGCCTCTGGTACTAGGGCTCCTGAGGTTATGCTCCGGAGTTTCCATTTCCCAGCGAACCTCATCTCTATCCGCCCCTGCTCCCTGTTGCAATGCAAGAGCCTGCATTTGTGCCTTCAGTTCCTCAGTTAAGGCCTTACTCGACTCTATCAGTCTCTCCTGCATCGCTACCTGCTGTTGGAGCCTATCATTGTGCTGGCAGAGAGCTTCATTCTCTCTCTGTGTTTCCTGATTGGTCCTGGAGAACTGGGCCAGTCTTTGCTGCAGGAGGTTTACCTCCTGGGCCATGTCCCTATTGGCCTGCTCCTTTCTTGCTAGAGCATCTTCCTCCCTTCTGGTGTGCTCTACCAAGTTCTGGTTTTCTTTTTGGAGATCACCCAGCCCCTGGAGGGCCAGGTGATTTTCTTCAATTTTTCTTTTCAAATGGCAGACTTCCTGGCCTAAGGCGTCTCTTTCCTGACTAAGAGCCTGCATCTGCGCCGCCAGGTCGTCCCTTTGCCTTTGGAAGGCGCCGGCTTTCTGGCGCTCCTGATCAAACTCTGCCTGGGTATCCAGG
Organism: Ambystoma mexicanum; assembly: GCF_040938575.1. NCBI lineage: Eukaryota > Metazoa > Chordata > Amphibia > Caudata > Ambystomatidae > Ambystoma > Ambystoma mexicanum. Next base: position 270,378,679 of record NC_090938.1, read on the forward strand.
TCTTTCAAAATTAGTTTGTTGCTCTCCTCTTTCTCTCTGTCTAGTTGGATTTGCAGGGTGGCTACCTGCTCTGTGCATGCCCTGTTGAAATTGATCTGTTGCTCCAGCTTTTTCTGGTTCTGCAGTAAGGAGTCCAAACTGTCTTGGTGCTCCTTCTGCAGGGCCAGAAATCGGGTATCCTGGTCTGTCTTTTCCTGTTGTAGGATGCCCATATCCTCTTTTATTTTAATGATATATTGCCTACTATTATTTTCTGCCTCCTGGCTCCTCTGCAGCCTCTGCTCAGAAGAGTCCAGATCAGATTGGGCCTTCTGTAATGCCATCTGTTGCCTATTTGCCAGATTTTGGCTTTCAGCACATCTATCCTGCATGTCTCCCATATATAGGTACAGGTATGCTGCTATCCTGGCAATCTTATTGTGTTCCTCTTTGGCTTTAGGAGCCATATATAGTTCACTCAGGGCCACATGTAAGGGACCCTGATCTCTATATATATCTGACCCTGTTTCAGTGACCTGTTGTGTGATGGCCTGCAACCACACATCCTGGCCCTGTTCGGTCCATTCACCTCTCACAAATAGCTTATGCAAGAGGTGCTCTCTGGCTATTTTCATGTCTACTAAGGTCGTCATTCTAGAGATTGGTCTCTGTCCTGACTTACAGAAGTTTGTATTTTATTTTTGCAGAACAGAACTTTTCTTGGAGTGTCCCTTTTGAGGAATGCTTCACAGCGTAATGCAGCGTGGTGATCCGACCGGATGTATGTATCCCGTCAGTTAGCACACTGTATTAAGCTGCACAAGTGGTATTCTAACCCAAACGTCCGGCTCGAGCCCCCAATTTGTAAGAGGATTCAATTCAACACTACAGCTAAGTCAACGCCTAGTCTGGAATACTGAATGAAAACCCTTATTGATATATCTTTAGGTCCAGTTCATGCGTTCTGGATGACTACCCTTATATAACACCCCTCTCTTGGAATCCCCCTGACCCCACTGAGCCAAGAAGTAGTTCTGTTTTGCAAGTTAAAAGGGTTTATTTGATGATTTAAACAATAGATATATATATGACACTTTATAATAAATTAATAATTGAATAGCACACTTAATCTGATATGATAAAGATTGACAACAGATAATCTGGCACTAGCACACTTCTTTATAATTACTAAGGAGTTGAGATGAAATGGATAAGGTAGCACACGGGTAATTAGGAACAAGAGTATAATGTGGTAGAGGATGCTTTATGTAAGCTCAGGTGGATGCAATATTCAATGAATGCAGTACAGAAAATACTCAATATGATTTCAACCAAACAATGTAATCACTTTTCTCTGGCTATTCACTCCCCCCCTCTTTATGCAATGCAAGGAAATGGGAGGAAAGCACACAGTTCTCAGAAATGCAATCAATGTAATCAGTTCAATCCAGCAAGCTTAGACAACAGAAAACAGATAGGAGTTTTGAAATCACAGGCCCAAATTGCTTTGATATGTGCTGGCAATGAATGAGAAATATGCTGGAAACGCTTTTAATTCCCTTTCAGAGGTTCAGGGTGAGTGGTATCTAGTTAATATTAGTCCAGGCTCACACTAGCAATGATGCAGGGATAGTTAGCAGGTTAAACGAATTTCTGGCAAATGGAAAGCAAACAGCAGCAGTTTTTACATGTGAAGAAATTGCAAATCGCGGTAAAATTCGCGGATGCGTGTTCCGCGATTGCGGTAAAACTATAAGGGGTAGGGATGCGGTTCTTGGTGCGATTCAAAGCTACGATTCTAAGCTTTCAAATGAAAGTTACTGCAAGTCTCTAGCCCAAACGGTCGCGGAGATATGAGCGATTTAATAAAGGTCGTTTTTGGGTTTGCAAATTTCAAAAGCTCAAAATGACAAGTGCAGCTTGCAACTAGAAATGACAGGTGACAGCTTTACAAATGACAGGTGACAGTTAGGAGGCAGTTCTACTTAGATTAAATAGATTGAATTATATTATTTTAACTAAGAGATTGGTTCTGCACAGTTTTCTAGGTACTCACACTATATTCTTGAGTGAAATGGGCCTCATCACGGATCTGGTCAGGGTTTTAAATTCGCCTCTGGTCTCTGCACTTCACAGTGATCTGGGTCAGCTCTCTCTGCTGGTCTGGGTCTCTCTGGGTACAGCACTGCTTTCTCTCTGGTCTGGTCTCTTAGTTCTGGATAGATTGAAGTCTCTAGTTTGGCTTTCTGGAGGTTGATGGAGGTAAGTATGGATTTTTCCGGCAGAGCGTCCCGCTGCAGATGGATTTGGAAAGTCCCTATCTGTCCTGACTGTCTGCTTTTATGTGTTTAGAATATGGGTGTGTTCTAGCATCACTGACCCTACCTCTCTCTCAGCTTCTAATTGGTCAAACTTCCATTTATCATTTGATTGGGGAATGAACTGTGAGTCAGAGTGATGTCATTTTACAGCCTGCAGAAAGTCCACTCCTCCTGTCAATTTACACACAAATCTAGATTTGAAACAAATACATATTTGCAGAGGTACATATTGTTTTAAAATCATATGCACCCATCATGCATTACAGGAGGTATACCCTGTTCAAACTCTGCTCTTCCTGGGAGCTTGCATTCAGAAATGGCACATATTTCACTTTTTAACTGATTTTTCAATTTCTGACATTGACCCAACTTTACATATATGTGTGCAGGGAGTATGGACATTAACTGAAGAAGTTTCAGATTTTTAACATGCATACAGTTAGAGTAATATCCATTTTTCCGCTAAAACCCCCCTGAACATGCCACCGGGTCGAAAAACCTCTTAAAATGTGGGCAGAAAAATCACAAGAATTATGGTATCATTTATAAAATTTTCACATGTCCGCTCTATGAGTTATTCATCTTTTTAAAGTTATGTTCTGGCTCCAAAGGGGTGTGGTTTCCCAGGTCACATGGTATAGAAACCAGTCTTTCCAGTTTCTGCCAAGCCAGCTTGCTCTCACAGGCAGTGCTCCTCCCAGCTCCTGCCAAGAGGAAGCTACATTTTACGACTGCGGTAATAAAAACCTTTGCCTGAGTGAAGAGGGCTTTGTCCACTCTCTTGCAGAGCCCAGGTAATTCAGTTATCAGATAGATGGCATATCCTCAGTGGGGGCAGCAAAAGGAAGGTTGGCCTGGGAACACAGTGGTGACTCAAGTTTCACTGCTGATGGGGGTAGTTGCCAGGCAGAATCAAGTTCCTTAAGCCAGACTTTCAGCTACTGTCATGTTATTTGTTGCTTTTTAAATTAACTTGCAATTTTACACATGCAGCTAGAATGCTGATTCTAAGTGCAAAACTATGACATTTAAACAATTGCAACCTATGTGACACTCAAAAGTAGGTCACTCAGTCAATTTAAACATTTAGATTTTTTTTTTTTAGTGTCTTTCAATCCAGTGCAACTTAAACTGCTGAAATCCACAGCGCAGCCAGTCTTGTTATAAACCTTGTCTTATGATCTTCATTTCCCAGATTTTGTAGGCACACAAAACTCCATTCTGCCAAATGTCTGCTGGTGTTCAGTAAATATTTTGCACATATTGCAATGTTTGAAAATAGGCATTTTGACTTGCCTCAGGGAAACAGAGTGGTTTTAAAACGCCGGCTTTTGGATAGTGGGGAGTACTGGTACTGCACCCATTTTTGGGATTTAAGAAATGAATTCCCCACAATTCTAGGTTGCATTTGGCAATCAGCATTGCCATTCCCAATGGTTTCAGACTACTGTGCGGGTAGTCCAATGGTGGTTTTAGGCAGTGTCCTTCTGTGCCCATAACATCGGCAAAAATGAGTGGCAGCCTATTCTTCATGCATTTCCCTGTGCATTTTCTGGGAAGCTCTGGCCATCATGATGTTTTCATGTCAGTACTGCACAGTTTTGAGGTAGGGCTAGGATGCATGGGTAAATACATCCCACATCTCTCAGGGGCCTGTGTCCTTCCTTCCACCATGTATCATTCCTATCCTGTGTTCCACACACTCTGGTCTCCCATGAACTCTCCACTTTCACACGGGATTTAATAACTTGGGCCTCATTACGGAAATTGCGTACTGATGCAAATGGATTTTGCATGGTAGTTGGACTAGGATAACATTGCCCTAGTGTAAAAAACATATTCCATCAATGCATTTTACCACCAGGATAATGTTTTCCCGAGTTCTAATATGGAACTTTATTAGTGCTAGGACAGGAAATTGCCCTGGTCAAAACATGCATTGAAAGAATATTTATTTGGATTAGAGCAGTTTTTTCGCTAGTGCAAATAGCATACACAATTGCACAAATAACCAATGCAAAGCTGCTACGAAGAGGCCCTGGTCCTTTCTGCATATGCTCCGCCTTCAAATAATTTACATTGCACCAGTTCAAGTGCAGAAAGTGATCCTAGTGCACAAAACAGTTTCTTTTACCGGTAAGATCAATAAACTGGTTGTGTGCCTGCGGCTGCGATCTGTGCGATATCTGCAGGTCGCAGGTTTGAATCCCTTTAAGGCCAACTAAGTCCCTCATCCTTCTGAGGTCAATACATGAGTAAAAACTTAGGTTGGGTGATAATTATACGTAATTGGATCTCTGGTACGATAGGTCAGAGGGTTGAGCGCTTGCTGCTGCGATCTGAGCATGATCTGCAGGTCGCAGGTTTGAACCCCAGCAACGCCAACTCAGTCTTTCATCTTTCCGAGGTTGATAAATGAGTACCAATTTCGGTTGGGTGATATTGTATGTAAATATGTGCTCTGTAAAGCGCTTTGGATAAAGGTGCTATATAAATAACATATTATTAAATATGTGCAGCGCTAGCCCTTTGGCAAAAGCGCTATATAAATAACAACTCATTGCCATTAATGCTTTTTGCATCCCGGCAAAAGACTATGGAAAACATTGCCCCTTGCCCCGTGTCAAAAATGCACTGCACGAATATATTTTTTGCACTGGAAGCATCCTTGCCATAGTGTTAATTGTACTTGCACAGCTGCAATGTTTTTACAATACCACCCCTGTGACAGTATTACAGAAACTTTGCACAAGAGCAGGTGGCACTGTGACAAAAATTGCCGTAGCACAAACGTCATACTTATGCAAGGAATAGCACTAGGGCACATATTTCCTTCATGCAAAAATGCATTTTGAGATAGTTTTTTGCATTAGGGAAATGTGTGTCCTAGTGCTTTTTGCTCTTGCACCAGTTCCTGTAAAACAGCGCTAGGTCTTCCATGCACAGTTAAGTTATTTAGTTTTATTATCCATTACTTCCAAAATCCACCCAGTCCCCCAGTGCACGGGGCAACTTTTGATCACCCCTAAGAGATGACACATTCACAGCAGCGCTGTGAGCACATCTAAGTGACCTTACAATAATTTTAGGAAGGTGTGATGCCTTGTAACTGGGGGAGTACAAAAGGCATGTATTTCACTACACACTCTTACGGCAAGATCACAACCCACCACCCGCCAAGATATTTTGTCTCGAAGTCGAGGCCCACAGCATATGAAAGAGAGTCTGCATCCTGTTGAGCTCAAGTGAGCCCGAAGGAGACATGATGGATCATTTCTGTGTCTACCACAAACCACCACTAGTGCTGAACTGTGGGGGCGGGGGCAGAACATGGAGTGCTACAAAACGTTATGCAAGCACCACAAAACCTCATTCCCCAGCCTGCAAAATGTCAGTGCTCGCCCTCATCATTTCAACACTGCCAGGTACTATGAAAATGTACATTGCTATGCTATTTCTGAGGTAGTCAGAGTGGACTAGCCACTTAGATAGTTTAGCGAGTGATCTTATTTCAAAGATCAGTGTTTAACTTGCAATCGCATGTTAGCATCCTGGCATGTATAACTCTGGCCTTTATTCATCGACTATATCTACACACATATCTAGCTATGTTTAGGCTTCCGGAGGAGCTCGCAAAAGAGGGTCTTGGCACATGGTTTGATTTGTATTAAGTGGACATATTCTCTGTTTTCACAGGTGTTCTGGGGCAGTACAAAGTCTTGCAGGCTGAAAATATGTTTGCTGCTGAAGGGGGTCCTGTTCAGTTAAACTGCAGCTACGAGGGGTCAGAGTACAGCCTGCAGTGGTATAAGCAGGGCTTTGGCAGACCACCCGAACATATCCTGACACGGAGCACCAGTGGCATCAGTCAGGACGGGGAAGTCACAATGGTGTTGCAAACAGAGAACAAACACACATCCCTGCGCCTGAGCCGCACCAAAATGCATGACTCCGGACTCTATTACTGCGCAATGGAGCACAGTGCTGCACTACAGTTTCAGCAGTGCACAATATCCTATGCTAGCAGCAATGAATAATAATCTGCTGGATGCACTTCAGTGTTGTAATTAAAGCACCATGGACTTTATTCCAAGTCTGGCGGTGCTGCCAAAAAATGGCAGTCATTCCGTTACTGTTCTTTTGTTTGGCGGTAATGGAATTATTGCCAATTTTTCTTGAAGTGGAGGATTTACCTCCAGCATTCTGTTGGATGTAAATCCTTCATGTTAATGCCGAACATATGCAGATTTGCTGTGATCGAATTACTGCTCGCAGTAAACCCACCAAAACCCTATGGAGTCGAAAAAAGGAAAGGGGACTAATACCACCACACCACCACTCGGAATCTCATGCTAAATCAACAGCACTGAGTGGCGGTAACAGTAACCGATTTTACCAGTAATCTGGCTGATTTACTGGCAAATTACTGCCAAACTCCGAATGAGATCATACATTCCTACTCTTGTGGGATGTTTGAACCCACTCATCCAAGCCCTGCAAAATCATTGTGCATTACTGGTAGCAGAAACAGCAGAAGGGCCAACGGAAAGCATGCTGCTTGCCAGAAATCATCCAAAAATGCACAGTAAAAATCTGAAGAATAGGCTGCCACCCACTTTTGCCTATATTAGTGAGCACAGGAGGTCACTGCGTAAAACCACCATTGGGCTACACACAGTAGCCTGAAACCATTTGGGAATAGCAATACTGATTGCCAAAAGCAACCCAGAGCTGTTGGGAATTCATTATCTTGATGTCAAAAATTGCTAAAATCATGGCTCACAAAACAATTAAAAAGATCTCACCTCCTTGTTGGGGGGTCAACATCATTCTCCCGCAAGCATCTTCATGAATCTGAGTTCCACAGAAGTGCATCCATATTTGAACAAAGTATATTTTGAGGATTGCTTACTGGTAAGGCAGCTGTCGAAAATGGGTGCAATACCAGTGCTTGACACTGACCGGTGCTAGCGATCTAAATTCTGACAGGAGACCTGTATTTCTGAAGCTAAACAGGAACCTGAGTTAGCTGAGACTTCAAAAGGCTGGCTGTTCATGTGAAGCCTTCACACCTAGCCTTCACAGCAACAGCACAGGAAATCACACGGTCATGTTGATTAAGAGGGAGGAGAATTTCCCTGCAGCTGGAGAAACAAGACAAAGGATTCTTTCAGCTGAATAGGATATGCTGATTTGGGTGTGCCTGAACAACACTGCTCTGGGGGAAGGCAAGACATCTGATCTCTGAGTCAAGCCAAGTTTCTAGGGGCGGAGACAAACAACTGTGGATTCAGAGAGTCCAGCAAATATATGTTTTATGAGAATACTGATAACTAATTATACCAAGCGGACAAAAATGTACAATTTGGAGATTCTTAATATGAAAAATGCACTCACAATTTGAGACTAAGCTGGACGCTGTGGGATGTTCTGAGGCCAAGCCCCGTAATTATGAATATTGCAGGCACAGTGTTTATTCTAGGAAAATGAAAACTTACTGTAATATGCGCAGAGAGGGGGTGTACCTCCGTGTAAGATTTGTTGCAAAACCAATATGGCAAAACCCATTAAAAGCGCAAAATGTTGTCATTTCTGAACCCAAGCTCGTAGAAACATGTGACTTGAACCAAACTGTACCTTAAGCAATCTGTCATGCAATTTAGGTAATATTAACAAGTGGGGTATATTGCAAATATGTGTTTTATGAAAAGAAGATATGCTGTACGGACACAAAGGGGAGTGTCCTTTTCTTGAGCCATAAAGATGATACCTGATGACTCATTCTGACTCACAACTCCGTTCTCCAGTCAGAGGACAGTAAATCCTTTAACCTATCAGGATTCTCAGAGGGTTGGGCATAGGAAGTCAGCCTCCACACCCCCTTTGAGACCACATAAAAAGAGACTGCTGAGACCCAGATAGGAACACTAACTTTTCCACTACTCATCGATTCCTGCACAGCACGCTGCCCGACCATATCCAGAAAAAAAACTCCAGACTCCTGAGGCTCCAGAACTTAGACTCCAGATAGACTCCAGAACCAAACTCTAGAACTAAACTCTAGAACCTTAAGCAGGGGCCAAACCCAAAAGCTGAACTCTTTTCAGGGGCCCCAGAATCCAGAAACCTAACCAAACTATTGAACAGCCGGGCAAGCTGTTTGAATCTGGCTAGAACCCTGTGCCAGAACCATATCCAGACCCAGAAAGCAGAGCTGTACCCAGAACCGGGCAGACCCAGACCAGACCGCTGTGCAGTGCCGATAGCAGACCAGAGGCCCCGCTGTGAGCAGAACCAGTGCCAGAGACCATCCCGTGGCGAGAGAACCGCAGCCCAAACCTGACCAGATCTGTGACGAGGTCCATTCCCTTCCAAAACTAGGAGTGAGTATCTAGAACTCTCCAGAACCCATCTCTTAGTTTAAAGTAATCTTATCCCATCCATTTTAACTGGTCCAGAACTGCATAGAAATCGTGTGTCCATTCTGTGATTTCAAAGCGGTAAAAGTGTCATCTGTCATTCTTAAGTCTTGACTTCATTTCTGAAAATCCACCTCCACAAAAACATCCGTATCTTTTGAATCGTATGTCCTAGAAGCAAGATTTAACTGTAATTTTAAAGCTAAGAACCTACATTTTCCAACATACCCAAAACGACCTTCCAACGCCTTATACTTTTTCAGTAATCGCGGTTTACGCACTTAGAGAAAGTGCCACGAATTGCAATTTGGCTCAATTTCACCACTTGTGAAAATAGCTGCTTCTTGCTTTCCACTGCTGAAATTCGTTTTCACTCTGATAATCATTGATGAATCATTGTTAGTGTTGACCTGAACTAATTCAAAGTAGCTATCACCTACCCTGAATCTCCTATAGTGAATTAAAATCATTTTCAGCATATTTTTCACTTCATTGCAAATCACATGTAAAAGTATTTTTGCCTGTTTAAAAGCATACCGGTTGCTCTAAGCTTGCTGGGGGAAACTGGAATTTGAACTGCATTTTGATTGTATTCCTGAAAACTGTGTGCTCTCCTTTATATTCTTTATATTTCATAAGGGGGGGAGTGAGTTGTCACAAGGGAAAAAGTGATCAGATTATCTCTTGTTGAAACCATATCCAGTTTATTTCTGTGCTGCATTCTTTCCATCATTGCTTTTCCTTGAAACCATACAAAGTATTCTCTGCTACCTTATCCTTTCTATACCAACTCCTAAGTAATTAAAGGATTGTGCTACTGTAATATTATCCATTGTTGATCACTGTCATATTCATAAGTGTGCTATCAAATATTAATTTATTCATAAAAGTGTGATATATATATTGTTTAATTTTTCCAATAAACCTTTTAATTTGCAAAACCTACTTCTTGGCTCAGTGAGGTCAGGGGGATTCAAAGAGAGGGGCGTTATATAAGGGTTTATCATCCAGATTAAAGAACTTCACATAAAAATATATGAATAAGGGCTTCCATTGGGCATCCCAGTCTAGGCATTGACTTAGTTGGAGTGCTTGATTGAAGTCACTTACACTCTTCAATTCCAAACCAGCCTCTGTCACAATCAGTGAACTTCAGTATTAAGTTGGTGGATAATTTGTCAAAGGGCTTTAACAACTCAGAAAAGGGGTGTGGTGTACAAAGTGGTTGGTGTGGCTCAAATGGATCACAGTGATTTTAATTCGCCACTGGCCAGGTGTGAGTGACTTAAACAAGTAGTGGTTTCCTCTTAATCCTGCAACTTGCATTCCTGTAATTTGTAATGAACAGGCAATACAAGAAGCACAGCAAAAAAATTGTGTCAGTGAACTACTCTTGTTTGGATGGTGTACTCGTTGGTGTGACAATCATAACAATATCAAGCACAACTTGAGAGCTTTGCCTCCTGAATTTGAAATTCTCGCCATAGAGTTTGGACAAAATCATTGGGAGTGTAATTGCTAATCAACTACTTATACACATCAGGAAACTCCCTTGGCTATGAGATTTCCAATCCAGGTTCAGTTCCAAATTTAGCACTGAAACAGTCAGATCCTGGTGGGTGTGAGTGACCTACACATTTTTAACACATGGGACATATGCGTGCTAGGCCTCCTTGACCTCTTGGCTGCGTTCGACACAGTCATCCATCATATACAAGTAACACTCCTTGAACACAGGATGGGGTTCTCTGGCACAGTCCCAAAATCAGGGTACTACATTGAGGGGAGCTGGGAGCTATTTAGCTCCTGCTTGTAGCCTTAAAGAGCTTAGTTAGCTTGGCACCAACAGCTATCAGGAGCTACCTTTGGCTCCCCAGGCCAACTGATGCCAAACAAACAAACATATGTGAATTTAACTATGTGCATTTGGCATAGCCTATAAATAAGCATTAGGGCACATCAATTTAACATTTAAACCATATGGGTTCATTAAAAAAAACATTAAGTTTGCATTTTATGTTGAAGTTAGATTTGCGGAACATTATGTACTAGCTCCTAGTTCCCCAGCGGTAGCTCCTGCTCACGGGTTAATGCCGGATACCCAGGAGCTGCTTTTAGCTCCTGCTTATCTAATCTTAATTTCGACTTCTTCAAAATGGTTCACATCCTCCCTATTTGGTTGGCGAATTTCACTATGTGCATTTTGCACAGTCTATAAATAAGCATTAGGGCACATCAATTTGACATTTAAACCATATCGGCTGTCTACAAAGGCTCCTTAAGATCAGAATACAGACTGGTCACCTATGGAGTCCCTCAGAATTCTATCTTCGCCCTGTTCATCCTTAACATTTATGTGGAACTGCTGGATTCACTTCGAGGTGACCCCAACATCATGATACACCTGCACGCATATGAAATACAGTTGTAGCCAAAGCACAAGAGCCCACAAGATATTGCCCAGTTTCCCTCATTTTGTACATCCTTTCCTATGTGAATGACAAGTACCTTCTTAAATGTCTACGACTGGGCCGTGCCTCCAAACACGAACCCACTCAAAGCTGGCTGTAAGACATGCAATTGGATTGCTCCAACCCTCACCTCACCGAATCAGCGAAATCCATAGGCTTCATTGAGGATAACAATCACTCCTTCCTACAACACATTGTGCAATGGGCTCATACAACGTGGTATCAAATCTCTCTTCTCCACATGATCAAGCCCTTCATCCCACAAGGACATCCAAACTGGGACTGACTTTAGGTTATGGGGCAAACAGGGAAGCTGACATCCTGCAAAACATGGCATGGACGAATATCAGTGCAACCCCAAGATGATTGCCAACCGCACCATGAGATAAAAGGGTTTGTGCTCCAAATATATGCCAAAATAAGCTGCCATGGGGTTGTTTGATAGTTGTCCAGCATGGTTATTTTTGCAACTCTCTGTCAAAATGGTACTTCTTCACCATTCACATGTTGTTTGTTTTGTAATGAGGTTGTTCCGGTATCCAGTGATTTTAACAAAAACAATTACAAAGAGGTAATTTTCAGAGAAATAATTACATCGAAAAGAATACAGAATGTTTAAAAATATATTACACAGCCACGTTAGTGGCTGTGTAGTTATGGTTAAATTGCTAATCCCATAGGAAGAGCACTTTTGGGTGGCTTATAACTTTGTTTCCTCTGGACGAATCCTCACCAAACTTTGCAAATGAAGTATATGGCCCACTCTGAATGTGTTTGCAAAGTTTGGTGAGGTTTGGTCCAGGGGGGGCAAAGTTATATGGGGGTCCCAAAATGTCTTTTTTTTCCCATAGACTGAATGCGGAAAAAACTTTGCTCACGCCTAGAGCCCAAACCGCTGGACGGATTTTCACCAAATTTGCGGCAGGAGCAGCGGCTTGGTCCCAAAAGCGTGCTTTTGTAAATTTGGTGAAAATCCAACTAGTAGTTTTTTTTTAAACGACTAAAAAGTAGGTCACAAAAAATTAGCGATATCTATGTCCGCTCCACAGACAAACTTCCCTGCTTGCTCCGCGGACAGGACACCGATTGGCTAATCGCCTTGCATCATGTCCGCGGACATGAACATGTTCGCTGATTGGCTGGGATGAAGCGTGAGGTGCGTCGGATTGTTTCGATGCGCCTGCCATCTTGGATCCATGTTTGGTGTCCGCCGACACCGCGGTAAATCATAATAAAAAACACAACATTGCACTTGTCAAACTTATCAAATAATCTCTGGGGAGGTGAGGGGTGATGAGGATGGGATGGGATATGGCTGCAAGAAGTTGGGGTAAGAGGTGATAACAGGTGGGGAGGGTGTTGGGTCGGTGGGAAACAGGGGTAATCGGGGGACCCAAATGGATTTTTTTGATGTAAATGTTTCTCAGAAAAATACCTCTTGTTGTTCCACCCCCATATGACTCTTTATACTTACCCCTTCCCTGTCCTTCCTTCTTCATCCTCCTGAAACCTTTTTTTTAATTTTTCCCCACTTCCTTTTGTTAGGGGGAATTCTCTGTTTAGGCTGAATTTCCTAACCTAGTGAGTCCCCCAGCAGCTTTGCTGGATTTCTGGAGTTTGTTTTTTCCATCCTGCCATGAGTGAGACTCTTTTCCCCCACTCTTGGGCATGTATGTGTGTAATTCCTTTTGAAATGTCAATGTGTTCGATGGTCTATGGGGTCTTTTACTCCATAGGGTCTCATATGTTTTTCTATGTGTGTTACACCGCACCCTACGTGCCGTAACACCGGGGCGCCCTAGCGGGTCCCCCACCATACACTCCATACCCAGGGACTGACTACTGTCTCCCCGGGCATGTAAAGTCACCATTGGCTTTACTAGACCTAAATTTACTAACAGAACTAGTACAAACCATCTTATTGTGGACGTACTAGTAGGGGTAATTCGATGACTCCTGGATCTGTTACTCGAGGGGGCACTGTCCCGTCCCCCCTCTTTGAGTTTTGGCTGGTGGCAGTGGAAACTACTTGTTATGTTCGTCCCCGAACATAACCCCATGGGACTCGTCCCATTGTTGGAGATGGATACTTTTTCTCATTAATCTCTGACGTACCACCGATCTACTTATCTTAAATAGGTTTATCGAGTGGTATTTTCTGCCAGAACTCGGTTTGTAAAATGGCGTCTGTGTTTGTCTCTGTGACTCCTAAACTAAAGGTCGAGCCCTTTGTTCCACTTTTGGCGGGCTCTGTACAGAGACCCTCCAAAGTGGTGCCATTCTGTCTGGGTTACCACAGGGGTGTGGGAGGGGGTTTAGGCACCCTGGACCGAGTTGCCTTGCCAACTCCGGTCGCACTCTGGAGTGATTGGCCCAGGTGGTGAGCCTTCCCGCTCACCACTTAGCATGTGTTGATTGACAGCTAGGCTGAATGAATGGGGGTTTTCTGCATAAAAGCAGGGCTTTTGGGACTGGATCTTCAGAAGTCGCCACAGGACCTAAGAATCCGACGAGGGTAACGCTGAGCCGACCTGCACGACGACACCTCCGGTGGAGCCCAGCGGAACCGACTCACCACTTCCCGACGACAGACGAGATCTCCCTGCCGGAGAGTCTCTTCCCCTGACTGGTGGGAACAACCAGTCCCCTTTGCTTTTTATTCGCCTCAGGACGCGGTGGTCGAATTGCCCGTGCAGAAGCACCTCGGCAACCGGATAGCCACTACCCCTGAACCGCGACCAAAAGGTGGTGCCTTGTGACGGAGCACTCTGCGGTTGGTCTCTTCCCTGGTGGTGCACCGGACTTCATTTTCTTCGACGACAAGATCATCTCTACTCTTGGCAAAGAACCAACGTGCATCCACCACCAGGAACAACTGCCCCCGCCGGAGCTGCCCTCCACAACAAGGTACCGTGTCCGCCTGGCTTCCCTTTCGATCGGTTCGAGTGAGGTGTCTTAATCCTCTCCGTTCCGTTGGGTCGCCTCCAAGCTTTTCTCATTCTTTGTTCTGAACTGGTTCAATCCACCGATAACCATTTGCAATACAGACTTGAATGCATCTCCACTACAGACTTTTTGGGACAGCGCGCCTTGCCTCTCTCCGAGTGGGCCTGGCCTCTGAACTTTACGATCTATTGTGATTCTTGCCTTCCTGCCTTGCATTTTATCCGATAGGATCGAACTGTGTTGGTTTCGTAACCTGCCTATCTTTTTCTCTCCCGTCCTAACTAATATTCGAGTGTCATCTGGGTTGAGGTATACACCTCTGTCTGAAAATAAGTGGTACCAGTAGAACCTAGAGTTGTCGATATTGCTAGGGGGATTGATCGTCTACTCCGTAGAGTAATTGTGTTTGATTTGTTTGCCGTGATATGCCTTAGTGTTTTTCATAGACATTTTGTTATAAATAAATACCTTAATATCTTTACACTAAGCCTCGTTGCGTGTTTGCTTGTCTTGCTGTGAAGAATTGCCCTATTTTGTATACTCCACATACTGCTCAACTTTTCTTGAGAGAAGTCTGACTGCTCAGCCACAGCTACCACGTGAATCTGTGTGGTGCAGACTGCTACCAAGTGGGTTCACCGCCAATGCCTGTAGTCCTAAATCTTTTGCAGTGGTCCCAGAGGGAACTGCACAGGTTTCCGCCTAACACCTTTTTTTTCCCTAAGTTCATAGACAGTATGTCCACTAACCCCGCCTCACCTGTATTCTCACCACTGTAATTATGGAAATAACAGCAAATGTATGAAAAAACGCGTCTATGCTAATCTGTATATCTGTATACTCACCATGTATGCCTGTAACAAGTAAGAATTCTTAGCGCCACGATGCCCCCGGGCAGATGTGCGCTCTACAAATCCAAATAAATAAATAAATAAATATGTGGATTTATCAGATTTGGACTGAGAAAATAGGGTTTTTATTTTTCTCACTGCAGGTCAGGCCAAAATTAAGCTAATATGAAACATAGTGAATTTGGTGCCAGATTCTGGAAACACTACAATAGAAAGGAGGTAATTGCTGGGCTTCCATATACTTCTAAAAACCAGGACCATTGAAAATTATGGGAGGAACTGGTCAGCTGGGTACCCCGAATAATCGAGGGGCAGTGTTACAGGATCCGGGGTAGATTTTCATGACACTCTAATTTCGATGGAGCTGATTTGTGAAGCCATTGCATCACTGGTACATATTGGGACTAGAGTGACACACGTCATTCAATAACGAACATGCATCAATGTGTTTCCTGTATCTAATGACAGGTAACCTTGGCAGTGATTCCATGGCAAACATCCGCGTAGATGTATAGGCCCCTAGCCATCCAACACCAGCCTGGTTTCCTGACCAACCTGGTCGTGACGAGGCCCTCTACATCAAGAACTGCAGTGCTATGAGTATGAACGCTTTAAAAAAACAGTTTAGTCCCAAAGCCTGACCACGAAGATTCTGACACTGTTTTTTCACATTGATAATCACTTTAGTGGTCTTAATTAAGTGATTAAAGAACGATTTTGTTATATAAGTAAATTCCTCTGGTCATTGATATTTATTGCATCTGAGAATAATCATATAAGCTTGTGTGTTGTAGTGTCCTGCACACGCTGATTAATACTAAGCTACTCTGGGCCATGTCTGTGAAAGGTGAGCCAAGGATGCTGTGGGATCCTGGGATCCCATTTCCAACACAGTAGAAAACCACCGAGCAGTGAGATGAGCCAGCAGTACTACCTATACATGTCAGTCAAACTATCTTCCACTCAGCCTTGAGAAACAGTGTGACACTTGGTAGCTCCTGCATTAGTATTACCTGTTCTCCCCCAGGGGCCTGTGTCCTTCCTTCCACCATGTATCATTCCTATCCTCTGCTCCACACACTCTGGTCTCCCGTGAACTCTCCACTTTCCCACCGGATTTAATAACTTGGGCCTCATTACAGAAACTGTGTACTGATGCAAATGGAATTTTGCATGGTAGTTGGACTAGGATAACATTGCCCTAGTGTAAAAAACTTATTTTTTCATTGCATTTTAACACCAGGATAATGTTTTCCCGAGTTCTAATATGGAACTTCATCAGTGCTAGGACAGGCAATGGCCCTGGTCAAAAAATGCATTGAAAGAATATTTATTTGGATTAGAGCAGTTTTTGCGCTAGTACAAATAGCATACACAATTGCACAAATAACCAATGCAAAGCTTCTACGAAGAGACCCTGGTCTTTTCTGCATATGCTCCGCCTTCAAAGAATTTACATTGCACCAGTTCAAGTGCAGAAAGTGATCCTAGTGCACAAAACAGTTTCTTTTACCGGTAAGATAAATAAACGGGTTGTGTGCCTACTGCTGCAATCTGTGCGATATCTGCAGGTCGCAGGTTTGAATCCCTTTAAGGCCAACTAAGCCCCTCATCCTTCTGAGGTCAATACATGAGTAAAAACTTAGGTTGGGTGATAATTATATGTTATTGCATCCCTGGTAAGATGGCTCAGCGGGTTGAGCGCTTGGTGCAGCGATCTAAGCGTGATCTGCAGGTCGCAGGTTTGAATCCCGGCAACGCCAACTCAGTCTTCCATCTTTCCGAGGTCGATAAAGGAGTACCAATTTCGGTTGGATGGAGGTCGATAAAGGAGTACCAATTAGATATTGTATGTAGATATGTGCTCTATAAAGCGCATTGGATAAAGGCGCTATATAACTCATTATTATCATTAAATATGTTCTATGTGCAGCGCTAGCCGTTTGGCAAAAGCGCTATATAAATAACAACTCATTCCCATTAACGCTTTTTGCATCCCGGCAAAAGACTAGGGAAAACATTGCCCCTTGCCCCGTGTCAAAAATGCATTGCACGAATATATTTTTTGCACCGGAACCATCCTTGCCATAGTGTTAATTGTACTTACACAGCTGCAATGTTTTTACAATGCCACCCCTGTGACAGTGTTACAGAAACTTTGCACAAGAGCAGGTGGCACTGTGACAAAAATTGCCGTAGCACAAACGTCATACTTATGCAAAGAATAGCACTAGGGCACATATTTCCTTCATGCAAAAATGCATTTTGAGATAGTTTTTTGCATTAGGGAAATGTGTGTCCTAGTGCTTTTTGCTCTTGCACCAGTTCCTGTAAGACAGCGCTAGGTCTTCCATGCACAGTCAAGTTATTTAGTTTTATTACCCATTACTTCCAAAATCCACCCAGTCCCCAGTGCACGGGGCAACTTTTGATCACCACTAAGTGATGACACACTTAAAGTAGTGCTGTGAGCACATCTAAGTGACCTTTCTATAATTTAAGGAAGGTGTGATGCCTTGTAACTGGGGGAGTACAAAAGGCATTTATTTCACTGCACACTCTTACGGCAAGATCACAACCCACCACCCACCAAGATATTTTGTCTCGAAGTCGAGGCCCACAGCATATGGAAGAGAGTCTGCATCCTGTTGAGCTCAAGTGAGCCCGAAGGAGACATGATGGATCATTTCTGTGTCTACCACAAACCGCCGCTAGTGCTGAACTGTGGGGGCGGGGGCAGAACATGGAGTGCTACAAAACGTTATGCAAGCACCACAAAACCTCATTCCCCAGCCTGCAAAATGTCTGTGCTCGCCCTCATCATTTTAACACTGCCAGGTACTATGAAAATGTACATTGCTATGCTATTTCTGAGGTATTCAGAGTGGGCTAGCCACTTAGATAGCTTAGCGAGTGATCTTATTTCAAAGATCAGTGTTTAACTTGCAATCGCATGTTAGCATCCTGGCATGTATAACTCTGGCCTTTATTCATCGACTATATCTATACACATATCTAGCTATGTTTAGGCTTCCGGAGGAGCTCGCAAAAGAGGGTCTTGGCACACGGTTTGATTTGTATTAAATGGATATATTCTCTGTTTTCACAGGTGTTCTGGGGCAGTACAAAGTCTTGCAGGCTGAAAATATGTTTGTTGCTGAAGGGGGCCCTGTTCAGTTAAACTGCAGCTACGAGGGGTCGGAGTACACCCTGCAGTGGTATAAGCAGGGCTATGGCAGACCACCCGAACATATCGTGACACGGAGCACCAGTGGCATCAGTCAGGAGGGGGAAGTCACAATGGTGTTGCAAACAGAGAACAAACACACATCCCTGCAACTGAGCCGCACCAATATGCATGACTCCGGACTCTATTACTGCGCAATGGAACACAGTGCTGCACTACAGTTTCAGCAGTGCACAATATCCTATGCTAGCAGCAATGAATAATAAACTGCCGGATGCACTTCAGTGTTGTAATTAAAGCACCATGGACCTTATTCCAAGTCTGGCGGTGCGGCCAAAAAGTGGCAGTCATTCCGTTACTGTTCTTTTGTTTGGCGGTAATGGAATTATTGCCAATTTTTCTTGAAGTGGAGAATTTACCTCCAGCATTCTGCTGGTGGTAAATCCATCATGTTAATGCCAAAAATTTGCAGATTTGCTGTGATGGAATTACTGCTCGCAGTAAACCCAACAAAACCCTATGGAGTCGAAAAAAGGAAAGGGACTAATACCACCACACCACCACGCGGAATCTCATGCTAAATTTGGCACAGCCTATAAATAAGCATTAGGCACATCAATTTGACATTTAAACAATATGGGTTCATTAAAAAAACATTAAGTTGCATTTTATGTTGAAGTTAGATTTGCAGAACATTATGTACTAGCTCCTAGTTCCCCAGCGGTAGCTCCTGCTCACGGGTTAATGCCGGATACCCAGGAGCTGCTTTTAGCTCCTGCTCATATAATCTTAATTTCGACTTCTGCAAAATGGTTCACATCCTCCCTATTTGGTTGGCACCTAGCTGTCTACAAAGGCTCCTTAAGACAGACTGGTCACCTATGGAGTCCCTCAGAATTCTGTCTTCTCCCTGGTCATCCTTAACATTTATATGGAACTGCTGGGTTCACTTCTAGGTGACCCCAAGATCATGATACACCTGTACGCATATGAAATACAGTTGTACCTAAAGGACAAGAGCCCACAAGATATTGCCCAGTTTCCCTCATTCTGTACATATTTTCCTATGTGAATGACAAGTGACTTTTTAAAGATTAACCCCACCCAAACCAAATGTGCACAACTGGGCAGTGCCTCCAAACACGAACCCACTCAAAGCTGGCTGTAAGACATGCAATTGGATCGCTCCAACCCTCAGCTCACCGAATCAGCAAAATCCATAGGCTTAATTGAGGATAACAATCAATCCTTCCTACAACACATTGCGCAAAGGGCTCATACAACGTGGTATCAAATCTTTCTTCTCTACATGATCAAGCCCTTCATCTCACGAGGACATTCAAACTGAGACCGACTTTAGGTTATGGGGCAAACAGGGAGGTGACATCCTGCAAAACATGGCATGGACGAATATCAGTGCAACCCCAAGATAATTGCCAACTGCAACATGAGATAAAAGGGTTTGTGCTCCAAATATATGCCAAAATAAACTGCCATGGGGTTGTTTGATATTTTTCCAGCATGGTTATTTTTGCAACTCTGTCAAAATGGTCCTTCTTCAACATTCACATTTTGTTTATTTTGTAATGAGGTTGTTCCGGTATCCAGTGATTTTAACAAAAACAATTACAAAGTGGTATTTTTCAGAGAAACAATTACATCGAAAAGAATACAGAATGTTTAAAAATATATATAAATGGGGTTGGGGTAACAGGTGATAACGAGCGGGGAGGGTGTAAGGGTGGTGTTATAAGCATATGGAAACAGGGGAAATCGGGGGACCCAAATTGATTTTTTCGATGTAAATGTTTCTCAGAAAAATACCTCTTGTTGTTCCACCCCAATATGACTCTTTATACTTACCCCTTCCCTGTCCTTCCTTCTTCATCCTCCTGAAACCTTTATTTTTTTTATTTTTCCTAGCTTCATAGACAGTATGTAGATTTATCAGATTTGGGCTGAGAAAATAGGTTTTTTATTTTTCTGACTGCAGGCCAGGCCATAATTAATCTAATATGAAACATAGTGAATTTGGTGTCAGATTCTGGAAACACTACAATGGAAAGGAGGTCATTGCTGGGCTTCCACATACTTCTAAAAACCAGGACCATTGAACATTTTGGGAGGAACTGGTCAGCTGGGTACCCCGAATAAGCGAGGGGCAGTGTTACAGGATCCAGGGTAGATTTCTATGACACTCTACTTTCTATGGTGCTGATTTGTGAAGCGATTGCATCACTGGCACATAGTGGGACTAGAGTGACACACGTCATTCAATAGCGAACATGCATCAATGTTTTCCCGTATCGAATGACAGGTAACCTTGGCAGTGATTCCATGGCAAACATCTGCGTAGATGTATAGGCCCCTAGCCATCCAACACCAGCCTGGTTTCATGACCATCCTGGCCGTGACGAGGCCCTCTACATCAAGAACTGCAGTGCTATGAGTATGAACGCTTTAAAAAAACAGTTTAGTCCCAAAGCCTGACCACGAAGATTCTGACACTGTTTTTTCACATTGCTAATCACTTTAGTGGTCTTAGTTAAGTGATTAAAGAGCTATTTTGTTATATAAGTAAATTCCTCTGGTCATTGATATTTATTGCATCTGAGAACAATCATATCAGCTTGTGTGTTGTAGTGTCCTGCACACGCTGATTAATACTAAGTTACTCTGGGCCATGTCTGTGAAAGGTGAGCCAAGGATACTGTGGGATCCTGGGACCCCATTTCCAACACAGTAGAAAACCACCGAGCAGTGAGATGAGCCAGCATTACTACCTATACATGTCAGTCAAACTATCTTCCACTCGGCCTTGAGAAACAGTCTGACACTTGGTTGCTCCTGTATTAGTATTACCTGTTCTCTCTCAGGGGCCTGTGCCCTTCCTTCCACCATGTATCATTCCTAACTTGCGCTCAACACACTCTGGTCTCCCGTGAACTCTCCACTTTCTCACAGGATTTAATAACTTGGGCCTCATTACGGAAACTGTGTACTGAGGCAAATGCAATTTTGCATGGTAGTTGAACTAGGATAAAATTGGCCTACTGTAAAACACATATTCGTTCAATGCATTCTAGCAGCAGGAGAATGTTTGCCGGAGTGCTCATATGGAACCTTATGAGCGCTAGGACATGCAATTGCCCTGATCAAAAAATGCATTGAATTTAAGTTTATTTGCATTAGAGCAATGTTTGCCTGAGTGCAAATAACGTTCACAATTGCACAATAACCAATACAAAGCTTATAGAAAGAGGCCCCTGGTCTTTTCTGCGTATGCTGTGCCTTCAAAAAATTGGCATTGCACCAGTGCAAGTTCAATAAGAAGTATGGCAAAAAATAAATAAGTGCATAAAACAGATTCTTTTAACAGTAAGATAATTCAGCGGGTTCAGCGCTTGCTGCTGCGATCTGTGTGATATCTGCAAGTTGCAGGTTTGAATCCCTTTAAGGCCAACTAAACCTCTCATCCTTCTGAGGTCAATAAAAGAGTACCAACTTAGGCTGGCTGATAATTATATGCAAATATGTTCTTTGTGAAATACTTGCACTTTGGTGAAAGCACTATACAAATTACAAACGATTGCAATTAACGGTTTTTGCATCCAGAAAATGACTATGGCAAATATAGCTCGGGTTTCAAATATGCATGGAAAAAATATGGTTGTTGCACCAGAACCTTGTTGCCTTAGTGATAATTGTACTTTCACACCTGCAAGGTTTCCACAATACCACCCCTGGGGCAGTATTACAGAAACTTTGCACAAGTGTAAGTAGCATTGGGACATTTGCCCTAGTGCAAATGTCCTACTCATTCGTGCTGTGAATCTGTGAGATATTAATTTGTCTCTTTTCTTTTCTACTAGTGCAATCTGAGTCTTGCATGATGTCTCCTTAATATACATTATTTAAAGGGATTGCGGATGGATCCAATCAAATCCTGGTGGACAATAAAGGGGGTCGAGACATTAATTTGGAAGAAAATACAACATTAGGAATAGCAGTGCAAGGATCTTCCTATACTGCTGATTTCAGTAACCCAGTGATCGGGAACATTCCTGAAAGCTATGTGACTGCACAGGATGAATTACCAGAATCATTGGATTCTAAGCCAAAGGGAATCTTTAAAGTTCAGTCTAGGTATCCTTATGAGCCAAGTGAAATCGTATGCTGTCATCAGGATGATTTTGTACTATTCTAATTAGGTGATTCTCAAAGAGAAGAGCAGCATATTGAAGTGGAGGTTGATATTCCAAAATATTTGAGGGTAGCGTCTCTCCAAAGAGACACTGCCACATGTTTAGAGGAAAGTACTTCTGCTAGGCAGAATCCTGTGCAGTGCCCTTAGGGACCACTACACACAATTAAGACTACAGGTGGTGATACAAGTTTTACCTTTGGTACAAGCCTGTACTACTATGTCATAGTGGTAGCAGTGGCGGAGCAGCCAGGCTTATCTCAAGAGTACATGAGTAGTAGCAGAGATTACACAAAGGGACCACAATTACTGTGACTCAAGCAAACACTGACTCAAGGTTTCAGGTAGAAAAATATAAGAACATTTATTTTTAAACCATTCGTTATAAACACAAAACTTATATTAAACTTCAATAAAAACCACATGTTAAATATACTACAACTAACCAATTCACTTTGTACAGAAAGTCTCAAGGTAAGTACCCTGTGTTGGAATGAACCTGTGTTAGGCACAAAAACACGTTACTGCGGATATGAATGCGATCACTTTTTGACAGTTCGGTCTATTAAACAAACGGGTATCCGTGACATGAAATGCTACTGGGGCAAATACACACTTAGCACCTGAGATACCCAGAGGGAGTTGGAGGCAAAAATCACAGGCAATATATTGGTTAGGCAGGCAGAATCAAGAAACACTCAGAGACAGGAGTTCAAAAGTCAAAGCCAGGGTCGAAGACACCGGGGCCAGTTGCCGAAGATCACATGGTCTAACAGTTCACGATTCAACAAAGCCAAAAGTACTTGGATATTGTCAATGTTCGGAAGAAAAAGTTATAAGAAGGAGCGAAGACAAGATCAAGCCTTGGAAATGAATAAAAAGGGATTCACCCAATTTCCGCAACAGAACACAGTACCTTGTTCCAATGGTGCAGCTGGTGCCCTGGCAGTTGTTCCTGTTGGTTTCCCACAGACCCATGATTCCTGGAGCTTCGTCGAGAAGGAGGACGTCTGAAGGGGGTCTGCACCACACAGGGATAAGGCCGGCAGCAGCGACACAGAATAAAAGGTGCGCTCCTTAAAAACAGGAGAGGCTCTTCAGGTTCCTATCCGGACCACTACAGAAGTGTGCAGCGATTTCAATGACGGAAGAGGATCCTCTGGCTGTAGAAGATGAGCTGGTTATCCCCACCAAGCTCAAGGGAAGAAGACTCCGGACTGGATCTTCTCTGAGTCATTAAAGGGCAGATAGCTCAGGACTGCAGCAGGGCTTCACCGGGACAGGGTAGTTGCAGCAGCCGTCGTTCTCTCCACTTCTCTTCGGTTCCTTGTAGTTCCAGTAGCGACTCTCTGACTTCTAGCCCAAGAGACCTGCCTTTTATGTGAAAAACCCCCATTCACGCAACCTGGCTGTCAATCCCCCAGTAGGGGGGTTGTCCAGCCCGGACAACTACCCTGGCCAATCATGACAAAATGCGACTTGGGTTTCCTAGGATACCCTGTGCAGGGGGTGACTACACCCCTCCCTCACATTCAGCCCACCTCGACACCCAGGCGCCTTGAGGAGGGCTTCTGGGCAGAAGCTCGCCAAAAGACAGTGAACAAAGAAGGCGAACCTCGTTTGCGGTGCAAAGTAAAACACAAGAAGGACTTTAACAAAAAGAAATGGTGAATAAACCCAACCTGAGCCAAAAGAAAGATGATTTGGTCAAGCGGGTTTATGTTCGAGGCTAATATAATAGCCAAGAACAGTACCACGTTTATCTAATATAATTGCGGTAGAAAAGTTAGGGTAGATACCACTGCCACCAGCCAAGTCTAAATGTTAAAAGAGCGAAACAATGCTCTACGAGGTACAGATAAAAAGGGATACGAGTTAACCCTTCCCAGTACTCCATGGAAGATGGGGTGTACTGGATCTTTGGTAGATTGACTAAGTTAATGGTAACTTTACCCTTTTCTGGGGGACAGTAGTCGCCTCAGAAATGGAGTTGAGGGAAGTCTCAAAGACAACACTTGCCACGGCACTGAAGGTGCCGTGTGACACACACAAAGAAGGGGGCTACTGAAGTGGTGTATTCCAGAGCCCACAATCACAAAAACAGATGGAAACACATAGCAAAACACAGGTAAGAGTGGGGGAAAAGCTCTCACTCATACCACGAGGAAATAAATAAACGCCAGAAGTCCAGCAAAGCTGCTGGGGGACTCACTAGGTGAGGGAAATTAGCCATAAATGAGAATTCTACCTAACAACTTCCCAGAGTTTTCTAAAATGATAGAGGAGCAGATTCAACTTGCAGATGCTTGCACACATGAAGAAGAAAAAGACCAATTGAGGAAAATATTTTTGAGTTCAAACAGGTTTTTGCCAAAGATGCCTACGACTGTGGGCCGACCGATTTGCATGTTGCCACACTACCAGAAGGACATGGGAGGGAGACGGTATGTGTGCAGAAATATAGGTTGCCACTGGCATGTCTGGAGTCACTGGCTGAAATGATCAAAAATGTTGAATCTAGAGGAATCATTAGGCCTATTCATAGTGCATCACATACTCCCATATTTGGTGTGCTAAAATCAATGGTGTTTGTGTGCAGACTCAAGAGAACTGAACAAGAGGGTACGTGTTTCACGATGGCCACTTCCATATTTTGATCAGGGCCTTGCACAGGTTCACGGGTCAAAGGGGTGAGAGGGCAGGTCCTACATGTACAGGGACTTGAAAGGGCATCCATTGTTCAGTTGTGGTAACATCTCCCCCTTCGCATGGCATTTCACCAGTGCTGCAAGATCAGTGTGTGCTATGGCACTTGTACTCACCCAGTATCGATGTCCATTGCCCTCTGTGCCTCTCCATGTACCCAGTCAGTGTGCTGTTCTTCAGGACCATGGCATCGTGGGTGGAACTCAGGCAGTGAACACAGCAGTGTGTAAGGAGGAGGTCAGGATTGCAGGTGACCTGGACATACAGGGAGCAATCTTGCATTATGTTGTGGTATACCTATTCAGATGCCTGGGGGGCCACCATGCCACATGGGTGCAGTACAGAGCAGCAATCAGTTGGACATGTGGGCTTCTGCATACAGAAAATGCCTTCATGGCATTCTCCTGTGCTGGGTGGTGGGCAGGGAGATGTCCCAGGATATATGGCACAAGAGAGCTTCCAGCACCTGCACAAGCACATTAGAAAATGCAGGCTGGGAAATGCCATGGAGCATGCCCACGGTGTGCTGGAAGGTGCAAGTTGCCAAGAAATGTAGGATTGACACAAGCTTCAGCGGCTTGGGTAAGGCTGATCTTATGTTGATACTGCTCTCTGTCATTCTGAGTCAGGATGAACAGCTCAGCATTGATCTCCATTTTCAGCCGGTACCGGGTTATTAGCTGTTTATCAGTCAAGGTCCAGGGTGAGGGCCTGACATGGGTTATATGTGCTTGCCTTGCATGGCATCCTTTCCTCTCTGCCCCCTGTACCCTGTGCTGCTTGTTAGGCAGAAACCTGTGCAGTTCCCTTAGGGGCCACTGCAAAAGATTTAAGACTACAGGTGTTTGCAGTAAACCCACTTGGTAGCAGTCTGTACCACCCAGATTTACCTGGTAGCTGTGGCTGAGCAGTCAGACTTCCCTCAAGAAGAGTTAGGCAGTATGCAAAGTATACTCAATAGGCACTCAGATACAATAATACAAGCAAACACTGACCAGAGCTTTGGTATCAAAGTATATAATTATTTATTTAAAAACACACAGTTGAAACACTCCAGCACTCTTATTGTAAAATATTCTAAACACAGTTACTATTATGATATATACACCCCTTTTTCCCTATTAGAAAATCACAGTAAAACACCACTTATTTTCATACAGAGGTGAGCGCTTAACTAGATTGCACTCTAATAAGTTTGTGAAAAAGGGGGGGGGAAAGACAGAATATGAAAAGGTACACCACTCTCCGATTCCAGAACACTGTTAGCAAGGCAGAGAGCAAAAAGTCACTGGTGAGCCAAAGTCCAAAGGCTGGGCCCACACTTATAGAGAGCAGAGCACAAATGCGCCCAAGATCACACAGTTACACTAGGCTTAGAAAGTCTTGCAGAGGGTTCAGAAAAGCATTTAGAGAGGCTTAGAAAAGTTTAGCCAAGGTGTCCCAGGCTAACCCAGGTTCGAAAGCCGGGGGCTAAATCTACCCCGTACAGTCGGTAGCAAGGGAAGCCAGGCGGGACACGGTACCTTAAGTGGGAAGGATCCTCCAGCGGTGGCAGTTGTTCCTAGTAGTGGGTGCAAGTTGCATCGTCGTCCAGGGGAAGAGAAGATCTCGACTTGGAGGAAAGATGAAGGCCGTTGCACTACCAGGGCAGAAACCAGCCGCAGAGTTTTCCGGTTATAGGTGGTACCTTTGTCTCACGGTCGTGGTAAAACGTGGTATCCCGGTTGCCGGGGTGCTTGGCACGGGCAAGGCGGCCAGGAGGTACGTCAGGAAAGCGAAAAAGACGGTGAAACTGGTTATCCCCACCAGTCAAAGGAAGAAGACTCTCCGGCGGGAGATCTCCTCTGTCGTTGGGAAAAGTGGTGAGGCAGTCCAGCAGGGCTCCACCGGTGGTGGTGTCGTGGCAGGTCGGCTCAGCTTCTCCCTCGTCTGATTCTTAGGTCCTGTGGCGACTTCTGAAGTTCCAGTCCCCAAAGCCCTGCTTTTATGCGGCAACCCCCCATTCACTCAGCCTAGCTGTCACTCAAACATGCTAAGTGGTGAGCCGGCCGGCTCACCACTTGGGCCAATCAGGACGGAGTGCGACTTGAGTTGCCTAGGCAACTCAGCCCAGGGTGCCTAAATTCCCCTCCACCCCTCCTAAGTACCCCAGACATAGTGGCACCACTTTGGAGGGCTTCTGTGGAGAAGCCCGCCAAAAAGTGGAACAAAGGGCTCGACTTGGGTTGGAGTCACAGAAGAGAACACAAACGCCATTTTAGAATCAAGTTTTGGCAAAAAATACCAACCGGAGAATTAATATTAATTAAATAAACCGGCGGTATGTTCGAGGCTACCGTAAATAATTAAATAAAGATAGTAGCCTAAAACAATGTGAAATCCCATGGGAAAATATTCGCGGTTGAATATAAAAAGTAGTATTGTAAGAGGATTCAATTCAACACTACAGCTAAGTCAATGCCTAGTCTGGGATACTGAATGGAAACCCTTATTGATATATCTTTATGTCCAGTTCATGCGTTCTGGATGACTACCCCTATATAACACCCCTCTCTTGGAATCCTCCTGACCCCACTGAGCCAAGAAGTAGTTCTGTTTTGCAAGTTTAAAAGGTTTATTTGATAATTTAAACAATAGATATATATATCACACTTTATAATAAATTAATAATTGGATATCACACTTAATCTGATATGATAAAGATTAACAACGGAGAATCTGGCACACTTGTGAATAGGAACAGAAGAATAAGGTGGTAGAGAATACTTTATATAAGTTCAGATGGATGTAATGTTGAATGAAAATGCAATACAGAAAATACTCAATATGATTTCAACAAAACAATGTAATCACTTTTCTCTGGCAATCCCCTCCCCCCTTTATGCAATGCAAGGAAATGGAAGGCAAGCACACAGTTCTCAGAAATGCAATCAAATGTAATTCAGTTCACCCCAGCAAGCTTAGACTACAGATCGGAGTTTTAAACACAGGCCCAAAATGCTTTTACATGTGCTGGCAATGAAGTGAAAAATATGCTAAAATGCTTTTAATTCCCTCTAGAGGTTCAGGGTGAGTGGTATCTAGTTAATATTAGTCCAGGCTCACTCTAGCAATGATACAGGGATGGTTCTTAAGAGGCAAACGAATTTTTAGCAAGGAAACGGCTGTTTTCACACGTGGAGAAATTTGCAAATCGCGGCAAAATTCGCGCGTGCGTTTTTCGCGATTACAGAGGAACTACAAGGACTAGCACTATCGTTTTGGGGTCCTAGGACAGCATAGGATCTCAGCTTCCAGATGAAAGTTACTGCAAGTCTCTAGGAAAAACGGTCACGGAGATATGAGCGATATGGTAAAGGTTGTTTTTCAGATTTGAAATTTTAAAGTTCAAAAAGACAAGTGACAGCTAGCAACTAGAAAATGACAGGTGACAGTTAGGAGGCAGTTCTACTTAGATTAAAATAGATTGAATTATATTATTTTAACTAAGAGATTGGTTCTACACAGTTCTGCTATGTACTCACAATATATTTAGAAATAGAATGGGCCTCGCCACGGATCTGGTCAGGTTTTAGACTGGACTCTGGTCTGGTCTCGGCACTTCACAGTGATCTGGGTCAGCTCTGCTCTGCTGGTCTGGTCTGGGTCACTCTCTGGTTCTGGATATTGATAGATTTGAAGTCTGGATCTCTGGATGTGGATAGATTGAAGTCTCTATGTTGGCTCTCTGAAGGTTGATGGAGGTAAAGTATGGATTTTCCCGGCAGAGCGTCCCGCAGCAAATGGATTTGAAGGTCTCTATCTGTCCTGACTGTCTGCTTTTATGTGTTTTGAAAATGGGTGTGTGTGCAGCATCACTAGGCTCTACCCCTCTCCACTTGTCATTGGCCAAGCTTTCATTTCTCCCCTGATTGGGGAAGCTAAATTGTGTCAGAGTGATGTCATTTTACAACCTGCAGAAAGTCCACTCCTCCTGTCAACTTGCACACAAATCTAGATTTGAACCAAATACATATTTGCAGAGGTACATATTGTTTTAAAATCATATGCCTCCATCACATGTCACATGGGGTATACTCTGTCCAAATCTGCTCTTCCTGGGAGCTTGCATTCAGAAATGGCGACATTTGCACTTTTTAACTGGTTTCGCAATATCGGACATTACCCCAAATTTATACACATGTGCGCAAGGAGTATGGACATTAATTGATGAAGTGTCCGATTTTTAACATGCATACATTTTAAGTAATACCCTCTTAACTGCTAAAACCCCCTGAACATACCACCGGGTCCTAACACGTCTTCAAATGTGCACCGAAAAATCACAAGAATTATGGCATCATTTAAATAATTATGACAAGTCCGTACTATGAGTTATTCATCTTTTTCTAAAACCATATTCTGGCTACAGGGGTGTGTCTTTTCAGGTCACATGGTACAGAAACCAGTCTTTCCAGTTTCTGCCAAGCTCAGAGACCCTGCCCCTCCCAGCTTCTGCCAAGAGGAAGCTGTTTTACGACACCTGCAATAAACCATCTGCCTGGGCCCTGGAAGGCCCATTGTTCAAGAGGAAGCCATTTACGACTACCCTAATAAACCCTCTGCCTGGGTCCAGGACAGGCCTTTGTTCAATTTCCTGCAGAGCCCAGGTAATTCAATCAGAGAAGTGTCATATCCCTTTTGGTGGGAGCAGCAAAATGCAGGTCGGCCTGGGAACACAGCTGTTGTGCAAGTCTCAACTCCTGTCGGGGGTAGCTGGTGGGCAGAATTCAGTTCCTTAAGCCAAGTTTCAGATAAAATGTCACTTTTTGTTCCCCAGTTTAAGTCAAGACAATTTTTACATATGCAGCTAGAATGCTGATTCTAAGTTCAAAACTATGACATTTAAACAATTGCAACCTATGTGACACTCAAAAGTAGGTCACTCATTTAATTTAAACATTTCGATTTTGGTGGTTTTAATCCAGTTTCAGTTAGGCTGCTGACATGCATAGCTCAGCCAGTTTTGTGATGAACATTGTTTTAGGCTCATCCTCTTTCCAGATTTTGTATGCCCACAAGACTTTATTCTGCCAGATGTCCGCTGGTGTTCAGTGAGATTTTTGGATGTGTTGCAAATAGGCATTTTGAGCTGGCATTCAGAGAAACAAAAGGTGATTTTAAAGTGCGGTTTTTCCTTTGGCACACATTTCACTCTTGGCACCCCGGCCCATCCTGCTCGCACTGGTGGGTGGCAAGTTAGGCAACCATTTTAGTGTGCACAATTGCGCGGTTTTCATAGATTCTGGCGCACATGTGGGCTTTTTCGGCCATCTTGGATTTCCTAAGCCCACAGCACCAAATATTGTAGCCTAATAGTCCAAACGTGGGTCAGGACACCCAACAAATCCCCCCATGTGACTGCCCTTTGAATTTGAGTCGATGGGGAGTCGGGTGCACAAGGGTTTTGACCCACACACTGGTCTGTCCGCATAATCTTCTTCCAATTCTGCAAATGGCACAGTTCAGCATCTTTTCCTCCATCAGGTCGGATCGATCGGTTCTCCTCGCCGGTCCTGATGGGAATATTGGGCGGTACCCTGGGCCCCTCGCGTTTCTGCTCCCAGTCTCCGGATCGTCCTTCTTGGTCATTCTCCATGGTTTCATCTCTCCTAGGATGATAAAGCAAAAGCGGCAATACCTACTCATAGACGTTTTTCCACCACTGTTGAGATAGTGGGGCAGCATATGCATTTCATCATAATGAAACATTACATTCTTATTTTGAAAAAAAAACAGTATAACTAAGAGACAGTTTCATGCAAATCACAATATTTTAGAGACTAGATGTGGTATGTTTTATGGTTGGAACTGAATTAGTCTGAGACAATACCCGCTAGGATTCCAGAGGATTCCTCCAGTTGTTGCAGAGTGTGCCTGGGATGGCAACACTTCAACTGGTTAATGTGGACCCACTTGTCTTCCCCCTCTGCCAAACCGCCTTTGGGGATGCGGATCTTGTAGGCCACAGGGGAGATTTTGTCTATAACCTCAAAGGGTCCCTTCCATGTAGGCAAAAATTTTCGCTGTTTGGCCTGGTTCCTTTGGAAATTGTATAGATAGACCCGGTCCCCCACCTGATATTCCTTCCTGGAAGTCTTCAGGTCATAGTGGGTCTTCATGCTATCAGCTGATCTTTTTAGATTCCGCTGAGCATAAGCAAAAGCATGTTGAAGGTGTTTCCTTAAATTCTCTACATACTCATGAGTTGTGGAGGCATTTATTAGTGTCTGCTCTTGGGTCCTGTAGAGCAAATGCTGCGGAAGCACCATCTTGCGCCCAGTCATCAACTCGAATGGTGACATTTTGGTTGCAGATGAAGGGGTAGATCTGATGGCCATTAGGACCAGAGGTAATCGGATATCCCAACTTGGCCCAGAATCTGCCACAAACTTCTTTAATATGCTCACAATGGTTCGGTTATATCTCTCTACTGCCCCAGAAGAAGCTGGCCGGTAAGCAATATGCAACTTCCTTTTGACCCCCAGTATCTCCCACATCTTTGTCATTACTTCACTGGTGAAGTGGCTACCCCTGTCTGACTCAATCCTTTGAGGTAGACCGAAACGGGAAAAGATGTGGTTAATCATCAGGGCAGCTGCGGTTTCTGCCTTGCAATTTGGGGCTGGGAGACATTCCACCCACTTGGTAAACAAGCATGTCACAGTCAACATGTACTTATTCCCACTAGCAGAGCGAATCACGGGGCCTACAAAGTCGATTTGTAAATCTGACCATGGCAGTGTCATCCCCCTCTTTTGGAGAGGCGCACGGTGCGTGAGGGATGATGGCTGAAATTGTGCACACACAAGACACCCCTTCAAGTATTGGTCGAGGTCCTGCCCCATGTGTGGCCAGTATGCAACCTCTCTTAAGATTTCCAATGTTGTGTGAAACCCCCTATGACCGGCGGTGGCCGCATCATGGGCGTGACTTAACATCAGGCTTCGGAATGAGGTAGGAACCACCCACTGATCGTGGCCAGCTTTGGATTTCCTTACCAACAAACCGTCTTGGATTCGGAACATTTTTGGACATTTCATCAACACTCGTAGGTCCTCTTTCCCAGTGTAATCGGTATCCGTCAGGGGAAAGTTCTCAGGGTCCTCAAGGTGCTGGTAAAATTTACCAATTATTGGATCCCCCTTCTGAGCGGTAATCAAATCAGCATCAGGGGTCTCCTTACTCCATTGTGCAATTGAAAGATCATTGTGAGCATTTGTCTGGGACCTAGTGATAGCAGTGACCTGGATTTCCCCCAACAGGGACTCAATCTCAATTAGATCCCCTTGGATGGCCCCGGTTTTGGCTAGCTGATCAGCTAAGTCATTTCCAGTTTTGTCTGGTCCCTCTACTTTGGAATGACCCTTGATCTTCTTCCAATAGATGGTCATCTCATTCGAGGTGACCAGATCATCAATGTTTTGGATCAACTTCCCATGTTTCAAGGGTTTGTTGTTAGCACATAACATGCCTCTGGTTTTCCAATTAACCAGGTGCTCCACGAACCCGTTCCGTACATAATCCGAATCTGTGATTATGACCAGTTCGTGGAGTTGATGCTGGACAGCAGTGAGGATGGCCTGATGCACAGCCATCAATTCTGCCACCTGACTACTTCGGGGACCAATTTTGTATCCAGCGGAGGGTTCTGGGAACTCCTTCACCCATGCATTCCCTACGCCGGCCACCAGTTCTTTCTCCCCGTTGTTGTCAACATGGTAAGAGCATCCATCCACATAGACAGTGGGCATTCCCTCACACTTGTCTTC
This sequence comes from Ambystoma mexicanum, assembly GCF_040938575.1. NCBI lineage: Eukaryota > Metazoa > Chordata > Amphibia > Caudata > Ambystomatidae > Ambystoma > Ambystoma mexicanum. Next base: position 270,411,574 of record NC_090938.1, read on the forward strand.
TTCAAAGACTTTGTGTGGGGAATTAAGGTATGCCTCCGTGTTGTCCTTGATTTTTAGACTTTCGTCCTCGAGACAGTTTTCTCTGGCACAATCATGCAAGTCAGCCAGACCTTGCGCGAGGGGACTCTTCTTGTTTTGGCCATATCTGACCTCCACAGGAAAGCCTTGCATTGACAGAATCCAGGAAGTAATTCGGGAATTACTCACATTTCCGGCCCGGATTCTGTCACTTTGGAGATATTGCAGAGGCTGGTGTGGAGTCTCCACTATGATATGTTCCCCCTGGATAAACGGGCGGTAATTCTTCAATGCCCACACCGTTGCCAGGAGTGCCTTCTCACAATCGTTGAATTTTTCCTCCACAGAGGATAAAGTTTTGCTCGCATAGGAGATTACTTTATTGACCTTGTCATGCTTTTGGTATAATACTGCTGTCAAGCACGTATTAGAGAACCCCGTCTCCAGGAAGAACTCCTTGTTTCTGACAGGGTAAGCTAGGCAGGGCGCTTGTGAGAGGCTTCTTTTGAGTTGTCTTACTGCCTCGGCTTGTTCTGGACCCCATTCCCACTTGACCCCCCCTTCAGGAGATGAATCAGGGGTCTGGTGATCTCTGCGTAGCCCTCAATGAACTTTCTGCTGTAATTCGTCAGTCCAAGGAGGCTCCTTAGTTCCCGCAGAGTTGTGGGGTCCTTCAATTTTTGGAGGGCTTCCACTTTCTTTTCCTGGGGACAGAGACCCTGAGGAGTAATCTCATGCCCCAAGAAATTAACACGGGTTCGACACCACTGTGCTTTCTGAAAGGAAAGTTTTGCTCCGGCGGCCCTCAACTGCGTCAGAACATAGCGGATCTCCGCTATGTGTTCTTCCACAGATGAACTTTTGATGAGGACATCATCTACATAAGCCAGGTTACACCTCGCACCCAGGTCGGGCATGGCCTTATGTAGGAAAATGTTGAATTCATTGCCGGAGTTGAGGTATCCGAAGGGAGTCCGGGTCCATGTATACTGCTGGCCCCCAAAGGTAAAAGCCAGCTTGTATTGGTCCTCCCTACTGACCGGCACGGTCCAGTATCCATTGGTCAGGTCTATTGCAGTGAATACCTGTGACCCCTGAATCTGGGCCAGCCCTTGGTCAATGTAGGGCAGAGGCCATCGGGAAGTATGGACCCGTTTGTTGAGCTCCCTAAGGTCAGCGCAGAGTCTCCACTGGCCGTTTGGCTTTAATATTCCCAGCACCGGATTATTGAAGGTGCTGTGGATGGGACGGATTATTCCCCTGGACTCAAGGTTCTTAATTATTTCAGTAAGGGACTCCATTGATGCGAGAGGCAAGCGATATTGCTTCACAAACACTGGAGTCATGCCAGGGTCCGTGGGGATTGTTGTTGTGTGGATGTCAGTGCGACCACAGTCATATGAGTCTATCGCAAAGAGATCTTGGAAATCCAAGAAAACTTGTTTCAACTTTTGCTTTTGTTCCAGAGTCACACAGGCATCAGCTAGGTTGACTCTCTCTTCCACCATCTGCCTGAAGCCTGGAAAGACTTCTGGTTTGGCTATTTCAGCGGCCTCCTCCAGCTGGGTGGAGAAGTCCCTGGTCAGAGTGCTGATTTGGACTGGAGGCTTCAGGTGGGAAAGGCAGCCCTCATGGACCTGGAAAATCACCTCATCCCTCCTGAAGTCACAAGTCACATCTTCCTTACCATAAGGGCAAGAAGTGTACACCAGGAAGTTCCCCCCATGCCGGGTAAAAATCCTGTCTGGTGTCGTATTGTCATCACTGTCACTGTCAAAGCAGTCCTTGGGGATTGGCCCTAACAGTTCATTACCTAAATCTATGGAGTAATACTCTTTAAGTCGCTGTTATCCACCTCTATTGGAATGGTGTCATGTTCTATGTTGACTAATGGAGTTGGGTTTACCCCTAACCCTTGCAGTTGGAGAGAAGCATTTAGATGTATGTAAGCATCAGGGTTTTGCAGATATTGTCCTCTTTTAACTTTCACTTCCAGGGAGAATTGTCGGGTCCTTTCTGGGATGGTGACTTCCTCTTTGATCTGAATTTCAACTGCATAAGGTAGCAATTGAGCTGACCTAAATGCTTTTTCTGGATCATCAAAGCCCATGGGATTATCCGCTAATCGGGACCAAGCTTTGAAGTTTATTAGGTCCAAACTAATGGCAAAGCGATTGAGAATGTCACTGCCTAAGTAAAAGGCGGCAGGGACGTCTCGCACGACCCAACAATTGTGGACTATGCTCTTGTTGCCAATGGAGATTTTGAGCATACACCTGCTTGGCAGGAGATGTTTGGAATTAGGCGCTTCCAGGTCCATTTCCCATTTGTCTATCATTTTGAAGGTGGGAATGGCTGGATCTTTTGGGAGTTGGCGAAACATGGCTTCGCTGATGAAGCTCTTACCGTTGTTAACACACACTCGGGCGAGAACAGAGTCCTTCCCATCATTTAACTGAACAGGGATGAACAACTGCTCTCCAATTTGCTGAATATCAGCCAGGCTCTGAGCTGATTTCACATCTTCCTGGACTATAGGAGTGGTAATATCTGATTGTGGATTTGTAAAGAATTTCAGAGTGTTTCCTTCCAGCGTGGAGTACCACTTTAAACTGGAAGGAAGGTTGATTTTCAGAAATAGAGAGGACCCCCCATCACCAGTCTGTTGTCCTACTGCTATTACTGTCACGTCTGGAATTTGGTTATTCTGGAAGTGAAATTCTACTTGGTCAGATTTTTGTTCAACCATGTGGCATGTGCCGTTTAAACTAACATGGTTGACACTCTGTTTTAATTTTATTGGTCGGCTAGTCTGGGTCCAGAGGACCTTGTTTACGCAATCTATTAAGGGTGACAACCTCCTCAGGAGGTCATTCCCCAGTAAACAAGGGGTGCCCTCTGGAGTCACTACTATGACCGGGTGTTTCACCTTGTGTCGCCCGATCTTAATGTCCAAGTCTGCAGTCCCCTCAACGGGAATTTCCTTCCCGTCAAAGTTCTGCAGTTGTCCAGGAAGAGAGGTGAGAGGAATTTGGTAATTCTCTCCCCTTCCTACATTCAGTTTGTCAAAGGCCCTTCTGGACAGAAGGGTAGCTTGAGATCCAGGGTCCACCAGTGCCAAAATTGTACCCTGCCCCTGTACTTGTACCGGGGCATAGTATCTTCCCTCCTTCTCCTCAACGGGGCACAGATAATGCACATTTTTGGACAACTGGTGGGCTAACTTTCTGGTTTTGGACATCGCTAGCGAAGAGATTTGGGCAGAATTCTGTGGAGATCCTTGGGAATCTGAAAGAAAAAGTTGGCAACTGGAGATCAGAGCCATTGTGGGTTCCCCTGGCTCCGGTTCCGGGCCGCCCCCCCCCCTTTTTGGAGGCAGTCCCCAGGATGGGTTTGAACCAGGGGATTTTCTTGATGTTGGTTCTGGGATGAGATGGTGGGCGGCGGTAGCTCAGTCTCCACATCTCCCCAGTCTGGATTTGCATCCCTAGGGACCCATTTTTCTTTGGGAGGAGTTCCCCCCTCTCTGAAGGAGAAGATCCTTTTCCCAGGATCCTCTGAGGATCCCTCTCCCTCAAATTGGAAGATATGTACCTCCTCCTCAAACTGAGTCTGTTTGGGTCTTTTGTTTCTCCTACCCCCCCTCTGCTCCTTAGGAGGCAGACTTTCAGGGGCAAGAGATTTTGTTTCCGGTTCCTGGGTTTCCAGGGGCTGTTTACAAGTGAGGAAGGAAGCTTCCTCCAAGGCTTTACACCCCCCTTCCCCTTGTGCCTCCTCCCTGGGAACCGGTGAGTTATCAGGGTGCTGCCCCCGTCATTGTTCTGGAGCACCAGGTCCAGAGTTGGGTGCGTTCTGCGCCGGCATGCCGATCTGAGGGTTCTGCTGAGCCCTCAGTATGTGACCCAGATCCCGCGCCATGTTTTGAACCTGGCGCTCTAACTGGGAAACCCGCTCAGGCTGATATGGGGCCCTGTTTTCTCCCGGGAAGGGTAGCTATCCCTTCTTTGGTAGTACCCCTGGTTGGGAAGATTTGGATACCCCTCCACCCTTGGCCTCCCCTCTCCCGGATTCGATTGTCTGGGCTCAGGGAATTGGGGAAAGAAGGGTGGAGGATTTTGGGGTTGAAAGTTGGGTGGATACCTGGGGAAAAAGTTCTGCCCAGGATTTGGAGAATTTCTGCCCTCCGGTGGGAAGTTAGGAGGGAGGTTCCCTGGGTTAGGTGCTTGGCTGGACCCCCCCCCTTGGGCTGGAGGAGTCCACACATAACCCAGGATGGGTCGATTTCCCTTGTAACGGGGACTTACATAATCAGGAGAGCGAGGGACCCCATTTGTGGGGCTGCCTCCCTGGCTCCCTGTCTGTGACTGGCCCGAGGACCTTCTGGGCCTAGCATTATTAGGTGCAGGTAGGTTTTTAGGCCCCCCTATCTCCAAATCCAAAACGGGGGTGACCATTACCTCTGCCACCTTGGCAGCAGCAGGGGTGCTGTTGGTTTTGGGAATTTTCTGGGTATTGCTTTTATTTTCTATGGGCTTCTGCACCTCATAGATCCGGGTAGCCTGTTCAATGACCCAGTCTAAAGATCTTTTCTCATGAAAATCTCTCACGAGCTGGGTCATTATATATTTGGGCAAGGCATGGAAAAATGTATTGACGAATTCTCTGCTGTCTGTGCGCACCCTTCTGGTGGTCTGCGCAAAGGCACGTTTCAGTTCTTGCACAAACTCTTGTGGGGCCTGATCCTCCCCACACTGCAAATTGTAGGCTGCCTTGCGAGCCTCTTGGGGATTTCTGTGAACAGAAAAATGTTTTAATATGGCCGCCCTATAGGTGGACCACCTGGAATGATTTTGGTCCTCCAGCCCTGCAAAGAAACTGGAGTACCCTGGGGAGAATGTCCACTTTACATATTGGATACAGCTTTGGCTGTCCTTCAAATGAAAAGTCTCCATCATTTGCTCATAGAGCTCCAAGTGTTCCCAAACAGAGTAGTTGGCGTTCTTATGATAAGGCGTGATGACACTCCTTATTGCCTTAATCTGTTTCAATGGGTCCTTAATCAAGGCCCTTTTTGCCTTATTGGCCTTTTTGGTTCGGGTAACCCTTGTCCATTCGTCCTCTGACTCAGAGGCACTGCTCCCAGAGGTTCCTGTCTGATCTTCCAGGTTTTCCCGGATTCTGCGAGCCTGGGAATGGCTGGCAGAATGTGGGGACCTGGTCTCCTGTGTCCTGTACCGCTCAGAGGAGTCTTCAGATCCCTCCTTGCTGCCAGGATTTGATGGGTACCCCCCCACTGACCTAACTGTGCAGAGGTTTTCAGGATGCCCTTAATGGGCCTACTCACCTGGGGTTCCCCATCAAATTGCACTGTGCTTGGGTGCCCATACCCGGATGCCCGCCCCTCCATACCTGGGTGGTACTGGCCTATGAGCCCCATGCTTCTGGCTGGATAGTAATCTGCCATCCCTGTGGCCATGTGCTCATGTGCACCAGGGGACATGGGGGTGGCAGAGTCCAGGGACTGAGAGAAATAAAGGCCTCTGGTACTAGGGCTCCTGGGGTTATGCTCAGGAGTTTCTCTTTCCCAGCGAACCTCATTTCTATCCGCCCCTGCTCCCTGTTGCAATGCAAGAGCCTGCGCCTTCAGTTCCTCAGTTAAGGCCTTACTAGCCTCTATCAGTCTCTCCTGCATCGCTACCTGTTGTTGGAGTCTTTCATTGTGCTGGCAGAGAGCCTCATTCTCTCTCTGTGCCTCCTGATTGGTCCTGGAGCACTGGGCCAGTCTTTGCTGCAGGAGGGTTACCTCCTGAGCTGTGTCCCTATTGGCCTGCTCCTTTCTTGCCAGAGCATCCTCCACCCTCCTGGTGTGTTCTAACACGTTCTGGCGTTCTTTTTGGAGGTCACCCAGCCCCTGGAGGGCCAAGTGATTTTCTTCTGTTTTTCTTTTTAAATGGCAGTCTTCCTGGCCTAAGGCGTCTCTTTCCTGGCTAAGAGCCTGCATTTGTGCCGCCAGGTCGTCCCTCTGCCTTTGAAAGGCACCAGCTTTCTGGCGTTCTTCATCAAACTCTGCCTGGGTATCCAGGTCTTTCAAAATCAGCTTGTTGCTCTCTGCCTTCACTCTATCTAGATGACTTTGCAGGGTGGCTACCTGCTCCGTGCATGCCCTGTTAAAGTCTAATTGTTGCTCCAGCTTTTTCTGGCTCTGCAGTAGGGAGTCCAAACCTTCTTGGTACTCCCTCTGCAAGGCCAGAAATCTGGTATCCTGGTCAGCCTTTTCCTGTTGCAGGATGTCCATATCCTTCTTTATTTTAATGATGTGCTGTCTACTCTCATTTTCTGACTCCTGGCTTCAGTGCAGCCTCTGCTCAGAAGAGACCAGGTCAGATTGGACCTTCTCTAACGCCATCTGTCGCTTATTCGCCAGATCTTGGCTTTCAGTACATTTATCCTGCATGTCTCCCATATATAGGTACAGGTACGCCGCTATCCTAACCATCTTGTCTTGTTCATCCTTAGCTTTAGGAGACATGTATAGTTCACTCAGGGCCACATGTAAGGGACCCTGATCTCTGCATATATCTGACCCTGTTTCCGTGATCTGGGGTGCGATTGCTTGCAACCAGACCGTCTGGTCCTGATGAGTCCACTCACCACTCACAAATAACTTATTTAAGAAGTGCTCTCTGGCTATTTTCATTTCTACTAAGGTCGTCATTCTAGAATTTGAGTTCCTTCTTGACTTACAGAAGTTTGTATTTTATTTTTGCAAAACAGACCTTTTCCTAAGAGCGTTCCTTTGAGGAGTGCTTTACAGCGTAACACAGCGTGGTGATCCGACCGGATATGTGTATCTGGTCAGCTGGCACACTGTATTAATCTGCACAAATGGTAGATCTAACCCAAACATCCCGGACGAGCCCCCAATTTATAAGAGGATTCAATTCAACACTACAGCTAAGTCAATGCCTAGTCTGGGATACTGAATGGAAACCCTTATTGATATATCTTTATGTCCAGTTCATGCGTTCTGGATGACTACCCCTATATAACACCCCTCTCTTGGAATCCTCCTGACCCCACTGAGCCAAGAAGTAGTTCTGTTTTGCAAGTTTAAAAGGTTTATTTGATAATTTAAACAATAGATATATATATCACACTTTATAATAAATTAATAATTGGATATCACACTTAATCTGATATGATAAAGATTAACAACGGAGAATCTGGCACTAGCATACTTGTGAATAGGAACAGAAGAATAAGGTGGTAGAGAATACTTTATATAAGTTCAGATGGATGTAATGTTGAATGAAAATGCAATACAGAAAATACTCAATATGATTTCAACAAAACAATGTAATCACTTTTCTCTGGCAATCCCCTCCCCCCTTTATGCAATGCAAGGAAATGGAAGGAAAGCACACAGTTCTCAGAAATGCAATCAAATGTAATTCAGTTCACCCCAGCAAGCTTAGACTACAGATCGGAGTTTTAAACACAGGCCCAAAATGCTTTTACATGTGCTGGCAATGAAGTGAAAAATATGCTAAAATGCTTTTAATTCCCTCTAGAGGTTCAGGGTGAGTGGTATCTAGTTAATATTAGTCCAGGCTCACTCTAGCAATGATACAGGGATGGTTCTTAAGAGGCAAACGAATTTTTAGCAAGGAAACTGCTGTTTTCACACGTGGAGAAATTTGCAAATCGTGGCAAAATTCGCGCGTGCGTTTTTCGCGATTACAGAGGAACTACAAGGACTAGCACGATCGTTTTGGGGTCCTAGGACAGCCTAGGATCTCTGCTTCCAGATGAAAGTTACTGCAAGTCTCTAGGACAAACGGTCACGGAGATATGAGCGATATGGTAAAGGTCGTTTTTCAGATTTGAAATTTTAAAGTTCAAAAAGACAAGTGACAGCTAGCAACTAGAAAATGACAGGTGACAGTTAGGAGGCAGTTCTACTTAGATTAAAATAGATTGAATTATATTATTTTAACTAAGAGATTGGTTCTACACAGTTCTGCTATGTACTCACAATATATTTAGAAATAGAATGGGCCTCGCCACGGATCTGGTCAGGTTTTAGACTGGACTCTGGTCTGGTCTCGGCACTTCACAGTGATCTGGGTCAGCTCTGCTCTGCTGGTCTGGGTCACTCTCTGGTTCTGGATATTGATAGATTTGAAGTCTGGATCTCTGGATGTGGATAGATTGAAGTCTCTATGTTGGCTCTCTGAAGGTTGATGGAGGTAAAGTATGGATTTTCCCGGCAGAGCGTCCCGCAGCAAATGGATTTGAAGGTCTCTATCTGTCCTGACTGTCTGCTTTTATGTGTTTTGAAAATGGGTGTGTGTGCAGCATCACTAGGCTCTACCCCTCTCCACTTGTCATTGGCCAAGCTTTCATTTCTCCCCTGATTGGGGAAGCTAAGTTGTGTCAGAGTGATGTCATTTTACAGCCTGCAGAAAGTCCACTCCTCCTGTCAACTTGCACACAAATCTAGATTTGAACCAAATACATATTTGCAGAGGTACATATTGTTTTAAAATCATATGCCCCCATCACATGTCACATGGGGTATACTCTGTCCAAATCTGCTCTTCCTGGGAGCTTGCATTCAGAAATGGTGACATTTGCACTTTTTAACTGGTTTCGCAATATCGGACATTACCCCAAATGTATACACATGTGCGCAAGGAGTATGGACATTAATTGATGAAGTGTCAGATTTTTAACATGCATACATTTTAAGTAATACCCTCTTAACTGCTAAAACCCCCCTGAACATACCACCGGGTCCTAACACGTCTTCAAATGTGCACCGAAAAATCACAAGAATTATAGCATCATTTAAATAATTATGACAAGTCCGTACTATGAGTTATTCATCTTTTTCTAAAAACCATATTCTGGCTACAGGGGTGTGTCTTTTCAGGTCACATGGTACAAAAACCAGTCTTTCCAGTTTCTGCCAAGCTCAGAGACCCTGCCCCTCCCAGCTTCTGCCAAGAGGAAGCTGTTTTACGACACCTGCAATAAACCATCTGCCTGGGCCCTGGAAGGCCCATTGTTCAAGAGGAAGCCATTTACGACTACCCTAATAAACCCTCTGCCTGGGTCCAGGACAGGCCTTTGTTCAATTTCCTGCAGAGCCCAGGTAATTCAATCAGAGAAGTGTCATATCCCTTTTGGTGGGAGCAGCAAAATGCAGGTCGGCCTGGGAACACAGCTTTTGTGCAAGTCTCAACTCCTGTCGGGGGTAGCTGGTGGGCAGAATTCAGTTCCTTAAGCCAGGTTTCAGATAAAATGTCACTTTTTGTTCCCCAGTTTAAGTCAAGACAATTTTTACATATGCAGCTAGAATGCTGATTCTAAGTTCAAAACTATGACATTTAAACAATTGCAACCTATGTGACACTCAAAAGTAGGTCACTCATTTAATTTAAACATTTCGATTTTGGTGGTTTTAATCCAGTTTCAGTTAGGCTGCTGACATGCATAGCTCAGCCAGTTTTGTGATGAACATTGTTTTAGGCTCATCCTCTTTCCAGATTTTGTATGCCCACAAGACTTTATTCTGCCAGATGTCCGCTGGTGTTCAGTGAGATTTTTGGATGTGTTGCAAATAGGCATTTTGAGCTGGCATTCAGAGAAACAAAAGGTGATTTTAAAGTGCGGTTTTTCCTTTGGCACACATTTCACTCATGGCACCCCGGCCCATCCTGCTCGCACTGGTGGGTGGCAAGTTAGGCAACCATTTTAGTGTGCACAACTGTGCGGTTTTCATAGATTCTGGCGCACATGTGGGCTTTTTCGGCCATCTTGGATTTCCTAAGCCCACAGCACCAAATGTTGTAGCCTAATAGTCCAAACGTGGGTCAGGACACCCAACAGTATCCACTGCCACCAGCCAAAACTCGATCAGGGGGGACGGAGACGTGCCCCCTCGACTAACAGACCCTGGGGCAATCGAATTGCCCCAGCCAGTACGTCCACAATATGATGGTTGGTACTGGTTCTGCTCAGAATTTAAGACTAGTAAAGTCAATGTTGACTTTACATGCCCTGGGAGACAGTAGTCAGTCCCAGGGTATGGAGTCTATACTGGGGGGTCACTATGACACCCCTGTGTTACTGCACTGAGGGTGCTGTGTAACAAATATCACAAAAACACATGAAACCCTATGGAGTAAAAGACTCCATAGCCCATTAAACACTTCTAGATCCAAAGAAACACACTCAAATCATGTCCAAGAGTGAGGGTAAAAGAGTCTCACTCTTGGCAGGAGAAAAAAATAAACCCCAAAAATCCAGCAAAGCTGCTGGGGGACTCACTAGGTTAGGAAATTCAGCCTAAACAGAGAATTCTCCCTAACACTCGCCCCCCCCTAGACTAAGGGACAGGAGGATTTAATCCACTCCTGGATGAACCTCATACCTCTAGTCGATGACATACATCCTAGAGAGTCCATCAGCATTTTGATGGTGACACCTTGACCTATGTTCTATGGCCCAATCAAAGGTTTTCCTTTGTAAGCTATATGACCTACAAACCCTTTGAGGAACATCAGTCTTTTTAAAGTTATAGGGGATCTGGTTGACCAGTCCCTCAGAAGTTGGTACAACTTCTGAACCTGTGTTAGGCTTTTTCATAAAGGATTCCCTTAGATCTAGAGGGGCCTCCAAGGTTCCTCACCACCTCTCTTGGGGGAGCAGGTTGGGTTTTAGGCCTCTTGGTTGGAGGGGTTGGGGTTAGGCAATGTACCTGCTTCCCCTTCCTCTTAGATTTAACCTTACCTACTTTAGGAGTTTCCCCCCTAATACTAGGTTTTGAGTTGGGGTCTTCAGTAGAAGGTCCAACAGTCTGAAGGTTTTTGGCCTTAGACTTTTACTTTCCTGGTTTTCCACCAGCATTGAGAATTACCAGTTCTCTTAGGCCTAGGTAAGGGCCCAGTAGGTCTATCCACCTCTTCCTCTGAAGCAGGGGGAGTCACAGACTCTGAAACTGGGGGAACAATGATGAAGCTTGGTTGGGGCTCCCATTTCCCTAATGTACTAGCCTGAAATGTGCCTTGGTTAGAGGTCAACTTACTAACACCAGGGCTTGTAGTGGGGGTCTCAGTAGAGGTTCCCACAGGCTTAGAGTGGTCCCTTATGGTGGCCTCTCTAGCCAATTTGGTTAGGTTCTGGTTCTCCATACTGGGAGGCCTGGGGGTATGTGACACTACTTCTAGAGTTCTCAGGTCATTCCCCAACAGGACCTTCCCAGGCACCTGAGTCTGAACACTGACAGGGATCCTTACTGTCATGTTGTTACACTGAATAAGGGCTGGTAGAATAGGAACCATTTGGACAGGGCCTCCAGACATCTTAGTGGGACCTTTGCGTGCTTTTGCCACATCCTCAGGGTGAAAGAAGCTTTCATCCACTACTGTTCTGCTGGCCCCAGTGTCTCTCCTGGCAGGAGTATCCTGACCATTGACAAGATCACTGTCCACATAATACACCTTAGAGCTAACAGGTAGGGAGTTATACACCACCCTATTCTGGGGACTAACCAGACCCTTAGGCTCTAAGTTTACAGTTGCTTGAAGACCCAACGGTTCTTCAGCAAAGAGTTCAAAGTGGGCACTAGCCCTCTGTACTTCATCCTCAGGAGTGAAGGCTAAGGAGACTGTGCTGATCCCTGCAGGTTAACCCTTGCATCTGGGATCCCCTTTGATATGGTCAGTAGCCTTACAGATATAGCATTGTCCAAATGCTCTCTAAAAGGGTGGCTTGTTCTGACCTCATTCTGGTTGTTGACCAGAAGGTACACTAGCCTGATTCGGTTTACCCTGGGGCTTACCCTGGTTATTTTGTTGTTTGTGGCCCTCTTTGGGATGGGAGGTATTAGAATTCTCTGGATTCATTTTAGGTGGCTGCTTTCCCTCATCCTTTTTCTGAGTGACCCCTGAATCCTTGTGAGTGGCCCTGTTGGCAACCCACAAGTCAGCAGCCTTAGCTAGTCTCCTGGAATCTAAATCATTTGAATCAGCCAAGTGCTGTCTGAGCTCAAGAGAGCAGGCATCATAAATTGACTCCAACATAAAAAGATTCTTCATACCTTCATAAGTGTTCACTTTGTAACCCTTAATTCATCTCTCTAAGTTTTTCAAACACTCACTCAGCCAGGTAGCCCAAGGGGTACCATCATTCTTTTTGAGGGTCCTAAACCTCCTAAGATACTGGGAAGGGGTCTTCCCAAATCTAGCTATCAGAGCTAGTTTCACACATTCATACTCTTTCCTATCCTCCTCCCCCAACTCCATTACCACATCAGTTGCAACAGGGGGAAGCCTAGAGAACAACCAGGTGAGTAAGTCATTTCCTGTGATGTTCTGGAGCCCATGATTATATTCAAACAGAGACAACCAGTCCAACACATCCAACTTAAGCTCATACATACCAACCAATTCTTTAGGCATCCGGGGTCTTTTAGGACTGGAACTTCTGGAGGAGCCAGAGAGAGAAGCATTTTCGACAGATAATTTCTTCATTTCTAGCTCATGCTTGAGCTCCATTTCCCTTAGCCTTAGTTCTTGATTCATTTCCTGATGTCTCTGTTCAGCCAGAGTATTCAGTCTTTTGAACTCTAGTTCAAGTTTCATTTTCTCTAATTCGAGATATTGAGGACTAAGTGTGGGACTTGGCAAAGGCCCAGTAGGTACAGCAAGTAGAGCAGACAGGGGCCTAGGGGGGACAGTCACAGCAGCCTCACCCTCCTCTTCTGACTCTTCCTCAAGATTATCAACATTTTGATCAATATCAATTTCTATACTGTTATCTACATTTTCTGGCATGTTAGGTTCCTCAGACCCATCATCCAGACTTTGGTTAGCTAACAACCTTTCTATTAACTCCATTTTCTTGCCTTTAGTCAGGAGGTTCTTATGCTTACACAATACTCTTAAACAATCAGCAGTTTTTGTAGCAAGGGACTCTTGACTATAAGTTTCCATAGTTGACATGTTAGAAAGATTACTTTTTCAGTGCTAAGCTTTGTGGTTAGTTGTACTAAGGTATCCTCAAGCACTCTAAAGTGTATTCTCAATACAAATCCCACCGCTGCCACCAGTGTTAGGCAGAAACCTGTGCAGTTCCCTTAGGGACCACTGCAAAAGATTTAAGACTACAGGTGTTGGCAGTAAACCCACTTGGTAGCAGTCTGTACCACCCAGATTTACCTGGTAGCTGTGGCTGAACAGTCAGACTTCCCTCAAGAAGAGTTAGGCAGTATGCAAAGTATACTCAATAGGCACTCAGATACAATAATACAAGCAAACACTGACCAGAGCTTTGGTATCAAAGTATATAATTATTTATTTAAAAACACACAGTTGAAACACTCCAGCACTCTTATTGTAAAATATTCTAAACACAGTTACTATTATGATATATACACCCCTTTTTCCCTATTAGAAAATCAATTATTTTCATACAGAGGTGAGCGCTTAACTAGATTGCACTCTAATAAGTTTGTGAAAAAGGGGGGGGGGAGACAGAATATGAAAAGGTACACCACTCTACGATTCCAGAACACTGTTAGCAAGGCAGAGAGCAAAAAGTCACTGGTGAGCCAAAGTCCAAAGGCTGGGCCCACTCTTAGAGAGAGCAGAGCACAAATGCGCCCAAGATCACACAGTTACACTAGGCTTAGAAAGTCTTGCAGAGAGTTCAGAAAAGCATTTAGAGAGGCTTAGAAAAGTTTAGCCAAGGTGTCCCAGGCTAACCCAGGTTCGAAAGCCGGGGGCTAAATCTACCCCGTACATTCGGTAGCAAGGGAAGCCAGGCGGGACACGGTACCTTAAGTGGGAAGGATCCTCCAGCGGTGGCAGTTGTTCCTGGTAGTGGGTGCAAGTTGCGTCATCGTCCAGGGGAAGAGAAGATCTCGACTTGGAGGAAAGATGAAGGTCGTTGCACTACCAGGGCAGAAACCAGCCGCAGAGTTTTCCGGTTAAAGGTGGTACCTTTGTCTCGCGGTTGTGGTAAAACGTGGTATCCCGGTTGCCGGGGTGCTTGGCACAGACAAGGCGGCCACGAGGTACGTCGGGAAAGCGAAAAGACGGTGAAACTGGTTATCCCCACCAGTCAAAGGAAGAAGACTCTCCGGCGGGAGATCTCCTCTGTCGTTGGGAAAAGTGGTGAGGCAGTCCAGCAGGGCTCCACCGGTGGTGGTGTCGTGGCAGGTCGGCTCAGCTTCTCCCTCGTCGGATTCTTAGGTCCTGTGGCGACTTCTGAAGTTCCAGTCCCCAAAGCCCTGCTTTTATGCAGCAAACCCCCATTCACTCAGCCTAGCTGTCACTCAAACATGCTAAGTGGTGAGCCGGCCGGCTCACCACTTGGGCCAATCAGGACGGAGTGCGACTTGAGTTGCCTAGGCAACTCAGCCCAGGGTGCCTAAATTCCCCTCCACCCCTCCTAAGTACCCCAGACATAGTGGCACCACTTTGGAGGGCTTCTGTGGAGAAGCCCGCCAAAAAGTGGAACAAAGGGCTCAACTTGGGTTGGAGTCACAGAAGAGAACACAAACGCCATTTTAGAATCAAGTTTTGGCAAAAAATACCAACCGGAGAATTAATATTAATTAAATAAACCGGCGGTATGTTCGAGGCTACCGTAAATAATTAAATAAAGATAGTAGCCTAAAACAATGGGAAATCCCATGGGAAAATATTAGCGGTTGAATATAAAAAGTAGTATCCACTGCCACCAGCCAAAACTCGATCAGGGGGGACGGAGACGTGCCCCCTCGACTAACAGACCCTGGGGCAATCGAATTGCCCCAGCCAGTACGTCCACAATATGATGGTTGGTACTGGTTCTGCTCAGAATTTAAGACTAGTAAAGTCAATGGTGACTTTACATGCCCTGGGAGACAGTAGTCAGTCCCAGGGTATGGAGTCTATACTGGGGGGTCACTATGACGCCCCTGTGTTACTGCACTGAGGGTGCTGTGTAACACATATCACAAAAACACATGAAACCCTATGGAGTAAAAGACCCCATAGCCCATTAAACACTTCTAGATCCAAAGAAACACACTCAAATCATGTCCAAGAGTGACGGTAAAAGAGTCTCACTCTTGGCAGGAGAAAAAAATTAACCCCAAAAATCCAGCAAAGCTGCTGGGGGACTCACTAGGTTAGGAAAATCAGCCTAATCAGAGAATTCTCATTAACACTGCTCTTCCAACCTCTGCAGCTCAATGCGGAGCAGGAACAGCTGCATGTCCAAATATGCAACAGCTAGTGGCAACATGGTGGTGGAAAGTGTGTTTGAGGCAGGTGTGGGCCTTATGTCCGCTTCCTGAGTGGATTGGGTGCACCTGTGGCCTAATTATTTTCAGCTGTATGCATTGAGCTCCTCCTACCAGGTGGAGGTAACTGCACTGTGTTTTTGGTGGAATTACCACCCATTTTTGGTGGTATCTCAACTTGTAATACAGCAGAAATACCATTTTGTATCTTGACTATGATTCCACAGGGGATCATGTCATCACATGTTTGAGTTATTTCCTCTGGCGCTAATTCTGCTGGCGGAATTAGAAACGACTTCTGATTCAGCGGTATGCTAAAAGTGGCGCCATTTACCATATGCCACCAGACTCATAATGAGTCTGCATGGTCTTTTGCCATAGGCCCTCTAAATCAAGAACTACAACTCTATGGGTATGAAGGTTTTAAAAATAGTTTGTCCAAAAGCCGGAAAACGAGCTTCTGACACTGTGTTATGTTGTCATACTTATTGACGATATTTCTTTTTTATTTCTTTTTTACATTACCTAATGAATTTTAAGGTCTTTGTTAAGTGATTAAAGAGCTCTTTTTTTATATATATTTGGCTGGTAATTGATATTTATGGCACCTGAGTACAATCATATAACCTTGTGTGTTGTCCAACACATGCTGATTAATACTAAGCTACTCTGGGCCATGTCTGTGAAAGGTGAGCCAAGGATGCTGTGGGATCCTGGGATCCCATTTCCGACACAGTAGAAAACCACCGAGCAGTGAGATGAGCCAGCAGTACTACCTATACATGTCAGTCAAACTATCTTCCACTTGGCCTTGAGAAACAGCCTGACACTTTGTAGCTCCTGCATCAGTATTACCTGTTCTCCCCCAGGGGCCTGTGTCCTTCCTTCCAACGAGAGGCGTAGGCCTCTGGTAGGGCCTGAGGGGCAAGGCCCATCCAAAATCTGTAAATGCCCACTCAGCAGCGCTGTGTGGGCATTTACAGATCTTTTTGTCAGTGCAGTGGGCCCAACTACATTAGCATCAGGCCCCATTTGCTAGACAATCCTGGCTCCGCCTCAGCTTCCACCATGTATCATTCCTATTCTGTGCTCCACACACTCTGGTCTCTCGTGAACTCTCCACTTTCACACAGGATTTAATAACTTGGGCCTCATTACGGAAATTCTGTATTGATGCAAATGGAATATTGCATGATAGTTGGACTAGGTAACATTGCGCTAGTTTAAAAAACATATTCTTTCAATGCATTTTAACACCAGGATAATGTTTTCCCGAGT
This sequence comes from Ambystoma mexicanum, assembly GCF_040938575.1. Taxonomy (NCBI): domain Eukaryota; kingdom Metazoa; phylum Chordata; class Amphibia; order Caudata; family Ambystomatidae; genus Ambystoma; species Ambystoma mexicanum. Next base: position 270,428,168 of record NC_090938.1, read on the forward strand.
TCTAATATAGAACGTCATTAGTGCTAGGACAGGCAATTGCCCTGGTCAAAAAATGCATTGAAAGAATATTTATTTGGATTAGAGCAGTTTTTGCGCTAGTGCAAATAGCATACACAATTGCACAAATATCCAATGCAAAGCTTCTACGAAGAGGCCCTGGTCTTTTCTGCATATGCTCCGCCTTCAAAGAATATACATTGCACTAGTTCACGTGCAGAAAGCAGTATGACAGAAAGTGATCCTAGTGCACAAAACAGTTTCTTTTACCTGTAAAATAAATAAACGGGTTGTGTGTCTGCTGCTGCGATCTGTGCAATATCTGCAGGTCGCAGGTTTGAATCCCTTTAAGGCCAACTAAGCCCCTCATCCTTCTGAGGTCAATACATGAGTAAAAACTTAGGTTGGTTGATAATTATATGTAATTGTATTGCCGGTAAGATAGCTCAGCGGGTTGAACTCTTGATGCAGTGATCTGAGCGTGATCTGCAGGTCTGAACCCCGGCAACGCCAACTCAGTCTTTCATCTTTCCGAGGTCGATAAATGAGTACCAATTTCGGTTGGGTGATATTGTAAGTAAATACTTGCTCTGATAAAGGCGCTATATAACACATCATTATCATTAAATATGTTCTATGTGCAGCGCTGGCCCTTTGGCAAAAGCGCTATATAAATAACAACTCATTGCCATTAACGGTTTTTGCATCCAGGCAATAGACTAGGGAAAAATTGCCCCTTGCCCCGTGTCAAAAATGCATTGCACAAATTTATTTTTTGCACCGGAACCATCCATGCCATATTGTTAATTGTACTTACACAGCTGCAATGTTTTTACAATACCACCCCTGTGACAGTGTTACAGAAACTTTGCACAAGAGCAGGTGGCACTGTGACAAAAATTGCCGTAGCGCAAACCTCATACTTATGCAAGGAATAGCACTAGGGCACATATTTCCTACATGCAAAAATGCATTTTAAGATAGTTTATGGCACTAGGGAAATGTGTGTCCTAGTGCTTTTTGCTCTTGCACCAGTTCCTGTAAGCAGCGCTAGGTCTTCCATGCACAGTCAAATTATTTCGTTTTATTACCCGTTACTTCCGAATTCCACCCAGTCCCCCAGTGCACGGGGCAACTTTTGATCACCACTAAGAGATGACACACTCACAGCAGCGCTGTGAGCACATCTAAGTGACCTTGCAATAATTTAAAGAAGGTGTGATGCCTTGTAACTGTGGGAGTACAAAAGGCATTTATTTCAAAGCACACTATTACGGCAAGATCAAGTACACAACCGCCCACCCGCCAAGATATGTTGTCTCGAAGTCGAGGCCCACAGCATATGAAAGAGAGTCTGCATCCTGTTGAGCTCAAGTGAGCCCGAAGGAGACATGATGGATCATTTCTGTGTCTACCACAAACCACCGCTAGTGTGGGGGCGGGGGCAGAACATGCAGTGCTACAAAACGTTATGCAAGCACCACAAAACCTCATTCCCCAGCCTGCAAAATGTCTGTGCTCGCCCTCATCATTTCAACGCTGCCAGGTACTATGAAAATGTACATAGCTATGCTAATTCAGAGTGGGCTAGCCACTTAGATAGCTTAGCGAGTGATCTTATTTCAAAGATCAGTGTTTAACTTGAAATCGCATGTTAGAATCCTGGCATGTATAACTCTGGCCTTTATTCATCTACTATATCTACACACATGTCTAGCTATGTTTAGGCTTCCGGAGGCGCACGCAAAACAGGGTATTGGCATACGGTTTGATTTGAATTAACTTCACATATTCTCTGTTTTCACAGGTGTTCTGGGGCAGTACAAAGTCTTGCAGGCTGAAAATATGTTTGTTGCTGAAGGGGGTCCTGTTCAGTTAAACTGCAGCTACGAGGGGTCGGAGTACAGCCTGCAGTGGTATAAGCAGGGCTATGGCAGACCACCAGAACATATCCTGACACGGAGCACGAGTGGCATCAGTCAGGAGAGGGAAATCACAATGGTGTTGCAAACAGAGAACAAACACACATCCCTGCACCTGAGCCGCACGAATATGCATGACTCAGGACTATATTACTGCGCAATGGAGCACAGTGCTGCACTACAGTTTCAGCAGTGCACAATATCCTATGCTAGCAGCAATGAATAATAATCTGCTGGATGCACTTCAGTGTTGTAATTAAAGCACCATGGACCTTATTCTAAGTCTGGTGGTGCTGCCAAAAAGTGGCAGTAATTCCGTTACTGTTCTTTTGTTTGGCGGTAATGGAATTATTGCCAATTTTCCTTGAAGTGGAGGATTTACCTTCAGAATTATGCTGGAGGTAAATCCTTCATGTGAATGCCAAACATATGCAGATTTACTGTGATGGAATTACTGTTCGCAGTAAACCCACCAAATCCCTATGGAGTCAAAAAAAGGAAAAGGGACTAATACCACCACACCACCACTCGGAATCTCTTGCTAAATCCACAGCACTGAGTGAAGGTAACAGTAACCGATTTTACCAGCAATCTGGCTGATTTACTGGCAAGTTACTGCCAAACTCCGAATGAGATCATACACTCCTTCTCTTCAATTCCAAACCAGCCTCTGTCACAATCAGTGAACTTCAGTATTATTTGGTGGATAATTTGTCAAAGGGCTTTAACAAGTCAGAAAAATGGTGTGGTGGATTAAGTGGTTAGTGTGGCTCAAATGGATCACAGTGATTTTAAGTTGGCACTGGGCAGGTGTGAGTGACTTAAACAAGTAGTGGTTTCCTCTTAATCCCGCAACTTGCATTCCTGTAATTTGTAATGAACATGCAATACAAGAAGTACAACAAAAAAATGGTGTCAGTGAACTACTCTTGTTTGGATGGTGTACTCGTTGGTGTGACACTCATAACAATATCAAGCACAACTTGAGAGCTCTGCCTCCTGAATTTGAAATTCTCGCCATAGAGTTTGGACAAAATCATTGGGAGGGTAATTGCTAATTGTTAAGACGGATTTCTGAACTCTGTCCTGGTGGCGCAGAAGTTCAGAAGGCCAACCTAATTACTTTGAACAGGGTAACCTCTGGACAAGCCAGACCAATCAGGGTAGCGATCGCGGCGGTCAAGACTAGGTCTCAAGAGGGGTGAGGGTGACTGAAAGCCTGCAATGAGCACACAAAGCAAGGACACTTACAAACTACTCCAAGCAGGTGTTATATTAAAAATATATATACATTTATTCCAAGGCCTTTAAAACAATGACCGTAGCGAGAAATCACAATACAACTCTAGTAAACCAACACATACCATACCAATACAATATATATACAAATACAAACAAGTCTCAAGCGTTAGATGCACGAAATGTGTAGTCCACCTAAAAGGGAAGGAAAACAGGCAGTGCGAAATAATGCTTAGACCGAGTCCGCCTTCAGAGGCACCTAACTAAAAGGAAGTCCGAGCCCTACGAAGAGTTGAGCCTTGTGCTCAAAAGTACCTGCACACGCTGGTGCCAACGGGCAAAAAGGGGAGTCTCTTCGAGGGAATCAGGCAGTTCAGTTTAGTGCACAAATGAAGAAGAACAGAGTTCCGCGACTCAAGCGCAGCCTCCACTGTGGGCAGAAGCAGAGCGCGAATACGGAAAGGCGTGCTGTTTTGACACAGCGGGGAAAAGCTATGGGCTCCTGCAGGAGGGCAACCAGTTCCTAGCTATGCTACTCACCGGTCCCCGATGCAAGCAGACCCAGGCTTCTCCGCATCAGTTTCAGTCGCTGGCAGGTTCAGGAGAGCAGGGGACGTCTCGTCGTCGTGTTGATTCTGCAGCAGCAAAGTTGAGTTAAAGATGTCCCAAACGAAGTGAACCTGCACAGTTTGTTACCACAGCAGGGCAACGGAGCGGCCGTGTGTACCTCAGCCAAATGTACACTACTCACTTCAGACCTGGGAACGCCAAGTGTACGAATCGTGTGAGAGTGACAAGGACTCGAAATACTACACAACCTGGCGGCGGTTACAGAGCAAGACTCCTGTGTGGGCTGGTCAGTCTGCTGGATGGTCCAGAGACGCTTCCGAAGGCTTACGAGCAGGAGGTGGTGAAGATGCCGAGAATAGCTGTTCCCGCTATTCCAAGGGTCGAAGTACCAGTACAGGCCTTCTGGTTCGATCAGAGGTAAAAAGGGTTTCACAAGGCGACAGCAGTGCAGAGGAGCAGTCCTTCAGCGGGTCACCAGCGATTCCTAAGTACAGCCTCGTGGTTGCAGGTGTTGGGTGTCCTGACCCACGTTTGAGCTATAATGCTGCAACATTTGGTGCTGTGGGCTTAGAAAATCCAAGATGGCCAAAAAGCCCACATGTGCGCCAGAATCCAGGAGAACCACGCAGTTTGTGCACACTAAAATGGTTGCCTAACTTGCCACCCACCAGTGCGAGCAGGATGGGCCGGGGTGCCATGAGTGAAATGTGTGCCAAAGGAAAAACCGCACTTTAAAATCACCTTTTGTTTCTCTGAATGCCAGCTCAAAATGCCTATTTTCAAACATTGCAACACATCCAAAAATCTCACTGAACACCAGCGGACATCTGGCAGAATGAAGTATGTGTGCATACTAAATCTGGGAAGTTGAAGAGCCCCAAAACAATGTTCATAACAAGACTGGCTGAGCTCTGCAGGTCTGCAGCAGCCTAACTGAAACTGGATTTAAAACTACCACAAATCGAAAATGTTTAAATTAACTGAGTGACCTACTTTTGAGTGTCACATAGTTTGTCACTGTTGAAATGTCATAGTTTTGAACTTAGAATCAGCATTCTAGCTGCATATGTAAAAATTGTCTTGACTTAAACTTGGGAACAAAAAGTGAAATTGTATCTGAAACCTGGCTTAATGAAACTGAATTCTGCCTGACATCTACCCCCACAGGAGTTAAAACCTGCTCAGCCACTCTTCCCCTTGCCAAAAGGAGTTGTCACCTCTCGGATTAGATTAGGGGTGGAGCAGCTACAGGGAGTTGAACAAAGGCCTGTCCTGGGCCCAGGCAGATGGTTTATTAGGGTGGCCGTAAAATAGCTTCCTCTTGGCAGAAGCTGGGAGGGGCAGGGTCTCTGAGCTTGGCAGAAACTGGATAAACTGGTTTCTACACCATGTGACCTGAAAAGACACACCCCTGTTGGCCAGAATATGATTTTAAGAAAGATGTATAACTCACAGTGCGGACTTGTCAAAATTATTTAAATGATACCATAATTCTTGTGATTTTTCTGTGCACGTTTTAAGACGCGTTGGGAATTTGTGTGATGTTCTGGGGCAAAACCCCACTACTTATTGACACCACATACTCTTTGTTTAAGCCAGCGACCTGGAAAGTTACTGACATATGTGTGGGAGGGGGGTGTACATGTGCATAAATCTGGAGAAAAATCTGATGTTGCAAAACCCACTAAAAAGCACAAAATGTTGCCATTTCTGAATGCAAGCCCCCAGGAAGAGCAGAGTTTGAACAGAGTATACCTCATGTGATATGTGATGGGTGCATGTAATTTTAAACAAATGTGTACCTGTGCAAATATGTCTTTAGGTCAAATATAGATTTGTGTGTAATCTGACGGGGGAGTGTCCTTTCTGCAAGCCATTAAATGGCATCATTCTGACACACAATCCTGCTCTCCAGTGAGAACGCAAAGAATTCTCCAACCTATCAGAACTCTGAAGGGCTTGGGCCTAGAAAGCTAGCCTCTCCACCCACTTTCAAAACACATAAAAAGAGACTGCTGGGACAGGTAGAGACATTCAAATTCAGTTGCTGCAACGTGCTCTGCCGGACCATACAACATCCAGAAGATACCAGATTCAACACTTAGACTTTAAAACTCCAAAGAACTTGATTCAGAACTCAAAGCAAGGGCCTAAACCCACAAACTGAGAACTCTTCTCAGTAGGCTTCAGCATCCAGCAAACCTAACAGCGGTAGCAGTATCCAGGAGCCGTGCAGATCAGCGCTGGGTCCAGAGAAAGCTGTGCAGAAAGATCCAGAAGCAGTGCTGTACCCAGAGAAAGCAGAGCAGTATCCAGAACCAGAGGCCAGAGATCCAGAGTGACCCAGACCGCTGTTAGCAGAACCAGAGAGCTGACCCAGATCACTGTGAAGTGCCGAGACCAGAACCGGAGTCCAGTCCAAAACCTGACCAGATCCGTGGGGAGGCCTATTTCAAGATATATTGTGAGTACCTAGCAGAACTGTGCAGAACCAATCTCTTAGTTAAAATAATATAATTCAATCTATTTTAATCTAACCAGAACTGCCTCCTAACTGTCACCTGTCATTTGCAAAGCTGTCACCTGTCATTTTCTAGCTGCAAGCTGTAACCTGTCGCTTTGAACTTTTAAAATTTCAAATCCGAAAAACGACATTTATTTAATCGTCCGTATCTCGTGCTAGGAACTTGGTTTAACTTTCCTCTGAAAGCTTAGAATCTCAGCTTTTCAACAAGCTTAGAACCGACTTGCTACTCCTTATACTTTTGCCGTAATCACGATTCTTGCGTAATCGCGATTCTCGCACTCGCAAATTTTGCCGCGATTTGCAATTTGGCCCGATTTCTTTACTTGTAAAAAGATAGCTGCTTTTGCATGAACTGCCAAATTTCGTTTGCCTCTTAAGAACCATCCCTGAATCATTGCTAGAGTGAGCCTGAACTCATATTAACTAGATACCACTCACCCTGAACCTCCTGAAGGGAATTAAAGCATTTACAGCATATTTCTCACTGCATTGTCACCATATTCAAAGCACTTTTGCCTATTTTCCAAACTCATACCTGTTTTCTCTAAGCTTGCTGGGGTGAACTGAATTACATTTGATTGCATTACTGAGAACTGTGTGCTTTCCTTCCATTTCCTTGCATTGCTTAAAGGGGGGTAATGAATTGCCTGTGAAAAGTGATTACATTGTCTTTTGCTGAAATCCTATCAAGTTTTTTTCTGTACTGCATTTTCATTCCACCTTGCATCCATTTGAAACCATAAAAGTATTGCTGCTATCTTATCCATCCTATAACCACTCATCATTGATTATAAAGAAGTGTGCTAGTGCCAGACTATCCATTATTGATTACTGCTCAGATTAAGTGTGATATTCAATTATTAATTTATTATAAAGTGTGATATATATATATATTGTTTAAATTCTCATATAAACCTTTTAACTTGCAAAACAGAACTACTTCTTGGCTCAGTGGGGTCAGGGGGATTCCAAGAGAGGGGTGTTATATAGGGGTAGTCATCCAGAACTCATGAACTGGACATAAAGATATATCAATAAGGGTTTCCATTCAGTATCCCAGACTAGGCATTGACTTAGCTGTAGTGTTGAATTGAATCCTCTTACAAAGTGGGGGCTCGAGCCGGACGTCTGGGTTAGAATTATCACTTGTGCAGATTAATACAGTGTGCTAACTGACAGGAGACATACATCCGTTCGGATCACCACGCTGTGTTACGCTGTAAAGCACTCCTCAAAGGAAAGCTCTAAGGAAACGGTCTGTTTTGCAAAAATAAAATACAAACTTCTGTAAGTCAGGAAGGAACTCAAATTCCAGAATGACGACACTGGTAGACATCAAAATAGCCAGAGAACACTTCTTACATAAGCTATTTGTGAGAGGTGAGTGGACTCATCAGGACCAAACGGTCTGGTTGCAGGCAATCGCGCAACAGGTCCCTGAAACAGGGTCAGTTATATGAGGAGATCAGGGTCCCCTACATGTGGCCCTGAGTGAACTATATATGGCCCCTAAGGCTAAGGATGAGCACCACAAGATTGCCAGGGTAGCGGCATATGTATATTTACATATGGGAGCCATGCAGGACAAATGTGCTGAAGGCCAAGATCTGGCGAGTAGGCTACTGCTGGCACTACAGAAGGCCCAATCTGAACTGGACTCTTCTGAGCAGAGGCTGCTCAGGAGCCAGGAGTCAGAAAATGACAGCAGACGGTACATCACTAAAATAAAGAAGGATATGGATGTGCTGCAACAGGAAAAGGCGGACCAGGATACCAGATTTCTGGCCTTGCAGAAGGAGTACCAAGAAGGTTTGGACTCCCTACTGCAGAGCCAGAAAAAGCTGGAGCAACAGTTAGACTTCAATAGGGCATGTGCTGAGCAGGTAGTCACCCTGCAAAGCCACCTAGATAGGGAGAAGGCAGAGAGCAATAAACTGATTTTGAAAGACCTGGATACCCAGGCAGAGTTTGACCAGGAGCACCAGAAAACTGGTGCCTTCCAAAGGCAAAGGGATGACCTGGCGGCACAGATGCAGGCTCTTAGTCAGGAAAGGGATACCTTAGGCCAGGAAGTCTGCCACTTAAAAAGGAAAATGGAAGAAAATCACCTGGCCCTCCAGGGACTGGGTGACCTCCAAAAAGAACACCAGAACTTGTAAGTGCACACCAGGAGGGTGGAGGATGCTCTGGCAAGAAAGGAGCAGGCCAATAGGGACACAGCTCAGGAGGTAACCCTCCTGCAGCAGAGACTGGCCCAGTACTCCAGGACCAATCAGGAGGCACAGAGAGAAAATGAGGCTCTCTGTCAGCACAATGATAGGCTCCAACAACAGATAGCGATGCAGGAGCGACTGATAGAGTCTAGTAAGGCCTTATCTGAGGAACTGAAAGCACAGGCTCTTGCATTGCAACAGGGAGCAGGGGCGGATAGAGACCAGGTTCGCTGGGAAAGGGAAACTCCTGAGCATAACCTCAGGAGCCCTAGTACCAGAGGCCTTTATCTCTCTCAGTCCCTGGACTCTGCCACCCCCATGTCCCCTGGCGCACATGAGCACCGGGCCACAAGGATGGCAGATTACTATCCAGCCAGAAGCATGGGGCTCATAGGCCAGTACCTCCCAGGAATGGATGGGCGGGCATCCGGGTATGGGCACCCAAGCACAGTGCAATTTAGTGGGGAACCCCAGGAGAATAGGCCCATTAAGGGCATCCTGAAAACGTCTGCCCAGTTAGGTCAGTGGGGGGGTACCCATCAAATCCTGGCAGCAAGGAGGAATCTGAAGACTCCTCTGAACGGCGCAGGACACAGGAGACCAGGTCCCCACATTCTGCCAGCCAATCCCAGGCTCGCAGAATCCGGGAAAACCTGGAAGATCAGACAGGAACCTCTGGGAGCAGTGCCTCTAAGTCAGAGGATGAATGGACCAGGGTTACCCGAACCAAAAAGGCCAATAAGGCAAAAAGGGCCTTGCTTAAGGACCCATTGAAGCAAATAAAGGCAATAAGGAGTGTCATCACGCCTTATCACAAGAACGCCAAGTATTCTGTTTGGGAACACTTGGAGCTTTACGAGCAAATGATGGAGACTTTCCATTTGAAGGACAGCCAAAGCTGTATTCAATATGTAAAGTGGACCTTCTCACCAGAATACTCCAGTTTCTTTGCGGGGCTGGAGGACCAAAATCATTTAAGATGGTCCACCTATAAGGCGGCCATCTTGAAACATTTTTCTGTTCACAGAAATCCTCAAGAGGCTCGCAAGGCAGCCTACAATTTGCAATGTGGGGAGGATCAGGCCCGACAAGAATTCGTGCAAGAACTGAAACGTGCCTTTGCGCAGACCACCAGAAGGGTGCGCACAGACAGCAGAGAATTTGTCAATAAATTTTTCCATGCCTTGCCCAAATACATCATGACCCAGCTCGTGAGAGATTTTCACGAGAAAAGATCTTTAGTCTTGGTCATTGAACAGGCTACCCAGATCCATGAGGTGCAGAAGCCCATAGAAAATAAAAATAATGCGCCCAAAAACCCCAAAACCAACAGCACCCCTGCTGCTGCCAAGGTGGCAGAGGTAAAGGTTGCCCCCGTTTTAGACTTGGAGATGGGGGGGCCTAAAAACCTACCTGCACCTAATAATCCTAAGCCCAGAAATCTCTCGGGCCAGTCACAGACAGGGAGTCGAGGAGGTAGTCCCACAAATGGGGTCCCCCGCTCCCCTGACTATGTAAGTCCCCGCTACAAGGGAAACCGACCAATCCTGGGTTATGTGTGGACTCCTCCAGCCCAAGGGGGGGGATCCAGCCAAGCACCTGACCCGGGGAACTTCCCTCCTAACTTCCCCCAGGAGGGCAGAAATTCTCCAAATCCTGGGCAGAACTTTTTCCCCAGGTATCCACCCAATTTCCAGCCCCAAAATCATCCATCCTTCTTTCCCCAATTCCCTGAGCTCAGACAACCTAATCCGGGAGAGGGGAGGCCAAGGGTGGAGGGGTACAAAAATCTTCCCAACCAGGGGTACTACCAGAGAAGGGATAGCTACCCTTCCCGGGATCAGCCCAGGGGAGAAAATAGAGCCCCGTATCAGCCTGAGCGGGTTTCCCAGTTAGAGCGCCAGGTCCAAAATATGGCACGGGATCTGGGTCACATACTGAGGGCTCAACAGAACCCTCAGATGAGCGTGCCGCCACAGAATGCCCCAAACTCTGGACCTGGTACTCCAGAACAATGACGGGGCAGCACCCCGATAACACACCGGTTCCCAGGGAGGAGGCACAAGGGGAAGGGGGGTGTAAAGCCTTGGAGGAAGCTTCCTTCCCAACTTGTAAACAGCCCCTGGAAAACCAGGAACCGGAAACAAAATCTCCTACCCCTGAAAGCCTGCCTCCCAAGGAGCAGAGGGGGGGTACGAGAAACAAAGGACCCAAACAGACCCACTTTGTGGAGGAGGTACAGGTCTTCCAATTTGAGGGAGAGGGATCCTCAGAAGATCCTGGGTAAAGGATCTTCTCCTTCAGAGATGGGGGAACTCCTCCCAAAGAAAAATGGGTCCCAAGGGATTCCAATCCAGACTGGGGAGATATGGAGACTGAGCTACCGCCGCCCATCATCTCATCCCAGAACCCACAATGCCAAAATCCCCTGGTTCAAACCCATCCTGGTGACTGCCTCCAAAAAGGGGGGGGCGGCCCAGAACCGGAACCAGGGGAACCCACAATGGCTCTGTTCTCCAGTTGCCAACTTTTTCTTTCAGATTCCCAAGACTCTCCACAGAATTCTGCCCAAATCTCTTCTCTAGCAATGTCCAAAACCAGAAAGTTAGCCCACCAGTTGTCCAAAAATGTGCATTATCTGTGCCCCCTTGAGGAGAAGGAGGGAAGATACTATGCCCCGGTACAAGTACTGGGGCAGGGTACAATTTTGGCACTGGTGGACACTGGATCCCAAGCTACCCTTCTGTCCAAAAGGGCCTTTGAGGAACTAAATGACGGAAGGGGGGAGAATTACCGTATTCCTCTCACCTCTCTTCCTGGACAACTGCAGAACTTTGACGGGAAGGAAATTCCCGTTGAGGGGACTGCAGACTTGGACATTAAAATTGGGCGACACAGGGTGAAACACCCGGTCATAGTAGTGACTCCAGAGGGCACCCCTTGTTTACTAGGGAATGACCTCCTGAGAAGGTTGTCACCCCTAATAGATTGTGTAAACAAGGTCCTCTGGACCCAGACTAGCCGACCAGTAAAATTAAAACAGAGTGTCAACCATGTTAGTTTAAACGGCACCTGCCACATGGTTGAACAAAAATCTGACCAAGTACAATTTCACTTCCAGAACAACCAAATTCCAGACGTGACAATAATAGCAGTAGGACAACAGACTGGTGATGGGGGGTCCTCTCTATTTCTGAAAATCAACCTTCCTTCCAGTTTAAAGTGGTATTCCACACTGGAAGGAAACACCCTGAAATTCTTTACTAATCCACAATCAGAAACTCCCACTCCTAAAGTCCAGAAAGATGTGAAATCAGCTCAGAGCCTGGCTGATATTCAGCAAATTGGAGAGCAGTTGTTCATCCCTGTTCAGTTAAATGATGGGAAGGACTCTGTTCTCGCTCGAGTGTGCGTGAACAACAGTAAGAGCTTCATCAGCGAAGCCATGTTCCGCCAACTCCCAAAAGATCCAGCCATTCCCACATTCAAACTGATAGACAAATGGGAAATGGACCTGGAAGCACCCAATTCCAAACATCTCCTGCCAAGCAGGTGTATGCTCAAAATCTCCATTGGCAACAAGAGCATAGTCCACAATTGTTGGGTCGTGCGAGACGTCACTGCCGCTTTTTACTTAGGCAGTGACATTCTCAATCGCTTTGCCATTAGTTTGGACCTAATAAACTTCAAAGCTTGGTCCCGATTAGCGGATAATCCCATGGGCTTTGATGATCCAGAAAAAGCATTTAGGTCAGCTCAATTGCTGCCTTATGCAGTTGAAATTCAGATTAAAGAGGAAGTCACCATCCCAGAAAGGACCCGACAATTCTCCCTGGAAGTGAAAGTTTAAAGAGGACAATATTTGCAAAACCCTGATGCTTATATACATCTAAATGCTTCTCTCCAACAGCAAGGGTTGGGGGTAAACCCAACTCCATTAGTCAACATAGAACATGACACCATTCCAATAGAGGTGGATAACAGCGACTTAAAGAGTATTACTCTAGCCGCAGGCACCATTATTGGAATGGCGGTTGATGACCGACATTTTTCCATTGATCTAGGAAATGAACTGTTAGGACCAATCCCCAAGGACTGTTTTGACAGTGACAGTGAGGACAATACAACACCAGACAGGATTTTTACCCGGCATGGGGGGAACTTCCTGGTGTACACTTCCTGCCCCTATGGTAAGGAAGATGTGACTTGTGACTTCAGGAGGGATGAGGTGATTTTCCAGGTCCGTGAGGGTTGCCTTTCCCACCTGAGGCCTCCAGTCCAAATCAGCACTCTGACCAGGGACTTCTCCACCCAGCTGGAGGAGGCCGCTGAGATAGCCAAACCAGAAGTCTTTCCAGGCTTCAGGCAGATGGTGGAAGAGAGAGTCAACCTAGCTGATGCCTGTGTGACTCTGGAACAGAAGCAAAAGTTGAAACAAGTTTTCTAGGATTTCCAAGATCTCTTTGCGGTAGACTCATATGACTGTGGCCGCACCGACATCCACACAACAACAATCCCCACGGACCCTGGCATGACTCCAGTGTTTGTGAAGCAATATTGCTTGCCTCTCGCATCAATGGAGTCCCTTACTGAAATAATTAAGAACCTTGAGTCCCGGCGGAATAATCCGTCCAGTCCACAGCCCTTTCAATAATCCGGTGCTGGGAATATTGAAGCCAAACGGCCAGTGGAGACTCTGCGCCGACCTCAGGGAGCTCAACAAACGGGTCCATACTTCCCGATGGCCTCTGCCCTACATTGACCAAGGGCTGGCCCAGATCCAGGGGTCACAGGTATTCACTGCAATAGACCTGACCAATGGATACTGGACTGTGCCTGTCAGTAGGGAAGACCAATACAAGTTGGCTTTTACCTTTGGGGGCCAGCAGTACACATGGATCCGGACTCCCTTCGGATACCTCAACTCCGGCAATGAATTCAACATTTTCCTACACAAGGCCATGCCCGACCTGGGTGCAAGGGGTAACCTGGCTTATGTAGATGATGTCCTCATCAAAAGTTCATCTGTGGAGGAACACATAGCGGAGATCCGTTATGTTCTGACCCAGTTGAGGGCAGCCGGAGCAAAACTTTCCTTTCAGAAAGCACAGTGGTGTAGAACCCGTGTTAATTTCTTGGGGCATGAGATTACTCCTCAGGGTCTCTGTCCCCAGGAAAAGAAAGTGGAAGCAGTTCTGAAACTGAAAGACCCCACAACTCTGCGTGAACTAAGGAGCCTCCTTGGACTGACTAATTACAGCAGAAAGTTCATTGAGGGCTACGCAGAGATCACCAGACCCCTGATTCATCTCCTGAAGGGGGGGGTCAAGTGGGAATGGGGTCCAGAACAAGCCGAGGCGGTAAAACAACTCAAAAGAAGCCTCTCACAAGCGCCTTGCCTAGCTTACCCTGTCAGAAACAAGGAATTCTTCCTGGAGACGGGGTTCTCTAATACGTGCTTGACGGCAGTATTATACCAAAAGCATGACAAGGTCAATAAAGTAATCTCCTATGCGAGCAAAACTTTATCCTCTGTGGAGGAAAAATTCAACGATTGTGAGAAGGTACTCCTGGCAACGGTGTGGGCATTGAAGAATTACCGCCCATTTATCCAGGGGGAACACATCATCGTGGAGACTCCACACCAGCCTCTTCAATATCTCCAAAGTGACAGAATCCGGGCCGGAAATGTGATTAATTCCCGAATTACTTCCTGGATTCTGTCAATGCAAAGCTTTCCTGTGGAGGTCAGATGTGGCCAAAACAAGAAGAGTCCCCTCGCGCAAGGTCTGGCTGACTTGCATGATTGTGCCAGGGAAAACTGTCTCGAGGACGAAAGTCTAAAAATCAAGGACAACACGGAGGCATACCTTAATTCCCCACACAAAGTCTTTGAAGAGGACAAGTGTGAGGGAATGCCCACTGTCTATGTGGATGGATGCTCTTACCATGTTGACAACAACGGGGAGAAAGAAATGGTGGCCGGTGTAGGGAATGGATGGGTGAATGAGTCCCCAGAACCCTCCGCTGGATACAAAATTGGTCCCCGAAGTAGTCAGGTGGCAGAATTGATGGCTGTGCATCAGGCCATCCTCACTGCTGTCCAGCATCAACTCCACGAACTGGTCATAATCACAGATTCGGATTATGTACGGAACGGGTTCGTGGAGCACCTGGTTAATTGGAAAACCAGAGGCATGTTATGTGCTAACAACAAACCCTTGAAACATGGGAAGTTGATCCAAAACATTGATGATCTGGTCACATCGAATGGGATGAACATCTACTGGAAAAAGATCAAGGGTCATTCAAAAGTAGAGGGACCAGACAAAACTGAATATGACTTAGCTGATCAGCTGGCCAAAACCGGGGCCATCCAAGGGGATCTAATTGAGATTGAGTCCCTGTTGGGGGAAATCCAGGTCACTGCTATCACTAGATCCCAGACAAATGCTCACAATGATCTTTCAACTGCCCAATGGAGCAAGGAGACCCCTGATGCTGATTTGATTACAGCTCAGAAGGGGGATCCAATTATTGGTAAGTTTTACCAACACCGTGAGGACTCTGAGAACTTTCCCCTGACGGATACCGATTACCTTGGGAAAGAGGACCTAAGAGTGTTGATGAAATGTCCAAAAATGTTCCGAATCCATGACGGTTTGCTGGTAAGGAAATCCAAAGCTGGCCACGATCAGTGGGTGGTTCCTACCTCATTCCGAAGCCTGATGTTAAGTCACGCCCATGATGCGGCCACCGCCGGTCATAGGGGGTTTCACACAACACTGGAAATCTTAAGAGAGGTTGCATACTGGCCACACATGGGCCAGGACCTCAACCAATATTTGAAGGGTTGTCTTGTATGTGCACAATTTCAGCCAACATCCCTCACACACCGGGCGCCTCTCCAAAAGAGGGGAATGACACCCCCATGGTCAGATTTACAAATCGACTTTGTAGGCCCCGTGATTCGCTCCGCTAGGGGGAATAAGTACATGTTGACTGTGACATGCTTGTTTACCAAGTGGGTGGAATGTCTCCCAGCCCCAAACTGCAAGGCAGAAACAGCAGCTGCCTTGATGATTAACCACATCTTTTCCCATTTTGGTCTACCTCAAAGGATTGAGTCAGACAGAGGTAGCCACTTCACCAGTGAAGTGATGACAAAGATGTGGGAGATACTGGGGGTCAAGAGAAAGCTACACATTGCTTACAGGCCAGCTTCTTCTGGAACAGTAGAACGCTACAACCGGACAATTGTGAGCATCTTAAAAATGTTTGTGGCAGATTCTGGGCCAAGTTGGGATATCCGATTACCTCTGGTCCTAATGGCCATCAGATCTACCCCTTCATCTGCAACCAAAATGTCACCATTTGAGTTGATGACTGGGTGCAAGATGGTGCTTCCTCAGCATTTGCTCTACAGGACCCAAGAGCAGACCCTAATAAATGCCTCCACAACTCACGAGTATGTGGAGAATTTAAGGAAACACCTTCAACATGCTTTTGCTTATGCTCAGCGGAATCTAGAAAGATCAGCTGATAGCATGAAGACCCACTATGACCTGAAAACTTCCAGGAAGGAATATCAGGTGGGGGACTGGGTCTATTTATACAACTTCCAAAGAAACCAGGCTAAACAGCGAACATTTTTGCCTACATGGAAGGGACCCTATGAGATTATAGACAAAATCTCCCCTGTGGCCTACAAGATCCGCATCCCCAAAGGCGGTTTGGCAGAGGGGGAAGACAAGTGGGTCCACATTAACCAGTTGAAGTGTTGCCATCCCAGGCACACTCTGCAACAACTGGAGGAATCCTCTGGAATCCTAGAGGGTACTGTCTCAGATTAATTCAGTTCTAACTTAAAATATCCTACATATAACCTATCCTACATATAACCTATCAAATTCTGTGTTTCTCAAGTTTATGTGTTCCTGTCGCTTAATTAAAAAAAATGAGCATGTTCATATCTGTTGAGTTCTAAAATATATATGTCACCCCACTATATCAATGGTGGGGGAGAAATGTCCATGAATAGGTATTGCCGCTTTTCCTTTGTCGTCCTAGGAGAAAGAAAACCTGGAGACGGGCCAAGGAGGACGATCCGGGGACCGGGAGCCGAGACCCGAGGGGCCCAGGGTACCGCCCGATATTCCCATCAGGACCGGCGAGGAGAACCGATCGATCAGTACCGGATTTGCAGAATTGGAAGAAGATTATGCGGACATACCAGTGCGTGGGTCATCACCTTCTGTGCACCCGACTCCCCATCGACTCAAATTCAAAGTGCAGTCACGTGGGGGGGCTTTGTTGGGTGTCCTGACCCACGTTTGAGCTATCATGCTGCAACATTTGGTGCTGTGGGCTTAGAAAATACAAGATGGCCAAAAAGCCCACATGTGCGCCAGAATCCAGGAGAACCACGCAGTTTGTGCACACTAAAATGGTTGCCTAACTTGCCACCCACCAGTGCGAGCAGGATGGGCCGGGGTGCCATGAGTGAAATGTGTGCCAAAGGAAAAACCGCACTTTAAAATCACCTTTTGTTTCTCTGAATGCCAGCTCAAAATGCCTATTTTCAAACATTGCAACACATCCAAAAATCTCACTGAACACCAGCGGACATCTGGCAGAATGAAGTATGTGTGCATACTAAATCTGGGAAGTTGAAGAGCCCCAAAACAATGTTCATAACAAGACTGGCTGAGCTCTGCAGGTCTGCAGCAGCCTAACTGAAACTGGATTTAAAACTACCAAAAATTGAAAATGTTTAAATTAACTGAGTGACCTACTTTTGAGTGTCACATAGTTTGTCACTGTTGAAATGTCATAGTTTTGAACTTAGAATCAGCATTCTAGCTGCATATGTAAAAATTGTCTTGACTTAAACTTGGGAACAAAAAGTGACATTTTATTTGAAACCTGGCTTAATGAAACTGAATTCTGCCTGACATCTACCCCCACAGGAGTTAATACCTGCTCAGCCACTCTTCCCCTTGACAAAAGGAGTTGTCACCTCTCTGATTAGATAAGGGGTGGAGCAGCTACTGGGAGTTGAACAAAAACCTGTCCTGGGCCCAGGCAGATGGTTTATTAGGGTGGCCGTAAAATGGCTTCCTCTTGGCAGAAGCTGGGAGGGGCAGGGTCTCTGAGCTTGGCAGAAACTGGATAAACTGGTTTCTACACCATGTGACCTGAAAAGACACACCCCTGTTGGCCAGAATATGATTTTAAGAAAGATGTATAACTCACAGTGCGGACTTGTCAAAATTATTTAAATGATACCATAATTCTTGTGATTTTTCAGTGCACGTTTTAAGACGCGTTGGGAATTTGTGTGATGTTCTGGGGCAAAACCCTGCTATTTATTGACACCACATACTCTGTGTTTAAGCCAGCGACCTGGAAAGTTACTGAGATATGTGTGGGAGGGGGGTGTACATGTGCATAAATCTGGAGAAAAATCTGATGTTGCAAAACCCACTAAAAAGCACAAAATGTTGCCATTTCTGAATGCAAGCCCCCAGGAAGAGCAGAGTTTGAACAGAGTATACCTCATGTGATATGTGATGGGTGCATGTAATTTTAAACAAATGTGTACCTGTGCAAATATGTCTTTAGGTCAAATATAGATTTGTGTGTAATCTGACGGGGGAGTGTCCTTTCTGCAAGCCATTAAATGACATCATTCTGACACACAATCCTGCTCTCCAGTGAGAATGCAAAGAATTCTCCAACCTATCAGAACTCTGAAGGGGTTGGGCCTAGAAAGCTAGCCTCTCCACCCACTTTCAAAACACATAAAAAGAGACTGCTGGGACAGGTAGAGACATTCAAATTCAGTTGCTGCAACGCGCTCTGTCGGACCATACAACATCCAGAAGATACCAGATTCAACACTTAGACTTTAAAACTCCAAAGAACTTGATTCAGAACTCAAAGCAAGGGCCTAAACCCGCAAACTGAGACCTCTTCTCAGTAGGCCTCAGCATCCAGCAAACCTAACAGCGGTAGCAGTATCCAGGAGCCGTGCAGATCAGCGCTGGGTCCAGAGAAAGCTGTGCAGAAAGATCCAGAAGCAGTGCTGTACCCAGAGAAAGCAGAGCAGTATCCAGAACCAGAGGCCAGAGATCCAGAGTGACCCAGACCGCTGTTAGCAGAACCAGAGAGCTGACCCAGATCACTGTGAAGTGCCGAGACCAGAACCGGAGTCCAGTCCAAAACCTGACCAGATCCGTGGGGAGGCCTATTTCAAGATATATTGTGAGTACCTAGCAGAACTGTGCAGAACCAATCTCTTAGTTAAAATAATATATTTCAATCTATTTTAATCTAACCAAAACTGCCTCCTAACTGTCACCTGTCATTTGCAAAGCTGTCACCTGTCATTTTCTAGCTGCAAGCTGTAACCTGTCTCTTTGAACTTTTAAAATTTCAAATCCGAAAAACAACCTTTATTTAATCGTCCGTATTTCTGGAACCGTTTGTGCTAGGAACTTGGTTTAACTTTCCTCTGAAAGCTTAGAATCTCAGCTTTTCAACAAGCTTGGAACCGACTTGCTACTCCTTATACTTTTGCCGTAATCACGATTCTCGCACTCGCAAATTTTGCCGCGATTTGCAATTTGGCCCGATTTCTTTACTTTTAAAAAGATAGCTGCTTTTGCATGAACTGCTAAATTTCGTTTGCCTCTTAAGAACCATCCCTGAATCATTGCTAGAGTGAGCCTGAACTCATATTAACTAGATACCACTCACCCTGAACCTCCTGAAGGGAATTAAAGCATTTTCAGCATATTTCTCACTGCATTGTCACCATATTCAAAGCACTTTTGCCTGTATTTCAAACTCATACCTGTTTTCGCTAAGCTTGCTGGGGTGAACTGAATTACATTTGATTGCATTACTGAGAACTGTGTGCTTTCCTTCCATTTCCTTGCATTGCTTAAAGGGGGGGAGTGAATTGCCTGTGAAAAGTGATTACATTGTCTTTTGCTGAAATCCTATCAAGTTTTTTTTCTGTACTGCATTTTCATTCCACCTTGCATCCATTTGAAACCATAAAAGTATTGCTGCTATCTTATCCATCCTATAACCACTCATCATTGATTATAAAGAAGTGTGCTAGTGCCAGACTATCCATTATTGATTACTGCTCAGATTAAGTGTGATATTCAATTATTAATTTATTATAAAGTGTGATATATATATATTGTTTAAATTCTCATATAAACCTTTTAACTTGCAAAACAGAACTACTTCTTGGCTCAGTGGGGTCAGGGGGATTCCAAGAGAGGGGTGTTATATAGGGGTAGTCATCCAGAACTCATGAACTGGACATAAAGATATATCAATAAGGGTTTCCATTCAGTATCCCAGACTAGGCATTGACTTAGCTGTAGTGTTGAATTGAATCCTCTTACACAGGATACTTGGCTCCTGTATTCCTTCGTTCGTGAGAACTCAGGAGATCGACATGGTAGTGGTGTTTCCAGCCCCCTCTTATCCACGGTTCCCTTCGCGCCAAAACAGAGGGGACCCAATGGGAGATCCGCTCATCAACACTGACACCATACGTGGACCTATCACGGACCACGGTGGTCCCAGGCATTCACACCACCCTAGACTCTCTGGCACCCAGGATGTGTATTGGGACCAGACATCCCAGCCCACATCCTGGAGGCACACACAAGGCCTGTAGAAGCCCGCGAAAGCATCCATGTTTTGCAGGAAAGTACATGCCCAAATAAGGAAGGCCCCGGGTCGGCTCGACCTGGGGAAGGTGAAGGGAGCAAGACGGTCAGCGGACAGGACAAAGGAGCCTCGTGGTCTGGCCATTTTGGGAGCCAGGCCACCATTTTGGGATAAGCGCGAGAAACGCGCTTAAAACGCCAAAAGGAGCTCAAAACACAAGAAACGATTGCTGTCACTATTCCCATCCGTGAATCACTTGCACCGATCAGTTACAATCCGAAAAGAGTATCTAGGGCCTGTAGAAGGCTAGAGACCCAAGAGAGCAGTAACTTAGCTTACAGTGCCCTCTTGTGTCATGTTGCACGAAAGCCGCAACATGATAAAAGAAACTATGGAAAACAGCGTTTCCCGGTACTGACTGTCTTAAGGGCATGGCAGTTTCCCCGTAAGAATGGAGCGAAAGCCCAGAGGAGTGCGGCAGAAGGCTGCACTTCTCTGGCAAAGTCGAGAACAAGGTGAAAAACAACAGCAAATAGTTTAGGGGTTGCCACATGGAAGGAAAATTACCCACAATTACGAAATCTGTCCTAACAATCGCCCCTTCCAGACTATGGACAGGGGGAACTAATCCACCCTGGATGAGTCTCTTGTTCAGGTCGGTTAAACATTCTGGACAATCCATCAGCATTGCTATGTTGGACACCTGGCCTATGCTCAATAGTGAAGTCGAAGCCTTGTAGACTTATGGACCACCTTTGGATTCTCCCCCTTCATGTTCATTAGCCACTTTAAGGGCTTATGGTCAGTTTGCACAGTGAAGTGGGTCCCATAGAGGTAGGGCCTCAGCTTCCTTAGGGCCCACACAACAGAGAAACATTCTTTCTCTACCGTGGACCATCTGAGCTCTCTGTCCTTAAGCTGGCGGCTAATAAAACCAATAGGGTTTTCCTTACCCTTCTCATCTACTGGCGATAGTACAGCTCCTATCCCAGTGTCAGAGGCGTCCGTCTGCACGATAAAAGGTCTTTGATAATCAGGGGCCCTGAGGACAGGGGCCTGGCACAAGGAGTCTTTTAAGCCGTTGAAGGCCTTCTCACACTCGTCGGTCCAAGTTACCTTCTTGGGTTTCTTCGGAGTGGTGAGGGCAGTCAGAGGGGCAGCTATGGTGCCATAGTCTGCCACGAAGTTGCGGTAATACCCCGTGAGTCCTAAGAAGGCTCTCACTTGGGTCTGTGTAGTGGGGGTAGGCCAGTCTTGTACTGCTTGTACTTTACTGGGTAGAGGATGTATCCTCCCTCCACCTACTTCATGTCCAAGGTAAACCACTGAGCCTTGTCCAATCTGGCATTTACTAGCCTTTATGGTCAAGTGTGCTTTCTGAAGAGCCTGGAGCACAATCCCGAGGTGTTTCACATGGTCTTCCCAGGTGGCACTGAAAACTGCTATATCGTCCAGATATGCAAGACAGAATTCGTCCAACCCATTCAACACATGATTCACAAGCCTCTGGAAAGTGGCAGGTGCATTTTTCAACCCGAACGGCATTACCCGGAATTGGTAAAGGCCGTCTGTAGTAGAAAACGCTGTCTTCTCCTTGGCATGTTCTGCTAAAGCTATTTGCCAATAGCCAGCAGTGAGGTCAAACGTGCTGAGGTACTTGGAGGCACCCAAAGTATCCACCAGCTCATCTGTTCGAGGCAAGGGGTGTGCATCTGTCTTGGTGACAGCATTCAGAGCCCTGTAATCCACGCAGAACCTCAATTCAGAAGTGCCTGCCTTTGGAACCAAAACCACAGGGCTGGACCAAGGACTACTAGAGGGTTCAATCACCCCAAGTTCTAACATCTTGTTGACCTCGGTCTTAATATAAGACCGTACTTTGTCTGAAATCCTGTATCCCCTACTTTTGGTAGGTACACTGTCTCCTGTGTCTATGTTATGTTTGCATCTAAGTGTCAAACCAGGCGACTGTGAAAACAGGGGGGAAAACTGCCTAAGCAAACTTTTCACCTCAGCCTGCTGATCAGAAGTCAGGTGAGGGGCCACTCGGACACCCTCAAAGGAGCTATCTGAAGGACCACTTTGGAACAGTTCGGGGAGAGGTTCAGACTCCTCTTCCTCAACATCTGAAGCCAGTAGCAGTGCTGCGATTTCGACTCTTGGGACGAAAGCCTTCAGCCTATTTACGTGAAACACTTTGGCAGCCTGTCCAAGCCTTCCAAGGTCCACTAAATAGTTAACCTCACCCAGGGGCTCCACCACTGTGTAAGGGCCTGACCATTTGTCCTGTAAAGCTTGAGGCCTTATGGGATTCATGATCAGGACTTGCTGACCAGGTGTAAAGTTGATGAGGGAAGCTTTCTGGTCGTACCAATGTTTCACCAGCACTTGTCCTGCCTTCAATTTATCACTAGCCAAGCCCATCAGAAGTACCATTCATTTTCTGAGCCCTAGCACATAATCTACTACGTTGGTAGTAACAGGGGGAGTGGGCATCTCCCATCCTTCTTTGACTATGGCTAAGGGTCCCCGTACAGGATGACCGAACAGAAGTTCGAAGGAGCTGAAGCCAACACCCTCCTGTGGTACCTCTCGGTAGGCAAACAGTAAGCATGGTAAAAGAAGATCCCATTTTATTTTCTGAGGTTCTTCCAGAGCCCCAATCATGCTCTTTAACGTTCTGTTGAAACGTTCCACCAGACCATTGGTCTGGGGGTGGTATGCAGAAGAGAACTTGTAGGTGACCCCACATTCTTTCCACATAGCCTGCATATACTTCGACATAAAGTTGCTGCCACGATCCGACATAACTTCTTTTGGGAAGCTAACCCTAGTAAATATGCCAAGTAACGCTTTTGCAACTGACTTGGCAGTTACAGTTTTCAATGGGATGGCCTCAGGATATCTGGTTGCATGGTCGACCAGCACCAGGATAAACCTATTGCCTGAGGATGTTTGCGGGTCAAGGGGACCAACGATGTCGATCCCTACCCTTTCGAATGGTATTCCCACAACTGGGAGTGGTACCAATGGAGCTTGCATTGTCGAGCCAACCTTACCAGATAACTGGCAGGAGGCACAACTCCTGCAGTGACTTTCTACTTGCACCCCCATCTTGGGCCAGTAGAAGTGCATGGATAACCTTTGCTTGGTCCTCTTAATACCAAGGTGACCAGCAAGGGCACTTCATGCGCCAACTGCAGGAGGAAGGGTCTTACAGCAAGGGGAACCACCAACCTCCTATGGTCTCCTTCTGTAGACTCTGTGGGCTCACTATACAGGAGTCCACCTTCCCAATAAATCCGATGCGTCCCAGGAGGTTCACCCTCAAGCTGGGGGCAGGTCTGTCTCCTTAGGCCTTCCAGAGATGGGCACTCACGTTGGCCTTTACTGAATTCGTCCCTATCAGGACCACCTTCTACTAACAAGTCTTTTAGTTCAGGATGGTCGTTGGGGTCAAATACTTCAGGCATCGCCACCTCCTCGTCAGGCCCGGGCAATTGACCAACTTCCTCCACCGCAGTGGTAGGCGAGCTCGGGGGAATATTCTCTTCCCCTCGACTTGACTTGTTTACTCCTTTCGCCTTGGGTTTCCCCTTCGGCTGGGGCGGCGTATTGGTCTTGGCCAATGCTGCCCGTGCTTGAGACCGTGTGTAGGGTCTTTCGGCAGTGTCTCCTACGAGCCCTAAAGTTCTGAGATCATTACCTAACAAGATCTTTCCTGGGACGTTTCTCTGAATGCTCACTGGAATCCTGACTGCTGTACGATTTAAAGTAAGATTTACAGGTATTACTGGGAACATACGGAGTGGGCCGTCAGCCAATTTAGTGGGCATCAGAGTAGCTCTGGCAACTTCCTCTGAGTCTACCAAGGTAGAATCCACTACAGTTCGACTGCACCCACTATCCCTAAGAGCTGGAGTATCTACTCCATTGATCAGCACACTGCCTTTAAAGTAGTGCTTGGTATTATCTGGAATCCTAGCATAAGCCTCTGTGACTTTAGGCTCCCAGGAACCCAGGGAAACTAAAACTACCTCAGCTTCTATCCCGCTGGGAAATGAGTCTGAGGAGAAGGATGCTCCTGTAATCTCTTCTTCCTCGTAGGAGGAGAAGGCCAGATTAGCGGAGTGGACCCCCAAAGGTCTAACCTTCCACCGGGGATCCCCCTTCATGTGGTCAGTTGCTCCACAAGCAAAACAAGATCCATTGGGTCTGTTTACATAGGGAGGCTTATTGTAACCAGAGTTCTGTTTCGGAGTCTGACCTCCACTACCCTGTGAGTTCTCTTGTGTCTTACCCTTATTTTTCTTTTTGTGGCCCTTTTGAGAAGAAGATTTATCAGATTCTCCACCCTCCTTATCTTTGGACTTTTTCCCTTCCTCCTGCTTACCAGGATGAGTTTTGTCCTTATGGGACACTCGATGTGACACCCATAAGTCTGCTGCAATGGCCAGCTTCTTAGGATCTATCTCCTTCGAATCGGCCAAATGCTGCTTAAGCTCCGGGGAAGAAGATGCAAAAATGTGTTCCAGCATGACAAGATTTATCATGCCTTCGAAGGTAGAAACCTTATAACCTTCGACCCAGCCAGTTAAGTTTTTTAAGGATTCAGTTACATAAGATACCCAAGTACCACCTCCTTTTGTCTTATACTCTCTGAATCGTTTCAAATATTGGCCCGGAGTCTTCCCAAACTTTAAAATGAGAGTTTACTTTAACATTGCGAAATCAGCTCGCTCAGCCTTCGACATTTCCATAATGGCACTACAGCCAGAATGGGGCAGTCTGCTGAGTAACCAGGCAATCTTATCAGCATTGTCAACTTGTTGAACTTCGCATGCATACTCAAACGCATTCAGCCACTCCATAATGTCATTCCTTTCCTCATACACACTGAGCAGATCTTTCGGAAACCGTGGATGAGAGGAGGCCCCAGACCCATGTCCAGGACCCTTGGATCCATTTGCAACCTGAAGCTTGGCCAGTTCCAACTGGTGATCCCTGTCTTTCTGTTTTTCTGCCTGTTCGATTTTTAGTTTGGCTATACTGAATTCAAGCTCCTTCTGCCTAAAACGCAGCTCTTGCTTCTTGAATTCAAGCATAGCCTCCCCATCAGCACTGGCAGAGGAAACATTAGACATCTCATCCTCCCTGTCCTCGTGGTCGCGGTGGATCAGTGCAGCGGCAGAAACGTTGGTTCTACCAGTGAGAGCAGCCCCACCTCCTTCCGCACTGTCCTCAGAAGTTATAGCGTCAAGCTGCGCTTCTTGCCACGCCACGATTCTTTGGATCATATCCAATTTCGTGCCTTGAGAGGAAACACCTCTCTCCGTACACACATCTTTTTCAATGTTTCTGATTTGGAAGCATTTAAAGTTAACAAGGTATTTGTTTCCATACTGTTAGATAGGACTATGGCCTTTTTAAAGTTAAACTATAACAATTCACTGCATGTCCTGGTAGGAATAACTTGAAATGCCTTAGTTCGTGCGCAACACTGGATACCTTCAGTCGTATCCCACTGCTGTACACCAATTTGTTAAGACGGATTTCTGAACTCTGTCCTGGCGGCGCAGAAGTTCAGAAGGCCAACCTAATTACTTGGAACAGGGTAACCTCTGGACAAGCCAGACCAATCAGGGTAGCGATCGCGGCGGTCAAGACTAGGTCTCAAGAGGGGTGAGGGTGACTGAAAGCCCGCAATGAGCACACAAAGCAAGGACACTTACAAACTACTCCAAACAGGTGTTATATTAAAAATATATACACATTTATTCCAAGGCCTTTAAAACAATGACCGTATTGAGAAATCACAATACAACTCTAGTAAACCAACACATACCATACCAATACAATATATATACAAATACAAACAAGTCTCAAGCGTTAGATGCACGAAATGTGTAGTCGACCTAAAAGGGAAGGAAATCAGGCAGTGCGAAATAATGCTTAGACCCAGTCCGCCTTCAGAGGCACCTAACTAAAAGGAAGTCCGAGCCCTACGAAGAGTGGAGCCTTGTGCTCAAAAGTACCTGCACACGCTGGTGCCAACGGGCAAAAAGGGGAGTCTCTTCGAGGGAATCAGGCAGTTCAGTTTAGTGCACAAATGAAGAAGAACAGAGTTCCGCGACTCAAGCGCAGCCTCCACTGTGGGCAGAAGCAGAGCGTGAGTACGGAAAGGCGTGCTGTTTTGACACAGCAGGGAAAAGCTATGGGCTCCTGCAGGAGGGCGACCAGTTCCTAGCTATGCTACTCACCGGTCCCCGATGCAAGCAGACCCAGGCTTCTCCGCTTCAGTTTCAGTCGCTTGCAGGTTCAGGAGAGCAGGGGACGTCTCGTCGTCGTGTTGATTCTGCAGCAGCAGAGTTGAGTTAAAGATGTCCCAAACGAAGGGAACCCGCACAGTTTGTTACCACAGCAGGGCAACGGAGCGGCCGTGTGTACCTCAGCCAAATGTACACTACTCACTTCAGACCTGGGAACGCCAAGTGTACGAATCGTGTGAGAGTGACAAGGACTCGAAATACTACACAACCTGGCGGCGGTTATAGAGCAAGACTCCTGTGTAGGCTGGTCAGTCTGCTGGATGGCCCAGAGACGCTTCCGAAGGCTTACGAGCAGGAGATGGTGAAGATGCCGAGAATAGCTGTTCCCGCTATTCCAAGAGTCGAAGCACCAGTACAGGCCTTCTGGTTCATCAGAGGTAAAAAGGGTTTCACAAGGCGACAGCAGTGCAGAGGAGCAGTCCTTCAGCGGGTCACCAGCGATTCCTCGGTTCAGCCTCGTGGTTGCAGGATACTTGGCTCCTGTATTCCTTCGTTCGTGAGAACTCAGGAGATCGACATGGTAGTGGTGTTTCCAGCCCCCTCTTATCCACGGTTCCCTTCGCGCCAAAACGGAGGGGACCCAATGGGAGATCCACTCATCAACACTCACACCATTCGTGGACCTATCACGGACCACGGTGGTCCCAGGCATTCACACCACCCTAGACTCTCTGGCACCCAGGATGTGTATTAGGACCAGACATCCCAGCCCACATCCTGGAGGCACACACACGGCCTGTAGAAGCCCGCGAAAGCATCCATGTTTTGCGGGAAAGTACATGCCCAAATAAGGAAGGCCCCGGGTCGGCTCGACCTGGGGAAGGTGAAGGGAGAAAGACGGTCAGCGGACAGGACAAAGGAGCCTCGTGGTCTGGCCATTTTGGGAGCCAGGCCACCATTTTGGGATAAGCGCGAGAAACGCGCTTAAAACGCCAAAAGGAGCTCAAAACACAAGAAACGATTGCTGCCACTATTCCCGTCCGTGAATCACTTGCACCGATCAGTTACAATCCGAAAAGAGTATCTAGGGCCTGTAGAAGGCTAGAGACCCAAGAGAGCAGTAACTTAGCTTACAGTGCCCTCTTGTGTCATGTTGCACGGAAGCCGCAACATGATAAAAGAAACTACGGAAAACAGCGTTTCCCGGTACTGACTGTCTTAAGGGCATGTCAGTTTCCCCGTGAGAATGGAGCGAAAGCCCAGAGGAGTGCAGCAGAAGGCTGCACTTCTCTGGCAAAGTCGAGAACAAGGTGAAAAACAACAGCAAAAAGTTTAGGGGTTGCCACATGGAAGGAAAATTACCCACAATTACGAAATCTTTCCTAACACTAATCAACTACTTATACAAATCAGGAAACTCCCTTGGCTCTGGGATTTCCAATCCAGGTTCAGTTCCAAATTTAGCACTGAAACAGTCATGATCCTGCTGGGTGCGGGTGGCCTACACATTTTTAACACATCGCACATATGCATGCTAGGCCTCCTTGACCTCTTGGCTGCGTTCGACACAGTCATCCATCATATACAACTAACACTCCTTGAACACAGGATGGGGTTCTCTGGCACCGTCCCAAAATCACGGTACTACATTGAGGGGAGCTGGGAGCTATTTAGCTCCTGCTTGTAGCCTAGAAGAGCCTAGTTAGCTTGGCACCAACAGCTATCAGGAGCTACCTTTGGCTCCCCAGGCAACTGATGCCAAACCAGGCAAATTTATGTGAATTTAACTATGTGCATTTGGCACAGCCTATAAATAAGCATAATGGCACATCAATTTGACATTTAAACCATATGGGTTCATTAAAAAAACAGTAAGTTTGCATTTTATGTTGAAGTTAGATTTGCGGAACATTATGTACTAGCTCCTAGTTCCCCAGTGGTAGCTCCTGCTCACAGGTCAATGGTGGATACCCAGGAGCTGCTTTTAGCTCCTGCTCATCTAATCTTAATTTCAACTTCTGCTAAATGGTTCACATCCTTCCTATTTGGTTGGCACCTAGCTGTCTACAAAGGCTCCTTAAGATCAGAATACAGACTGGTCACCTATGGAGTCCCTCAGAATTCTATCTTCTCCCTGGTCATCCTTAACATTTATATGGAACTGCTGGGTTCACTTCTAGCTGACCCCAAGATCATGATACACCTGTATGCATATGAAATACAGTTGTATCTAAAGGACAAGCGCCCACAAGATATTGCCCAGTTTCCCTCATTGTGTACATCCTTTCCTATGTGAATGACAAGTGACTTCTTAAGCTTAACCTCACCAAAACCAAATGTGCACGACTGGGCCATGCCTCCAAACTCGAACCCACTCAAAGCTGGCTGTAAGACATGCAATTGGATCGCTTCAACCCTCAACTCACTAAATCAGCAAAATCCATAGGCTTCATTGAGGATAACAATCAATCCTTCCTACAACACATTGCGCAAAGGGCTCATACAACGTGGTATCAAATCTTTCTTCTCCACATTATCAAGTCCTTCATCCCACGAAGACATCCAAACTGAGACCTACTTTAGGTTATGGGGCAAACAGGGAAGCCGTCATCCTGTAAAACATGGCATGGACGCATATCAGTGCATCCCCAAGATAATTGCCAACTGCACCATGAGATAAAAGGGTTTGTGCTCCAAATATATGCCAAAATAAGCTGCCATGGGGTTGTTTGATATTTTTCCAGCATGGTTATTTTTGCAACTCTCTGTCAAAATGGTACTTCTTCACCTTTCACATTTTGTTTATTTTGTAATGAGGTTGCTCCGGTATCCAGTGATTGTAACAAAAACAATTACAAGGGGGAACCCGGGGGGAACGCAAAGCGTTTCCCCCACGGGAGTTTTTGGCGCTGCACACGGCTTTGGGGATTTCTTTTTCTTGTGGCACTTCTTTGCCAGGGCAGGAGGTTACAGGGGCTAGGGCAGTATCTAGGGGGTAAATAGAGGTAAATAAAAAAAAAATAAAAAAATAAAACTTGTTTCAAAGTTAGCAGTTGTCAATTGGGGGATAGGTCCACGGGTAGTTTTTGGCTTGGGGGCTTAGGTTTGCTAGGTTCATTTTCAGGGGGCATATATATTGTAGTGCACAACCAGATTAGTAGTGCACGATGGTGGGCCAGGGAGCCAGCAAGAAGGGTCTGGTTGATGATAAGGCTCTGAGGGAGGCTTTGGAAATAATTAGTATGGCATCTAGGGCCCAGTTGGAGGGGGCAGTGGGGGAGATCACTGGCGGAGAGGTCATGGGGGAGGGGGAGATAAGTGGTGGTAGGCCGCAGCGTAGAGCAGCAGCAGATGGGGCTCTTGCGGCAGTGGTGGCTTGCACCCCATCGGCGGGGAGAGGGGAGGTTTGGGAAACTAGGGGCAGGAAGTTGAGGAAGGAGATAGACAGGAGGGCGTCAGGGGGAGAAATGATTTCGGGTGGGCAGCCATGGAGGGAGGGAGCGAGTAATAGTTCTAGGGAAGATAGTAATTCTCAGATGGAGGTGGCTCAAAGGAATCAGAGTGGAGCCAGTGAAGGGGTGCAGAGGGGGCTGACAGGGCAAAGGGGAAGAGGGGGTAAATACCTGCAGAAGAGTGCAGGTGGGAGAAGGAGGGAGAGGTCACCGTCATTTGAGGAGGTTAGAGTGGGGCGCGGAACGGCCCCCCCGGGTAGGAGGAGTGAGGGCGGAGGGCGCTGCGCAGCCCCCGCTGGTCAGGTGGAGGTAGAGGGTTTCAGTACGGCCCCTCCTCGGTCAGCGCAAGGAGAGCCTAGAGGGCGCAGCACAGCCCCTAGCAGTGAGGATTCCAGGGTGGAGGACGGAACGCCTCGCCCGAGAGAAGAGGACCAGGCCGGGGTTTCCACAACCCCGCCGAGAAGACGTCAAAGGAGTGGCGGGACGGACGCCCCGGTCTCGCAAGAAGATCATCAACTCAACTCGGGCATGAGCTCGCATCCGCAATGGTATTTAAGGGGTGATGAAGTTAGATGGGAGGAATATGTGGGGCAATGGGAAGTGGAAGATTATAGGGCGGAAAGGGAAAGGGGGGAGGAGAGAAGAAGTTTGAGGTGGGATATGGAAAGGGAAGTGCAGGGTGGACGGGGGGAAGGGGTCAAGGGAACTATTGGCTGGGTGAGTGTGCTGACATGTTTTGTCCCCGCAGTAGGAGCCCTCTAAGAAAGGAGAGGAGGAGCATCAGTGTGGACGCCAGACCACAGTCGGCAGGTGTGGAAAGAGGTGAGCGGAAAAGGGAATGGTCATCTGCATGGCAGAGAGGGGTCACAAGAAGGGGGACAGGGGATGAAGGGTCTGGACTGCAAGGTGTAAGGAAAGAAGTTGGTGTGCAGGCCATTGGAGCCGCAGGGGTTGAGAAGAGCATTTGCTCAGTGGAGGTCCAAACGGACAAGGTGGTGGAGCCATTGGTGCTCGAAGTGCAAGCTGGAAAAGATAAGGAGGTTGAAGTGAAAGGAAAGGAGAAAAAATTGCCATACATGGGGATAACAAAACTATTGGGGGCGCACTTGATGGCAGCGACCAGGGAGAAGATTCAGGCGGGGGAATTTGTGGATGTCTTTAAATTGCTCCATAGGGAAGTGAGAGCAAAGGAGGGGTCTAAGGAGGAAGAGAGGGAACTGGCTTCACGCCCAAGGGTCCCGGTGACTATTGAGAATTGGACATCGGCGTTTATCATTTATGCCAGTGTGTATTGTGAAAAATTCCCGGAGCGTTGCGTGGCCCTGCTTAAATATATGGATGTAATAAGGAAGGCTTTCACGAGTTTTGGGGGCTTTGCCTGGGTAAGGTATGATGAGGAATTCAGAGCGAGAATGGCAGAGGACAGTCAGGCGGTCTGGGGGGAGATAGACATGGATCTCTGGCTGCAATGGATGGCCCCAACGAGGCCTGCCCCGACATTGCACACAGCAAGGGGGCTGCCTGTGCCTTTCCGGCCCTTTCTTGGTCGCCCCGCCCATGAGGGAGCAGGGGGAGGAGGCAGGGGTCAGTCCTCAGCAGCATGCTGGGGGTATAATAAGGACGGCTGCACAAGGACCCTGTGTAGGTTCAGGCACGAGTGTAGCAAGTGTGGTGGAAAACACCCTCTCACTCAGTGTTTCCAACAGGGAGACAGGGGGAGGGGGAGAGGTTCAGGAAAAGGGGTTGTGGGGAAAAGCTTTTACTCCAATTAAAGTGGGTGTGTTGGAAAAATGGTTGCAATTTTATCCGGATAGGGAAGGGGCTAAGATTTTGAGTGAGGGGTTTTGTCAGGGGTTCAGATTAGGTTACCAGCGCCCAAGGGTGCGTCGGTGGGCTGAAAATTTGAAGTCGGCGAGAGAGAATGTTGAGGTGGTAAGACAAATATTGAACAAGGAAATAGCGGCAGGAAGGATAGTGGGCCCATTTGATGACATGCCGGGTGATTTAGTGATATCCCCATTGGGGGTGGTGGCCAAGAAAGCTCCGTAGGAGTTCAGACTGATTCATCATTTGTCATGGCCGGAGGGTATGTCAGTTAATGATTTCATTGCCCCGGAAGAATGTGGGGTTGTGTATGCAAGTGTTGACCAGGCGGTTGAGCTGATAAGGAAGGAAGTGCGAGGGGCCTTCATGGCCAAGTGCGATATCAAGGCGGCTTTCAGGTTATTGCCGGTGCACCCGGAGGATTTTTGGTTGTTGGGTTTGCAGTTTGAGGACCGCATATACATAGACAAAGCATTGCCAATGGGGTGCGCAATTTCCTGTGCTTTGTTTGAACGGTTCAGCTCTTTTCTACAGTGGGTTTTCTCATTCAGCTCGGGTTGGGAGAGTGTGCTGCACTATCTGGATGATTTTCTGTTCATTAGCGGGGCAAAAAGAGAGGAGGACTGCAAAGAAATGCTAAAGTTGTTTCAGGAATTGATGGAGGAGCTGGATGTACCCTTAGCCAAAGAGACAAAACAGAAGGGCCGGCAGTGGTGTTAACATTTCTAGGAATTTAACTGGATTCAGTGGCCGCACGACAAGGTGAGCAAATTGGTGGTACAGTTGGAGAAAGCGGTGGGGGCCAAGAAAATGATGCTGGTGGAGATGCAGAGATTGGTTGGGCATCTGAATTTTGCATGTAAGGTGGTGGCCCCAAGGCGGACGTTTTGCAGGAACATGGCAAGGGCCATGGCGGGAGCAAAGTGCCCACATCATCGGATAAGAGTATCGGGGGCAGTGAGGGAGGATTGCAGAATTTGGCTGCGCTTTTTGGAGAGTTTCAATGGAGTGTCAATGTGGTTGCAAGGAGACCCGGTGACATGGGAAGTTCAGATATTTTCGGATGCAGCAGGGGCCAGAGGTTTCGGAGTGTTTTGGGGGGGAAAGTGGTGTGCGGAGAAGT
Source organism: Ambystoma mexicanum (assembly GCF_040938575.1). Taxonomy (NCBI): domain Eukaryota; kingdom Metazoa; phylum Chordata; class Amphibia; order Caudata; family Ambystomatidae; genus Ambystoma; species Ambystoma mexicanum. The sequence goes on from NC_090938.1 coordinate 270,461,001, forward strand.
GGCCAGCGCGGTGGTTGAAGGAAGGGAGGAGTATAGCATTTCTTGAATTTTTTCCATTACTAGTGGCATTGGAGTTGTGGGGGAAGGAGTTGCAAAACAAGAAGGTGAACTTCAATGTTGACAACGAATGCGTGGTCCATGTGGTGAACAGGCAGTCAGCTAGGGATCAGAGAGTGGCAAGACTGATGAGAGAATTTGTTCTGCGTTGCATGGAATGGAATGTGGTGTTTAAGGCAACACATGTGCCGGGGAAGGATAATGGCATCGCTGATGCATTATCTCGTTTTCAATGGCAGAGATTCCATGGATTGGCTCCAGATGCAGATCAGGAGGGGCAGCAGATTCCGGAGGAGCTTTGGAAGATAGGAAGCTGAGAGTGCTGGCTTTGGTGGAGGGTTCATTGGCCTCGGCGTCTAAGAAGTCATACAGGAGGGCCTGGGAGGATTTTATTAGAGGAGGAGCTTGTAGTTGGAAGGGTAGATGGGATGCGGAAGAGCGGAGGAGGGATGATGTCACAAATTTCCTCCTGAGGTGCATGGACAGGGGCTGGTCAAGGGCAACGATAGCGGGAAAGCTAGCAGGGATTGCCTTTTATGGGAAATGGTTTTGGGGTTTTCAGCCAAGTGAGGGGGAAATGGCGAGTAGGATGTTGGAAGGATGGGCAAGGGAGAGTAAGAGGGACAAGGATAAGAGGAGGCCGATATTGGAGGAATTGCTGCAGAGGTTGATTGAGGTGGTGGGGGGAGTTTGCTGGTCGGTATGGGAAGGGGAACTGTTTGCGACTTGTTTTACGTGGTTATTCTTTGGGGCTTTCAGGGTTTCTGAGTTGGTCGGGGGAAAAGGGGGGTAGGGGGACTGCAATGGGAAGATGTTCAAATTACAGAAGAAGGTTTAGACATCAAGATTAAAAGGTCTAAGACGGATCTGAAGTGAAGGGGCTCTTGGGTTCTCCGGAGTCGAGTAAGCAAGGTTTTATGCCCAGTTCAGGCAGGCAAGGTGTGGAAGGAGCGCTGTGGGGGTAAGACAGGCTTGGTTTTTCAGCATGCGGATGGATCGCCGGTTTCAGCGGCCCAGGTGCTAGGGGTATTGCGGACGGCGCTGGTGGCAGTGGGAGAAAAGGCAGAGGATTTTGGGACTCATTCCTTTAGGATGGGCGCAGCATCTGAGGGTGTGTTAGGAAAGATTTCGTAATTGTAGGTAATTTTCCTTCCATGTGGCAACCCCTAAACTTTTTGCTGTTGTTTTTCACCTTGTTCTTGACTTTGCCAGAGAAGTGCAGCCTTCTGCCGCACTCCTCTGGGCTTTCGCTCCTTTCTTACGGGGAAACTGACATGCCCTTAAGACAGTCAGTACCGGGGAACGCTGTTTCCCGTAGTTTCTTTTATCATGTTGCGGCTTTCGTGCAACATGACACAAGAGGGCACTGTAAGCTAATTTACAGCTCTCTTGGGTCTCTAGCCTTCTACAGGCCCTAGATACTCGTTTAGGATTGTATCTGATTGGTGCAAGTGATTCAGGGACGGGAATGGTGGCAGCGATCGTTTCTTGTGTTTTGAGCTCCTTTTGGCGTTCTAAGCGTGTTTCTCGCGCTTAACCCAAAATGGTGGCCTGGCTCCCAAAATGGCCAGACCACGAGGCTCCTTTGTCCTGTCCGCTGACCGTCTTGCTCCCTTCACCTTCCCCAGGTCGAGCCGACCCGGGGCCTTCCTTATTTGGGCATGTACTTTCCCACGAAACACGGATGCTTTCGCGGGCTTCTACATGTCTTGTGTGTGCCTCCAGGATGTGGGCTGGGATGTCTGGTCCCAATACACATCCTGGGTGCCAGAGAGTCTAGGGTGGTGTGAATGCCTGGGACCACCGTGGTCCGTGATTGGTCCACGAATGGTGTGAGTGCTGATGAGCGGATCTCCCATTGGGTCCCCTCTATTTTGGCGCGAAGGGAACCGTGGATAAGAGGGGGCTGGAAACACCACTACCATGTCGATCTCCTGAGTTCTCACGAACGAAGGAATACAGGAGCCAAGTATCCTGCAACCAAGAGGCTGAACCTAGGAATCGCTGGTGACCCGCTGAAGGACTTCTCCTCTGCACTGCTGTCGTCTTGTGAAACCCTTTTCACCTTTGATCGAACCAGAAGGCCTGTACTGGTACTTCGACCCTTGGAATAGCGGGAACAGCTATTCTCGGCATCTTCACCATCTCCTGCCAGTAAGCCTTCGGAAGCGTCTCTGGGCCATCCAGCTGACTGACCAGCTTACACGGGAGTCTTGCTCTGTAACCGCCGGCAGGTTGTGTAGTATTTCGAGTCCTTGTCACTCTCACATGCTTCGTACACTTGGCGTTCCCAGGTCTGAAGTGAGTAGTGTACATTTGGCTCAGATACACACGGCCGCTCCGTTGCCCTGCTGTGGTAACAAACTGTGCAGGTTTCTTCGATTGGGACGTCTTTTTACTCAACACGACGACGAGGCGTTCCCTGCTCTTCTGAACCTGCCAGCTACTGAAACGGACGCGGAGAAGCCTGGGTCTGCTTGCATCGGGGATCGGTGAGTAGCATAGCTAGGATCTGGTCGCCCTCCTGCAGGAGCCCATTGCTTTTCCCCGCTGTGTCAAACAGCACCCTTTTCCGTACTCGCGCTCTGCTTCTGCCCACTGTGGAGGCTGCGCTTGAGTCGCGGAACTTGTTCTTCTTCTTTTGTGCACTAAACTGAACTGCCTGATTTCCCTCGAAGAACTTCTCCTTTTGCCCGTTGGCACCAGCGCGTGCACGTACTTTTGAGCACAAGGCTCCACTCTTCGCAAGGCTCGGACTTCCATCTAGTTAGGTGCCTCTGAAGGCGAACTGGGTCTAAGCATTATTGCGCACTGCCTGTTTTCCCTCCCTTTTAGGTGGACTACACATTTCGTGCATATAACGCTTGAGACTTGTTGTATTTGTATATATATTGTGTTGATATGGTATGTGTTGGTTTACTATCGTTATATTGTGATTTTCTCGCTACGGTCATTGTTTTAAAGGCCTTGAAATAAATGTGTATATATTTTTAATATAACAACTGTTTGGAGTAGTTTGTAAGTGATCTTGCTTTGTGTGCTCATTGCGGGCTTTCAGTCACCCTCACCCCTCTTGAGACCTAGTCTTGACCGCCGCAATCGCTATCTTGATTGGTCTGGCTCGTCCAGAGGTTACCCTGTTCCAAGTAATTAGGTTGGCCTTCTGAACTTCTGCGCCACCAGGACAGAGTTCAGAAATCCATCTTAACAAATTGGTGTACAGCGGTGGGATACGACTGAAGGTATCCAGTGTTGCGCACGAACTAAGGCATTTCAGGTTATTCCAACCAGGACACGTAGTGAATTGTTGTAGTATAACTTTAAAAAGGCCATAATCCTATCTAACAGTATGGAAACAAATACCTTGTTAACTTTAAAGGCTTCCAAATCAGAAACATTGAAAAAGATGTGTGCGGAGAGAGGTGTTTCCTCTCAAGGCACGAAATTGGAAATGATCCAAAGAATCGTGGCGTGGCAAGAAGCGCAGCTTGACGCTATAACTTCTGAGGACAGTGCGGAAGGAGGTGGGGCTGCTCTCACTGGTAGAACCGACGGTTCTGCTGCTGCACTGATCCATCGCGACCACGAGGACAGGGAGGACGAGATGTCTAATGTTTCCTCTGCCAGTGCTGATGGGGAGGCTATGCTTGAATTCAAGAAGCAAGAGCTGTGGTTTAGGCAGCAGGAGATTGAATTCAGCATAGCCAAACTAAAAATCGAACAGGCAGAAAACAAAAAGACAGGGATCACCAGTTGGAACTGGCCAAGCTTCAGTTTGCAAATGGGTCCAAGGGTCCTGGACATGGGTCTGGGGCCTCCTCTCATCCACGGTTTCCGAAAGATCTGCTCAGTGTGTATGAGGAAAGGAATGACATTATGGACTGGCTGAATGCGTTTGAGTATGCATGCGAAGTTCAACAAGTTGACAATGCTGATAAGATTGCCTGGTTACTCAGCAGACTGCCCCATTCTGGCTGTAGTGCCATTGTGGAAATGTCGAAGGCTGAGCGAGCTGATTTGGCAATGTTAAAGCAAACTCTCATTTTAAAGTTTGGGAAGACTCCGGCCCAATATTTGAAACGTTTCAGAGAGTATAAGAAAAAGGAAGGTGGTACTTGGGTATCTTATGTCACTGAGTCCTTGAAAAACTTAACTGGCTGGGTTGAAGGTTATAAGGTTTCTACCTTCGAAGGCATGATAAATCTTGTCATGCTGGAACACATTTTTGCATCTTCTTCCCCGGAGCTTAAGCAGCATTTGGCCGATTCGAAGGAGATAGATCCTAAGAAGCTGGCCATTGCAGCCGACTTATGGGTGTCACATCGAGTGTCCCATAAGGACAAAACTCATCCTGGTAAGCAGGAGGAAGGGAAAAAGTCCAAAGATAAGGAGGGTGGAGAATCTGATAAAACTTCTTCTCATAAGGGCCACAAAAAGAAAAATAAGGGTAAGACACAAGAGAACTCACAGGGTAGTGGAGGTCAGCCTCCGAAACAGAACTCTGGTTACAATAAGCCTCCCTATGTAAACAGACCCAATGGATCTTGTTTTGCTTGTGGAGCAACTGACCACGTGAAGGGGGATCCCCGGTGTAAGGTTAGACCTTTGGGGGTCCACTCCGCTAATCTGGCCTTCTCCGCCTAAGAGGAAGAAGAGATTACAGGAGCATCCTTCTCCTCAGACTCATTTCCCAGCGGGATAGAGACTGAGGTAGTTTTAGTGTCCCTGGGTTCCTTGGAGCCTAAAGTCGCAGAGGCTTATGCTAGGATTACGGATAATACCAAGCACTACTTTAAAGACAGTGTGCTGATCAATGGAGTAGATACTCCAGCTCTTAGGGATAGTGGGTGCAGTCGCACTGTAGTGGATTCTACCTTGGTAGACTCAGAGGAAGTTGCCAGAGCTACTCTGATGCCCACTAAGTTGGCTGACGGCCCACTCCGTATGTTCCCAGTAATACCTGTAAATCTTACTTTAAATGGTACAGCAGTCAGGATTCCAGTGAGCATTCAGAGAAACGTCCCGGGAAAGGTCTTGTTAGGTAATGATCTCAGAGCTTTAGGGCTCGTAGGAGGCACTGCCGAAAGACCCTACACACGGTCTCAAGCACGGGCAGCATTGGCCAAGACCAATACGCCGCCCCAGCCAAAGGGGAAACCCAAGGCGAAAGGAGTCGACAAGTCAAGACGAGGGAAAGAGAATATTCCCCCGAGCTCTCCTACCACTGCGGTGGAGGAAGTTGGTCAATCGCCAGGGCCTGACGAGGAGGTGGTGATGCCTGAAGTATTTGACCCCAACGATCATCCTCAACTAAAAGACTTGTTAGTTGAAGGAGGTCCTGATAGGGACGAATTCAGTAAAGGCCAACATGAGTGCCCATCTCTGGAAGGCCTAAAGAGACAGGCCTGCTCCCAGCTTGAGGGTGAACCTCCTGGGACGCATAGGATTTATTGGGAAGGTGGACTCCTGTATAGTGAGCCCACAGAGTCTACAGAAGGAGACCATAGGAGGTTGGTGGTTCCCCTTGCTCTTAGGCCCTTCCTCCTGCAGTTGGCACATGAAGTTCCCCTTGCTGGTCACCTTGGTATGAAGAGGACCAAGCAAAGGTTTCCATGCACTTCTACTGGCCCAAGATGGGGGTGCAAGTAGAAAGTCACTGCAGGAGTTGTGCCTCCTGCCAGTTGTCTGGTAAGGTTGGCGCGACAATCCAAGCTCCGTTGGTACCGCTCCCAGTTGTGGGGGTACCATTTGAAAAGGTAGGGATCGACATCGTTGGTCCCCTTGACCCGCAAACATTCTCGGGCAATAGGTTTATCCTGGTGCTGGTCGACCATGCAACCAGATATCCTGAGGCCATCCCATTGAAAACTGTAACTGCCAAGTCAGTTGCAAAAGCTTTACTTGGCATATTTACTAGGGTTGGCTTCCCTAAAGAAGTTGTGTCGGATCGTGGCAGCAACTTTATGTCGAAGTATATGCAGGCTATGTGGAAAGAATGTGGGGTCACCTACAAGTTCTCTTCTGCATACCACCCCCAGACCAATGGTCTGGTGGAACGTTTCAACAGAACGTTAAAAAGCATGATTGGGGCTCTGGAGGAACCTCAGAAAAGAAAATGGGATCTTCTTTTACCATGCTTACTGTTTGCCTACCGAGAGGTACCACAGGAGGGTGTTGGCTTCAGCCCCTTCGAACTTCTGTTCGGTCATCCCGTACGGGGACCCTTAGCCATTGTCAAAGAGGGATGGGAGATGCCCACTCCCCCTGTTACTACCAACGTAGTTGATTATGTGCTAGGGCTCAGAAAACGGATGGTACTTCTGATGGGCTTGGCTAGTGATAAATTGAAGGCAGGACAAGCGCTGGTGAAACATTGGTACGACCAGAAAGCTTCCCTCATCAACTTTACACCTGGTCAACAAGTCCTGATCATGAATCCCATAAGGCCTCGAGCTTTACTGGACAAATGGTCAGGCCCTTACACAGTGGTGGAGCCCCTGGGTGAGGTTAACTATTTAGTGGACCTTGGAAGGCCTGGACAGGCTCCAAAAGTGTTTCACGTGAATAGGCTGAAGGCTTTCGTCCCAAGAGTCGAAATCGCAGCACTGCTACTGGCTTCAGATGTTGAGGAAGAGGAGTCTGAACCTCTCCCCGACCTGTTCCAAAGTGGTCCTTCAGATAGCTCCTTTGAGGGTGTCCGAGTGGCCCCTCACCTGACTTCTGATCAGCAGGCTGAGGTGAAAAGTTTGCTTAGGCAGTTTTCCCCCCTGTTTTCACAGTCGCCTGGTTTGACACCTTGGTGCAAACATAACATTGACACAGGAGACAGTGTACCTACCAAAAGTAGGGGATACAGGATGTCAGACAAAGTACGGTCTTATATTAAGACCGAGGTCAACAAGATGTTAGACCTTGGGGTGATTGAACCCTCTAGTAGTCCTTGGTCCAGCCCTGTGGTTTTGGTTCCAAAGGCAGGCACTTCTGAATTGAGGTTCTGCGTGGATTACAGGGCTCTGAATGCTGTCATCAAGACAGATGCTCACCCCTTGCCTCGAACAGATGAGCTGGTGGATACTTTGGGTGCCTCCAAGTACCTCAGCACGTTTGACCTCACTGCTGGCTATTGGCAAATAGCTTTAGCAGAACATGCCAAGGAGAAGACAGCATTTTCTACTCCAGACGGCCTTTACCAATTCCGGGTAATGCCGTTCGGGTTGAAGAATGCACCTGCCACTTTCCAGAGGTTTGTGAATCATGTGTTGAATGGGTTGGACGACTTCTGTCTTGCATATCTGGACGATATAGCAGTTTTCAGTTCCACGTGGGAAGACCATGTGAAACACCTCGGGATTGTGCTCCAGGCTCTTCAGAAAGCACACCTGACCATAAAGGCTAGTAAATGCCAGATTGGACAAGGCTCAGTGGTTTACCTTGGACATGAAGTAGGTGGAGGGAGGATACAGCCTCTTCCTAGTAAAGTACAAGCAGTACAAGACTGGCCTACCCCCACTACGCAAACCCAAGTGAGAGCCTTCTTAGGACTCACTGGGTATTACCGCAATTTTGTGGCAGACTATGGCACCATAGCTGCCCCTCTGACTGCCCTCACAACTCCGAAGAAACCCAAGAAGGTAACTTGGACCGACGAGTGTGAGAAGGCCTTCAATGGCTTAAAAGACTCCTTGTGCCAGGCCCCTGTCCTCAGGGCCCCTGATTATCAAAGACCTTTTATCGTGCAGACGGACGCCTCTGACACTGGGATAGGAGCTGTACTATCACAAGTAGATGAGAAGGGTAAGGAACACCCTATTGGTTTTATTAGCCGCCAGCTTAAGGACAGAGAGCTCAGATGGTCCACGGTAGAGAAAGAATGTTTCTCTGTTGTGTGGGCCCTAAGGAAGCTGAGGCCCTACCTCTATGGGACCCACTTCACTGTGCAAACTGACCATAAGCCCTTAAAGTGGCTAATGAACATGAAGGGGGAGAATCCAAAGTTGCTTAGGTGGTCCATAAGTCTACAAGGCTTCGACTTCACTATTGAGCATAGGCCAGGTGTCCAACATAGCAATGCTGATGGGTTGTCCAGAATGTTTAACCGACCTGAACAAGAGACTCATCCAGGGGTGGATTAGTTCCCCCTGTCCATAGTCTGGGAGGGGCGAGTGTTAGGAAAGATTTCGTAATTGTAGGTAATTTTCCTTCCATGTGGCAACCCCTAAACTTTTTGCTGTTGTTTTTCACCTTGTTCTTGACTTTGCCAGAGAAGTGCAGCCTTCTGCGGCACTCCTCTTGGCTTTCGCTCCTTTCTTACGGGGAAACTGACATGCCCTTAAGACAGTCAGTACCGGGGAACGCTGTTTCCCGTAGTTTATTTTATCATGTTGCGGCTTTCGTGCAACATGACACAAGAGGGCACTGTAAGCTAAGTTACAGCTCTCTTGGGTCTCTAGCCTTCTACAGGCCCTAGATACTCGTTTAGGATTGTATCTGATCGGTGCAAGTGATTCAGGGACGGGAATGGTGGCAGCGATCGTTTCTTGTGTTTTGAGCTCCTTTTGGCGTTCTAAGCGCGTTTCTCGCGCTTAACCCAAAATGGTGGCCGGCTCCCAAAATGGCCAGACCACGAGGCTCCTTTGTTTTGTCCGCTGACCGTCTTGCTCCCTTCACCTTCCCCAGGTCGAGCCGACCCGGGGCCTTCCTTATTTGGGCATGTACTTTCCCGCGAAACACGGATGCTTTCGCGGGCTTCTACATGTCTTGTGTGAGCCTCCAGGATGTGGGCTGGGATGTCTGGTCCCAATACACATCCTGGGTGCCAGAGAGTCTAGGGTGGTGTGAATGCCTGGGACCACCGTGGTCCGTGATTGGTCCACGAATGGTGTGAGTGTTGATGAGCGGATCTCCCATTGGGTCCCCTCTGTTTTGGCGCGAAGGGAACCGTGGATAAGAGGGGGCTGGAAACACCACTACCATGTCGATCTCCTGAGTTCTCACGAACGAAGGAATACAGGAGCCAAGTATCCTGCAACCAAGAGGCTGAACCGAGGAATCGCTGGTGACCCGCTGAAGGACTTCTCCTCTGCACTGCTGTCGTCTTGTGAAACCCTTTTCACCTTTGATCGAACCAGAAGGCCTGTACTGGTACTTCGACCCTTGGAATAGCGGGAACAGCTATTCTCGGCATCTTCACCATCTCCTGCCAGTAAGCCTTCGGAAGCGTCTCTGGGCCATCCAGCTGACTGACCAGCTTACACGGGAGTCTTGCTCTGTAACCGCCGCCAGGTTGTGTAGTATTTCGAGTCCTTGTCACTCTCACACGCTTCGTACACTTGGCGTTCCCAGGTCTGAAGTGAGTAGTGTACATTTGGCTCAGATACACACGGCCGCTCCGTTGCCCTGCTGTGGTAACAAACTGTGCAGGTTTCTTCGATTGGGACGTCTTTTTACTCAACACGACGACGAGGCGTTCCCTGCTCTTCTGAACCTGCCAGCTACTGAAACGGACGCGGAGAAGCCTGGGTCTGCTTGCATCGGGGACCGGTGAGTAGCATAGCTAGGATCTGGTCGCCCTCCTGCAGGAGCCCGTTGCTTTTCCCCGCTGTGTCAAACAGCACCCTTTTCCGTACTTGCGCTCTGCTTCTGCCCACTGTGGAGGCTGCGCTTGAGTCACGGAACTTGTTCTTCTTCTTTTGTGCACTAAACTGAACTGCCTGATTTCCCTCGAAGAGCTTCTCCTTTTGCCCGTTGGCACCAGCGCGTGCAGGTACTTTTGAGCACAAGGCTCCACTCTTCGCAGGGCTCGGACTTCCATCTAGTTAGGTGCCTCTGAAGGCGAACTGGGTCTAAGCATTATTGCCCACTGCCTGTTTTCCCTCCCTTTTAGGTGGACTACACATTTCGTGCATATAACGCTTGAGACTTGTTGTATTTGTATATATATTGTGTTGAAATGGTATGTGTTGGTTTACTATCGTTATATTGTGATTTTCTCGCTACGGTCATTGTTTTAAAGGCCTTGAAATAAATGTGTATATATTTTTAATATAACAACTGTTTGGAGTAGTTTGTAAGTGATCTTGCTTTGTGTGCTCATTGCGGGCTTTCAGTCACCGTCACCCCTCTTGAGACCTAGTCTTGACCGCTGCGATCGCTACCTTGATTGGTCTGGCTCGTCCAGAGGTTACCCTGTTCCAAGTAATTAGGTTGGCCTTCTGAACTTCTGCGCCACCAGGACAGAGTTCAGAAATCCGTCTTAACAGGGTACCAGGCTGGGTTTTTCAGAAGACAAGGTGAAAAGATTGGGGCGTTGGAGGTCTGGGAAATACAAGGGGTACGTCAGGGAGTTTGATAAAGGGGAATGTTGAAGAAAGGTGGAGGACTTTGTGGGCCAACTGTTGTTGTTGAAATATTTTGACTTGTCAGTGATTTTGTAATTTCTTTTTCAGATGCTGCGCGAAAGAAGGGGGAGTTGGCGCAAGTTTGGATTGTTGGCCTTTCAATTGTTAAGTGGGCTGGGGAAGAGGTGGAGAAAAGGGTGTTTGGAAGGCAACTGGGGTGCAGTTACAAGGAAGTGGTGGTGAGATGGCATGGGTTGGGGGGCCTGCAGTGGGATCAGCTGCTTCCTATATTGGCAGGGATGATGGAACGCTATGGGGTTCCAGAGGTGGTGATTATGCATGCAGGGGAGAATGACCTGTTGAGAGACACGGGGGTGGCTCTGCTAAAGAAAATGAAGAGGGACTTAGTGTGGGTGCGGGAAATGTGGCCTCAAGCAGTGGTGGTGTGGACTAAGTTGTTGCCGCGAAGAGTTTGGAGGGGAGCGAGAAGTGAGGAAGCAATAGAGCGGGCCAGGAAGGGGATAAACAGAGAAATGGTCAAATTTTGTGCCTCGGTGGCGGTGCAGGTCATGGACCATAAGGAAATAACATATGAGAGTCTCCTTATCTTTAGAGAGGATGGGGTACACTTGTCCGTGTATGGGAATAATCACTACCTGGCGGACTTGGGTTCTTGGCTGGGAGACTGGGTAAAAAGTTGGAGGTAGAAAAAATTGGGGGGTGGGGGGGTGGGGCAGAAAGAACTCCTCGGGGGAGGGTTTTTCTGGTGCCGGGGGCATGGCCCCTTTTGATGTGGGGGGAGGGAAGCACAATGGGGGAATGACACAGGAAAGGATGGGGTGGCGCTGTTTGCACAAGCAGGTCACCCCGGGGGAACAGGTATTGAGCCTGGAGGGGCATGGCCCCTGGGAGAAAGCGGAACGCCTGGAAAAGGGGCAAGGAGACGGTAGGGTCCAAGGGATAATTAGGGAGGAAATGGGTTATTTAATTATTTAATTGTTGGGGGAAAATGAAAATGAAAATGTTTAATTTATTTAATTGGTTGTTAAAATATTTCTTTAGTTTGTTAGGCCATGGAGCCAGTTAAGCGTTTTGATTTTAAGCTTTGGCCTGTCACATTAAAGCGACCTTTTCCACTTTTAAATGAGTCTGGGTTTTTGTGCAGTAAGCCAAAAAGGGTTATTTTTCAGAGAAACAATTACATCGAAAAGAATACAGAATGTTTAAAAATATATATAAATGGGGTTAGGGTAAGAGGTGATAACAGTGGGGGGGGTGCTAGGGTGGTGTTATAAGCAGAGGGAAACAGGGGAAATCAGGGGACCCAAATTGATTTTTTCGATGTAAATGTTTCTCAGAAAAATACCTCTTGTTGTTCCACCCCCATATGACTCTTTATACTTACCCCTTCCGTGTCCTTCCTTCTTCATCCTCCTGAAACCTTTATTTTTTTATTTTTCCCTACTTCCTTTTTTTTCCCTAGCTTCATAGACAGTATGTAGATTTATCAGATTTGGGCTGAGAAAATAGTTTTTTTATTTTTCTGACTGCAGGCCAGGCCATAATTAATCTAATATGAAACATAGTGAATTTGATGCCAGATTCTGGAAACACTACAATGGAAAGGAGGTCATTGCTGGGCTTCCATATACTTCTAAAAACCAGGACCATTGAAAATTTTGGGAGGAACTGGTCAGCTGGGTACCCCGAATAAGCGAGGGGCAGTGTTACAGGATCCGGGGTAGATTTCTATGACACACTACTTTCTATGGTGCTGATTTGTGAAGCGATTGCATCACTGGCACATAGTGGGACTAGAGTGACACACGTCATTCAATAGCGAACATGCATCAATGTTTTCCCGTATCGAATGACAGGTAACCGTGACAGTGATTCCATGGCAACCATCTGCGTAGATGTATAGGCCCCTAGCCACCCAACACCAGCCTGGTTTCATGACCATCCTGGCCGTGACGAGGCCCTCTACATCAAGAACGGCAGTGCTATGAGTATGAACGCTTTAAAAAAAGTTTAGTCGCAAAGCCTGACCACGAAGATTCTGACACTGTTTTTTTTACATTGCTAATCACTTTAGTGGTCTTAGTTAAGTGATTAAAGAGCGATTTTGTTATATAAGTAAATTCCTCTGGTCATTGATATTTATTGCACCTGAGAACAATCATATCAGCTTGTGTGTTGTAGTGTCCTGCACACGCTGATTAATACTAAGTTACTCTGGGCCATGTCTGTGAAAGGTGAGCCAAGGATGCTGTGGGATCCTGGGATCCCATTTCCGACACAGTAGAAAACCACCGAGCAGTGAGATGAGCCAGCAGTACTACCTGTCAGTCAAACTATCTTCCACTCGGCCTTGAGAAACAGTCTGACACTTGGTTGCTCCTGTATTAGTATTACCTGTTCTCTCTCAGGGGCCTGTGCCCTTCCTTCCACCATGTATCATTCCTATCCTGTGCTCCACACACTCTGGTCTCCCGTGAACTCTCCACTTTCACACAGGATTTAATAACTTACGGAAACTGTGTACTGAGGCAAATGCAATTTTGCATGGTAGTTGAACTAGGATAAATTGGCCTATTGTAAAACACATATTCTTTCAATGCATTCTAGCAGCAGGAGAATGCTTGCCAGAGTGCTCATATGGAACCGTATGAGCGCTAGGACGTGCAATTGCCCTGATAAAAAAATGCAATGAATTTAAGCTTATTTGCATTAGAGCAATTTTTTGTTGAGTGCAACAATTGCACAATAACCAATGCAAAGCTTCTAGAAAGAGGCCCTTGTCTTTTCTGCGTATGCTGTGCCTTCAAAGAATTGACATTGCACCAGAGCAAGTTCAATAAGACGTGTGGCAAAAAAATAACATAGTGCAAACAACAGATTATTTTAACAGTAAAATAATTCAGCGGGTTCAGCGCTTGCTGCTGCGATCTGTGTGATATCTGCAGGTCGCAGGGTTGAATCCCTTCAAGGCCAACTAAACCTCTCATCCTTCTAAGGTCAATAAAAGAGTACCAATTTAGGCTGGCTGATAATTATATGCAAATATGTTCTTTGTGAAATACTTGCGCTTTGGTGAAAGCACTATATACATTACAAACGATTGCAATTAACGCTTTTTGCATCCCAGAAAATGACTATAGCAAATATAGCTCGGGTTGCAAACATGCATGGAAAAAAGATGGTTGTTGCACCAGAACCTTGTTGCCTTAGTGATAATTGTACTTTCACACGTGCAATGTTTCCACAATACCACCCCTGGGGCAGTATTACAGAAACTTTGCACAAGTGTAAGTAGCAATGGGGCAACATTTGCCCTAGTGCAAATGTCCTACTCATTCTTGCTGCGAATCTGTGAGATATTCATTTGTCTCTTTTCTATTCTACTAGGGCAATCTGAGCCTTGCATGATGTCTACTGCTCTCTGATGGTTTACTGGCTTTTTCTTAACTGTCTGTATGTCCATCTGAGAGCTCCAAATTGCCTTCATCATTTCAGCCAGTGCTGATGTGTTGACTGTCGGGCACATGCACCACTCGGCAGCACTTGCAGTGTTTTCTGTTGTGTCTCCTCTTTTCATCTCATTGCCTCATGTTGCATTGCTTAACGCACTCTCTGCTCGTGTCAGACTGATTGTCACATTTCCCCTGTCTCATACTTGTGGACAACACTGTTGTCCCTAAACTGTGGGCCATTTAATATGTGTGATTTATCATACGGTTGGTGAGCTGCAAGTGTGTCATCTGCGCAGCCAGTTGACTCCAGCACTTCACATCTATTAGCAGTGCTGGCTGCTGGATGATACATTATCCTTTCTTCACTTGCCTGGTTGGATGCCACATCTACGTTGTTGTGCGCAGATCTTTCTTCGTGCATTTGGACCGGTGAATTAAAATTCCTCCCACCTATTTGTCAGTTTTGGGTTTCTCTAGGCCTTCCAGTTTATCAACCATATTCTCACGAGATGGGAGGAGGGGTTGGTCTTTATCCTTGTCTTGTTTATTAGTCGCAGCCCTGCTACTTTGGGTCGCATTATTGGGAGAAGTCATATTGGCTTCGATCTAGAGCAACCTATCGTCATTTATGATTATGCAATTTGATGCTGAAGCTTTTGTTCCTACCATGGACATGGATGATTTTGCATCTTTTAAAAGTGTTAGTGTACTTAGTAAACCATACATTTTGCCAGTTGGTTTACTAATCACCTTTGATCTTTTTGGTTGCATTAAAAGATTGCAAGGACGAAGTCGCTTTCCTTTTCCCCATTTTGGGTTTGCTGCCTCACCTTGCAGGGTGCAGCTTAATCCACTAGGTTGCCCAAAATAGAAATGTGTCTAATGCACTGTTTTGTGCCTTACGTTCGCCCTTATTCAGCGTAGATAAACATTCCAATGTCTTTGCTTTGACTGTTCAGCTCCTGAACCCCTTCGCTTTTTGGCTTCTCCCAATGCAAGGCCTCAAATAGCTACATACACCGCATTGATTCATCCCCATCTGCAAACAGGTTCCAACTTGCCTCGTATGGTTAATTCGAGTCGCAGGTGGATCTCTTCAGCACACCAGCTTGTCCCAGCAGCCCCAACAGCAGCACCCTTTGTGTGGCAAGCTTCGCTGCAAGGGCCTCAGGGACGTAATTTCACTAAAATGCCAGGGGTAGCGGGAGTGAAATCACACAACCCTTGACCTCTGGTGACATCACCGGAAGTGATGTCCTTTGACCCCATCCCAAAGTGACATCACGGGAAGCAATGGAAGACGACCTTTCACCCCTTGACAAAACAAGAAGTGGCATCACATAGCATTGTTTCTAAGTACACCTCCAAAAATATGGTTACGATATCACTGCAAAGTGATATTCATTTCATACAAGAATGGATCACCATATGTATCATTGATATCAGTGCATATAGGCCCATATTACCAAATTACTGTGAATGCAGAACCTGGGTTTGAGGTGGGCTGGCTCTGACGCAGGCTCAGCTAACTGACAGCGGGAAACAGCCCTCTCCCGCAGTAGCTCCTCTCCAAATGTATCATAGTCACCTAATAATTCTTCTATTTTCTCCAAGGTTCAAATAATTGTAGTAGGGCCATATAATGTAATACTGTGTTGTCTGCAATTTAAATTGATCATTTTGCATGGTTGATTATACTGGAGTTTGAAAGTCTTACTAGACTTCCTTCAGAATTTAATACTCAATATTTTCAAGCTGCTGCTTTTGGCATGACATTATTTTTGTATGTGAAATTTTGGGCTATTTCATAGAAATACATGTTTTCCAAAATAGGACTTCTGTTTGAATAGTATTTGTCAATGAGATTATATTTTTAAGATGCATTGACTGTTAGGATTTTCTGTGGCTATATATTGAATTTCTTGGTAGGATTTTAGTATTAATTTTCACGATGAAGCAGACTAAAGTTCAACCGGAGAATATTTTCAGATTTCCCGTAAAAGCATGTGCATGTTAAATGATCTGCAGCATCAATGATTAGCAGTCTCAATGCGAGGACATTTTGATACCAAAGCTGTACAATATTTGTGAAAGGTTTTTTCAGATAATATGCTTTTCCAGAGGTCTTTTAGCTCAGTTTTCTCAGCTTTTGTGAGATAAACTGTGCAAATGGAGTTGAATTTGCACCTGGGGACGGGTACTCAGACAATCAGGTGGCTGGAACAGCGAGCACATTCTCTACACATTCTCTGTCCGCAGATCCAGCAACCCAAGGCCCTTCCCTGGGTGGTGCTTTTTTTTAATAACCTGGCGAGGCAACATGGAGCCTTGCCCAGGGTTGCCTCCCCGCCCAAAGCAAAGAAACCCCTTCTCCACTTCCTCCCTTCCGTCTCACTTACCTGCTGGACCAAAGTTTTGTGCCCGAGGCCCGGTGCTCCTCCCATCTCCTGGCCACTGCCATAGAAATGGAAAAGAGACTTAGTCCTCTTTCCCTATGACGGCAGCCATCTTGGTATTTTTCATTTTTCTTCTCTCAGGAGATTTCCCGAGAAAAAAAAGAAACCATTTGCACCCCTGTTAAACCCTTGATGCAAATGGTTCTCACCCCGGCTCTGGGGGGCAGACATGGCCTTTAACGGCCCCCAGCCCTCGCTGATACCCTCGCTTCACTTGGCCCAACTTGGCTCAAGCTGGTAGGCTGTTAAAGGTCATGTCTACCCCCCACAGCGGGGATGAAAGACATATTATCTGCAATGTAGTGAATGTGTAAATCAGCATTGCATATGCTTTTGATGGTGGAGAGAATACAATGTTTTAATTTGCTGGCTGAACAATGGCAATTTAATTATGAAGTTGGATTGTGTTGCCTAGAAATTATATTTTTCTAATAGAATACGATTTAGAAATGTAATTGTTTGATCTGTTGTCTGAATTTATGTGTGCACATTCATTTAGTGAGATTTTAACAAGGAATCCAATTCTTGATTCAGTAAACCAGTTACAGATGTGCCAATATTTTATTGTAGTGACTTCCCCCAGCATAACATAATGGGACCACTTTTCAAGTGATGTTATTTGAATAAAATGTTTATACCTAATACAGTGTGTTTCTTTTCCCACAATTGTGGGGTGGGATTGTATATTGGAGGGTGTTAAATTAGGGTTAGCCACTTAGTGATAAATAATTATAATACATAAAATATTTAACCTCCTCCCTGACTTAAACTGCTCTATCAGATTGTCATGGGGGCATTCTTCAGTATAAATGGAATTAGAGTCTGTTCTGCAATACATCTTTGTTTTATCCAAACCGCATCTATTAATTATACTGAAACCAACTGTGACTTGTAAGTGATTTCAATCTGGCACTTCACCTAAGTCAACGCCTAGTGTGTAATGCACAACTGAAATCCTTATTTATTTGTCTCTAAATGTTCTTTAATTCTGAACGATGTACCACTCATATCACGCCCCTCTCCTGGAACCCCCCCCCGGTCACACTGAACCAGGAATCAAGCTGGTTTGCAAAGTTAAAATATTTATTTATGTACTTACAATTTAATCACACTATGTTTTGATGGGTACCAATGGGGTGATGTAACACTAAGCAATCTCTTTAATGCACAAGGAGTAATAGTGAGCAAAACAATTCAGCACAGAAATAATACTTTTGTGTGTGTGTTCAGAACAGATAGCAGTGTGGTTACTATTTCCCCCTGCACACCCATCAACCCCCCAATAGGCAATGTAAAGAGATAGGAAGAAAGAACAGGTTTCAGGAATGGCAAAATTCAAACAAAATATCAATCCCACATCCCCCCCAGCAACACAAGAGAAAAACGGAATTGATTGGCAAGCTGTCAAAATGGTTTTAGAGTTATCTGTGAATGGAATGTAAAACACTAAATATGGGCTAAATTGCTAAAATGGTTTAAATTCTTATGGTAGCCGCTTTAGATAGTTTCAGACAAACACTAGCAATGATTTAACACTAAGAAGCAATGTGAAATCTTAAAACTGAGGTTGGAAGCAATCAAAAGCTGTTTTACACGTGTCAGAATTTCCCCAAACAAAAATTTGTGGCAAACTTTTCAGTGCACGATAATCGCAATTACGGGAGACCCGTATGGATTTGGGATTCTGTTTTGGATGCAAATTAAAGCTGTGGATATTAGCTACAAGCAGAAATTTTGTTTCTAGCATAAAAACTGATGAAGGTATCGACGTTTTAGTGGAGGTCGTTTTTTTTTTTTAGATAGGCGCAAGAATGGGAAAACAGAAATGCACTTTTAAAAGACAAACAGGATTTTTTTACACTTTTACACTAGGGGATGACTATGAAGAAACAAATATCACACTGGAGCATATGAGGGATATTATAGAGAGTTCAGACAATTCAAAAATATTCCTAACAATGCAGGTTCTGAAGACAAGACAGGATGGATTTCAGATATGGATTGACTATGAACAGTACATATGCTAGTGACAAAGTTTGTTCTATAGATACTCACTAGATATGTTTTTAAACGGAACCGTCAGGATTCTGGTCCATCAAGTTTTCTGGTCAGGGATTCTGGTTCTGGGACAGACTGCTGGGCACACCGGATTGGACTGGGTCTGTTCACAGCACGGCACTGGACTGGATCTGGTCTGCAATGGCTCTGGTCACAGCTCGGCACAGGACTAGATTGCATCTTTTGGTTCTGATGATAATTCTTTTAGCACGCAAGCAGTACAGCACTGCCCGGCTGTCTATTTCCCCTTAGGTTTCTGGGGTTCTGGAATTTTAGGGCCTAGCTGAGAATAGGTCAGCTATGCAATGGGCCTTTCTGCTGTCCAAGTTTCTGGAGTCTGGAGCAAGGAAGATGGATGGTTCGGCTGCAGGATGCTCCACCAGCAATCGGTTAGTGGGTGAATCTGTGTGTGTCCTCTGAGTGCTGAGCTGTCTCTATTTATGCTTATGATAAAGGGGTGTGTGTGCTGGTTTATCCTAAGCGCACCGCTTGGACAGGGATTGGTCAGGGTCTCCTCTCGTCCTCTTTTTTTGTTGATAAAACATTTTTTATTGTTTTACATCACATCAAAACAACAATGTGTAGGGACTAGCATGTCTCATCAAAGCTCAATCATTAACAAGTTCGTTGTCAATCACCCATAACATTTCCCCAAGTCTTTAGTGTGATTAAACCTCATCAACCCCGCTGCGTCTAGCGGGATATAGGGTCCTTCCTCTTCCCACCTCCCCCATATCCTGTCCGCCTTTACAGGGCAGCCTCTGGCGGTGTATATTCTGTGTTCTATCATTGCACATATGTCCATGTCCATTGCCCATTGCTCCATTGTTGGGGACTCCGGGGCTCCCCATTTTTGCGCTATGTTACACTTCATCAGTCCCGCTGCTGTGTTCAGGACGAACCTTTCCCATTTATTAAGAGCATTCTCGTCCGGAATACCCAGGATGAGAATCTTTGGGTCCAGTGGTACGTGGCACGTAAGGATCTTATTAAGTTCATTACAGCATTTGTTCCAGAAAGTGTGGATTCGGGGGCATGCCCATACAATGTGAAAAAAGGTTCCCTCTTCCTCTCCGCATCGGAGACAGTTCGGGTTCGAGGCTCTCTTCCACTTATATAATATCGTTCTGGGGTAATAGACTCTATGCAAGATTTTCAATTGGACCAACCGAAGCCTGGAGGAGATGGCCACCTCCCTTGGATGCATTAGTGCTTGGATCCAGTCTTCTGGGTCTATCTCCCCTATGTCCACCTTCCATTTGGCCTTTAATCCTGTCAGTTCAGGTGTGGCAAAGGATGTGATAGCATTGTATAGAATGGAGGTGCATTTGGTGGGGATGAAGGCTGGTAGTATGTTGGGCTCTATTGGTGTGTAGTCTGGGATACTGGCGTTTACAGGTGTATGGTTTCTCAGGGCATGGGCCAGCTGTACATAGTTGTATCGCTCGGTACCCGGGAGTTGGAATTTTTGCTGGAGGGCTTCAAACGAGGCCAATTCCCCCTCATCAAGAATGTCTTCAACTCTCAGAATCCTGGCCCTTACCCATCGGGGCCACGGGTCAAGCCTCCTTATCTCGGACAGATTGCTATTACCCCACAGGGGTTGTGTCGTGGTTATTTTATTTTCCCACCCTACGAATCTATGCGCTTGCTTCCAAACAGCAATAATGTGAGTCGTGGTCATTGGTGGGGGGGTCTCGGGAGGATTTGATATAGTAAGTGCCGTGGGTCGGTGCCATGCATAGCGCGACCTAAGCCCCGATGTGGGGGAGTTCCCTGTCTCCGTGGAGCAGGTCATTGACCACTGCAAGTTGCGAAGCCCAATAATAGGTTTGGAGGCGGGGAACCCCAATCCCACCCTCCCAGAACGATCTTTGGAGCGTGGTTAGTGCTATCCTTGGTTGGCTTCCACCCCATGTGAGTTCCCGAAGGAGGGTTTCTACCCAATCGAAGTCGGAGTCTGGGATCTTTAGTGGGGCATTCTGTAAGACATAGAGAAACCTTGGGAGAGTCATCATCTTCAAGAGCACGGCTCTCCCCATGGGTGTGAGGGGGAGAAGCTTCCAGTGGTAGACGTCACTGACAAATGGTCAAGGACCGGTTGAATGTAATGTGTTGCATAAGCAGTGAGGTCCGTTGTCACCCAGATATCGAAAGCCCTGCAGCTCCAATCGGTACAGGCCTTCCTGAGGGTCGACCTGCGCACCTCCTTTCACCGGGTAGAGGACTGATTTCCCCCAATTAATTTTAAGCCCATTAAATTCACAGAAACGGATAAGCATTTGTGTCACTATAGGGCAGGACTGGGCTGGGTCCCCCAGATATATCAGGAGGTCATCTGCATACAAGGAAATTCGGTCCTCATGCCCTTCAGGCCATCTAAATCCTGTCCAGGCTGCATTTTGTTGGAGCCACAGGGCGAGAGGCTCAATTGCCAGGGCAAATAGAAGGGGAGAGAGGGGGCAACCCTGTCTCGTACCCTTCCCCAGAGGGAAGGACCGAGAGGGCCAACCATTCACCCTGACCTCCGCCTGATCATTCGTGTAGAGTCATTTTACCCATCCCAGGAAGCTGTCGCCAAACCCCATGCGTCTCATGATTTCCCAGAGGCTGTCCCACCTGACCGAGTCGAAGGCCTTTTCGAAATCTATTGCCAATAAGGCGAGAGGGGTGTCGGTGACTGGGGCCCGCTCTAGCGCCAAGTGGAGTCGACGCAGATTCATCCGGGTAGATTTGTGTGGCATAAAGCCACATTGATCCGGGTGGATCAGGGTGTGGGCCACGGGCTGCAGTCAATTGGCTAGGAGTTTGGCTAGGACCTTGGCTTCACTATTAATTAGTGAGATAGGCCTGTAAGAGGCGCACATTTCCAGGGGTTTATCAGGTTTGAGAATCACCACAATAGTGGCATTACATAAGTCTGGTGGGAGGGTGCCTTGGTCACGGCACCGAGAAACATTTTGTAGAGGGGATGTAAGTGATTCCAATCAAGCAATCCCAATAAGTCAGTGCCTTGTCTGGGATGCCCAAGGGAAGCCCTTATTTATATATTTTTATGGCAAGTTATAATCTGGATGATGAACCCTTGTATAACACCCCTCTCTTAGAATCCCCCTGACCTCACTGAGCCAAGAAGTAGATTTGTTTTGCAAATTTAAAAGGTTTATTTGAAAAATTAAACAATATATATATATATCACACTTCTATAAATAAATTGATAATGGATAGCGCACTTGTGAATATGAGCAGTAATCAGCAATAGGTAATCCTACAGTAGCACAGTTCTTGGTTACTTATGAATAGGAAAAGAAGAATAAGATGCTTTATATGGTTCAAGGAAAGGCAAGGTGAGACAGAATACAACACAGAAATAACCTTGAGATGATTTCAACCAAAAGATAATATGATCACTTTTTCTTGAACAATTCACTCCCCCCCATGCAATGTAAGGAGATGAAAAGGAGAGCATACAGTTCTCAGGAATGCAAACAATATAATTCAGTTCCCCCCTAGCAAGCTTAGAGGAAAACAGGTAGAAGTTTGAAACACAGGCTCAAAATGCTTTGAATGTGATGACAATGAAGTGAGAAATGTGCTAAAAATGCTTTTAATTCCCTCTAGAGGTTCAGGGTGGCTGATATCAAGTTTATATTAGTTCAGGCTCACTTTAGCAATGCTCTATGAGTAACTAGCAGGTTAAAACAAATTTTAGCAAAGGAAAGCAAGGAGCTGCTGATTTTTACACGTGGCTGAAATTAAGCAAAATGTCAAATCGCAGCAAATTTAGTCACGTGCGTCGAGCGCAATTACGGAGGCACTATAAGGAGTAGGATGTCGGTTCTGGGTTCGTTGGAAGGAATAGAATCTTAGCTTTAAGATGAAAGTCTTCGTTCCTAGCACAAACGGTTCCGGTTTAAAGCTCAGAATGACAGATGACAGTTTTCAGTTTTCAGTTTTAAAGATGACAGAATGACACGATTCTAGGAGGCAGTTCTAATAGGCTAAAATAGTTGGAATAAATTATTTTAAACTAAGAGATTGGTTTTGGCACAGTCCTGACTGGGTACTCACACTATCATTTAGACAGGAATGAAGCTTCGTCACTGATCAGGCCAGGATTGGCTGGACTTCTGCTAGCAGTTCTTCACAGCGATCTGGTCTATGGTTCTCTCTGGTTTCCGAATACAGCACTGCTTTCTGGATACTGCTACAGGTTCTTGCAAAAGTTCTTGGCAAAGAGTTCAAACAGATCGCCCGGCTGTTGAATAGTTTGGTTGGTTTTGAGGCCTGCTGAAGAGGATTCAGCTTGTGGATTCAGGCCTCTCTGCTACAAATTCTGCAGTTAATTTCTGGTCTCTGGAGATTGATGGATTTGAAGTCTGAATCTCTGGATGTGAAGTCTGAAGTCTCCCGGCAAAGCATCCCGCAAGAAGGGGGGAAAGTGAATGTCCCTACCTGTCCTGCACTGTCTGCTTATATGTGTTTAGAAAGTGGGTGTGTGCGTGGCATAACTGAGCCTGCCCCTCTCTACTTGTCATTGGCCCAATTCTCCCCTCTCCCATGATTGGGGGAAGGAAATGGATTGTCATCATGATGAGGTCTGTTTATGGGTCAGAGGATCCTCCCCTGGTCAATTTGCCCACAAATATATATTTGATTCATATTTGATTCAAATACATATTTCCCAGATACACAAGTGGTTGACATTACATGTACATATTACAGATGAATTAAGACAGGTCTCTGTTCAAGCCCCATGTTCTTGCGAGCTGGGATTCAGAAATAACAACATTTTGCACTTTTTGGTCGGTTAACAATATCGGACATGTACCAAAAATTACACAAATGTGCGCAAGGAGTATGGACATTAATTGATGAAGTGTCAGATTTTTAACATGCAAACATTTGGAGTAAGACCCTATTTTCCGCTAGCAACCCCCCAGAATACACCACAGGGTCCTAACACCTCTTAAAACGTGCACAGAAAAATCACAAGAATAATGATATTACTTATATAATTTTGACAAGTCCGTACTAGGAATTATCCATCTTTTTTTAAAAATTATGCTCTGGCCCAAAGGGGTGTGGTTTCCCCCACAAGAAGGTTGTATCTTTAGAGTGGTCTTGTGCCCATGATTTTAGCAACTTTTTGACATTAAAAAAAACGTATTTTGAACAGAACCACCTTTCTTTGCACTGGTGGGTGGCAGATTAGCTGACCATTTTGGTGTGTGCAAATTGCGCAGTTCTCCTGGATTCTGGCGTGAATGTGGGTGGCGACAGCTCATCCCCATATCCACCCAGTCTATTGATTTAGTTTGTTCTGGGATAGAATAATGGGCGGCGACAGCTCATCCCCACATCTACCCAGTCTATTGATTCAACATGGGTCAAAACCCTTGACAAGCCCCCCTGCCCAACTGCGCTTTGATTTCTAGTCGAGGGGGAGTCGGGTGCAAAGGATGTTTTGATCCACGCGCTGGTATGTCCGCATCATCTTCTTCCAATTCCGTAGGTGGCACAGTTCAGCATCTTTTCCTCCATCCGGTTGGATCGATCGGTTCTCCTCGCCTGTCCTGATGGGAATATTGGGCGGTACCCCGGGCCCCTCGGGTCTCTGCTCCCGATCCCCGGTCGTCCTCCTTGGTCAGTCTCCATGGTTTCCTCTCTCCTAGGATGATAAAGCAAAAGCGGCAATACCTATTCATAGACATTTTTCCACCACTATTGATCTAGTGGGGCGGCATGTACATTTTATAACTCAAGAGACATAGCATTCTTATTTTGAAAAACAAGATATAATCATGAAACATTTTTTTTTCCCAATCATAATATTTTAGAGACTATATGTGGGATATTTTAAGATGGGAACTGAATTAATCTGGAGCGGTCCCCTCTGGTATTGCAGAGGACTCTTCCAGTTGCTGCAGAGTGTGCCTGGGATGGCAACACTTTAGCTGATTTATATGTACCCACTTGTCTTCCCCTTCCGCCAGACTACCTTTGGGGAGGCGGATCTTATACGCTACAGGGGAGATCTTGTCTATAATTTCAAACGGTCCCTTTCATGTAGGCAAACATTTTCGCTGTTTGGCCTGATTCCTTTGGAAATTGTATAGATAGACCCGGTCTCCCACAGTATATTCCTTCCTGGTGGTCTTCAGGTCGTAGTGGGTTTTCATGCTATCAGCTGATCTTTGTAGATTCCGCTGAGCATAGGCAAAAGCATGTTGAAGGTGTTTCCTTAAATTCTCCACATACTCATGAGTTGTGGAGGCATTTATCAGTGTCTGCTCTTGGTTCCTGTAGAGCAAATGCTGGGGAAGCACCATCTTGCGTCCGGTCATCAACTCAAATGGTGACATTTTAGTTGCAGATTAAGGGGTAGATCTGATGGCCATTAGGACCAGAGGTAGTCGGATATCCCAACTTGGCCCAGAATCTGCCACAAACTTTTTTAAGATGCTCACAATGGTTCGGTTGTATCTCTCCACTGCACCAGAAGAAGCTGGCCTGTAAGCAATATGTAGCTTCCTTTTGACCCCCAGTATCTCCCACATCTTTGTCATTACTTCACTGGTGAAGTGGCTACCCCTGTCTGACTCAATCCTTTGAGGTAGACCAAAACGGGAAAAGATGTGGTTAATCATCAGGGCAGCTGCTGTTTCTGCCTTGCAGTTTGGGGCCGGGAGACATTCCACCCACTTGGTAAACAAGCATGTAACGGTCAACATGTACTTGTTTCCTCTAGACGAGCGAATTACAGGGCCTACAAAGTCGATTTGCAAATTGGACCATGGCAGTGTCATCCTCCTCTTTTGGAGAGACGCACAGTGTGTGAGGGATGATGGCTGAAACTGTGCACACACAAGACACCCCTTCAAGTATTGGTCGAGGTCCTGCCCCATTTGTGGCCAGTATGCAATCTCTCTTAAGATCTCAAGTGTTGTGTGAAACCCCCTATGACCGGCGGTGGCCGCATCATGGGCGTGACTTAACATCAGGCTTCGGAATGAGGTAGGAACCACCCACTGATCATGGCCAGCTTGGGATTTCCTTACCAAAAAACCGTCTTGGATTCGGAACATTTTTGGACATTTCATCAACACTTTTAGGTCCTCTTTCCCAATGTAATCGGTATCCGTCAGGGGAAAGGTCTCAGGGTCCTCAAGGTGTTGGTAAAACTTACCAATGATTGGATCCCCCTTCTAAGCTGTAATTAAATCAGCATCAGGGGTCTCCTTACTCCATTGGGCAGTTGAAAGATCATTGTGAGCATTTGTCTGGGACCTAGTTATAGCAGTGACAAGGATTACCCCCAACAGGGACTCTATTTCTATTAGCTCCCCTTGGATGGCCCCGGTTTTGGCCAGCTGATCAGCTAAGTCATTTCCAGTTTTGTCTGGTCCCTCTACTTTGAAATGACCCTTGATCTTTTTCCAGTAGATGGTCATCCCATTCGAGGTGACAAGATCATCAATGTTTTGAATTAACTTCCCATGTTTCAATGGTTTGTTATTAGCACATAATATGCCTCTGGTTTTCCAATTAACCAGGTGCTCCACGAACCCGTTCCGTACATAATCCGAATCTGTGATTATGACCAGTTAGTGGAGTTGATGTTGGACAGCAGTGAGGATGGCTTGATGCACAGCCATCAATTCTGCCACCTGACTACTTCGGGGACCAATTTTGTATCCAGTGGAGGGTTCTGGGGACTCATTCACCCATGTGTTCCCTACGCCGGCCACGAGTTATTTTTCCCCGTTGTTGTCAACATGGTAAGAGCATCCATCCACATAGACAGTGGGCATTCTCTCACACTTGTCTTCTTCAAAGACTTTGTGTGGGGAATTAAGGTATGCCTCCATGTTGTCCTTGATTTTTAGACTTTCGTCCTCGAGACAGTTTTCTCTGGCACAATCATGCAAGTCAGCCAGACCTTGCGCGAGGGGACTCTTCTTGTTTTGACCATATCTGACCTCCACAGGAAAGCCTTGCATTGACAGAATCCAGGAAGTAATTCGGGAATTACTCACATTTCCGGCCCAGATTCTGTCACTTTGGAGATATTGCAGAGGCTGGTGTGGAGTCTCCACTATGATGTGTTCCCCCTGGATAAATGGGCGGTAATTCTTCAATGCCCACACCGTTGCCAGGAGTGCCTTCTCACAATCATTGAATTTTTCCTCCACAGAGGAAATAGGAGATTACTTTATTGACCTTGTCATGCTTTTGGTATAATACTGCCGTCAAGCACGTATTAGAAAACCCTGTCTCCAGGAAGAACTCCTTGTTTCTGACGGGGTACGCTAGGCAAGGCGCTTGTGAGAGGCTTCTCTTGAGTTGTCTTACTGCCTCGGATTGTTCTGGACCCCATTCCCACTTGACCCCCCCCTTCAAGAGATGAATCAGGGGTCTGGTGATCTCTGCATAGCCCTCAATGAACTTTCTGCTGTAATTAGTCAGTCCAAGGAGGCTCCTTAGTTCCCGCAGAGTTGTGGGATCCTTCAGTTTCTGGAGTGCTTCCACTTTCTTTTCCTGGGGACAGAGACCCTGAGGAGTAATCTCATGCCCCAAGAAATTAATACGGGTTCTACACCACTGTGGTTTCTGAAAGGAAAGTTTTGCTCCGGCGGCCCTCAACTGTGTCAGAACATAACGGATCTCCAATATGTGTTCCTCCACAGATGAACTTTTGATGAGGACATCATCTACATAAGCCAGGTTACCCCTTGCACCCAGGTCGGGCATGGCCTTATGTAGGAAAATGTTGAATTCATTGCCGGAGTTGAGGTATCCGAAGGGAGTCCGGGTCCATGTGTACTGCTGGCCCCCAAAGGTAAAAGCCAGTTTGTATTGGTCTTCCCTACTGACAGGCATGGTCCAGTATCCATTGGTCAGGTCTATTGCAGTGAATACCTGTGACCCCTGGATCTGGGCCAGCCCTTGGTCAATGTAGGGCAGAGGCCATTGGGAAGTATGGACCCGTTTGTTGAGCTCCCTAAGGTCGGCGCAGAGTCTCCACTGGCCGTTTGTCTTCAATATTCCCAGCACCGGATTATTGAAAGTGCTGTGGACTGGACAGATTATTCCCCGGGACTCAAGGTTCTTAATTATTTCAGTAAGGGACTCCATGGATGCGAGAGGCAAGCGATAATGCTTCACAAACACTGGAGTCATACCAGGGTCCGTGGGAATTGTTGTGTGGATGTCGGTGCGACCACAGTCATATGAGTCTACCGCAAAGAGATCTTGGAAATCCAAGAAAACTTGTTTCAACTTTTGCTTCTGTTCCAGAGTCACGCAGGCATCAGCTAGGTTGACCCTCTCTTCCACCATCTGCCTGAAGCCTGGAAAGACTTCTGGTTTGGCTATCTCAGCAGCTTCCTCCAGCTGGGTGGAGAAGTCCCTGGTCAGAGTGCTGATTTGGACTGGAGGCTTCAGGTGGGAAAGGCAGCCCTCATGGACCTGGAAAATCACCTCATCCCTCCTGAAGTCACAAGTCACATCTTCCTTACCATAAGGGCAAGAAGTGTACACCAGGAAGTTCCCCCCATGCCGGGTGAAAATCCTGTCTGGTGTTGTATTGTCCTCACTGTCAAAACAGTCCTTGGGGATTTGTCCTAACAGTTCATTTCCTAAATCAATGGAGAAATGTCGGTCATCAACTGCCATTCCAATAATGGTGCCTGCGGCTAGAGTAATACTCTGTAAGTCGCGGTTATCCACCTCTATTGGAATGGTGTCATGTTCTATGTTGACTAATGGTGTTGGGTTTACCCCTAACCCTTGCTGTTGGAGAGAAGCATTTAGATGAATATAAGCATCAGGGTTTTTCAATTTTTGTCCTCTTTTAACTTTCACTTCCAGGGAGAATTGTCGGGTCCTTTCTGGGATGGTGACTTCCTCTTTAATCTGAATTTCAACTGCATAAGGTAGCAATTGAGCTGACCTAAATGCTTTTTCTGAATCATCAAAGCCCATGGTATTATCCGCTAATCGGGACCAAGCTTTGAAGTTTATTAGGTCCAAACTCATGGCAAAGCGATTGAGAATGTCACTGCCTAAGTAAAAGGCGGCAGTGACGTCTCGCACGACCCAACAATTATGGACTATGCTCTTGTTGCCAATGGAGATTTTGAGCATACACCTGCTTGGCAGGAGATGTTTGGAATTAGGTGCTTCCAGGTCCATTTCCCATTTGTCTATCAGTTTGAATGTGAGAATGGCTGGATCTTTTGGGAGTTGTTGGAACATGGCTTCGCTAATGAAGCTCTTACCATTGTTCACACACACTCGAGCGGGAACAGAGTCCTTCCCATCATTTAACTGAACAGGAATGAACAACTGCTCTCCAATTTGCTGAATATCAGCCAGGCTCTGAGCTGATTTCACATCTTTCTGGACGATAGGAGTGGGAGCGTCTGATTGTGGATTGGTAAAGAATTTCAGAGTATTTCCTTCCAGTGTGGAATACCACCTTAAACTGGAAGGAAGGGTGATTTTCAGAAATAGAGAGGACCCCCCACCACCAGTCAGTTGTCCTACTGCTATTACTGTCACGTCTGGAATTTGGCTATTCTGGAAGTGAAATTCTACTTGGTCAGATTTTTGTTCAACCATGTGGCAGGTAGCATTTAAACTAACATGGTTGACACTCTGTTTTAATTTTATTGGTCGGCTAGTCTGGGTCCAGAGGACCTTGTTTACACAATCTATTAGGGGTGACAACCTTCTCAGGAGGTCGTTCCCTAGTAAACAAGGGGTGCCCTCTGGAGTCACTACTATGACCGGGTGTTTCAACCGGTGACGCCCAATTTTAATGTCTAAATCTGCCGTCCCCTCGACGGGAATTTCCTCCCCGTCAAAGTTCTGGAGTTGTCCAGGAAGAGAGGTGAGAGAAATACGATAATTCTCTCCCCTTCATGCATTTAGTTCATCAAAGGCCCTTTTAGACAAAAGGGTAGCTTGGGTTCCAGTGTCCACCAGTGCCAACATTGTACCCTGCCCCTGTACTTGTACCGGGGCATAGTATCTTCCCTCCTTCTCCTCCAGGGGGCACAGATAATGCACATTTTTGGACAACTGGTGGGCTAACTTTCTGGTTTTGGACATGGCGAGAGAAGAGATTTAGGCAGAATTCTGTGAAGAGCCTGGGGAATCTGAAAGAAAAAGTTGGCAACTGGAAATGGTTTCGGGTTCTGGGCCGCCCCCCCCCCCTTTTTGGAGGCAGTCATCAGGATGGGTTTGACCCATGGGATTTTGGTATTGTTGGTTCTGGGATAGAATGATGGGCGGCGACAGCTCAATCCCCACATCTACCCAGTCTGTTGATTCGGTTTTAGGTTCCCCTGGTTCCGGTTCTGGGCCGCCCCTGCCTTTTGGGAGGCAGTCACCAGGATGGGTTTGAACCAGGGGTTTTTGGTTTTGTTGGTTCTGGGATAGGATGATGGGCGGCGACAGCTGTATCCCCACATCTACCCAGTCTGGATTGGAATCTCTTGGGACCCATTTTTCCTTGGGAGGAGTTCCCCCATCTCTGAAGGAGAAGATCCTTTTCCAAGGATCTTCTGAGGATCCCTCTCGCTCAAATTGGAAGACCTGTACCTCCTTCACAAAGTGGGTCTGTTTGGGTCCTTTGTTTATCCTACCCCCCCCTGCTCCTTAGGAGGCAGGCTTTCAGGGGCAGGAGATTTTGTTTCCGGTTCCTGGTTTTCCAGGGGCTGTTTACAAGTTGGGAAGGAAGCTTCCTCCAAGTATTTACACCCCTCTTCCCCTTGTGCTCCCTCCATGGGAACCGGTGGGTTATCAGGGTGCTGCCCCGTCATTGTTCTGGAGCACCAGGCCCAGAGTTTGGGGCATTCTGCAGTGGCATGCTCATCTGAGGGTTCTGTTGAGCCCTCAGTATGTGACCCAGATCCCGTGCCAAATTTTGGACCTGGCGCTCAAGTTGTGAAACCCGCTCAGGCTGATATGGGGCTCTATTTTCTCCCCTGGGCTGATCCCGGGAAGGGTAGCTATCCCTTCTCTGGTATTACCCCGGATTGGGAAGATTTGGGAACCCCTCCACCCTTGCCCTCCCCTCTCCCGGATTAGGTTGTCTGAGCTCAGGGAATTGGGGAAAGAAGGATGGATGATTTGGGGGCTGGAAATTGGGTGGATACCTGGGAAAAAAGTTCTGCCCAGGATTTGGTGAATTGATTTTCTGCCCTCTTGGGGGAAGTTAGAAGGGAAGTTCCCTGGGTCAGGTGCTTGGCTGGATCCCACCCCTTGGGCTGGAGGAGTCCATACATAACCCAGGATGGGTCGGTTTCCCTTGTTGCGGGGATTTACATAATCAGGGGAGCGGGGGACCCCATTTGTGGGACTATCTCCTCGACTCCCTGTCTGTGACTGGCCCGAGGGCCTTCTGGGCTGTGAATTATTTGGTGCAGGCAGGTTTTTAGGCCCCCCATCTCCAAATCTAAAACGGGGGCAACCTTTACCTCCGCCACCTTAGCAGCAGCAGGGGTGCTGTTGGTTTTGGGGTTTTTCTGCGCATTACTTTTATTTTCTATGGGCTTCTGCACCTCATAGATCCGGGTAGCCTGTTCAATGACCCAGTCTAGTGACCTCTTCTCGTGAAAATCTCTCACTAGCTGGGTCATGATGTATTTGGGCAAGGCATGGAAAAAAGTATTGACAAATTCTCTGCTGTCCGTGCGCACCCTTCTGGTGGTCTGTGCAAAGGCATGCTTCAATTCTTGCACGAATTCTTGTGGGGCCTGATCCTCCCCACATTGCAAATTGTAGGCTGCCTTGCGAGCCTCTTGAGGATTTCTATGAACAGAAAAATGTTTCAAGATGGCCGCCCTATATGCGGACCATCTTGAATGGTTTTGGTCCTCCAGCCCTGCAAAGAAACTGGAGTATTCTGGGGAGAATGTCCATTTGACGTACTGGATGCAGCTACTGCTGTCCTTCAAATGGAAAGTCTCCATCATTTGCTCATAGAGCTCCAAGTGTTCCCAAACAGAATACTTGGCGTTCTTATGATAAGGCGTGATGACACTCCTTATTGCCTTTATTTGTTTCAATGGGTCCTTAAGCAAGGCCCTTTTTGCCTTATTGGCCTTTTTGGTTCGGGTAACCCTGGTCCATTCATCCTCTGACTCCGAAGTACTGCTCCCAGAGGTGCCCGTCTGATCTTCCAGGTTTTCCTGGATTCTGCGAGCCTGGGAATGGCTGGCAGAATGTGGGGACCTGGTCTCCTGTGTCCTGTAACGCTCAGAGGAGTCTTCAGATACCTCCTTGCTGCCAGGATTTGATGGTTTACCCCCCCACTGACCTAACTGGGCAGAGGTTTTCAGGAAGCTCTTAATGGGTCTACTCTCCTGGGGTTCCCCACTAAATTGCACTGTGCTTGGGTGCCCATACCCGGATGCCCGCCCCTCCATTCCTGGGTGGTACTGGCCTATGAGCCCGATACTTTTGGCTGCATAGTAATCTGCCATCCCTGTGGCCCTGTGCTCATGTGCGCCAGGGGACATAGGGGTGGCAGAGTCCGGGGAATGAGAGAGATGAAGGCCTCCGGTACTAGGGCTCCTGAGGTTATGCTCAGGCGTTTCCCTTTCCCAGCAAACTTCATCTCTGTCAGCCCCTGCTCCCTGTTGCAATGCAAGAGCCTGTGCCATTAGTTCCTCAGTTAAGGCCTTACTAGACTGTATCAGTCTCTCCTGCATCGCTACCCGTTGCTGGAGCCTATCATTGTTCTGGCAGAGAGCCTCATTCTCTCTCTTTGCCTCCTGATTGGTCCTGGAGTACTGGGCCAGTCTTTGCTGCAGGAGGGTTACCTCCTGAGTCCCATCCCTACTGGCCTGCTCCTTTCTTGCCAGAGCCTCTTCCACCCTCCTGGTGTGCTCTAACAAGTTCTGATGCTCTTTTTGGAGGTCACCCAGCCCCTGGAGCGCCACGTGATTTTCTGCAGTTTTTCTTTTTAAATGGCAGACTTCCTGGCCTAAGGTGTCCCTTTCCTGACTCAGAGTCTGCATCTGTGCCGCCAGGTCGTCCATTTGCCTTTGGAAGGCACCAGCTTTCTGGCGCTCCTGATCAAACTCTGCCTGGGTATCCAGGTCTTTCAGAATCAATTTATTGCTTTCCTCTTTCTCTCTGTCTAATCGAATTTGCAGGGTGGCTACCTGCTCTGTGCATGCCCTGTTGAAGTCAAGTTGTTGCTCCAGCTTTTTCTGGCTCTGCAGTAGGGAGTCCAAACGTTCTTGGTACTCCTTCTGCAAGGCCAGAAATCTGGTATCCTGGTCAGCCTTTTCCTGTTGCAGCATATCCATATCCTCCTTTATTTTAGTGATGCACTGTCTGCTGTCTTTTTCTGACTCCTGGCTCCTGAGCAGCCTCTGCTCAGAAGAGTCCAGATCAGATTGGGCCTTCTCTAACGCAATCTTTCGCCTATTTGCCAGATCTTGGCCTTCAGCATATTTATCCTGCATAGCTACCATATATAGATACAAATATGCTGCTATCCTAACAATCTTATTGTGTTCATCTTTGGCTTTAGGGCCCATATATAATTCACTCAGGGCCACATGTAATGGACCCTGATCTCTCCATGTATCTGACCCTGTTTCAGTGACCTGTTGCGCGATTGCCTGCAACCAGACCGTTTGGTCCCGATGAGTGCACTCACCTCTCACAAATAGCTTATGTAAGAAGTGCTCTCTGGCTATTTTAAGTCTACCAGTGTCGTCATTCTGGAGATTTGAGTTCCTTCCTGACTTACCGAAGTTTGTATTTTATTTTGCAAAACAAAACAGACCTTCTCCTTAGGGCGTCCTTTTGAGGAGTGCTTTACAGCGTACCACAGCGTGGTGATCCGACCGGATGTATGTATCCCATCAGTTGGCACACTGTATTAAGCTGCACAAGTGGTAATCTAATCCAGAAACCCGGATGAGCCCCCACTTTGTAAGTGACTCCAATCAAGCAATCCCACTAAGTCAGTGCCTTGTCTGGGATGCCCAAGGGAAGCCTTTATTTATATATTTTTATGGCAAGTTATAATCTGGATGATGAACCCTTGTATAACACCCCTCTCTTAGAATCCCCCTGACCCTACTGAGCCAAGAAGTAGATTTGTTTGGCAAATTTAAAAGGTTTATTTGAAAAATTAAACTATATATATATATATATATATATATCACACTTCTATAAATAAATTGATAATGGATAGCACACTTGTGAATATGAGCAATCAGCAATAAGTAATCCTACAGTAGCATAGTTCTTGGTTACTTATGAATAGGAAAAGAAGAATAAGGTGGCTGAGAATGCTTTATATGGTTCAAGGAAAGGCAAGGTGAGACAGAATACAACACATAAATAACCTTGAGATGATTTCAACCAAAAGATAATATGATCACTTTTTCTTGAACAATTCACTCCCCCCCTATGCAATGTAAGGAGATGAAGGAGAGCATACAGTTCTCAGGAATGCAAACAATATAATTCAGTTCCCCCCTAACAAGCTTAGAGGCAAACAGGTAGAAGTTTGAAACACAGGCCCAAAATGCTTTGAATGTGATGACAATGAAGTGAGAAATGTGCTAAAAATGCTTTTAATTCCCTCTAGAGGTTTAGGGTGGGTGATATCTAGTTTATATTAGTTCAGGCTCACTTTAGCAATGCTCTATGAGTAACTAGCAGGTTAAAACGAATTTTAGCAAAGGAAAGCAAGGAGCTGCTGATTTTTACACATGGCTGAAATTAAGCAAAATGTCAATTACGGAGGTATTATAAGGAGTAGGGTTCTCTGGAAAGCCTAGGATCTTAGCTTTAAGATGAAAGTTAAATCATGTCCCTAGCATGAACGGTTCCGGAGATACGGACGATTTTGTGAAAGTAGTTTTTCGGATTTGAAATTTTAAAGCTCAGAATGTCAGATGACAGTTTTCAGTTTTAAAGATGACAGAATGACACGATTCTAGGAGGCAGTTCTAATAGGCTAAAATAGTTGGATTAGAGTATTTTAAACTAAGAGATTGGTTTTGGCACAGTCCTGACTGGGTACTCACACTATCATTTAGACAGGAATGCAGCTTTGTCACCGATCGGGTCAGGATTGGCTGGACTTCTGCTAGCAGTTCTTCACAGCGATCTGGTCTCTGGTTCTCTCTGGTTCCGGATACAGCACTGCTTTCTGGATACTGCTACAGGTTCTTGCAAAAGTTCTTGGCAAAGAGTTCAAACAGCTCGCCCGGCTGTTGAATAGTTTGGTTGGTTTTGAGGACTGCTGAAGAGGATTCAGCTTGTGGATTCAGGACTCTCTGCTACAAATTCTGGAGTTCATTTCAGGTCTCTGGAGATTGATGGATTTGAAGTCTGGATCTCTGGATGTGAAGTCTGAAGTCTCCCGGCAATGCGTCCCGCAAGAAGGGGGAAAGCGAATGTCCCTACCTGTCCTGCACTGTCTGCTTTTATGTGTTTAGAAAGTGGGTGTGTGCGTGGCATAACTGAGCCTGCCCCTCTCTACTTGTCATTGGCCCAATTCTCCCCTCTCCCATGATTGGCGGAAGGAAATGGATTGTCATCATGATGAGGTCTGTTTATGGGTCAGAGGATCCTCCCCTGGTCAATTTGCCCACAAATCTATATTTGATTCAAATACATATTTCCCAGATACACAAGTGGTTGACATTACATGTACATTTTACAGATGAATTAAGACAGGTCTCTGTTCAAGCCCCATGTTCCTGCGAGCTGGGATTCAGAAATGACAACATTTTGCGCTTTTTGGTCGGTTTACCAATATCGGACATGTACCAAAGATTACACAAATGTGCGCAAGGAGTATGGACATCAATTGATGAAGTGTCAGATTTTTAACATGCAAACATTTGGAGTAAGACCCTATTTTCCGCTAGCAACCCCTCAGAATACACCACAGGGTCCTAACACCTCTTAAAACGTGCACAGAAAAATCACAAGAATAATGATATTACTTATATAATTCTGACAAGTCCGTACTAGGAATTATCCATTTTTTTTTAAATTATGCTCTGGCTCAAAGGGGTGTGGTTTCACCCACAAGAAGGTTGTATCTTTAGAGTGGTCTTGTGCCCATGATTTTAGCAACTTTTTGACATTAAAAAAATGGATTTTGAACAGAACCACCTTTCTTTGCACTGGTGGGTGGCAGATTAGGTGACCATTTTGGTGTGCGCAAACTGCGCAGTTCTCCTGGATTCTGGCGTGAATGTGGGCAGTGACAGCTCATCCCCACATCCACCCAGTCTATTGATTTAGTTTGTTCTGGGATAGCATAATGGGCGGCGACAGCTCATCCCCACATCTACCCAGACTATTGATTCAACATGGGTCAAAACCCTTGACAGGGAGTTGCTATTTTGTTCCCTCCAAGCTTTTGCCAAGCTTCGGCCGGGAATCCTTTAGGGCCTGGTATTTTCCCCATTTAGAGTTGCGTTAGGACTTCCCTATTTCGGACTCAGAGAGATCGGAGTCTAATTCCACTCGCTGTTGTGCTGTCAATGATGGGAGTACTACATCGTCTAGCAGAGTCGGATCGAGTGGTGATATCGGGGCCCAATATAGTTCTGCATAGAATTGGGCGAAGGCCTCCGCTATTTCGGCATCCGTCTGGTACCTCTCATTAATTGGAGTAACGATTTCCTGGACGTAGCGTCTTCCCTCATCTCTTCTTTCAAGCCAGGCTAGCATTTTGCCTGCTTTGTCCCCCATTTCGTATATCCTCGCTCTGGAGTCCCAGTGGGCTTGCTTGGCTTTATCCAGCATGATATTTCTGAGGCTCTCGTAGCTAGTTTAAGGGACCTTTGGGTCTGCGGGGTAGGGTCAAAGCGTGCCTGGTCTCGGACTGGATAATTTCCCCTTCTGCCTCTATTATTTTTTGAAGTCTCTCCCTCTTTTTATTTGCTACCCAGGAGATTATTTCTCCACGCAGCACTGCTTTGTAAGCTTCACACACCGTTACTGGGTTGTCCACTGCCGGTGCCGGTTCATTTATATCAAAATATTCATCGGAAATTTCCGTGAGGCGGTCAACCAGTTCGGGGAACCCAAGGTGGTAGTTGTTTAGTCTCCATATTCTAGGAGGGATTGTGCCATGCATTCGCATTTCTATTATTAGGGGGGAGTGGTCTGAGATTCCACGGGGGAGGAACTCTGCGGATATCCCCCTGTGTAGGTCTGTGTTCGGGAGGAAGAGGTAATCGAGTCTAGAGAGGGATCCGTGGGCACCCGAGTGGAATGAGTAACCTTTGTCTCGGGGGTGAAGTTCGCGCCATACATCGCGAAGGCCCAGGGCGGACACAAAGTTAGACAGCCTCGTGGGGGTATCCGGGTTGCGCCCTCTAATGTGAGTATGATCTATGGTATTGCACATAACATCATTGATATCTCTCCCCAGTATCCACCGATCTGGCTGGTGTTTTCCCATAAGAGTGGTTAGGTCATCCAATAAGTTCTGGCCCAATCCGGTCGGGGAATATATCGACACAATGGCCTATGTCTCCCCCAGAGCGAACCCAGGATGAATACATAGCGACCTTGAGGGTCCTGTTCTACGACCTGTGGGGAGAACGGGAGTCTTTAGTGTATAAGGATAAGGGTGCCTCTGGATCCCATTGTGTACCCCGTGTAGTTGGTTCTCTGGAAAAGGGTGCAGTGTGTTCCCGCTAGGTGTGTCTCAGATAACAGGGCCACATCGGGAGAGTGTCTATTCAAGCATTGTCTAATCAGGCGTCTCTTAATTCCAGAGCCCATTCCATTCACATTCCAGGTGAGCAACCTGAGGGATCTGGGGCGGTCAGCCGGTGGTGAGTAGGTTTGTGATTGTGCCATCTAAAACTTGTGTTGTAGGGCTTAAAGGATGTCTTAGCCGGGAGAGCTGCCTCCCATTGGTATATCTTGCGGGAGTAGGATCCCGATATATGGTGCTGCAGGGTGTAATGTGCACAGGGTTGTGATTGGGTGATTGTTTGAGCATGCCATAATCCCAAACTAACAAAACATCATGAAAACATTCCCCTCCTCCCCCCTCCCTATACTCCACCCCAACTTGAAGTACCTGTCGCCCGAACATCACTGATCCTCCAAACCTTAGGGGGTCAGATCACACTTTAACTAATGTCAGGAACAATGGAGAAAAGAAACAGTCTGCTCCATTTCCTGCGCCATTCAGTTGAGTTTCTTGTGTTGGAGCAATCCGCCCAGCAATGAAGCAAGTCCAAGGAACAGCGTATCATTGCATAGCTGCAATCCATGAAGCTCCTTTGGTGTAGGATCATTGTCTGCTCATCTTTCATTCTGGTTCGCCCCTGTTCCGGGGCTTCCGGTTCTAACCTTCCAGGATCTCTTACGGATGTGGGATGGTCCTGTCCGGGCTGGGATCTCCCTATGTGTCTCGTCGGTCTCGCATTCCAGTCACCTTCGATGTGCGTTTCCACTCACTTCCATGCCTCCTGCGGGTCGGTAAAGTGTACTGTGGATCCCTTGTGATAAATTTTAAGCTGTGCTGCACGTATTTGACGTTCATGAGGGCTAGCTGTCTCTTAAGTGGTTCAAAGGATTGCCGTGCCCATTGAACCTCTCGGGTATAGTCAGGAAAGAATGTGATTCGGGATCCATTGTGGGTAATTGTCTCGTTCGAGCACGACATCTGGAGGAGGGCGTCTCTGTCCCGGTAGTTGATCAGTTTGGCGATCACTGTGCAGGGTGGCGATCCCGGGATTGGTCTCCCTGAGGGCATCCTATGGGCTCTCTCAACTGAAAAGAATTTAGAGAAAGAATGGGGTGCATAGATATCTGCAAGCCACTGTTCTAAGAATAGCTCCATGCTGTGCCCTTCTTCTCCTTCTGGTAGCCCAAGAATGCGCACATTGTTGCGGCGAGATCTGCCCTCTCCTTCATCGACTCTAGATTCCAGGGTTTTCAGGCGGGTCATGGCTTGCGACAGTTGTTGGTTGACTCCTCTGATTTTGTCTTCCGCTTCAGAGATGCAGTGTTCCGCTTCTCCTGTCCAGGAGGTGAGTTTTTGAAGGTCATGGCGTAAAAAGGAGACGTCCGCCGCGATACTGTCCATTTTAATCTCCATGTAGGACCGCAAGCTAGCAATAGCAGCCACCCCGTCCCTCAGCGAAAGATTGTCCTCGCCTGTGGGAGATGTCGGTGCGTCGTTTGGCCCATCGGTGCCCGAGTGGTGGCTACCGCGTATTGATCCATGCAACTCTGCGTGGACGGTTTCTTTTGTCTATCTTTGCCCATGGCACCGGCAGCGTGGTTTCCGTGCCTCCATGTTGTAAGGGTGTTCCTTATTATGGTTACGGAGGTACATGCAAAAAACAACTGTGGTTTCGGGCCCCGGAACACTCCCTCATCCCTTGATTCCAGTCTTGTTCTTGTTTTCAGTACCAGTATTCCTGTTTGAATCGTCCCTTTCCTGCAGTTAGGACTCTCAGAACTAGTGGGGCATTGCACAGGCGTGGGATGGGTCCCACGTTTAGTAGCAAGTACTGCGGGTCAA
This sequence comes from Ambystoma mexicanum, assembly GCF_040938575.1. Lineage (NCBI taxonomy): Eukaryota > Metazoa > Chordata > Amphibia > Caudata > Ambystomatidae > Ambystoma > Ambystoma mexicanum. The sequence continues at coordinate 270,499,933 of NC_090938.1, forward strand.
GAACATCAGGTCTTGAGGGAGTCTTCAGCGTCGTTTATATCTTGGTACGTTTCCGGGGGGGAATAAGGGCCTGTGTGATCAATCTTGCGCCTAGCTAATTCCACGCCTCCTGTATGGGAAGAATCTCTGGTGTGCACCCGGTGGATTCTTCCGCGGACGTATTAAGGTGGGCCCCCGGACCAGGGCACGTTTTTCATTAGTTTCAGGAGGTTTTCTTTTAATTATGAGTTTTCTCCGCTTGGTACCATTCCCGTTTGTCGCGCAGTGGGTTGGGGGTCACCGCGTCGGGTGGGTCTCTTTCCCCTCCAAAATCCCCTTTGGGGGGGAGGGTAGTCGCACCGCTGCAAAGGGCACCCCTGGAGGCTTATTTGGTGCTGGTGTCAGCGGCAGCGCTCACCTCCCTCCGCTGAGTAGGTGGGGATGGAGAGGGGGTTCCCCCCACGGGCCCAGGGACGTGTCCGCGGCTCTCCTTCAGCGCAGCGCCACGGTTCTGCGGAGTGGTGTTCAGAGCTTCCCGAGCACTTACTTGGTGCTGGTGTCGGCGGCAGCGTGCTCCTCCCTCCGCCGGATGTATGGATGGTCCCTCGAAGTGCACCTCCCGGGAGGGGAGGGATTCCACTCTCGGGTCTTCGGACGTTTCCGTGGCTCTTTTTCAGTGTGGCGCCGCGGCGCTGCGGGGTAATGTTCGGAGCAGGGCAGTGTTCCAGGCAGTTGGGACCCGGGGCTGCTCCCCCACTGCGCAGCGGGGCCATCACTCGTCGATTGCCCCCGGAGGCACCGAGGGTACCGAGGCCACAGGTCACGTCGCAGCTCGTCGGGGGAAACAACACTCCCGGCCAGGCACCGTGCGGCACGTCGCTGCGTGTTCTCGCCCCAGCTCAAGAACCGGATCTGTTTGTGTGTGCCGGCTTTCCTCCACTGCACAGCGGCTGTCCCCAGAGCGCGGGCTATTGAGAGTGGGGCAGGGATCCCCTCAGTCCTTGGGTGCCGCCGGCCATCTTGGATCTTCCCGCCGGCAGACGTCTGTTTCACCGCAGGGGATTTCTCGGGGATTCCGCCGAGTTGATGCACCAAACTTGGCTTGTAGAGGGACCAGGTGGTCAGGAATCGGGTCGGATCATTTGTGAGTCGTTTGCACACGAAAAACCAGGATATTGTGCAGGATTTGTTTGGCACCTGCCGGAGCTCCCTGGGCTCACGTATCCATTGGTCGCTAGCTGGCCACACGCCCCCAAGAACTCTCCTCTCTTCCTTGATAGGAGGAGAAAAACAGTGTGTCATCTTTATGATGTGAGTTTACGAGGTCTAGAGTCCACAGCTAGCCTCTTGAACACAAAATCTACTTTTGGTACAATACATATTTGGATGTGTGCAACCTCTATAACAATCACATATACAGATTACATATTTTGTGTAGCAGATACTCCTCCAAACCCCTTCGCTGTAAGATCTTGTGTCTACTTTTTACAGTATTTTGCCCTTTTTATCCAGAACACAATGTCCAATTTCGGAGCAAATTTTCTACAAATGGCGCATTGGACATGGGCATAAGTGTATGAAGTTTCATGCTTCTATCAAAAATACATTTTGTGTAATATCACATTTTCCGCCGTTTCTTCCTAGAACATGTCACAGAGTTCTGGCACCTTTTAAAATGTGCAGCCAATATTTACATTAACAATGCTATTATTTTTGTGTTTTTGACAATTTTACAAAATCTTTTTAAAATGTGTCTTTGGTCCTTGTTAAGCAACAAATGGCTGTTTGTCTCCACCTCCTTCTGTCTCTCTGCAGTTCAGAAGCAGTCTCCTCCCAGTTCCTCCTGGGCAGAGGCCATTTATGACCCTTCACACTTGGCAGTTCCTGTAGCTTGGAGGATGTCCATTGTCTCCTTCCCACAGCAGCCCAAATTCTTCCCCAACCCTATAATCATCACTTAGGTGTGATTTCCTGGTGGAGCGAGGCAGAAGGGAGAGGTCCTGCCTCTGTGGGGGAAGCTGTTATACTGGTTTGGTTGCTTTTAGTAAGGCTTAAATTCAAATATTATTCTGTTGCATTTTTTCTTTGCTTAAAACAACTTGTATTTTCATGGGATTAAACAGTTACAGCATAGATTACTCTCAGTAACAGGCCACTTAGTTGTCCACCATTTGATTTCAATTTGTACGAGTTTAAGATTTCTCATGCAGGCTTCTGACAGCTGTCATTCAGGCGGTCGAGGGTACTGCATGCAGATTTTGACAGATTCCACAGGCAGGCAACTTTTGCAGTGGATGTTTCTATGACAAATTCAGCTTTTCAGGATATTGTAAGTTCACAATGAGTTCTTGAACTAAGTGAATTTTAGCACCTAGTAAGAATTTTGGGTTTTTGTACAGGCATTCTGCAGTTTCAGCAACCAAGAAAAAAAGGATTTAAAAGCAAGATTTTGGATTTCTTTCAGCAAAGCACTGCTTTTCCCTCTGTGCTCCATTTTTACTTGTTGTGAAGCCCAGTGACATGTTTCAGGAGTGAGATCTCTGTTCCACCACTGTCAACTTGCATGGTAGATTTGGCAGCCATCGTTTGTGTTGTAAAGTGCGATTTTCAAAGGTTTCTGCGCACACAAGGGTTTTGCAGCCATTTTGATATTTCTGGCACCATCAGAACACAGGGATGCCGCATGGCAGAGCAAAAGTGGGTCAAGACATCCCACAGACTCCTACCATTTCTTCTTCCTTCCTCTGTCTGTAGATGTCAAATTGAACCTTGGACAACTTTTGTACCTCCATCTCTCCTCTCCCTAGTTGGAACATTTACTAGCAGTTTGCTTCTTTGATTCAGAGTACACTGGGGTGCTCATGAGATGCTTTTTTTCAGCTACATCAGAATATCAACAAGCTACAAGTAGTTCAAAATAATGCCCTGAGGGCAGCCTTGGACATCCCACGATCAGAACACATCTCAGACCTGAGACGAACCACTGAATGGCTATCGGTATCAAAAAGAATCGAGTACAAAACACTCTCCCTCACCCACAAGTGCCTGACCAATCAAGCTCCCAGATACCTAGCAGACACATTCACCCACAATACCTCCTCATGGCCTACCAGATCAGCTCAAACGCATTGTTTGAATATCCCTAGGGTTAAGCTCCAAAGAGCAGGTGGCAGAAGCTTCCCAGTGCTTGCCACAAAACTCTGAAACTCTCTACCACTTGCCATCAGAACTGAATCATCTTTCCGCTGATTCAGACAAACTTAAAAAACGTGGCTACTTGCCAAATAAACCTAAGCGCTCACCTACCTATCACCCTGTGACACATGGATATAGCCTCTACCCACAACCTTGTAAACATTATCACTGTACTTTGTCTATTGTATGTACTGTATATTCTCTGATTACTTTTCCACAATATTCTGTATATATGCTCTATATCCAGGAGTGAGATCTCTGCTCCATCACTGACAACTTGCATGGTAGATTTGGCAGCCATCTTTTTGTGTTGTAAAGCGCGATTTTCAAAGGTTTCGTCACGCACAAGGGTTCAGCGCCCATTTTGATATTTCTGGCACCATCAGAACACAGGGATGCGGCATGGCAGAGCAAAAGTGGGTCAAGACATCCCACAGAGCCCCCCTGCTGACTTAAGTTTGACCGCCGTCAAGGGGAAGTCGGGAGATTGGGATGTTCATTCTTTCTTTTTGGTCCAGGTGGAGAGAGTCGTCTGCCTCTCCCATCAGTGCTGGATCAACAGGTTTTCCTCGCTGGCTCCGAATGGGAGTATGGAGCGATACTCCCTCGATACTCCCGGTCCCCGAGTGGTCCTCCTTGGTGCTTAGAATCCATGGTTTCAGTACTATAAGACAGAGCAGAGCATGGCTATGAACCTTTCCCCACCACTATTCATGTAGTGGGGCAGATGCATACATTTGACACACACTTGACAATATTTCCCGCCTGTAATTCCTAATGATTTTGACAGGTGGAATGGTTTTAACAGTTGGAATTTCTAGGGGCCCAGAATGTCCCCCTCAGGGTTCCAGGTTGGCTCCTCTATTTGCCGCAGACTATGCCTGGGGTGGCAACTCTTCAGCTGGTTGATGTGGACCCACTTGTCATCCCCTTCTGCCAAACTGCCTTTGGGGATACAGATTTTGTAGGTGACTGGTGAGATTCTGTCTACAATTTCAAAAGGACCCCGCCAGCTAGGGAGGAATTTGGCTGGTTGGCCTCGTTTCTTTGGAAATTGTACAAGTAGACCCGGTCTCCTACTTGGTATTCTTTGTAGTTGTCTTAAGGTCATAGTGGGTCTTCATACTGCCTGCAGATCTTTCTAGATTCCGCTGAGCATTGGCAAAAGCATGTTCAAGGTGTTTTCTCAGATTCTCAACATACTCATGAGTTGTGGATGCATTTATCAAGGTATGCTCTTGGGTTCTCTAGAGCAGATGCTGGGGAAGCACCATCCTTCATCCAGTCATCAGCTCAAACAGCAACATTTTTGTTGCAGAAGAAGGGGTAGATCTGATGGCTATCAGGACAAGAGGTAATCGAATGTCCCAACTTGGCCCAGAATCTGCCACAAACTTTTTTAATATGCTCACAATTGTCTTGTTGTATCTCTCATCTCCACCACTAGAGGCTATCCGGTAGGCAATGTGTAGTTTCCTTTTGACCTCAAGTATCTCCCACATCTTTGTCATCACTTTGCTAGTGAAGTGGCTACCTCGGTCTGACTCAATCCTTTGAAGTAGGCCAAAACGCAGGAAGAAGTGATTGATCATCAGCGCAGCTGCTGTTTCTACCTTGCAATTTGGGGGCGGGAGACATTCTACCCATTTAGTGAACAAGCATGTCACGGTCAACATGTACTTGTTCCCCCTAGAGGAGCGAATCAAGGGCCCGATAAAATCGACTTGTAAATCTGACCAAGGCAGTGTCATCCCCCTCTTTTGGAGGGGAGCACGGTGTGGAGTGATGTTGGCTGAAATTGTGCACACACAAGACACCTCTTCAAGTATTGGTCGAGGTCCTGCCCCATGTGTGGCCAGTATGCAACCTCTCGCAAGATTTCTAGTGTTGTATGAAGCCCCCGATGACCGTCTGTGGGCGCATCATGGGCGTGACTTAGCATCAGGCTTCGGAATGAGGCAGGGACCACCCACTGGTCATGGCCAGCTACGGATCTCCTTACAAACAAACCGTCTGGGATTCGGAAAACTTTTGGACAATTCATCAACACTCTGAGGTCCTCTTTCCCTATGTAATCTATGAGGTGCAGAAGCCATTGGAAAATAAAAATAGTAGTAAAAGCCCCAAAACAACAAACACCCCTGCTGCTGCTAAGGTGGCGGAGGTGAAGGTTTCCCCATTTTACATCTGGAGATGAGGGGCCTAAAAACCTTCCCGCCTAAAAACCTTCCCGCACAGAATCCAACCAACCCCAAATCCAACCAACGTTGAATTTTACCTCCACACAGGATAAAGTCTTACTCGCATAGGAGATTACTTTATTGACCTTGTCATGCTTTTGATACAATACTGCAGTCAAGCATGTATTTGAGATCCCTGTCTCCAAGAGGAACTCTTTGTTTTTGACAGGGTAAGCTAGGCAAGGTGCTTGTGAGAGGCTTCTTTTCAGTTGTCTTACTGCCTCGACTTGTTCTAGACCCCACTCCCACTTGACCCCCCCTTCAAAAGAGGGATCAGGGGTCTTGGGATCTCTGCGTAACCCTCAATGAACTTTCTGGTGTAATTAGTTAGTTAGTTAGTCCAACGAGGCTCCTTACTTCCCGCAGAGTTGTAGGGTCTTTTAATTCTGGAGTGCTACCACTTTATTTTCCTGGGACAGAGACCCTGAAGAGTAATCTCATGCCCCAAGAAATTGACACGGGTTCTGCACCACTGTGCCTTTTGAAAGGAGAACTTTGCTCCAGCAGCCCTCAACTGTGTCAGAAAATAACGGATCTCTGCTATGTGTTCCTCCACAGTTGAGCTTTTGACTAGAACATCATCTACGTAGTCCAGGTTACCTCTTTCACCCATGTTAGGCATGGCCTTGTGTAGAAAGATGTTAAATTCATTGCTGGAGTTGATGTATACGAAGGGAGTCTGGGTCCACATATACTGCTACCCCCCGAAGGTAAAGACCAGCTTGTATTGGTCCTCCCTACTGACAGGTACAATCCAGTAACCATTGGTCAGGTCAATGGCAGTGAATACCTTTGACCCCAGAATCTGGGCCAGCCCTTGGTCAATGTAGGGAAGAGGCCATCGGGAAGTATGGACCCGTTTGTTGAGCTCCCTTAGGTCAGCACAGAGTCTTCACTGGCCGTTTGGTTTCAAAATCCCCAGCACCGGATTATTAAAGGTGCTGTGGACTGGACAAATTATCCCACAGGACTCAAGGTTCTTAATTTTTTCAGTAAGGTACTCCATTGATGCGAGAGGCAAGCGATATTGCCTCACAAACACTGGAGTCATGCCAGGGTCCGTGGGAATTGTTGTTGTGTGGATGTCGGTGTGACCACAGTCATATGAGTCAACCGCAAAGAGATCTTGAAAATCTAAGAAAACTTGTTTCAATTTTTGCTTTTGCTCCAAAGTCTCGCAGGCATCAGCTGGGTTGACTCTCTCTTCAACCATCTCCCTGAAGTTTCTGGTTTGGCTATCTCAGCGGCCTCCTCCAGCTGAGTGGGGAAGTCACTGGTCAAAGTTCTGATTTGGACTGATGGCTTCAGGTGGGGAAGGCAGTCCTCGTGGACTTGAAAGATCACCTCATCCCTCCTGAAGTCACAGGTCACATCTTCCTTACCATAAGAGCAGGAAGAGTACACCAGGAAATTCCCCCTATGCCGGGTGAACAACCTGTCTGGTGTTGTGTCATTGTCACTATCACTGTCAAAACAGTCCTTGGGGATTGTTCCTAATAGTTCATTACCTAAATCTATGGAAAAATGTCGGTCATCAACCGCCATTCAAATAATGGTGCCTGCGGCCAGAGTGATACTCTTTAGGTCACTGTTATCCACCCCTATTGGAATGGTGTTGTGTTCTATGTGGACTAGTGGTGTTGGGTTTACCCCCAACATTTGCTGTTGGAAATGAGCATTAAAATGGACATAGGCATCAGGGATTTTCAGTTTCTGTCCTCTTTTAATTTTTACTTCCAGTGAGAATTGTCGGGTCCGTTCTGGGATGGTGACTTCCTCTCCAATCTGAATTTCAACTGCATATGGCAGCAGTTGAGCTGACCGAAATGCTTTCTCTGGGTCATCAAAGTCCATGGGATTACCCGCTAATCGGGACCAAGCTTTGAAGTTTATTAGGTCCAAACTAATAAATAAAATGCGGCAGGGACATCTCGCATGACCTAACAATTATGGACTATGCTCTTGTTGCCTATGGACATTTTGAGCATAAACCTGCTAGGCAGGAGATGTTTGGAATTGGGTGTTTCCAGGTCCATTTCCAATTTGTCTAATAGTTTAAATGTAGGAATGGCTGGATCTTTTGGTATTTTTGCTGAACATGGCCTCGCTGATGAAGCTCTTACCATTGTTCACACATACTTGGGCGAGAACACAGTCCTTCCCTTCATTTAACTGAATAGGGATGAACAACTTCTCTCTAATTTATTGAATATCAGCCAAGCTTTGAGCTAATTTCTCATCTTTTTGGACTATAGGAATGGGATTTTCAGATTGTGAATATTTCAGAGTGTTTCCTTCCAGTGTGGAATGCCACCTTAGACTGGAAGGAAGGTTGATTTTCAGAATTAGAGAGAACTCCCCATCACCAGTTTGTTGTCCTGCTGCAAGTACTGTCATGTCTGGGATTTGATTATTTTGGAAGTGAAATTCTATTTGGTCATGTTTTTGTTCAACAATGTGGCATGTGCCGTTTAAACTAACATGGTTGACACTCTGTTTTAATGGTTCCATGTAATAATGTCGCCACAAAAATCTCGCCATGTAAAAATATCGCCGAAAAATGGCCATTTTTTGTGGCTACATTATTGCATGGAACATGCGGGGGACACCCCCGCAACCCCCAAACTTTTTTTTTAAATTTTTTTTCTTTTTTTTTAAATTTATTTCCCCTGTCCCCATATATATGGTCACCCAAATAATATCGCCATGACATTTTCCCGGCGATATTATTTACGGCCACCATATATATGGGGATATTATTACCTGATACCGTTTTAATTTTATTGGTCGGTTAGTCTGGGTCCAGAGGACCTCGTTTACACAATCTATGAGGGGAGACAACCTACGCAGGATGTCATTCCCTAGTAAACAAGGTGTGCCCTCTGGAGTCACAACTATGACCGGGTGCTTCACCTTGTGTTGCCCAATTTTAATGTCTAAATCCGCAGTCCCCTCAACCGGAATTTCTTTCCCGTTGAATTTCTGAAGTTGTCCAGGAAGAGGGGTGAGAGGAATTTGGTACCTCTCCCCCCTCCCGAATTCAGTTGATCAAAGGCCCTTTTTGACAGGAGGGTAGCTTGGGATCCACTGTCCACCAGTGCCAAAATTGTACATTGACCCTGTATTTGGACAGAGGCATAACATCTCCCTTCCTTTTCCTCAGGGGCGAAAAGATAATGCACATTTTTGGTCAACTGGTGGGTTAATTTCTTGGCTTTGGATACTGACAGAGAGGTAATTTGGGCAGGATTCTGTCTGGGATCTTGGGAACCTGTAAGAAAAAGGTGACAGCTAGATATGGGGGAAGTTTTGGGCTCCCCTGGTTCTGATTCTGGGCTGCCCCTCCCTTTTTGGAAGCAGTCACCAGGATGGGTTTGAACCAGGGGATTTTCATGCTGGTCATTCTGGGTACTGATGATGGGCGGTTCTAACTCGGTCCCCACATCTACCCAGTCTGGATTTGGATCCTTTGGGACCCATTTTTCCTTGGGAGGAGTTCCCCCATCCTTGAAGGAGAAGATACTTTTCCAAGGATCCTCTGAGGATCCTTCTCCTTCAAACTGGAAGATGTGTACCTCCTCCTCAAAATGGGTCTTTTTGGGCTCTTTATTTCTCCTCCCTGCCCTCTGCTCCTTGGGTTGTAGACTTTCGGGGGCAGGAGATTTGGTTCTGGTTCCTGGGTTTCCAGGGGCTTTCCACAAGTGGGGAAGGAAGCTTCCTCTAAGGCGTTACCACCCCCCTTCCCCTTGTGCCTCCTCCCTGGGAACCGGTGGGTTGTTGGGGTTCTTCCCCCGTCATTGTTCTGGAGCACCAGACCCTGGATTCGAGGAGTTCTGAGCGACATGCTCATCTGAGGGTTCTGTTGAGCCCTCAGCATGCGACCCAGATCCTGTGCCATTTTCTGGACCTGGCACTCTAGTTGGGACACCCGCTCTGGCTGGTACGGGGTCCTCAAGTCTCCCCTGGGTTGATCCCGGGAAGGGTAACTATCCCTTCTCGCAAAATACCCCTGGTTAGGGAAGTTTGGGTACCCCTCCACCCTTGGCCTCCCCTCTCCTGGATTGGGCTGTCTGGGCTCAGGAAAGTGGGGAAAGAAGGATGGGTTGTTTTGGGGGTTGAAATTTGGTGGGTACCTGGGAAAGAAATTTGGTCCGGCATTTGGGGGATTACTGCCCTCCTGTGGAAAGTGAGGAGGGAAGTTCCCCGGGTTTCCTGCTGTCTGGTTGGATTCCCCCTCCCCTTGGGCTGAAGGAGTCCACACATGACCCAGGATGTGTCTATTTCCCTTGTAGCGTGGGCTGATGTAGTCAGGGGAGTTAGGGGTCCCATTTGTGGGGTTGCCTCCCTGGCTTTCTGTTTGTGATTGGCCCGAGGGCCTTCTTGGTTTGGGGTTGGTTGGATTCTGTGCGGGAAGGTTTTTAGGCCCCTCATCTCCAGATGTAAAATGGGGCAACCTTCACCTCCGCCACCTTAGCAGCAGCAGGGGTGTTTGTTGTTTTGGGGCTTTTACTACTATTTTTATTTTCCAATGGCTTCTGCACCTCATAGATGCGTGTTGCTTGTTCAATGACCCAGTCTAGTGATCTTTACTCTTGAAATTCCCTCACTAGCTGGGTCATAATATACTTAGGGAGAGCATGAAAGAAGGTGTTCACAAATTCTTTACTGTCAGTGCTCACCCTTCTAGTGGTCTGCGCAAAGGCGCGTTTTAATTCCTGAACAAATTCTTGTAGGGCCTGGTCTTCCCCACATTGTAAGTTGTAGGCTGCCTTGCAGGCCTCTTGAGGGTTCCTGTGAATGGAAAAATGTTTCAGGATGGCCGCCCTATAGGTGGACCATCTGGAATGATTCTGATCCTCCAGCCCCGCAAAGAAGCTGGAGTATTCAGGAGAATATGTCCACTTTACATATTGAATACAGCTTTGGCTGTCCTTCAGATAGAAAGTCTCCATCATCCGTTCAAATAACTCAAGGTGCTCCCAAACCGAATATTTTGCATTCTTGTGGTAGGGCCTAATGACGCTCCTAATAGCTTTTATTTCTTTCAGGGGATCCTTGAACAAGGCCCTCTTGACTTGTTGGCTTTTTTAGTTCCGGTCACCCTGGTCCACTCATCCTCTGACTTAGAGGCACTGCTACCAGAGGTGGCTGTCTGGTCTTCTAGGCTCTCCCGGATTCTGAAAGCCTGTGAATGGCTGGCAGAATGTGGGGGCCTAGTCTCTAGGGTCCTGTGGTGCTCAGAAGAGTCTTCCCAGGATTGTCTGAGTACCCCCCTCACTGTCATAGCTGGGAAGAGGTATTTAGTATGCTCTTAGTGGGCCTACTCTTATGGAATTCCCCACCAAATGTTACCCTCTGATCTCTAGGTAAGTTATATTTCTGATGATCCATTTCTCTGATTCTCCACTCATTGGAGTCTCCCTGATCAGAGAAGATGACCCTAGTACTTGGGAACCCATACATAGATGCCCGCCCATTCATTTATGGGAGGCACTGACCTATTAGCCCCATATTCCTCATTGGGTTGAAGTCTACCATCCCCATGGCCCTTGACTCATGTGAGCCAGTGGACATGGGGGTGGCAGAGTCCATGGGATTGTAGAGATTGAGGTCTCTGGTGCCAGGGTTCCTGAGGTTATGTTCAGGGGTCTCCCTCTCCCATGTGACCTCATCTCTCTCAGCCCCTACTCCCTGTTGGCTTGCAAGAATCTGACCCTTTTGTTCTTCTATTAGGGCCTTACTGGTCTCTATTAATTGTTCCTGCATGGCTACCTGTCTATGGAGCTTGTCATTTTTCTCACAGAGAGCCTCATTGGCTCTCTGTGCTTCCTTCCTCCTTAAGGAGTATTGGGCTAATTTTTGCTGCAGGAGGGTCACCTTTCCTTACTGGCCTTGTCATTCTTTGCCAGAGCATCTTCCACCCTCCTGGTGTGCTCTAATAGTTTTTCATAGTCCATTTTGAGCTCACCCAGACCTTGAAGGACCCTGATTTTCTTCCATCTTGGTTTTTAAATAACTGACTTCCTGGCCTAAGGTGTCCCTTTCCTGAATTAGAGTGCCCCTCTGTGCAGCCAGAACGTCCCTTTGTTTTTTGAACGCACCAGATTTCTGGTGCTCTTCATCAAATTCTGTTTGGGATTCAAGGTCTTTGAGAATTAATTTATTATTTTCCTCTTTTAAGGATTCTAGGCGGTTTTGCAGGGTGACTATCTGCTCGCCACAGACTCTATTATATTTCAATTGCTGCTCCAGCTTTTGTTGGCTCTGTAGTAGAAAATCCAACCTTTCTTGGCACTCTTTTTGCAGTGTCAGTAATTTGGTATTCTGCTCTACCTTCTCTTGCTGCAGGAGATCCAGATCTTCCTTTACTTTTTTCAGGTACTGTCTGGTTTCACTCTCTGATTCTTGGCTCTTTTGTAGTCTTTGTTCTGCAGAGTCCAGATCAGTTTGGGCTTTCTCCAGTGATTGTACTTGCCTTTTTGGCAGAACTAGGTTTTCGGCTTATTTTTCCTGTATTTCTCCAATGTGGAAGTACAGGTACGCCGCTATTTTGGCAATTTTACATTGCTCTTCTTTTATCCTTGGGGCCATATACAGTTCACTAAGCGTCTGATGTATTGGACCCTGATCCTGCCATATATCTAATTCTGTGGCTGTGGCTTGTTGCTTGTGCAGTAGGTGTTATTTTGCCATATTAATTTCCACTCGGGTCGCCATTCCGGAAATATTAATTTCCTTCTGACTTATCTCAGGGTTACTTTTATCTTTGCAAAACGGGCCCAACTCCTTTGAGTGTTTCCATTGAAGGGTGTTTTTACAGTGTAGCACAGTGTGGTAACCCAACAAGGTGTATGTACCCCATCAGTCAGCATGCTGTGCTAGACTGTCACAAGTGGTATGTCTAATTCAGGATCCCGGACGAGCCCCCAATCTGTAAGTGATTTCAATCCGGCACTTCACCTAAGTCAACGCCTAGCGTGTAATGCACAACTGAAATCCTTATTAATTTGTGTCTAAAAGTTCTTTTATTCTGAACGATGTACCTCTCATATCACGCCCCTCTCCTGGAACCCCCCGGTTTTGTTTATTTGTTTGTTTATTTGTATAGCGCTCCAGACCCGTAGGTAGAAGGGCGCTTAAGAAAACTGTTATATATTATTGTTTATACAGTTACAGTGTACAGTTACAGAATATACAGTCATGGTTAAGCAGTTGAGGGGTGTGCACCCATATCTCAGGGTACTACCATTACCAATACAGCAACAGTTAGCAAAGTTCACAGACATATTTAAGCAGAAGGAGGAGAATCACAAGTCTATGGGGTTACTCTTTGTTCAGGAGCCAGCTGATAACATGTTTCCTGAAGATCTGAAAGGATTCAATTGCTTTAATGTTGAGTGGAAGTGTGTTCCAGAGAAGGGAGGCAAGTACTGTGAAGCTGCCCCCTCCAGCTCTCTTTAAGGAGAATCTGGGCACTGTCAGGCATAAGGTGTTGGAGGATCTAGTGGTTCTAACGGAGGGTTTCATAGTGAATTTGTTGGTGACTTAGGGTGGGGCTAGGTGATTCAGAGCCTTGTATGTGAGGCAAATGGTTTTCAAGTCAATTTTTTGTTGTATGGAGATCCATTTGTATGATTTCCTAGTCGTGGAGATGTGCTCTCGCCTAGGGATGTTGAGTGCTGCTTGTAGAGCATTGTTTTGAAGTACCTGTAGTTTGTTAATTATCGACTGGTTAGCACCTAGGTATAGGCTATTGCAATAGTCCAGTTTGTACTGTATGAGGGCTCTAGCAAGAGTGAGGCAGCTGTTAGGAGATAGGAAGGGTCTACTGGCCCTGATAAGCTTGCCGGTGTAGGCGGATGCTGAGGCAATCATGTTGGTTTGTTTGGAGAGGTTAGAGTTGGCATCAAGGTGAAAGCCAAGAGATTTCACGCTTTTGGCAATAGGGATGGTGTAACCATCGATGGTGATGTTATTGTAATTAGGGTTAAGTTTAGACAGGTTACTAGGAGAGCCAACAAGGAGGAGCTCCGACTTCTCATCATTCAGGCAGAGGCCATGAGAGGCCATCCAGGCCTGAATTATGCAAAACATTTTGTTAATCCGGGTGACGTCTTCATGGTAGTTGCCAGAGATAGTGAGGAGTATCTGGGTTTCCTCAGCGTAATTTGTGTAAGTGACACCCAGACGGTCCATTTGTTCAAATAGTGGCTTTGTAAGTATTTTATGCAAAGTGGGGGAGACGCAGGAGCCTTGTGGGACCCCGCAAGAGATGGGGATGGGGTCAGCTGCAGCAGTTGTAAAGAAGACCCACATGGTTCTGTTTGCCAGAAAGGATTGTATCCAGGTGTCAGTAGCGGAGGAGAAGTGAGCTGTGGATGCTAGATGGCTGCAGAGGATTTTGTGGTCGACCAGGTCGAAGGCCGCTGAGAGGTCTAAGAGGAGTAGGATTGTGGTGTTGCCTGTGTCTTTGATTTCATTAATCTGACTTTTGAGATCAAGAAGGGCAGTTTCTGTGCCATGCTGAGGTCTAAAGCCAGATTGACGTATTCCTAGCAGTTGGTTGGATTCTAGATAGTCCTGAATTTGGATGTAGCCGACTCTGTCTAGGATATTTTGTAGGAAGGGGTCTGTGGTGATGGATCTATAGTTGGTGGGTATGGCAGGGTCTAGAGATTGTTTTTTTCAAGAGTGAGAGAACCCATGATTGTTTTAGGTTGCTGGGGACTGAGTTATTGATGAATGATAGGTTGATAAGTTTAGTGATGAAGGGAGATATATCTCTAGCTGTGCCTTTTATGATCTGGGCGGGACAGCTGTCCCCTTTGCAGTTCGAGGGTTTTAAGGAGGTGATGATTTTTTTAACTTCTACTGTGGTTACTTGCTTGAAGGTAAAGCCCGATTTGGTGTCAGTGGGCGTAGGTGTGTCAGGGTTGGTAAACTTGTTGTTGGAGAGTTGTGGCGTTTGTCATTTATTTTAGTTTGGAGTCTTGTGATATTATTGTTAAGGGCGTCTTTGATGCTGGTGCACCAAGGTTTGTCTTTCAAGCAGGTGTCTGGGGGATGATTGGGATTTTCTAGTTCTTTTAGAATTTTAAATAATTCTTTGCTGAAGGATCCTGCCTGATCAATCCTGATGTCGTAGACTTCTTTTTTGGGGTGAATTATCTCACTCTTATATAGCGAAGATGTATTCCTAAGGTTTGATTTATTTTCAGCAGAAGGCTTAGTTTTCGATGTGAGTTGTGCCTTTGCTTTCTTTTTTCTAAGTAACTTTAGTTCAGGGGTGTACCAAGAATTCAGGTGAGCTTTTGGTTTGTCTTTACGTAATTTCAGTGGGGCAATTGTATCCATCGCCTTGGCCATGGAGTCATTGAAGGTGTTGATTAATAGGTTTAAGTCAGCATTGTCTGGGAGTGCATTGAGGGTGGGTAGGACTAGGTGTAGTAGGGACTTAGCCGTAAAATTGCGCTTGTTTCTAGTAGGGCAGGCTCGTGCCAATGGGCACTTTTAGGTACCACATGATGAGTGTTGATCTCAAGAGGGATGAGGTGGTGGTCCGTCCAAGCTAGGGGTTGTGGGTCCTTACAGATTGTGTTGCAATTGTAAGTCGCTACCCAATCAATGGTTCTGCCCTTCTGGTGGGTGGGGAGGACATTGAGTTGTGCAAAGCCATGTTCTGTTAGGGCATTCGCTAAGGGTGCAGCAGGTGTGTCATTGGAGTCGCGATAGCCAAGGTTGAGGTCACCGAGGATAATAATTTGTGCTGATAGCTTGGAGTTTTCAGCAATGAGGTATGTGATGTCTTCTTCAAAGACCCCGGTGGTCTTGGGGGTCTATATATGTGATGAAATGGGATCGTGCTTGTGGGGGAGGTTTGCAGCTTGGCTGTAAGTAGCTCGCAGGATGTGCGTGACACTGAGGAGACTGATCTGAAGTCTAAGGAGGTTTTGGAAAGGATCGCTACGCCTCCTCCCCTAGCATTCGGTCTATCAACGCTGAGGATAGAGTAGTTGTCGGGGATGGCTAGCGATAGGTATGGGCCGAACGCTTCATGAAGCCAGGTTTCTGTTAATGCTAGGAAATAAAGATCTTTGGTTAGGATGATATTGGCGAGTTCTGTTGGGTGGGCAGCAAGGGATCTAACATTGAGTAAAGCTCCTTTTAGTGGGAGTAGTACGGGCATGTTAGGTGCCTCATGCTTCTTGTTGGTTTTTGAGTAGGATTTGGTAATGGGCCTGCTAGTTGTGATGGGGAGCCTAGTGCCTAGTCTATTGTTGTGGGCTGTGAGGGTGGGGGTGGAGGAGGAGGATGGACCCGGAGGCTTGGGTTTGGAAGGAGACTTGGTATTCAGTTTGGGGGATGTGGAGGGCAGGTGGTGAGATGGAAGGAAGGAGGGCAGGGGTGGTAGGAAGGGTGTTGGGCATGGGATGGGGTGGTGTGTTGGGCAGCCAAGTTTGGCTAGTTCGTCCTTGTAGGCTATGTAACTATTGCCGCTACAAGGTACGTTGTCCAGCGTGATCCAGAAAGGGAACATGATAGCAGCGAGCCAGCCAAACATGGTCTGGTTGCGAGGTTACACAATGCTGGTGGCCTTGGATATGGAGCTATTAGGAAGAGCTGAAGCACAGGCTGTGGCTTGCAGATAGTTGGTTGGAGCTAAGTGGGTGGGTAGGGCAGGCCTACATGCAGCATTTGGATTTGAGATAAAGCATTCAGGCTAAGGTATAGTGATGCAACTTCTAGCATCAAAGTTGGACACTTAAGCTGGGGCGACTCCTAGATTCAGTGTAGAGTGCTTGAGCTAAGAGGCAGTGGATTAGCACCTAGATTCAGAGGAGTGCCTATAACCAAAGATGCAGTTGGACAACATCTAGATTGAAAGTAGTGCAGTTGGGTAAGGATTCAGTGGGGCAACATCTATATTCAAGATACAGTTTGCTAGAATGCAGTGGGGCGGTACCTAGATTCAAATAGTGCAATTGGCTAAATAATACAGTGGGCAACACCTAGATTCAAAATAGTACAGGTGGCTAGAATACAGTAGGCAGCACCTAGATTCAAAGTAGTGCAGTTAGCTAGAATACAGTAGGCAGCACCTATATTCAAAATACTGCAGTTAGCTAGAATACAGTAGGCAGCACCAAGATTCAAAGTAGTGCAATTAGCTAGAATACAGTAGGCAGCACCTAGATTCAAAATAATGCAGTTAGCTATAATACAGTAGGCAGCACCTAGATTGAAAGTAGTGCAGTTATCTAGAATACAGTAGGCAGCACCTAGATTCAAAATAGTGCCGTTAGCTAGAATACAATGGGCAGCATCTAGATTCAACAGGGTTGTCAGGAATAGCCGTGTGCTTATATGCACAGCGGCCACATAGGTCTACTAGGTTCGGCATGAGTATGGAGGTTGCAGAGTATACATTGGTGTCGGGAATCAGTACATGCGCAAGGGGGTGGGTTCATAGGCAGAGTTTGCGTGACTCAGGAACATGATAGGGGTGTGTCTGCAGGCCATGGACCCATGGGCCGGTATAAGTGAAGCAATAGCAGGGGTGTTTGGTTATTTTAGCGGTTGCAGATCCTATGTTAATAAGTAGGCGGGTAATAGACTTGGTCGTGCCGCGTAGTTAAGTAGAGAAGGTTCAGCGGTACAGTGACGAAGTGTTAGTGCAGGTATGGAGCGGGGCATTCCGGTGTGCTCACAAATGCAGCGGTGGAGCCGCAAAAGCGTGTGGCGACTTGCGATGGGACAAGAAAGGTTACCTTAGTTAGCGAGCATAGCACGAGGAACAGGGGGTCTGGCAGATGGCAGATCTGGCAAGAACAGGCAGAGAACAGGTGATGGCCTTATTGCAGTGGGCCATGCTGGTCGCACTGAACCAGGAATCAGGCTGGCTTGCAAAGTTAAAATATTATTTATGTAGTTACAATTTAACCACACTATGTTTTAATGGGTATACAATAATCACCAATGGGGTGATGTAACACTAAGCAATCTCTTTAATGCACAAGTAGTAATAGTGAGCAAAACAATTCAGCACAGAAATAATACTTTTGTGTGTGTGTTCAGAACAGATAGCAGTGTGGTTACTATTTCCCCCTGCACACCCCTCAACCCCCCAATGGGCAATGTAAAGAGATAGGAGGAGAGAACAGGTTTCAGGAATGGCAAAATTCAAACAAAATATCAATCCCACTTCCCCCCCAGCAACACAAGAGAAAAACGGAATTGATTGGCAAGCTGTCAAAATTTTTTTAGAGTTATCTGTGAATGGAATGTAAAACACTAAATATGGGCTAAATTGCTAAAATTGTTTAAATTCTTATGGTAGTCGCTTTAGATAGTTGCAGACACACACTAGCAATGATTTAACACTAAGAAGCAATGTGAAATCTTAAAACTGAGGTCGTAAGCAATCAAAAGCAGTTTTACACGTGTCAGAATTTCCCCAAACGAAAATTTGCGGCATACTTTTCAGTGCGCGATAATCACGATTATGGGAGAACCGTATGGATTTGGGATGCGGTTTTGGATGCAAATTAAAGCTGTTTCTAGCATAAAAACTGAAGAAGTTATGGACATTTTAGTGGAGGTCATTTTTTTGAGATAGGCGCAAGAATGGGAAAACAGAAATGCACTTTTAAAAGACAAACAGGATTTTTTTACACTAGGGGATGACTATGAAGAAACAAATACCACACGAGAGCACAGCCACTTGATCAGGCTGACTGCCTGCCAAGGAGCTCTCCTTCTTCAGATTAAATATATCAGCGCCAAGATAGTTTTAACAATACTAGTACAGGAGGAAGATAGGAGGGATAAGATAGAGAGTTCAGACAATTCAAAAATACTCCTAACAATGCAGGTTCTGAAGACAAGACAGGATGGATTTCAGATAGGGATTGACTATGGACAGTACATGTGCTAGTGACACAGTCCTATCTATAGATACTCACTAGATATGTTTTTAAACGGAACTGTCAGGATTCTGGTCCGTCAAGATTTCTGGTCAGGGATTCTGCTCAGGGATTCTGGTTTTGGGACAGACTGCTGGGCACACCCGATTGGACTGGGGCTGTTCACAGCACGGTACCGGACTGGATCGGGTCTGCAATGGCTCTGGTCACAGCTCAGCACGGGACTGGATTGGATCTCTTGGTTCTGATGATAATTCTTTTAGCAGGCAAGCAGTGCAGCACAGCCCGGCTGTCTATTTCCCCATTAGGTTTCTGTGGTTCTGGTTCTGGAATTTTAAGGCATAGCTGAGAATGGTTCAGCTATGCAATGGGCCTTTCTGCTGTCCAAGTTTCTGGAGTCTGGAGGAAGGAAGATGGATGGTTCGGCTGCAGGGTGCTCCACCAGCAATCGGTTAGTGAGTGAATCTGTGTGTGTCCTCTGAGTGCTGAGATGTCTCTATTTATGCTTATGATAAAGGTGTGTGTGTGCTGGTTTATACTAAGCACGCCCCTTGAACATGGATTGGTCAGGGTCTCCTCTTGTCAAGTTGGGAAGCACGAGAGGACTGCGTACCTGGTTTTTTGGTAGATGATCTTGCCGAGGTCGCCAGTCTGGAATCAGTCGAAAGATGAACTTGTGGCACGAGGGACCAGCCTCTCCGCCACCCAAAACTGGTACTGGGTGGAGGATGGACCAATTCCCAATGTCACGAAAAGCACTCTCCTGATTAACGTGACGAAGGGACTGTGCAAGCACAGACAGGAGAGGCTATTGTCTTGTAAACGATCGTAGGCAAAGAAGGAATCCGATGAAATCAAATCCAAGTGTTCGTGAACTGAAGCGTAGGCCACTGATTCCAGTGCGGCAAGTATACTCTTAGTCTACAGGAACGGATGTAGAGGGCAAGGCCGGACAGGAATGGGAGGAACCAGGCTGGAATAGGCGACCAAATTGAAAGGGACCGAAAGAGAACCCTAGGGCCGCAATCAAAGGGGACCCCGGTATGGTATGCAGGCAGGCCCAGGGGAATCCCAGGTAAGAGTATGCTGGCAGGCCTAGAGAGATCCCAGGTAAGGGTAAGCTGGCAGGCCCAGGGGAACCTCAGGTGAGAATATGCTGGCAGGCCCAGGGGATTCCCAGGTAAGGGTAAGCTGGCAGGCCCAGGGGAACCCCAGGTGAGAATATGCTGGCAGGCCCAAGGTGGACTCAGGTAGGGTGCAGGCAGCCCAGGAAGGACTCAGGTAAGTGCTGGCAGCCCAGGGTGGACTCAGGTAGGGTGCAGGCAGCCCAGGAAGGACTCAGGTAAGTGCTGGCAGCCCAAGGTGGACTCAGGAAAGTAGCTGGCATCAAGGTAGGAAAGCACACAGAACGGAGCAAACCGCGTTGAGACGCGGCCTGCCTCGATCTGCGGCTCCTTTTATGGGTCGCCGGCGCCCGTGAGGCTTGAAACACACGCTGCTTCGCCTCCGGGCACCGGCGTACCCAAAACGAGGCCTGGACGGCAAGCCGCTCCCTGGACGCGAGCCCAGTCCACGGCGCATGCGCGGAACCGAGACAGAGGTCTTCCGCGCAAGCGCCGTGGCCCTCCGGCCCCGGCACGAAACGTTCTCCCTCCGGCGAGTCCCCAGGCGCGGAAGCGCGGGTAGACTCGCCAGGAGGTGACAGGGAGAGCGGGCGCAGTGGACCCCGGTCTCCCACGTGGCATGACACTATGCCCCCTCCCAGGAAGGCCCGGGGCCCCGGGTTTCCAAGGAAACTGCTTATAGAACTCACACACCAAGCGGGGAGCATGCACATGCCGGTGTGGTTCTCAAGTACGATCACAAGCCGGGTACCCTTTCCAATCCACTAAATAGTGGAGCACACCCCTGCGATTACGGGCATCACAAATCTCCCGAACCTCAAATTCCGGGACGCCGTGCACAACGACTGAGGCAGGGCGAGGGCAGGAGCGACCGTAGGTATCGACAACATAGGGTTTCAACAAAGAGACATGGAAAACTGGGTGTACATGCCAAGAAGGGGGCAACCGGAGGCGGAACGCTACAGAGGACAGCCGCTTGGTAATGGTGAATGGACCAAAATAAGGGGAGCCAGTTTGACAGGCAAATTGTGAAGTGGCAGGTTTTTAGAGGACAACCACACCTTGTCCCCGACTTGTAAACCTGGTTCCACACTCCTCTTCCTGTCCGCCTGTGCCTTCATAAAATCCTTGGTTTGTCTCAGGATCTTGCGTGCCAATTCCTGTTGCTGTTGAATGTTAGAGACCAGGGCATCAGCGGATGGAACAGTACTGGCAGGTACGGGATGGAAAGGCACCAATTTGGGATGTTGGCCAGTTGAGCAGAAGAACGGACTGACCCCAATGGAAGCATGAACAGTATTGTTGTAGGATACCTCAGCAAGGTCTAACCCAGCCTTCCAGTTGGACTGAGTAGCGTTAGCAAAACAGCGGAGGTACTCCTCCAGAGTCTGATTAGTCCTTTCGGTAAGCCCATTGGTCTGTGGGTGATAACCAGAGCTTAGAGCTCTACGAATTCCCATATGGCCACACATCTTTCTCCAAAAAGAAGAGATGAACTGGGAACCGCGATCTGAAATGATCTTCTCCGGAAGGCCATGTAACCGATAGATTTCATGTAGAAACGCTGAAGCCATTTGGGTCGCCGTAGGAATTTTGTTAAATGGGATGAAATGAGCTAGTTTGGTGAAACCATCCACAACAACCATGACGCAGGTAAACCCTTCGGAGGGAGGCAGATCCACAATGAAGTCCGTGGCGATGGTATGCCATGGGTAAGGTGCCACTTCAGTAGGTACCAGTAACCCCAACGGCCGTCTGCTTGGAATCTTGCACTGGGCACAAACAGGACAGATTTCGACGTACTTCTGAACTTCGGTAGCCCATCCAGGCCACCAAAACTGTCGGGATATCAATTCTCGTGTAGCTATCATTCCTCTATGACCTCCGATAGGCGAATCGTGAAATCTGTGCAATATGCTTTCTCGGACTGTTCCCTTTGGGATGTACAGCCTTTTCCGGAAAAACAGAAGTCCATCATGTTGATACACTGATCGACGCCTAAGAAGGGCCGACCTTTCGGGATCCGTCCGGGTGGCATCAGCGATGGACTCAAGGTGAGGAGACAAAGTCAGTAAGAAATGCTGAGGGGAGATCAATGGCTGATTAGGACAGGGCGTCTCTTCCTCCTTCTCCAGAGATCGGGAGAGAGCATTTGCTTTCAGGTTGGAGGTTCCTGGAACGTAAGTGACATGAAACACAAACAGTGAGAAGAAGAAGGCCCACCTGGCCTGACGGGGCGTTCGACATTGTAAAGAGCGTAGGTACTGCAGGTTGCGATGATCAGTCCGAACCTCCACGGAAAAGCGAGCTCCAAGTAGGTGATGTCTCCATTCCTCAAAAGCGGTCTTAATAGCCAAAAGTTCCTTTTCAATAACCGCATAATTCCTCTCGCTGGGACTCAATTTGCGAGAGAAATAGGCTACTGGATGTTCAACTGACGTTGCAGGATCTTTCTTCAGGAGAACGGCTCCGACTGCAAAATTGGAAGCATCCGCCTCCACAATGTAGGGTAGATCATCCTGTGGATGGCGCAGAATCGGGGCGGCCATAAAAGCTGACTTCAAGGTGTCAAAAGCTTGAGAAGCAAAGGAATCCCACTTGAAAACTGTTTTACTGCTGGTCAGCCTGGTGAGGGGCGCTGAGATCTGAGAAAACTGTGGAATAAAGCGCCTATAAAAATTGGCAAATCCCAAAAAGCGTTGAAGAGATTTCACGTCGTGGGGTTGTTTCCACTCTTGTATGGCTTGCACCTTCTTGGGAGCCATCTCTATCCCATCTTGATTAATCACAAATCCCAAAAACTCGATACTAGGCTGATGAAAGCAGCTCTTCTCCGCCTTAGCGAACAGATGATTACAGGACAAATGGCGAAGGACCTCCCGAACATGTTCCACATGCTCTCCCAAGGATTTGGAAAAAACCTGGATATCATCCAAATACACTCAGACTGTTAAACCAATCAGATCACCAAAGATGTTATCCATAAACCGTTGGAAGATAGCGGGGGCATTGCATAGACCGAATGGCATGACCCTATATTCATAATGGCCAAAAGTTGTCTTAAAAGCCGTCTTCCATTCATCTCCACTCTTGATGCGGACCAGGTGGTAGGCCCAGCGTAAATCTAGTTTGGTGAAGATCCGAGCAGTGTGTAAGGTTTCTAGAATACTGCGAATCAAAGGTAATGGATATCGGTCCTTTGCAGTTATGTCATTTAGTTGCCGTAATCTACACAGGGCCTCAAGGTGCCTTCTTTCTTCTTCACAAAAAACATGGGAAATCCTGCGGGCGACTTGGACGGAACGATGTATCCTTTCTGCAGACAATCTGACAGGTAGTCCTGAAGTACTTGTCTTTCGTCCCGAGTTAATGCATACAGTTTCCCATGTGGAATGACACAGTCCGGCAACAACTCGATGGAGCAGTCGAATGAACGATGTGGTGGAAGGGGTATGTCGCCTGGTTCGGAGAATACCTGTTCAAAGTCGGCATAATCCTGCGGGATCAGAGAAGTGGAACAAAGGCTGACCCCACTGCCATGTGTTTCCAGGGAGGTTGAGAAGACCTGGGTAGGGGCTTATAAATTGCACTTATGGGCGCAAACTGCGGAGGAAAAGGTCAAGGTCTGTGTTCTCCAATCTATTATGGGGTTATGGTGTTGTAGCCAAGGTAACCCCAGGACCACCTTGTAGGTAGGGGACTTAATCACATCCAATGCGAGTTCCTCGGAATGACCGGCAATCTGGAGAATTAGACCCGCTGTAAACCGTCGGACGGGCCCGGAGGACAAAGGAGTCCCGTCAATGACATCTACGGGTAAGGCGGTGAGTCTAGGCAAGAGCGGTATCTTGTGACTGGAGGCGAAAGCCTCATCGATGTAATTGCCGGAAGCTCCGCTGTCCAACAGCCCAAACACTTCTAGATTCTTGTCAGGCAACTTGATTCGAATCTTCAAGGTCTGTAATAACGCAGGTTGCATGGGAAGAAGTACAGAACAAAATGTGGAAAGGTCTGAAGAGGGAATTGGACCTGTCGCAGCCCTTCCAATACACGACAGGTCTTTCAGTTTCCCGTCTTCTTCTTCTGTGGACGTAAAGGACATGTACCCAGATAATGCCCGGCGGCTCCACAGTAAAGACATAAGTGTAACGTTCGTCTCCGCTTCTTTTCTTCCTCAGACAATGGTCCTCTCACGGCTCCCAATTGCATTGACTCTGGTCCTGATTCAGTAGGTCTGAACGATCCGGCGGGTAAACTGGTCGTTCTAGGATTGTTTCTATCGAGCCGACGTCTTTCAGCCTTTCGTTCAGCTAACCTTTGGTCGATGCGGAGCACCTGATCGATCATATGTTGGAGACTTTCAGGTTCGGGGATATGGAGTAGCTCGTCCTTGTATTCCTCTCTCAAGCCTCGGCAAAACAGGGTCTTCTGCGTGATTTCTGGCCACTGAGAATCGGTTGCTAATAATCGGAAGCGGCTGATATAGGTTATGATGTCGGCGCTTCCCTGTTTGATATCCATCAGTTGATTCTGTGCAGCAGAGGCCAGGTTCGGCGTTTGGAACACCTCAAGGAACGCCTTTTCAAAGGCTGCAAAGTCATTCAAGATAGGACTGTTTGTAACCACAAAAGGAGTTGCCCAGGCTAAAGCATTCCCGGTTAAGTTCCCCAAGATGTACCCGATCTTGGCTTTGTCATTGTTGAAATGAGTCGATCTGAAAAGAAAATGGATTCGGCAATGGTTACAAAACTCAGCTACCCGTCTAGGGTCTCCATCAAACTTGATTGATGTTGTATGAGCCAAAGAACTCTCCACCTGTGAGGTACTCAATGCTCCTTGGGTTATCATTTGACGTAACGTCTGATTCTCCTGACGCAAGGCGGCCATCTCAGCCCTGAGTGCTTGTAACTCGTTCCGCAGGTCTTGCGAATCCTCCATTTCCGAATCTGAAGGCAGGCGTCTCAATCGGTCAAGTTGGGAAGCAAGAGAGGACTGCGTACCTGGTTTTTTGGTAGATGATCTTACCGAGGTCGCCAGTCTGGAATCAGTCGAAAGATGAACTTGTGGCACGAGGGACCAGCCTCTCCGCCACCCAAAACTGGTACTGGGTGGAGGATGGACCAATTCCCAATGTCACGAAAAGCACTCTCCTGATTAACGTGATGAAGGGACTGTGCAAGCACATACAGGAGAGGCTATTGTCTTATAAACGATCGTAGGCAAAGAAGGAATCCGATGAAATCAAATCCAAGAGTTTGTGAACTGAAGCGTAGGCCACTGATTCCAGTGCGGCAAGTATACTCTTAGTCCACAGGAACGGATGTATAGGGCAAGGCCGGACAGGAATGGGAGGAACCAGGCTGGAATAGGCGACCAAACTGAAAGGGACCGAGAGAGAACCCTCGGGCCGCAATCAAAGGGGACCCCGCTATGGTATGCAGGCAGGCCCAGGGGAATCCCAGGTAAGAGTATGCTGGCAGGCCTAGAGAGATCCCAGGTAAGGGTAAGCTGGCAGGCCCAGGGGAACCCCAGGTGAGAATATGCTGGCAGGCCCAGGGGATTCCCAGGTAAGGGTAAGCTGGCAGGCCCAGGGGAACCCCAGGTGAGAATATGCTGGCAGGCCCAAGGTGGACTCAGGTAGGGTGCAGGCAGCCCAGGAAGGACTCAGGTAAGGGCTGGCAGCCCAGGGTGGACTCAGGTAGGGTGCAGGCAGCCCAGGAACGACTCAGGTAAGTGCTGGCAGCCCAAGGTGGACTCAGGAAAGTAGCTGGCATCAAGGTAGGAAAGCACACAGAACGGAGCAAACCACGTTGAGACGCAGCCTGCCTCGATCTGCGGCTCCTTTTATGGGTCGCCGGTGCCCGTGAGGCTTGAAATGCACGCTGCTTCGCCTCCGGGCACCGGCGTACCCAAAACGAGGTCTGTACGGCAAGACTCTCCCAGGACGCGAGCCCAGTCCACGGCGCATGCGCGGAACCGAGACAGAGGTCTTCCGTGCATGCGCCGTGGCCCTCCGGCCCCGGCACGAAACGCTCTCCCTCCGGCGAGTCCCCAGGCGCTGAAGCGCGGGTAGACTCGCCAGCAGGTGACAGGGAGAGCGGGCGCAGTGGACCCCGGTCTCCCACGTGGCGTGACACCTCTCTTCCTTGAAAGGAGGAGAGAAACAGAGTGTCATCTTTATGATGTGGGTTTACGAGGCCTAGAGTCCACCCCTAGCCTCTTGAACACAAAATCTACTTTTGGTACAATACATATTTCCATCTGTGCAACCTCTATAACAATCATATATACAGATTACATATTTTGTGCAGCAGATACTCCTCCAAACCCCTTCGCTGTAATATCTTGTGTCTGCTTTTTACAGTGTTTTGCCCTTTTTATCCGGAACACAATGTCTAATTTCAGAGCAAATGTCTACAAATGTGCACATTGGACATGGGCATAAGTGTATGAAGTTTCATGCTTCTATCAAAAATACATTTTGTGTAATATCACATTTTCTCTTCCGTTTCTTCCTAGAACATGTCACAGAGTTCTGGCAACTTTTAAAATGTGCAGCCAATATTTACATTAACAATGCTATTATTTTTGTGTTTTTGACAATTTAACACAGTAAGTTATCCATCTTTTTAAAATGTGTCTTTGGTCCTTGTTAAGCAACAAATGGTTTTTTGTCTCCACCTCCTTCTGTCTCTCTGCAGTTCAGAAGCAGTCTCCTCCCAGTTCCTCCTGGGCAGAGGCCATTTATGACCCTTCACACTTGGCAGTTCCTGTAGCTTGGAGGATGTCCATTGTCTCCTTCCCACAGCAGCCCAAATTCTTCCCCCACCCTATAATCATCACTTAGGTGTGATTTCCTGGTCGAGGGAGGCAGAAGGGAGAGGCCCTCTGTGGGGGAAGCTGTTATATACTGGTTTGGTTGTTTTTAGTCAGGCTTAAATTCAAATGTTATTCTGTTGCATTTTTTATTTGCTTAAAACAACTTGTAATTTCAAAACAAGCAGCTAGAACACTTATTCCAGATTCTAAACCATGGGATTAAACAATTACAACATAGGTTACTCTCAGTAACAGGCCACTTAGTTTTCCACCATTTGATTTCAGTTTGTACAAGTTTAAGATTTCTCATGCAGGCTTCTGACAGCTGTCATTCAGGCGGCCGAGGGTACTGCGCCCAGATTTTGACAGATTCCACAGGCAGGCAACTTTTGTAGTGGATGTTTTTATGACAAATTCAGCTTTTCAGGATATTGTATGTTCACAATGATTTCTTGAACTAAGTGTATTGTAGCACCCAGTACGAATTTTGGATATTTAAGAGGGTTTTTGTACCGGCATTCTGCAGGTTCAGCAACCAAGAAAAAAAGGATTTAAAAGCTAGATTTGAGATTTCTTTCAGCAAAGCACTGCTTTTCCCTCTGTACTCCATTTTTACTTGTTGTGAAGCCCAGTGACATGTTTCAGGAGTGAGATCTCTGTTCCACCACTGACAACTTGCATGGTAGATTTAGCAGCCATCTTTTTGTGTTGTAAAGCACGATTTTCAAAGGTTTCGGCGCGTACAAGGGTTTTGCAGCCATTTTGATATTTCTGGCGCCATCAGAACACAGGGATGCCGCATGGCAGAGCAAAAGTGGGTCAAGACATCTCACAGACTCCTACCATTTCTTCTTCCTTCCTCTGTCTGTAGATTCCAAATCGAACCTTGGATGAATTTGTGTACCTCCATCTCTCCTCTCCCTATTTGGAACATTTACTAGCAGTTTGCTTCTTGAATTCAGAGGACACTGGGGTGCTCATGAGATGCTTTTCTTCAGCTACATCAGGGCACCAGCCAAAAGAATATCAACAAGCTACAAGTAGTTCAAAATAATGCCCTGAGGGCAGCCTTGAACATCCCATGATCAGAACACATCTCAGACCTGAGACAAACCACTCAATGGCTATCGGTATCAAAAAGAATCGGTACAAAAAAAAATCTCCCTCATCCACAAATGCCTGACCAATCAAGCTCCCAGATACCTAGCAGACAAATTCACCCACAATACCTCCTCATGGCCTACCAGATCAGCTCAAACGCATTGTTTGAATATCCCTAGGGTTAAGCTCCAAAGAGCAGGCGGCACAAGCTCCCCAGTGCTTGCCACGAAACTCTGGAACTCCCTACCACTTGCCATCAGAACTGAACCATCTTTCCACCAATTCAGACACACTTAAAAAACTTGGCTACTTGCCAAAGAAGCCTAAGTGCTCACCTACCTATCACCCTGTGACAGATGGAAATAGCCTCTACCCACAACCTTGTGAACATTATCACTGTACTTTGTCTATTGTATATACTGTATATTCTCTGATTAATTTTCCGCAATATTCTGTATATATGCTGTATATCCTGTATACCGTTAATTATGCACATGCCTTATAGCTTTCTAGCAGTTTCTCTTCCTATGGCAACAGTAATTTCATTCATGCACTTCTTGTCTTGCTCTTCTTTATCACCTCCCTTTAAGTAAAAAGAGTGTCGGCCTCATCACGAGTTTGGAGGTTAACGGGTGTTTTTTGTCCGAGCAGGAATAGCGTTAACGCTGGGAGCCGTGGTGCTAATAGCACTATATCACAAGTATGCAGACACGCGCACACAACCCCGCTGCTAATGCTAATTGCGCCTGACATAAACAGCACCGGAAAGCAGGCTGCCACCTGGAAATCCAGCATTAATAGCGCTACCGCTGATCGCTGGTGCAATTAGCGCACACTATTAGTGCGTGCTATTAGCACCAATGGGAAATATGTCACCACCGGAATAGGAAACAATGCGGTGGCCATTTGGAAAATCACTATCCACTAGAAATCAGGGCCTCTCACAGCCACCCACACTTCCAGACCATCAAACATGTCTCAGGACGGGGCAAGGCAGCCCAAGATCATCTTAGAAAACCAAAATTCAGAAAACAGAACTGATAGTACTGGTGGATGAGGAAGTGGTACATCATGCCCAACTATATGGAGCCAGGCATAAGAAGTCATCCTCCCACCGCCGCAACCAGATCTAGGAGGAGGTGAGCCAGAAGGTGTCAGCAGTCAGCCATTTTTTCCCAGGATGGTAAGCAATTGAATGACCTGCAGGTCCGGGGAATCCTGTCCCACCATCAACAGGACAGCATGGCCACAGGGGGAGGCTCACCACCTGTACTTGACCGGACACCCTGGGAGGAAAAATGCAGCACTGTGATTGACATGGAGGGGATTGAGGGAGTTGGAGAATCTGAGGCAGACGCTGGAAGCTGAAGGTGAGTCAACCCCCCCCCCTTTGCATGTAACTAGAACAGTTCAGCACAGCATCCAACATGTGGAACTACCCACGAATTGGGCACTGCGGCTGGGGGCAGTTTGCGGGAGTCACCACAGGCACTTACGGCAGCACCCAGGTGCCAGTGCACCTAGGCCACCTGTGTGAGCCAGAGCAGTGGGGTGGGAAATCAAGGGCCTCATCCAAGAACCAGTCACCACGCAGCTATGCCGGGTGCACAGCAGTGCCCCATCCGGGCCTGGCAGTAACAAGTACCAGACACCCCTCAATTCGCATGCATAACAGTCAAGTTGTAAATGGGGACCTGATGCATGGAAGCAAAGCAACGTCTAGGTCTCCAATGTAGCCATGTCATGCCACCACAGCCAATTGAATTTCCCCCAAACCCTCCCTCCTCCAGCACCTGTCCCCATTGCAGCCAATCCACTACCAAATGCAAGCAGGCCAGGCCCATGAATCAGTGCAACAGCCCCATGCCACACCCCTTACCATGTGATCACTGCCATGTATGACAAAACACTGACGGAATGTCTCCTAATGCCATCCCTTATGTCTCCTACAGGCACACAAGCTACACCAGAGGTGTCAGGGGATTAGGATGCAGTTGGGCCATCTATAACATCTGACCCCCCCCCACCACCACCAGTACCACCCCCCGCAAAGGGTACACAAATCTACCACTAGGCACAAGACACCCCCCACTATATCTCATCGCAACAGGGTCTTGCCTACACCAGAAACCCAGCCCACCAGGTACACACCTTGACACAGTGAGGACGACAGCGTGGCAGCCCAGGCTGCCATGGAGGACACAGCCTGACAGCCACCACCCAGGAGGGACAAGGGGCAAGCAGCGGTAGTGATGGGCAGCATGCAGCAGGGGCTCCGACACCTGGCCACAGTCGCTGCCCTCCACCACCCAACACACCTGAGAGCCGAGGTCAGGCAATAGAGCACCCCCCCAAGGCCACTGGGACAAATACGCCGGCGGCACGCACGAGCCCCACAAATGGACACTGATACCAGCTCCTTTGGTTCCCCAGTTGCCAGCCCTGCCAGTCAATGTACCACCCCACCTCTCCAGGGAGGGGGAATAGTGTGCTGGGGTGTTGGTGGTGGGTAGGAGGGGTGGTGTGCTGGGTTGTTGGTGGTAGGTGGGAAAGGACAGATGTAATTAAAAAAAAGTTACATAAAAACAGTTAAACAAATGACATGCAAGGACATTAATTATTGTGTTATTGTGCTCTTTATTGACACTGTCCAGGTTGTGCACTGGGTCAGGTCAAGAAACTAAAAGTAATTGCCTATTAGCACCTGTCGGGCCAATCTCCCTTCCCTCACTTCTTCCCTGTGGGTGTCTGCCCTGGCTCCTGCCACATGGTTGTCATCTCCTTCTTCCTCTGGGTGTGGCCTGTGAGCATCGGGGGTAGAGGCACATTCCTCCTTAGGCAAATATTGTGGAGCATAGCACACACCAAGACTATTTTCCCTACTTTGTCAGTGCGATCAAGGCACCTGAATCGTGCCTTTAGCAGTCCAAATGTGCGCTCTATGAAAACGCAGGTCCGGCTGGGGCATGGTTGTAAGCGGTTTCATGTCGTGTATGTTGGTCACGCACAGGGGTCATCAGCCAGGCCAGCTGCAGATATCAGAGTTATCTGCATGGGCTGTATAACGGACATCAGCCATTTGTCTCATGCATGGGTCTGCAGTCTCAATGTATCAGGTAATTGCTTGCTGTGAGCATTCTTGTGTGCATCCGGCACATACAATGTGTATGGGTGATGGGTGTGCATCAATTGTATACTATGCCATTGATTACTTGTCTTGTATATGCACACAGTGACTTTATGGCAGGTGATCTGTGGCGTGTCTGGTTTTACTGCATATGGGCCGATAGCTGTGACATGGGTGGACATACTGTTTATTGCTGCTGCGTGGATCTGCGCAGTGGCACAATCAAGATGCATTGTGGTACCTGTGGTCTGATGTGTCCTTACGATGGCAGAGGTGTGCTTCCAGGTGTGTCAAATGTGTGCATGCACCCTTGGATGCCCACCATCGATTTGCAGGGGTTGCACGGGTGCTGCCAGTGCCTCCTATTGACATGTAATGCTTCCTGTGGCTACCCCCACATCCAATTTTCAGATTTGTGCTTCAACATGCATATGTGGCAGGGTTTGTACTCACCCACTATCCAGGTCTGTTGTCCTTTGTGCCTCTCCATGTATCCCGTCAGTGTGCTGTTGCATAGGACCATGGAGTCGTGGATGGATCCTGGGCAATGGGCACAGCAGTGGGTTATGATGAGGTCAGGGCCACAGGTCACCTGCACGTTCATGGAGTTGTAGTGCTTACGGTTCCTGTTGGAGACCTCATGGGCCTGGAGTGCCACCAATGCAACATGGTTGCAGTCTATGGCTGCTATAACATTGGGCAGTTGTACAGTGGCATAAAAGCGGGCCTTCATGTCATTCATCTGGGCCTGGTTGGTGGGCATTGCGATATTTTGGTTGGCATGGCATAGTAGGGCATCCAGCAGGGGCTGCGCTGATGTTGACTGTGCCATGCATCATGGCCAGAGTGCTGGAAAGTGCCCATCCCAAGGAACTGCAGGACTACCACCAGATTCACCAAGGGGGGCACGGATGTGCGGATGTTAATCCTGCTCCCAATTTCATCATGTATTGTGGCCAGCAGCTCAGTGATGGTCACCATGTCCAGGCAGTACTCAGTTACCAACTGGGTATCACTGAGGGCCCAGGGTGATGGCCTGACGTTGGGGATGGGTGCTCCCCTTGCTGGGGCTGCTCTCCTCCTGCCCCTCCTCCTCATTCCACCCCCTGTACTCCTTGTGCCCTGGCCTGGTTGTCCTGCATCCGAAGGGCCAGGTGCAGCCTTAGCAGCAGTCTCTCCCGGCTTGCATCAAATAATGGCAGCATGGTGTTGCAAACAGTGTTTGGTGCAGAAGTGGGTCTTATGTAGCCCTTTGCTAAGGCTTGATTCACAGCCCCTGTGTTCATTTACCTCCAGCTGGAGGTATTTGCCAGCTGTATTAGCGCTGGTTTTCAGCGCTAATACCTCTGAGAATGCACTTGTGATGCAGCGCTCTATTTGCGTTTTCTGTTTTCGGTGCTATTAGCGCCAGCTGTGACTGCGCCATCGATAATACTGCTGTGATCCAGCGGAGCGGTATTGGCGGCGCTAATAGATTCAACGGATTTAAGGGCTACCACCCAACTCGTGATGAGGCCCTATATGTTCATTCAAACAAAAAAGATCCTCATCTGTCTTCTATTTTTCCCTTAAGGTTAACCATGGTAGGCACTGTTAATCAATCTGTGAGAAGTGAAACAAGGAGATTTAGATTTTTTTTTTTATTTAGCCTCTACTCCTGGACAGTCCAAATTGTGCCTCTGCACCAAAGTGTGCCAGTTTAGTTGTACTTGTTTCAGATGTATTTACAGCTACTGGCAAGCTAATTGCACAGTGAGCAACACTTGTCCCAGGAAGTGCCAAGCATGCCAAATATGAAGCCATCTATGAATCTTCCCAACCTGGAAATCATCCAAATGTACAAACCTCTGACACAATAATAGCTATGCAATTGTACAGCACTGTATAGTGCTTAAGTAAAAGAAGTACTCATAGGCTGCCAGTTAAGTATTCCATGAACATTTCAGAGTGGTTTTGTTGTATACTCATAATTGTGCATCTCAAAATTAATAGAACCAGCTCCAAATAATACACTGACCTGACCAGGATAAAATAGACGCAACAGGTATGTTGTTACTGAGTAGACACTTCAGGATTTGAATTCAACTATAAATTCACAATACTGGAGAGTTAAGTGGATTGTCCGTGGAGATGTATGTCTGAATGCAGATACATACAGGCATAGCTCCTCTCTACAAGCAGTTGTGTCCTACCGGCATTTGAATAACATAACGAGCACATACACTTTAGTGTGAAGAGCAACATGTCACAGATAGAGTTCACAAGCCCCAAGTCAAATAACATATGGGTGTAGTCTAGAAGGATATCCTTGGAAGCAGATTTGCATAAGCTGCAGCCAGTACATCTGGAAGTGCACGATTCCTAGCAGTGGAATAAAAGCCACTGCTCCCCAATGATCATGAATCGTAACTACACCTCTGTGACAGTATGCCATGGAGCAAGAGGGAAGCTGACATCCTGATAAGCATGGCATGGACAAATGTCCCTGCAACCCCAAGGGAATTACATCTATAGAAGCCATGAGAGAAAAGGTTTTGTGCTCCAAATGTATGCCAAAACAAGCACACATGGATTGTTTGATAGTTTTGCGGTTGGTTATTTTTTCAACCTTTTTAAACATATATTTCTTTTGTTGTCTTAATGAGGTTGTTTCACCCCATATGACTCTTTATCCTAACTCCTTTCTTTTCCTTCCTTCTTCATCCTCCTTACACCATGTTTTCCCTACTTCCTTTTTTGCCTAGGTTTATAGTCAGTATGTAGGTGTATCAGATTTGGGTTGAGAAAATAGGTTTCTCACTTTCTTTATTTTTCTGACTGCAGGCCGGGCCAGGAGGAGATGAACATTGAGATTTTGATTCTAGATTCTAGAAATACTAAAATAAAAAGGAGATCATTGCTGGGCTTCCAGATACTCTAGCCTTCTAGAAAATCAGGAACATTTATCATTGAGTGAGGACCAGGGCAGCTGGGTACACTGAGTAATGCATGGGCAGTGTTGGAGCATCCAGCGCAGAGTAGCATGACTCTCTACTTTCTGATTTGTAATTTCATTCCGTCACTGGCACATATTGACACTAGAGTGACGGACGTGTCATTCAATACTGGAACATGCATGAATACATTTCCTGCATCTAATGACATTTCCTGTATCTAATGACGGGAAAATTCACGGTGATTCCATGGCAAAAAATATTGTATTTCTTTCCGTGCCTCTCCCAATCGCCCTTTCTCTGTTTTATTTGGCACCACAGCCTCTAAGTCACCATTTCATGGAATGATGGCATAATTATTACCTAAGTGGCCTGAAGGTATGTTAGTTTATGAACACTTGTAATTGACATTTAAATGGAGAAGTGCTAGGCTTCTGTAATAGCGTATTCCCCACAGTATGACTTTAAACGACAGAAACAGTTTGGGCCTCATTACGACCCAGGCGGTAAGGGGTTAACGGCAGCGTTAACAGCGCCGACCCTTACCGCCTGAGTACGAGGTCCCTTAGCGCCATGGCGCTTTTAACAAGGTGTTAAAATCCATGGCGCTAAGGGACCATGGAGTTAATTACGCCACCGTAATTTACGGTGGCGTAATTAACGCCTTCCCCACTCCCATTATACCCTATGGGGCAAAAATGGGAATGGGGAAGGGTAAATGGGGATTGGGGACTTACCGCCCGGCCAAGGTCGGAATGGGGCGGTAAGTCCGCCAACCGCCATGGCGTAAACGTAGTTTACGCCATGGTGGTAAAGTCATGGCCCAGGCGGTAACTTACCGCCTGGGTCGTAATGAGGCCCTTTGTCTCTGGATGGCTTTAGTGTGCAGACCACATAAAGTGAGTAAGCCACGAAACGCTCAGGAAAAGAAAAACCTTTGCAAGTTTTAAATTATTATCCTGTCTTTATCAGACAACATCATGTCTGTTTGAAAGCATGCTTCCTCTAATTGGGGCATAATGCTGTCATCTCAGGCCCAGTTCCACCTACGTACTAGATGTGATACCTCACACTTACTTTTGAACCCTGAGTCTGACTGCCATTGTCAGCAGTTTGAAGAAGAGACAGATCATGATTGAAGACTGGGCCCAATGAATAAAAAGACTGTCACTGATATGATAGGTTATTTATAACACACTTAATACCCAGTGGTTTCTAAGCGTGGATCCGGGGATCAAACCTGTGTTGCTCCCTTTCGTCTTGTTTCCAAGGCGAGCATGTTGACCCTGAGCTATCTTCCCGACACTGATGACTAAGCTAGTGACAGTAGCAACTCCAGCATGATAAGTATGAGAGTCAGTTGACTATCTGGCTGCGGTGTTTCTTGCTCTACACTTGCAATACGGTGAGCATGAGCTCTTGCACGGTCACTGGATCTAACGAGGGGATCCGGAGATGGTGTGCTGTGCACCATATCTGTAATATTAATGAGGACATCAACAAATAGGCTGTGACACTGTGACCTTTCAAACCCTGGTTTCCAGCCTCATCATCTGGGTCCAGAGTCCGCGAATAACATTACTTCTGTAATGGTGCAGCCCGTACATCTTTAAAAAGAATATGGTGCTGGTGTACCACTAAACCGTCTGCACAGATTTATAGGTCCCTAGCCATCCAAGACTAGCCTGGTTTCATGACCACCCTGGCCAAGAAGAGATGGTCTCTTGTCATAGGCCCTCTACATCAAAAACTGCACCTTTATGAGTATAAACGGTTTAAAAAACAGTTTAGTCCCAAAGCCTGACCACGAGCTTCTGACGCTGTTTTATTGTTGTCATGCATATTCACAATGGGTTCTTTTTTTTATATTGCCTTATCACTTTAGTGATCATAGGTGATTAAAGAGCGATTTTGTTATACAAGTAAATCGCTCTGTCTTGTCATTGATACTTATTGCATCTGTCTGATAATAATCATATCACCCTGTGTGTTGTAGTGCCCTGCACACGCTAATTAATAGTCAGCGTGTACCATGGGCCAAATCTATCATAGCAGAGCAAAGGATGCTATGCGGTCCTGGTATTCCATTTCTGGCACAGTAGAAAACCACTGACCAGTTAGATGAGCCAGAATACTACCTACAAATGCCAGCCAGACTATTTACCACTCAAC
Source organism: Ambystoma mexicanum (assembly GCF_040938575.1). NCBI lineage: Eukaryota > Metazoa > Chordata > Amphibia > Caudata > Ambystomatidae > Ambystoma > Ambystoma mexicanum. The sequence continues at coordinate 270,535,546 of NC_090938.1, forward strand.
CTTCAGAAAAAGGCAGACATTTGGTTTCTCCTTCATCAATATAACCAGTTCCTGGTGGCGTGGACAAGCGCTGTGCAGGATGGCTGGCTGACTCGTGGGCTCCCGCTCCATAAATATATATATCCCCTTTATTAATACATGGCGAGGTAAATTCCTTCACAAAAATTGATGCTGCTTACTGGAAAATCCTCCCTGGTGGTCAGTGGCGCTCTGTGTACCTGAGGATACTTCCTGCGAGGTGAGCCGTACCATGGGTGGAGCCAGGCCTGTTAAGCCGGCAGGTCCCGTGACGCATGGGGCGACGTTCCTGTCAGCTGGCTGGGCTGGGTTGTGCGCCCAGCCAAGGACTCGCTGAAGAGATGGGTTGCATTCTCTTCAAAACACCGTTAATAAGTCTTTTAAAGGCATATCCTTCTTAAAGGTACAGGCAGTGTTATTATTCAAGTAGACCTACATACATATTACCTTACATTTTTAACATACATTTCTGCCAAGCTCACATAAAGGACACTTGGAATTTTTTTATTCTTCATTTTTTACAACAGACACTATAACACTTATTACTGCTCTGTGGGAACAGCAAGAAATATGATGACTCCCTCATATTAAAACACTGTATTGCCATAGCTGATGTTATAAATTAAAGCAGCTGCCTGCTCTTGAGGGTCTAATGTCAGGTACCTGTATGTCTGTTAGCCATTGTCAATACAATAACTGTAATTTCTTCCTTTACCATTCTAAGAGAGATAATGGTATCTTGACCTCTCACAGGAAGGCACTGTTAAACTTGGGTTGCCATCACTGGATTTTTCTAACATATTTGGAGCTTTTTTCAAGATTCTATGACTCAAACTCAATTACTACATCTACCAAGCCTATGCTGAAACTATGTGATTAATTTTCTCACTCAAAACCTCAAGTCAAAGAAATACCTATCTCTACCACGAATAAAAGGCAGAAAAGCGAATCACCAACACCTAAAGAAGACACACCGGATGCTACCATGCAGGCAATACTTATGGAAGCAAAGGCTTTGAAGACTTTTATGGAAGCAACTAATGTTAAACTACAGAAAATGGATGATAAATGGTCTGCGTTTGAGGCAAGGATCCCCGAGGTTGAGCAAAGGGTTAGTAACACTGAAGATATCACAGGGAGAGTTCAAGTGTTTGAATCACTACAAAAGCACACAGAGAATTTAGAAAATCGCAACAGGAGAAACAACTTGCGAATTGTTGGATTATTAGAAGGAGTTGAAGGAGAGAATCCAATTTCGTTAACTAATACTCTTCTACTGAAATTTATGGAACTTCTGCCATCAAACAAACTGAATATTCAAAGAGCGCACTGTATTGGACCCTATATCTCTGTGCAACAGCGCCAGCGACAACTCTTCAAGGACACTGATTTTTACTCCATTATAATACACCCATGTGCGCATGATTTTGGAGAAAGCCAAATTGAAAAAACATCTAACTTGAAATGGCAGGAAACTTTGTATTACTCAAGATGTATCTAATGCCACTGTGGCCAGAAGGAAGGAGCTCTTAGACCTGCTCTTAAGCAGCTCAATGCAAGATACAGCATTATACATCACGCTCTCCTCAAAGTGACCCTTAATGGCCTCACATCTTCCTTTCAAGATTCTATTGCCCTAAGACATTTCATTCAAGATCAGAGGAAAGATGAAATGTATACGTCGAAAGCACCTACCTGTAGAACATTTCTAAGCCCTCCTTATCTACTAATTATCTTCACCATGTCTTCTGTTTTTCTTTTTCTTTTTATGGAGCAGAGTGTGAAGTCAGCCATATCCTTTGAAGACTCTTCCTCACGCTATTTCTATACCTTTTTTCACTTAGCATGGATTGGAGTGGCCGTTTCCTTTTAGCCACTATGGTCACTAAAGTATCTTTCTCTTCTAGTTTGTTGTTTTCCATGCTATTTCCGTTAGTCTCCCCATATCCTCTGTGTTTCTCTCCTTGTGTGTCTTTGCTGAGTGCATACATGAAAATTATTGCCTTTTTGAAGATAATACACAACTTATGGCTTTGCTTAATTTTTGATATATCCTGTATACGTCTCTTATTATACTTACCTCTAAATTTTGTTTCCAATCTTAGCGTATCACTATAATCCTTTACATTCAATGTAACAACGTGGAATGTAAAAGGGTTAAAGAACCCTATTAAAAGGCAGAAAATTCTCTCTCACCTCAACAAAATCAAACCATCCATTGCATGTATGCAAGAGTCTCATCTTACCAATGCAGATGCGGCAAAACTCAAGCGCCACTGGGTTGGCCAGGTTTTTCTCTTGTGCAGACAATGGGAAGACAAATTGTGTTATTACCTTAATAAGCAAGAAACTTAATTGTCAAGTATTAGCAAATTAATCTGATGAAGTTGGTAATTGGGTTATGGTTAAACTTCTAATTGTCTCCACTGAGTTTACGGTCCTTAATTTTCACAGACCTACGTCATCAGATCCCTGTTTTTGGGTACAACTTAAAAAACATATTTTTCTTTCTAATCCCAATAATTTGATTGTGTGTGGAGATTGCAATGAGATTATAGATCCGTACATAGATAGAAAATCCAATGTGCACTATAAACCCACGAAATCCCATATGCAATTTACCAAATGTATTTCTGAATTAGGCCTCTTAGATACCTGGTGCATTACTCACCCTTCTGACTCCGAATTCACTTTCTTCTACAGTCCTCACAAAACTCTATCTAGATTAGATTATATATTTATCTCCAAACCTTTTGTACATTCTATTGTTGATGCCAAAATTGATTGTATAGCATTATCGGATCATGCCCCTGTCCATTTACAACTATCCTCCCTGCTAAAGTTTCATACCCCCAAAAGATGGAGATTTAACTCAGCCTTGCTCAAGGATGAGACATTTACTTCCTTTATATCTCAACAACATAATAACTACTTTTCAGAAAGTAATGATACCTCAGTTTGTAATAAGTGGGACTGTTATAAGGCAGTCCTGCAAGGGCAAATTATTTCCTATGAAGCCAATAAAAAGAAAATGCTTAAATTAGAGTCAGAAAAAATACTAAAAGAGCTTAAAACTCTTGTATCTCATTTTTCACGTACTAATTCTAAAACAACACTGAATTCCATCATTAAACTTTGAGTACAATATATTAAAATAGTTACCCAATACTCATATGACAATCTCCTTAAATATAAGGCAAAAATGTATCAGCTATCTAATCGACCGAGCAGGTCATTAGCATTGCATCTAAAGCTTAAAAAGGAGAAAAATAGAATTGCAGTTATTAAAGATAGCAATGGTCATAGAAAGTTTACAGATAAGGAAATTGCTGGAGTCTTCTCTTAGTTTTATAAGAAATTATATACTTCTGAAAATTTCCTAATAACAAGCTCTTACAGACATTTCTTAAAGACACTCCTCATTCTATGTACTCATCAGTTGATCTTCAATCGCACAATGCTCCCATTTCCATCAGTGAATTTCACAAAGCCATCAAAGACCTTCAAAATGGTAAAGACCCTGGGCCAGATGGATATTCTAGTGATTTCTACACACATTTTAAAGATATTCTAGTACCTAAACTCAATGAATTGTTTTCTCAATTCATTCAGGATAGTAAAGCTAAAGGATCCTTCTTAGAAGCTATGCTGATTGTATTCCCCAAGCCTGGTAATGATCCCAAACTCCCTAAAAGCTATAGACCCACTTGCCTCATCAATACGGATTGTAAAATCTTTGCGAAGATCCTAGCCAATAGACTTTTACCGTTATACCCAAACTATTTAAAGAAGATCAAGTAGGTTATATTAAAGGTAGACTTTCCTCCTCCAATATAAGATTGATTCTAAACTTCATAGATCATATCCGTAACTCAAATTACCCTTTTGTAGTGGTTGCCCTTGATGCTGAGAAACCATTTGATAGAGTTGAATGGAATTTTATGTGTGAACACCTAAATGGTACGGCCTTGAAACCCCTTTTCTGGCAATGGTTAGAGAGTTTTATTCCAATCCAATGACCTCCATTTTTAATAATAGACATATATCCCCATATTTTCTCTTATTCAGAGGTACTTGCCAAGGATGCCCTCTTTCTCCACTCTTATTTATTTTAGCCCTAGAACCCTTTCTGGGAGAAATAAGATTGAACACATATATTAAAGGTATAACTTGTGGTAATTTACAAATTAAACTAGTGGCATATGCTGATGACATCTTATTACTACTTAAAGATCCCAATTCTTCCCTGCCACATATCTTAGATATGATATCACAGTTCTCAGCTGCATCACAGTATAAACTAAATACTGACAAGTCCGAAATCCTTCCTCTTAATGTTCATTGCACCAAACATCATATACTAACCACTGGTATGAAATGGTGTCCTGATGGTTTTATATACTTAGGTATCCATATCTCCTCTTCTATCAGGGACATCATCAAACTCAATACTGCCTTTCTCCTATCAAGAATTGAGGAAATTACTAACTCCTGGTCCCCTCTTTACCTTTCATGGTGGAGTAGACTGGAATCCATCAATATGTTGATTGCACCCATAATCCTATATCTATTATATATATGCTACCTGGCCCTCTTCCCTCCTCTTTTTTAAACAAAATCTATTGGGCCTCATTACGAGGTTGGAGGTTATCATCGCACTAATAGCGCCATGATTACCTCCAAACTCGTTCTGACTCCGCCCTGGTGAATGGAGCAATTACCGGTCCATTCCAAGGTTGGCAGGACCGGTAATTACCCATTCACCAGGGCCCTTCCCCATTCCCATTTGAGACCCCATAGGGCTCAATGGGAATGGGGAAGGTGCTAATAACGGTACCGCAAATTGCGGTACCGGTATTAGCTCCAAGGTCCCTTTGCGGGTCCCATTGAAAAACCAGGCGTTAAGGGAGGACCCGCAAAGAGAACTCGTAGTAGGGCGGTAAGGGATTACCGGTACCGGTGCCTTTACCGGTGCCGGTAATCCCTTACTGCCCATCTTGTAATGAGGCACATTGACTCTAGTCTAGCCAAATTCCTTTGGAGGAAAAAGAAACGTAGGTTATGCAGGGTATTTTGTGTAGATTTAGGGCCTAGCAGTATTTTCTTACCGCCAAAAACAAAAGTACTTTTAGCAATAATCACTCCTTGCATTTAGATTGGGTTTGGTATTATAGTGGTATAGTGGCTATGCATTATTTCAGTACACATATACATTTGGTTGGTATACATTTCGTTGTGGTATAGTGATGAGCATGATTTTCTGTTCTATTGTTGGTCCCCAATATACAAAAAACCCTTTTTCTTACTTGGTCTGTTCGTGTGATCACTAGAGAGACCTTGGGCCTACATTTTATGGATACCACAATTTTCACATATAGCATTCATCAACCCCTGTGGTATTATCACAAATTTATTTACATTAGTGAAATTATGTTTCCATGGAGTATTCACAATAACATGTGGTATTATCACTAATTTATTTACATTAGTGAGACTATGTTTCCATAGGCCTCTCTCTGCTGATTCATATACGCTCAGCAGACTAATGCATTATATTCCACTCAGAAGCCACACACACATACCCTGAGTGGAATCACGCACACAGCTATTTATAATTGCTCATAACATTACTTCATCTGCATAGGAAGTTTGGCACATATATTACCTAATAACCTCCCCTTTTATTATGTGATATGGGCTAAATGCACCAGAGAAAGACAGAATTAAAAAAAAGAAACCTTTAAACAGGCTGTGATTTATAACAGTTTCATTTCAAAATAATACATTACCAGCTTTGCGAGGCAGTCTTTTCTAGAATAAACAGAAGTGAAACAAGTGCAAAAATACAAGGCATTTTGTTTTATCTTTGCAACAATAAAAAGAACAGTCATTTAGATGGCAACATTATAAAGTAGCATTTAAACACAGGATAATTCCCTATCGCTACACTGCCTGTCTAAAAGTAGATCATTTGTTTGGCAGTCACAGCAATCTCACTCCATTTGTATATTTACCAGCTATTTGTAGCTTTTCAGCACACAAAGTCTCCTGGCTTGTCGTCTTTGAGCAGTGACCCAGGGCTCTTTTTTTTTTTCTTTCTTTAAAGCACCCAGCGAGAACATGCAGTTCTCAAGCCGGTGCCAATTGACTAGGAAACCCCAGTCTCTGAAGGTCAGTGGCCCAGCTCCTCACAGCAGCAGAATGAAGGCGACCTCACTGCAACTCCGCAAAATGTCTTCTCTTTCTCCTTCCCCCGAGCTGCTTCAAGAAACATCTGTTACAGCCCCTAAGGTGAAGTGTCACCCATCAAAATACACAATAGTCTACCCTCCTTCCTCAACAATGGCTCACTTTTACAGTAAGCAACTGTATCTGACTGATTTCCTGCTATTCAAATTTTTCTTCCTGCAAAGACCGTGAACAGAGCAAAGAGATAGAAAAAGAAATCGGAACACACGTTTAAAATGAATCTCAGCATGCCTCATTTTGCACATGGAGAACACATTATAATGTTAAGGAGTTAAAATCATGTTAGTATTTTTAATCAAGTTAACTAATTAAGTATCTAATGTTTCTCCTGTAATTGAGGCATTTCAGGTGAGAAAAAAAATATGGTGTCTTTTAACATAGATAGCCTGTCTTCATATACCCGTCCATATGTTACCCTGGCAACACATGGCTTGCTGTACCACCTTACAGCAATAATGTGATCCCATTCAGTGGCGCTGCACTCCAAAACACACTAAATTATACTACATACCCTCCTTTTTCTGAGAATTTGGCCATGGTCCAAGCCACAATTGGAAGAAACCCAACTTGCTCCCTTTCTTCTTTTAAAATGTATCAATCCAACAAAATGAATATTCACGTGTGGCAAAAGAAAATTGAAAAATCATTGTTCAATCATCATAACATCAAAATTCATCTCTGAGTCCATCAGTTCTTATAATATATATTACATATTTCTTCTCAATGGAAGTGTCCATAGTCCAGTGTCTCACTTTTATACTTGAAGTCAATCACAAAACAATAAAATAAAACAAATAGTTAAAATAAAGAATTAACATAACAGATTAAAATAATTAATTAAAATAATAAATACGTGGAACTCCATACTCCAGGACATTTGCCTGCCTCTGATATGTCCGACCAGCGATGTCACATCATTTGGTTCATTCGGGTACTCTTTCATCCTGGCACTCTTGGATGCTTTTTCATAGGAGTCATCTCTCTTGGCATCCCGGTTACTCTGTCTTCACCTCCACCCGGAGGCAGGCATCATTTGATCTTCAGGAGACTCCAGGACTCCATCATGTCCCGTGTCCTCCGGTCCCGTAACCTCCAAACCAAAATGTGTTAATATTCTAAATCAAATAGAAAAGAAACAAATTAAGTACATAGCATAATACTAACTTCACCCTTTTCCCAAAAATAAAAAATGCTTTGCAAAACATTTCGCCCTTTTCCTCTCGCTTTCTGAAATTAAGAACATGTTAAAGAGAAAACAAACATACATAAAATAGCATTGATCATTTCCAATATTAACTGTGTAGAATAAAACCAGCTTCAACCCTCTTTCAATGATCACCACATATAGTTTTTCTTTTCTTTTATATATACATATATATATTTAACTATACATTCTATTATCATAATCACTTCCACTTTTACCGTTCTGTCATTGTTCTATGAATAGACCCATGTATCTCTTTTGATGTATTTAAGGGGCTTTATCTGTTTCTACACGCTCAAGTCTTTTAATCTCGTGTCTTGGGTGCCAGGGTTTAATTTGGTTTACATGAACAAACTGTTCTGTTGCTGTTTCACCTTCAGCTTTCAATATTTTATAAACCACAGGAGAGACCTTATCTGCTAGGCTGCTAGAAATTTAGAATTGTTCTGTTTACCTTTTCCAAAATGAAATTTATACACCTGATCGCCCACACAATATTCTTTCACTCATGACTTTGCACTGTCAGCAGCTCTTTCTAGATTTCGCTGTACAAAAGCAAATGCATGTTGTAAATGCCTCCTCAGTTCATCAATGTATTCATGAACTGTGGATGCGCTCACAAGTGTCTGGTCATGTATTCTGTATAGCAGGTGTTGTGGTAACACCATTTTCCTACCTGTCAAAACCTCATGGGGGCTAACACCTGTTTCTTTGGCAGGAATTGATCTGTTTGCCATTAAAACCAAAGGTAAACTTAAATCCCAGCTGGAACCTACTTCTGCCACAAATTTCTTTAATATGTCCACAACAGACCTATTGCAGCGTTCAACTCCCCCTGAAGAAGCCGCCTGATATGCAATATATAATTTCCTTTTCACACACAGTATTTGCCATACCTTACTCATTAGAGCACTTGTGAAATGACTTCCTCTGTCTGATTCGATTCTTTGAGGTAACCCAAACCTTGAAAACACATGATTCACCAGTAATCTAGCTGCTGTTTGCGCACTACAATCTGGTGCAGGAATACACTCAATCAATTTCGACATCAAACACACCACACTCAAAATATAACGGTTCCCCCTGCTCAACCTCTTTACAGGCCCTACATAGTCTATTTGCAAATCTGACCATGGAAGAGTTAAGCCTCTTTTCATTAATGGAGCTCTATGCATTGGTGAAGCAGGTTTAAAATGGGCACATACTAGACATCCTCTCGTATATAATTTCACATCTTGGGACATATGTGGTCAGTAAGCATAATCTTTTAGTATTTCCAATGTTTTTGTGAACCTCTGTGGCCTGCAGTTATTGCATCATGTGCATGGTGTAGCTTTAACCCTCTGAATGAAAGGGGTACCACCCACTGTATCTGCCCTGTTATGGACTCTCTGATCATGTGCCCATCCTGTAGTCTAATTCGTTTTTTAGTCTTTAATAGCATCCTCAGCTCTTCTTTTCCTATACAATCATTTTCTGTTAAAGGGTTTTGTTCAGGATCTATCAAATGATTATAATAGATTCCCAAAATCCGATCATCCTTTTGTGCCTCAATCAGATCTTGATCTGGTATATCATAACTTCACTGTACCACTGGCTGATCTATCTCCTTTGGTGCTTTAGACCGTGTTACTGCATCCATTTGTATTTCACCAAGTAAATGTTCAATAGGTAGCAATTCTCCCATCACAGCCCCAGTTTTAGCCAGCTGATCTGCCTTATCATTCCCCTTCTTATCCTCTCCTGGAGTTTTTAAATTCCCACAAATTTTCCTCCAGTATATTGTTAAATCATTCTCTGACACCAATTTGTCTATGGTTTGTATCATTTTTCCATGTTTAAGTGGCTTTTTGTTGTATGTAATCATGCCTCTTGCTTTCCAGCCAGGTAAATATTCCACAAAGCTATTTTGTGCATAGTCAGAATCAGTCACCAGGACAATTTCACTAAATTTATTATCAACTGCAGTAGCAATTGCTTTATAAATGGCTGCCAATTCCGCTACTTGACTGCTCCTAGCTCCAATTCTCATTCCTATACTGGGGACACCTTCACATTTCAACCAGACATTTCCTATTCCTGACACTAATTGTTTATTACTGTCATTTTCAATGTGAAAAGCACAACCATCAACATATACAGTTGGCAAATCCTTGCATGACTTTTCATCAAAAGCTTTATGTGGTGATTGCCCAAAATCCTGTAAACTAGATTCCACTTCTACTTCGTTTGATACATGTTCAGCTGCACAGTCATGTAGATCTGCTTAACCCTGAGCAACTGGGCTTTTTTATTTTGGCCATATCTCACTTCTACAGGAAAACCTTGTAATGCTAGCGTCCATGAAGTGATTCTGGACTGTGCTAGGTTACCTGACCTGATTCTTTTACTCTCTAAAAACTGCAATGGTTGATGATTGGTCTCAATAATTACCTTTTCTCCCTGAACAATGGGGCGGAAATGCTGTAGCGCCCACACAGTGGTCAAAAGGGCCTTTTCACATTCACTGAATTGAGGGGGTAATTCATAGAATTAAGCGCACAAGTGACGCACGCGGCTGGCACACAGTGTGCGCGTGCGATAGTCTGCGCCAGCCGCATGCGCCAAAATCCATTTCAGCGCACAGCGTATTCATGGATTTCAGCCACCAAAAGCAGCCGGGGCGCAGAGTGGTGCAGCGACCCTGCAGCAGCGCCAGTAACGCCCCCAAGAACGCCCCTCGTGCAAGGAAAAGCCATCAAAATCCCCAATCCAGCACAAAGGGCTGCCTAACCCTGGACCAGTATACAGGGCCGCCACACAGCACACGGCAAGCGGGGAAAGTGTATTCCTGGGGTTTGCGGGAAGTTTCACCTGCGATTTCAGCAGGGTACGTGTATACCTGGGGTGCGGGCAAGTTTAACACGCGATTTCAGCAGGGTACGTGTATTTTATGGGGTATGCGGGAAGTTCCACACGCAATTGTAGCAGGGTATGTGTATTTCTGTGGTGTGCGGGAAGTTTAACACACGAATTCAGCAGGGTACGTGTATTTCTGGGGTGCGCGGAAAGTTCCACACGCGATTGCAGCAGGGTACGTGTATTTCTGGGGTGGGGGCAAGTTTACCATGCGATTTCAGCAGGGTACGTGCGTTTCTGGGGTGCGCGGGAAGTTCCACACGCGATAGGTCCTGTGCGAGTGGGGTACGTGTATTTCGGGGGTGCAGGGGAGTCCTACACGTGAATTGGCAGTGTGGGTCCTCCCAGGTGTTCCCTCTACACCCTCCATGACCCCTGCAGGCAGACCACACCACAGGGGACTACCCTGCACCCCTGGGCATGTCCCGCAGGCAGCTCAACAACCATGGGCATGCCCCCACAGCCAAGCCACATGTCACTTTGCACTAGTGATCACCAACGCATTACCCCACCTGCCTGCAGGCCCCCACTCATGTCCCCCAGCACCCCCACCCCCAGTAGTCAGGGGCACCTGCCTGCAGGCCCCCACTCATGTCCCCTTGCTCCCCCAACCCCCAGCAGTGTGGGGCACCTGCCAGCAGGCCCCCACTCATGTCCCACTCATGTCCCCCTGCACCCCCACCCCCAGCAGTGCAGGGCACCTGCCAGCAGGCCCCCACTCATGTCCCCCTGCACACCCACCCCCCAGCAGTGCGGGGCACCTGCCAGCAGGCCCTCACTCACGTCCCTCTCATGTCCCCCTGCACCCCACCCCCCAGCAGTGAAGGGCACCTGCCAGCAGGCCCCCACTCATGTCCCCTTGCACTCCCACCCCCCAGCAGTGTGGGGCACCTGCCAACAGGCCCCCACTCATGTCCCCTTGCACCCACAGCACTGAGGGGGACCTGCCAGCAGGCCCCCGCTCATGTCCCCTTGCACACCCACCGCCCAGCAGTGCGGGGCACCTGCCAGCAGGCACCCACTCATGTCCCACTAATGACCCCTTGCACCCCCACCCCCTATCAGTGCGGGGCACCTGCCAAAAGGCCCCGACACATGTCCCCCAGGCAACACGTCATCACAATCTCGATCCCTGGCCCTTATGGGCAGCCTCCACATGCCAAACACCCACCCAAGTATTTCATCCACCCACATAGAAATGCCAATTACATGACACAACCCCAATGGCAAGTATGTAAATGAAGACATGTCCCTCACACACACACAATGGGTGCAAGTGAATGTCAAAACCCATATCATGACATGCATGAAAACAATGAGATGATACCACACATCGAAGTTGGATGAAAAAAATGTATTTAAAGCAACATGAATGGAATTAAAATAAAACAAACGACAATGGAAATTAAAAAAGAAAAGCTGCATGTCTGTAAAATAATGAAAAACAACAAATCATAATCCAAAGGAAAGGTGTCCAAAGTCACAGTTCCAAAAATGAAATCCAAGGGCAAAACAAAAGTGAAAACCATTGCTCCATGGGGAAATCCAAACAAAAAAGTAAACTCCAACAGTGAACTATATACAGATGAACACTCCAGGGTCCATGATCCCAAATGAAGAAATGAAACCTATCAAAAACTCCTACCTAATAAAAAAAACTATATACAAAAATGTGGTCCATTGTCCTAAAGGTCCAAAATAAAGAAAAAACCAAAGGAAACCTAATACTATCCAACTATTTACAAGGGCAGCGGGCAAGTCCAACGGCTCACAGGTTGATGTCCCGGGCCAGGGCATCATCGAACTCCTGTTCGATGTCCCAGAGCTTCCATGGCCCCGAGGGTTCGCAGGGATGATGACATCTGGAACTCCAGGTCCCTGCGAATGGGCTCGAGGCACTCGGCCCGCCTCAGGACCCTACGCATGGAGTTCTCCGCCCTGACCATCGTGAGCCGTGCCTCTTCCGCCCGCTGCCGCTCCGCATCTATCGCATGGCCCAACTGCTGCCACACGGAAGACACTTCCCGTCCAGGATCCTCCTGCCCTCCGGCCGATGCCTGCCCCTCCGATGATGAAGGCCCCGAGCCATCATGGCTCCCACCTTGTTGCTGCTGCTGCTGTGCTGCTGCCTGTGCCCTGGCTCCTGCTGCCTGCACATCCTCCTCCAGCTGGGGTGCAGTTGTGGAGGTGGCCACCCCTGCTGGACGTCCAACTCCCAAATGTGGCAGGGATCTGTTGTCCAACAGCCTGGCCGCAGGGTCAGAGGCAGCTCCACAGGGCACCCAGGTGATACATGGGTGGGAAGATGGCATGGAGGACGACTGGGGCATATGGAGTTCAGTTGAGGAGGGGGTCGGAACAAGGTCCAGGAAACGGAGGAATCCGGCCCTGGTGAGCTGTCCCAGTGGGTCACCGCGGTCAACGAGCCATGCGAGAAGACGTGCAGTCTCCTCATGAAAAGACTGCAGGTCACCTTGCATGGCACGTTGACGCAACGCCACCCCACCCAGGACAGGCTCAACCTGGTGCCGGATAGCCACATCCGCAGGGAGAGGAAGGCCAGTTGGTGTAAGCCAATCCCCTCCCTGAGAACGGGTCTGGACGTAGGCCTCCCTGCTGGTGCAAGATGATGCAGTGACAGGATCAGGGACAGGATTGCACAAAGGGACCTCCGCGGCGGCCTGTGCTGCCTCCTGTCCCTGCACTGCACCACTAGCACCAATGGAATCCCCACCTCCAGACCCTGTCTCTGTCCCTTGCACGGCCTCCTCCTCCACCAAACCCCCCACCAACCTGGATGACTCCATGCCATCTTCCTCCGTTGGGCCCTGTGGGGTCTAAGCTGCCCCTTCTGCTGCCGAGGAGTCCACCTCTGACCTCTGCTTCTTGGACCTCCCCTCGGCAGCTGCGGCCTGGGACGTGGCACCGGACTCCTCACTCCCCGACGAGATGACAACCTGGGAGGCGAGCTGGGCCTTGCGTCTCTGGCTGGCGGTGCGATCCCTGCCGCTGTGCTCCGCAGCACCTTCTCCACCCTCTTCATCAGTTGACGCTGCAGACAGGGAGAAATAAAACACAGGCATCAGGGCACTGTACAATGGACTCATACACACATGACAGTTGTACATGAGTGGCATTGTCAAACTTCAGACATGGCATCACAATCCCAAACACACATGGCATTTTGACTCACACACATGAGCTATTCCACAGCCATATTGCAACAGCCAGCACCATCCATACACATACAACAGCATGAGCAGCCAAAGGTGAGCCAGACATCACATGAAACACAGGGAGTGAACTACACATGCACACACGCCACCACACTTACATGCATGTGTACACCTCCGCTAACTGTCGCAGTGTTGAGATCAGCATCTATGTTGCATCTGCCAATCAGTTTTCCACATATCAGTGTCACATGCATCCATGTTGCATCACTGTTGCACCCTTGTCAAATAGACACACATGTACACGGTGCACATACATGCAGCTGGAACCAACATCCATGTGTGACACCACAACCATGCCAACTGACATACACAGTAATCCAAACATATGTGCTCACACATCTGCATTTGGCTTGCATGCTTACCCACACATACACCATCCATGTTTCTCACACATGAAAGGACTTGTCCCGGGAGGATAGCTCAGCGGCAGCGTGCGCGTCTTGGAAGCAAGACGACACGGAGCAACAACAGGTTCGATCCCCGGGTCCGCGCTTAGAAACCTTTGGGTGTTTAAGCGCGTTATAAATACGTAACTAAGAAAGAAAAAAAAAACACACACAATTACGCAACTAAGAAAAACAAAAAAGACAATTCCTGTAACAGCGCCTCGATGCCTGCGGGCTGTGTGAGCGCTTTATAAATGTGAAATAAAATAAAAAAAAAAAAATGTGTCTGCCTCACAGCCCTGTACATACACATCCATACATGGCCCTAGAAAAACACATGTACAACCTGCACACTACTGGCACACCACCACACACACAGCTTCCAATCAGTATGCATGTACACTTACCGCTCGACTCCAGACGGGTCTGCCTCTCAAGGACCTGGACGTGGAGCGCTGGGCATATGCGTTCCAGGACCCTCATCTGATGTTCCGACAGGTGGCCCCGGCGCCCCTTAGCATCCGCTGCCTTCAAGAGGTGCCGGGCCTTGTTGAGGGTCCTGGACATGAAATCCTCCCAGCGCTTCTTGACATGTTGGAAGTCGCGGACTGCCACCCCCTCCGCGTTGATGGCAGTCACGATGTCCGTCCAGATCCGAGTCCGTCCTTCCTTGTCGGCGCGCAAACTTCCGAAGAGGGCATCATACTGCCCCAGGACTTGCTCCACCAGGACACCAACTTCGGTGGCAGTGAAGCTGGTGGCCCTCTGCCTCTCTGGCTGGGGGTTGCCAGTGGTGCCAGATGGTGTAGTGCCCGACATGCCAACCCCAGAGGCAGGAGTGGGTGGGCAACTGGGTCCTGGTGCTGGGCTGTGGAGCGATGGTATCCCAGTCGGGTGTTTTCTGTTCCAGCAGGGGTGGTCACAGCAACTGCACCCCTGACTGATGTGCAGGCAACAAATAGCAGGGTACGTGGGCAGCAGGCAGTCAGGCAGCAGCAGATGGCAGGTGGGAGCGTGCTCGGGGTTCTGGGGGGGCAGTGATTCGGCCTTTTGGGAAGGAGCGTGGTCTTCCATGTGTGAACGCGTGGCCTGCTTGATACGGAGTGATTTGGCACGTGAAAAATGTGCACGTCAGCGTGTGATTCGAGGAAAGGCCCCTAGCGCGTAAGCGCATTAGCACTCGTACGCACTTTCATTGGACCAAAGGCCTTTCAAGCATAAGGGCCTCTGTGACGTGATGCGCGCGGGTGTGCATGGGCGTTTCCCTCGTGACGTTAACATAGTGGCTCAGCACGCGTGAAAAAACTGCACGTCTGCGTGTGAATGCGTGTAATCCGAGGAAAGGGCCCATGCGCGTAAGTAACATGACGCGCGCGGGCGTTTCCCTCAGCATAGGTTAAAGGTGAGCGGGGGCAGCAGTTCGCTGTACGTGCCTTTCGTGGAGACCGACGTGTGTTTCTGCTTCCTGTTGTTTCGCGCCATCACAACTTCAATGCTATCAAGGACGTATCTCTTCTTTTGGCGGGGGTATTGCCTACGCGTGTTTTTCTGCATCGCGCTAGTCAGACCGTGAGTCACACATGCTATTTTTCCCACTGCGGGTGCCCCTGTGTATCGCACCCATTTTCGAGGTCATAGTAGCCTGCGTGTCCCACGTGTACGCGTTATTCATGTTACTGGGTGCCACCGCGTACTGTGAGAGGTTGATTCCACGCACGTAGGCTGCAGGGTTGCGTGCACGGTTTTACTGCAGTTTTGGGGTGCCTGAGCGTTGCGTGACCTGTCACTACATCACCGGGGTCACATACAGCCTTGCAGGTGCAGGGGGGCTGTTAACATCTTGCTTCTCACCCCCTTCACCCCAATTGCCCAGGTCAATTGTGCTGTACACCTCCCATTGGCACTACTCCATCTGTGCCGGCACTACTCCATCTGTGCCATGGTTGGGAGGCCAGCAAAGGTGAGGGGCGCCTCAGCTGGGCGAACTCCTCGTGGCGGGCGTGGTCAGGGACGTGGCCATGGTGACCAGGGAGTAGGGGGACTCCACGGTGTCCAGGGCGGCCACAGAGGTGGAAGAGGCAGGGGTGCGCCACTTGAGCACAATGTTGTGCCATGTGTCGGTGCAGTCATGCCACCACCCCCTGTGGTTCCGGGAGATGCAGCTTCTGCATCTGGCACTGGCGCCCGTGTGACCCGGCAGTCCGTTCCATCGTCTGCCACGGGCCCAAGGGTAGTGGTAGCTGCAGGTGCAGCTGTGGACACCGCCACCCAGGCTCAGGATCTACCAGCGCAGGCTGCGTTGGCACTTGAGGAGCCCTTGGAAGATTTACAACAGGCCAGGAGGGAAACCGTAGGGGCATGCAGGGCTGCTCTGACCAAGACACGTGTCCCTGGGGCAGTTATGTCATCTGCTGCCCTGAACAGCCGGGTGTTGGCAAGTGCAGGGGCAGATGCACCCAACAACACCCCGGTTGTGAGTCTGCCAACCAGGACCATTGCGGTCAATGACCCTGCCACAGCGGATGTTGCTGCACAGGGTCCATTAGAGGGCACCCAGCTGCCACTGACACAAGTCAGGCCTTTGGTCGTTCCTCCACCTGCCACTCCCTTGGCTCAATCCACTGAACCCACTGGCCATACTGGTCAGTGCGGCATTAGCCAGCCAGGGTCTGCGCCACAGTCCAAGAGGAGGAAGGTTGCATCTGCAGCACAGGCTGGGACCCCACACAAAGCCACAACCTCCTGCACGTCGAGGAAGAAGCCTTTCTGCAAGCAGGAACTGGACTTCCTCGTGGACTATGTGCGGGCCACAGCCGTGACATGGTAATGGGTGCCAATAGTCAGACTACGGCTGCCCACCGTGACACCCACTGGAAGCATGTTGCGGAACATGTCAGTTCATTCGGCCATGAGGTGCGCACGGCGCAAGAGTGCAAAATGCGTTGGAATTACCTCAAACGCAGCGCTAAGGCTAAGCGTGCCTCAAATTACAACTTGACTCTGGTGACTGGTGGCGGGCCTACACCAGAGGAGGAATAGCTCACTCCGCATGAGTCACTTGTTGCAGAGTTCATACCACCTGAATCGGTCAAAGGAGTGGGAGAGATGCTGGACTTTGATGCCCAGTCCAGTGAGTGTTGATGCGTGTTTGTTGAGGACGTGTGCGTTTTACTTGTGGGATGTGTTGTGCATTATTGCCACTACATGTGACGTGTACATGGTTCTGATGTGCAAGTAATGCAATGCTTCCATGATGCATCTCTGCTCTGCTGGATGGTGGACATGTGGAGCAGAGGGGGACTGTCCGCATCACCACTATTGCACCCTACTCACATGCTGGTTACCAGTATACCCCTCCGGTCCATGTTCCAGCTCACTGGCCCTTCTGCATGTGGCATGGGGTGACCTTCCTCTCAGCCCAGGCACAATGTCATAGCATGACTGACGTGCATGTGTCCTCAGCCTGCATGGGGGTACTCTATGTAGGCATGCTCCCTTGCCCCTCCTCCGCCACTCTGCACCCCAGTTCCACCTTTGCACTGGTCTGCTTCAATCTTGCCATTGTGTACTTTCCTGTTCATGCGTCCTGTGTACATGCTAACTTCCAGCGTACAATCTGCCAGACATATGCTGTGTGGTACAGCCTTAGTACTTGATGCAGGGTATCTCACTTGTACTGTGCATAGGTCAGATGCCCCGCAGGGACATGAGTGCCCGTTCATGCTCCATGTGCATTGCACGCATGCCCCTATGTGTCCTTGACTGGATGATCACTGTAGTACAAGTCCTGGTTGACATACATTGCCTGGCATCTCATCAGCCTTCCCATGTCAACTGTGGCTCAGTACTGGGTTACACACATGTTTAGGGTCTGACAATCTGTGTGGGTCACAGGCCTCAGCCTGTTTAATGGCCAATGACTCTGCCCGACTATTGTAGTGTCTTCTTCACACGTGGGCGGCCTCCAGAGTTTTCATCATGTGTCCTGCTTACTGTCCCATCATCATATGCAGTGTTGTCACTTGAATCACATTAAGCTGTTGATGCCAGTCAACACTGCCTGTCAATACACAGGTCTATGGTCAGCCTTTTGATACCATGCTAGGTATCCCTGCTTTTGTACTTGGGTGGAGGGGTGCTTTGCTTGTAGATATGCTAACCATTGAATGCACAGTGCACGTGATGCCTGAATTTGACCTTGCACTGCCTTTACATTTCCTGACACACACCATGGAGTCCTTGTACATGTAGGTAGTGAGTGACATACACATTTGCTGCACTGCATAGACCCACTTCTATGCAAGCTGCAACCTTTCGACAAGTCTGATCACAGAAGCAATTCAAAGTTGACCCAGCATGCATGCCAGGTTCTATTTTGTGTATCACATGTCTGCCTGATGTGTTTGTTGTCGGTGTGTGTGTGTTGTGTGCTTCTGACACGTGTAGTTACCTTTTTTCTCTATATTTTTCAGGTGATAACGCAATGGAGGCGTAGGATGGTGTTGTCATGCCAGACACAGGGTTGTTACCACTACATCAACCCGGCACAAGTGGGGGTCGTGGGGTGGTAGGCCACGAAAACCCCCAAGTGCTACAGTCCATCTTGTCTCTGGCTGCCTATGAGTACAGCCCTGATGACGACTCTGACGTCCATGTCGAGTTGGATGAGCATCAAGTCCATGTGTCAGGGGTGAGTGATTCTGATGTGGACACTCCTCTGTCCGCGACACCTGCAGTGAGGGGTCAGACAGTCTTGGTTCCTCTGCCCGTGGTGGATCGGGACGCAGGGTCACCCTCCACACCAGTCACTGATGTGCCTGGGACATCACGTCGACGGGGGCATGTAGTCGTGCAGCCACGGGCGGTGCCAACACAGCGAGGACACCCGGTCCTTGGGTCCCGCAGGGGTCAAGCCCAGCAACGCGGTCACCGCCCGCAACTGCAGTATACTGAGTGGGAGCAAGACATGACTGACAATTCAGAACGGCAGGGGGCAGCAATGGAGAACATCGCTGAGAGCATGGAGCGTGTGGCCCGATCTGTGCTCCCCCCTACTAGGCAGGTGCTTCTCCAGCAGTAGGCGGCACAGTCCACGGCCCACTCGCTCAGGCTGGGCATGGCGGCCTCAGACAGGGCACGCCAGGCTGAAATGTCGTCTCTCACTTAAGCAGAGGCGCACATGGATGCCCTGAGGGAGGAGTATGCTTCCCTCAAATCCACTCTGGGTGTCCTTCTGATGTCCCAGAGGCAGCGGGCAGAGGAGAGGTTTGCACAGCTTGAGCGTACCATCTCGGCTGAGCTTCAGGCTTGCTGGGAGGTGCAGCGGTTGTCCAGCCAGGCCTTGCAGGAGGAACTCCGTGTTACACGTGCTACCTTACAAGAGGAAGCACGTGTATCACGTGAGGTTCTGCATGCACACCTATGTCACATCGCCACACAGAACCAGGCTCACCCGTCCGGCAGACTTGCTGCCGTTGAGGGGAAAGCTGCAGCTAGACGTGGCCAGGCTACTGTGTCACGTCCTCCTTTCCAGGATGAGCCAGACTCGGACGACCATCTATCTCCCACATAGGTCGGGCTGTGCAGGCGTTGAGCCCATGGAGGGTTTTTTTTTGGCTCAGCATCATCGCATGTGGGTGTTGAGCAGCACCCTGTACCTCCCCCCGGCTGGGTGCCTCCCCTCCCCCCGGGTCGTATGTGGCCATTTTTGATTTTTCTTTTAGTTTAGTTAGTTAAGTTTCTGTTTGATAGTTAGTTTAATTAGGTAATGCAGGTTTTTCATAGTTAGTGTAATTAGTTAATATAGTTTAAAATTGCTTATCTATTGTGCTTTCATGTGACGGTGCGGTGCTTTGTGGCTTTTGAAAGCATCCACTGTCTGTTCCAGCTGGGCCCTTCAGGCTTGTCTTGTGTATGTGTTTGCTGCTTGGGGTCCTTGACTCACATATGTCACTCCTGCCTCCCTTATCCATGGGCTCGCAAGGATGGTTCGGTGTAACAGCCTATTACACAAGGGCTTTGGACTGTCATATCTGTGGCATGTCTGGTGCTATGTAACTTGTGTTAACACCCCTAGTGGGGATGATTGCGGTGTTATTGACCACTGTTCTGCTTTTGCTAGATGGGGTGTTTCATGATTAATGTGTACTCTCATTGCTATGCATTGTGTAGTATGTTTCTTATCTTTACTTTACACGTGCTTGTTGCAATTCATGCCATAGATAGTGTGTTCCACACTTTGGATGTGAAAGACGGACTGATGGTGTGATTTCTGATGTACGTCTCTGACATGGTCCAGTAATGAGATGCCTGAAGAGACACACACAGATGACTCTAAAGCATTAATCATGTGTTTCATGCCCTTTCTGCAAGGGGATGAGCCTCCACACCACCTTTAACAGCAGACATGGCCCATTGGACGTCTGGATTCTGGACACGTTTGTTGGTGCCCACATGCACTTGTGTGCGCAAGCAGAGGCACAGGGATTGCAGACATACATCCTAGAACTGCTGACGTGTTCCAATGAACTCCAGGCAAGGTGAGCAGCACAGGGGGGCCACAACACAGCAAAGCTTCCACCAGGCCAGTTGCACATGCAGGCTTAGTAGCAGCACTGAGGGTGAGCTTGGACGAATATTGGTGTTGAAGCACACAATACAACTCAGATGATTGTAAGGTTGTCTGGGGCACCTGCAGGGGCAGTGGCACATACCCTCCGGTCCACCATGGGCCATTGAGGCACTTGTATCACCCATGCTGACTTCCGACACATGGAAAGGAGCAGCTCACAGGGACATACAGCAAGGGACAGACTTGGGTGCAGTGCATTTCATTTCCATGTACATTTTGAAACATGCACTGCCTATTTTTTTACGGTCATTTTGGGACATGACTTTTTCTGAAGTCATACCTTGCTATATGCGTCTGTCTGCTTACCCAGGGAACATTGCATGTTGTGTGAATCGTGACACATTGGTGTTCCATTTACCACGCACCCACCGGCGCCTGACTTACTGCATTGACTGTGTATGAACCATCACAGGGGTAATGTTACGTATGGGTACGAAGCATCCACACCAGATTGTCTGTTTGTAGAGTAGTTTGTTGCTATGGGGCATATTTGGTTGGTGGTGTGTTTGTGTGTTATCGGCACGCACAGATTATTAACTGTGGCTCTCTTTGCAGCATTGAAGTGCTCCTGTAACCGGACCTGAGAGTGCGCAGGCAGGAGGCCAGCACTCAAAACCAGAGCTGAGTGTCTTGTTGTTTTTCTTTCAAACTGCTCTACATAGGCTTGCTGGGGGGTGCACTGTTGCATGGATGAATGTGTAATTCAATTTGGTATGTTTTTTTTCCATAATCACCCCAAGTCCTATCCAATTCTAAACCCTGTACCCTCTACCCGGTGTTCCTGCTTCCCGTACCTATCCAACCAACGTTCCCTAACCCTCTTTCCCCGCTGGGGTTGCGGATGCCTGTGTAAGCCCCAAGCTTGCAGGCACCAAAACCCTAGAGGGGGTGGTTGGTTCGTCCCACTCCTGCGCCTGGACTCTGGAAGGCCATGACAATGATGTCCAAGTTTGTTATGATTGTGTATGTGTTAATGCAAGTACTCCATTTTAGTGCATTCCCTACTTTCATGTGTCACACTCCCCTCTGCTGCCCCTCATTCCAGTTATCCAGTATGCCAACGGCTGTCCCAACTGCATATCCCTGACCCTCCTTCCCCACCAGGGTCTCAGAGGCCTGTGTGAGTTTGACCTTGCAGGCACCCAGGCCACGGTGGGGTTGGTTGTTTCGTGCCACTCCTGCACCTGTACACGGGAGCTCTGACATACACATCCGTTCGTAGTTCATCATTCTATGTTATGTACCACACATTGTTCACATCCTGTTGTGACATTGTTTTACTGTGCTACCTTGGTTGTTACATCATTGTGGTAGTACTTGGACTTTGTGAGGTACTGCTACTTCAAGTCATCTACTGGAGGCTGTTCTGGTTCCTTTTTCTGCCTTGGATTTTGTGTCTTTGCAAATGAAGGTGGACTCTGAGGGTGCAGGCAACTTTTGACACACAAGGTGGGAGATGGTGACGAAGGGGAATGGTGATCCTGTGAACAGGTGAAATTGAGGGTTGAAGGCTCCATGACCCAGGTGCAGCTGTTCAGTGGGTCATGGTCATGGTAATTTGTGAGGGGGGGGGGTGTTTTGTTGTTGATAGTTGCCTTGCCCTGCAGTGTGATGGAAACCCTGACATTGTAATTGTGGTATCCTATGTACATGATGTGTTCTGCTGATCAATGCATGTTCCTGTGTTGTATTTACCTTTCAGGTGTGAGGGGATAGTTGTGGTTTGACATGCTGGGGTGTACACATGGTGAATGTTCACATGTGATGTGTAGAGGACACTGATGGTCAATTGATTGAACATGCATATGTTGAGTGCATGTCCTTGCTGACCCGCACACTCGCACTATGATGCACTACATGTACAACCAACCTTAGACATTCACATGTACACTCTGTTTGCCTTCTGCTGCCCACTGTGTCCCTGCAGCACATGTTCTGTGACCAATTATGGATCCTGTGCATGCCTATTTTGCTTTTTGATGTGGTTTGTCGCTTAAATGTGATGCTCAGGGTGTGCATCACACACAATGGCTGTTCACTGTGCTGTGCGCTGAGCAGTGTGTTGCAGAAGTTGGACACAGCACACAGAAGCTGCAGTGTTGATTTTGCAATGCACAATGTGCATGTAGACAGGCATTCTTTGTTATGTTGCGGCTACTACTTTTGTGATGCATTTGGGAATTACTTATTTTGGGTGGGAGGTTGTTGGTCAGTCATTTCATCTGATTCCATGTCAGGCATCATTGTCTGATGCCAATTTACATTTTTCACATGGCAATGTGTACCTTATTGGTACTGTGTTGGTGTATGGCTATTGCTTGCCATGTCATGTTGTGGTTTGGGAGGGTTTGAGTGACATAACAGTGATGGTCATGGCCTGTTTTGCAGGTGTGTGTGATTCACACCTTGCATGTCAGGGTCAGCCGCTTCTCGAAGCAACGAGCTGGAGGTAGATCTCTCTCCGCGGCAGGGGCCTCCCTCTGGAACGGCCTTCCTGCCTCCCTGTAACTTGAGGAGAACCATCTCCACTTCAGGGAGCACCTCAACACCTTCCTCTTTGCTTCTGCTTTCTCTCTCCCTTGCTAATTTCTTCACTGAAACTGCACTGAATCTGCAACTGGGCCACTCTCACCGACCTCGGTCCCTGGCCCAGCCACTCTCCACTTGCACTGCCTCCCTGGCAACACCTGCACTGTGGGACTGTCTCTGTATCCCTACAGCCCCCCCTTCCCAGCACTTGTCTGCACTTACCTTTGCACTTGCCACCAGCTGGCCTATTTATTTATTTTTTATTGTACTTACCCTGTACTGCACTCCCCCCTCCCCTTCCCCTTGCTTTTTTCCCTTCCACCTACCCCTGCACTTACGCGATCTAAATGACACCTGGTCTAGTAGGATCGTTGTCTGTCTTCCCTTGTTCCCCCCTCCCTGCCTCGTTGCGCCTTGCAACACTTGTGTATAGGCGCGTTACAAATGCCATATCATATCATATCATATATCAAATGTGTGCATTTTGGTCACACAGGATAGCTTGTGTAAGTAGCTAGGGATGCACACAATGTGGCACTTCCATGGCAACAATCTCAGGGTGGTAAGGTTGTGACAGTTGACTGTCTCTTTGTCATCATCGATTGTCACCTGGTATGTGCCAGGCCTGTGTGCACTCCGCAGGGGTGGGAGTTTAGGTGAAAAATGTGGCCACAAGCTGGGTCCGGGCTTCCTCGCCACGTGCCCTATCCCCTCCCATGGGCAGCGCCTGTGCCTGTGGTTGGAGATGTGGGGGCACCACCATGTCCACCGGTACGCCCTGCCGTGTTGCAACATTGTGGAGGACACATGCTGACACAATGATCCTGCACACTACTGGGGGTGCATAGAGTAGCTGCCCGCCAGAGCAGTCAAGGGAGCGGAAGCGTGACTTGAGCACTCCAAATGTGCGCTCCACTATGGCCCTGGTTGCAATATGGGCCGCGTTGTATCTTACCTGGTGTGGTGTGGTGGGGTTCCGGATTGGCGTCATCATGTGGTTGCTCAGAGGGTAGGCACTGTCCCCTGGCGAGGCGATAATAGTTGAGATTATTAGGGTTTGGGTATTTGTCTGTGTGTGACTTGCATGCATGTGCACAGGCATTTGTACTCACCTAGGAGCCATGTGTCAACATGCTGCCTTGCTTCCCGGGCCAGGATCAGGGTGGACATTCTGTATATGAAACTGTCATGGGTGGAGCCAGGGTAGTTTTCACAGACAGAGATGATGATTCCCTTTGCATCGCATACCACCTGTACGTTGATGGAATGCCAGTGCTTTCGGTTTCGGTAGATGTGCTCAGTGGCCCTAGGTGGACGTAGGGCCACATGGGTGCAATCTATAGCACCGAGCACTTTGGGGAAGTGTGCCACCCTGATAAAATCCAGGACCACGCTATGCCTTTCTGCGGGTGTTCTGGGCATGTATATGTGCCTGTGGACTGAGGGGCGCGCTGTCATGATTGCCAAGACCTGGTGTAGGCAGCGTGACTGCGTGGCCTATGAGACCCCCCCCACTATGGCAGTGGTCCGCTGAAATGACCCAGTGGCCAAAAAATGCAGGACATTGAGCACCTTCTCCAAGGGGCTCAATGCTTGGGAGCATAGGGTGGGGGATGTAAGGTCATCTTCCCACTCCCTGACCAGGTCTAGGATGATGTGGGGTGGAAACCTATACCTGCCGTGGACCTGGTCGTCAGGCATCCCAAAAAGGCTTGTCCGTGGTGAGAAAATGTGTGCCCTGGCTATTCTCCTCCTCCTGCGGTGTCCCACGATCAGTGCTGCGACAAATGGGGCATTCATCGTAGCTGTATATACGTGTTGTTTGCGCGCACTTTTATACTGTGCACGGGGACGCTTCCGCCTGCCTTCGTGTGGCGGACGCGTTGACGCCTGTGCCCGTCTTTTGCCGTGCGCGGCTTTCCCATATTCAAATCCATGAATACGGGTTGTTCGCGTGCGTGTGGGCGTTCTGCGTAGTTCCCTGCAGTACTTCCCCAGTTACGCCTTCTTTTTCATGCATTGTACCCCATTCCGCGTGTTACGCCCACTGTTCTGCCCCCTTTTGTTGTGTGCGCCGCGCTATGTGCGCTTTTGCTGTGCGCGTAGCGCACGCCGTTTGATGATGTGTGTGCCCGTGTGCGACATGCATGGATTTGGCGCACGACCAGCGGGAAACTAGCGCAGCGCCTTGCTTGTATTGCATGCGTGCGCGTGCGCTTGATTTCTCACGCTTGCGCCTCCTTGCGCCTGCTTGCGCTGGGATTTTCGGCGCACGTTTTTTTCCATGAATCGACCCCTGAATTTCAACTTGGGAAAACGCTTTACTTGCATAGGCAATGGTTTTGTGATTTAAATCATGTTTTTGTGATAGCACTGCTGACATACACTGTTCAGAGAAACCTATTTCTATAAAGAAATCCCTATCCCTTATGTGGTATGCCAAACATGGTGCCTTTACAAGACATTCCTTTATTTTAGCCACTGCCTCAGACTGCTCTGTTTCCCATTTCCAGGGTGTATTCAGCTTTAACAGCTTAGTTAATGGTTGAGTAATTTCAGCCTAATTTTCAATGAACTTCCTGTTATAGCCCGTCATTCCTAACAAGCTTTTTACCCCTTTCACATTTTTAGGGTCTTTTAGTTTTTGTTTAGCCTCCACTTTCTTCTTTTGTGGGTTTAATCCATGTTCAGTCACTTCATGGCCTAGAAAATTCACCTTTTTCTTGCACCATTGTGCCTTTTGTAAAGACACTTTGGCGCCTTCTTTCTGCAATTGGCCAAGAACATGTCTTATTTCATCAAAATGGTTTTTCAAACTTTCATTTTTTATCAGTACATCATCCACAAAGACTATGGTACCTCTTTCCTCTGCATCAGGCATGGCCTTTCTCAAAAATATTCCAAATTCACTCTCACTATTGACATACCCAAATGGAACTCTAACCCATGCGTATTGAGTCTTATCAAATGAAAATGAAAATAAATTCTGTATCTCCTCTGCCAATGGCACGCACCAATATCCAGAGGTGAGATCTAACGTGGTAAACACTTTTGAACCATGTACCTGAGCTAGGCCCTGATCAATGAATGGCAGTGGCCATCTGGATACTGGCACTCTTTTATTTAACTCCCTCAAATCTGCACATAGCCGCCATTGACCATTTAGCTTTAACATACCTAAAATAGGTGTGTTGGATGTGATATGAATGGGCATGATGATTCCCCACGACTCCAAATTTTTAATAATCTATGCCAATGACTCTAAACATGCCAATGGTAATCTTATACTGGCGCACAAATGCTGGGCTTCTGCTACACCCTTCCTGTAACGTGGCCACGTGTAAATCAGTTAGACCGGAATCATAAGCATCTTTTGTAAATACATCTTTAAACTCCATAAATATCTTCCTCATTTCATTTCTATCCTCTTCGTTGTCACATGCATCCGCTGATACAATCTGCTCCTCTACCATTTTGGAGAATTCTGGGAAATGTTCTGGTTGGGGAATCTCAGCGCTTTCCTCTAAATGTGTGGCTGTGTCTCTCTGTAAAGACGCCACTTTTAAATGTTTTGGCATATCAGCTTCCACTTCAATGGGCTGATTTTCTATTTCATTTTCATTTAAGTTAAATGTTATGCAATCCACTTGATGACAGCACACTGTCTAACTTGAATCATAAGGGTACATAGAATGGATTCTAAATATTCCTTTGGACTGAGAATCCAGGTATTCTGGCAATTCACCCTTGGCATCTACATACTTTTCAGGTATATTTCCAATCACCATGTTATTCAGACCTGCAGTATAATGTGATTTTTGTATAGCAATTCCTAATGGGGAGTTTTCCTCTAAATGAATATCTTGACAACCTTAATTATTCACCATGATTTTTACAGACCCTTCACCAATATCTACCAATGGAATGTATTCATAATCCAGGCCTTGCTGTTTTATGGATTCATTCAGCACACAAATGCATCAGAATCTTTCCTCTGCTGTCCATTCTTGCATTTCAGTGTTATTGCAACCTGTTTGGTGAATGCAGGGATAATAGTATCCTTCCTCATTTGTAATTTAATTGCATATGGGACCAACTGTGCGCAATGATAAGCCTTTCTTTTGTCTTCAAATTCAGGTGCCGGCCCACCTAGGCGTGACCGTATCTTTTGATTAAGGAAATCTAACACCATACACATTCTGTGCATGATATCATTGCCCATGTAAAAGTCATTTTGTGTTCCACTCACTATCCATACATTATGGTAAATTGTTTTCTGTCCAATGCTAATGTTTAATATGCATCTTCCTGTAATTCGGTTTTCAAAGTCTGGACTGTCCAAACCAGAAACATATTGGTTTTTAATTCTAAATTTCGGGATCTCCTCCCTCTCCATTATTTTTTGCAACAATTTCTCATTAATTAAACTCCTTTCCTGTTCAAGTGTTAAAGTGGCCTTTGTTGTTTTAGAATAGTCATTTATACCAATGTGAACCCATGGTTGCTCAGCTTCCATGTGTATTTCAGCAAGATTGGTGATCTGTTTTCCTGAACCTGCTTCAGGAGCAATATTCTGTTTTCATGTTTTCTCTTTTAAATAAAAGCGTAATGTGTGCTCATCTATGGCAGTTTGCCATTTTTTCCTAGGGTCCAATTATATCTGTACAGATTGCTTCTCATCTTCACTCTGCATTTTATCTTGACAGATTAATATAACAGTGACACTAGGTATGCAACTATTCTGGAGATATACCTCCACTGCATCCTTTGTTTTGGCAACAGTGTGACATTCATTTATATTGCTGTTTTGTGATTTTAGTTTTTTGGGTCTCAATGGTTTTTTGGATAAGGACCACAGTACTCCATTCACCCCATCTATGAGATGAGAGGAGATAATCTTTTCAGGCAATCTGTTCCCATCAAAAATGTAATTTCACAAATGGATGTGACCAATACCTCCTGTTTCATTCTGTGTTTACCTATCTTTATGTCAACCTTGGTGATGCCTATAATAGGCACCTCCTCCCCATTAAAATTATGCACCGGACCTTGACTTTCCTTCACTGTGACCTGATTCTGCAGGGATCTCCCTTCATTGATACTCTTTACCAATTCTTTAGACATAATTGTGGCCTGTGCGCCAGTATCAATCATTGCAAATCTATTGCATTTTTCTTCTACAGTGATGGGAGCATAATACCTGTCCTCAACTTCCTCTAACACACATAAGAAGTGCGAATTCTTACTAATTTCAGGGCTCAGCTTTCTCAGGCCTTTTTCACTTTTGGCTAAGCACATTGGTAAATGCAAAGACATTTTTCCCTCCTTTTTGCCCATTCCGTTGTGAGAGACTTTATTCAATTCCCCATGTTCAGAGGTTTTTTGGAGTGTGGCCACTGTTCGCCCATCCATCCAGGTATCATCAGAGGTCACACTACAACCCTCCAACTGAACATGTGTAACAACATCACTTGTTAATTTGTCATTGTCTAATTCTGTGCATTTGTGATTATTCAGTATGGTACCAGCCCTTTTAACCTCTTCAAAAATATGTTGCTCAAAGAATTCTTGAGGTTATTGACCTGTACCCTCCTTTTGAGCATTTCTTTTTTCTGCTTGTGTTTGGTCATTGTTTTGATTGCCCAGGGAAGGAGTTATAGCATCGCCACTTACTCCCGGTTCACTGGTATTCCCCATGCATGAGTCATTTTTCTTAAATCTGTCTCTTTGTTCTTTTGGATCTTCAGATTTTCCTATTTCATTTGTGCAAATCTCCAATGTTTGATTTAGTTCTAGGTTAAACCGTACCTCTCTTTTAGAAGTATTTGCATTTTCTGTTACATGTTCATTTACTGGTATTTTCACTTTTAAATCATAAGGCATCTAAGAGTCATTACATCAGAGCAATCTGTCTTTTTGGCACTGCAGGTATCATAAGTACTTAGTCACTTTTCAGAAGTCCCCCAGTCATTGCTATGGCCTTCTACCCCCTCCTTTGATGACTGTTTTTGTGCTGTACAGAGCTTTCCTATTTGCTCAGCTAACATTTTCACTTGGGCTTCGAGACACTGGAATATTTCCATCTCTCTAGAATCCTCTCTCTGAGGCCTAGATCGATATTGGTTGTTTTCTCCCTGATTGGATCTATTCTGATACCTCTCAGGGAATGGTTTCTATTGGGATGGTTCCTGAACTCTCAATTCATTTGTGGAGGGGAGCGGGGTGCACCCATCCTTTGGTTGTAGTCCCCTGGTGGGGAATCATTGTACTGACGTGGAGTGTAGTTCATGTTTTACCTCATGTCCTGTCTCTCATGTTGTGGGTACTGGCCCCTATGTTGATTCCCATTATCAGCAAATTGATCCACATATCGGGGTATATCCTGATTACCATATATCATGGTATTGGGATCAAATCTGCTTTGTGTCCCCAAGGACCATCATTTCTTTGATCCTGATTTTGTCTCTGGTTATTGTTCATACCTGACATATCAAGTCGATAGCCTGCCCGGGGCCTATCTCCTAAGTACCTGGGGCTGATGTAGCTCTCCCTATTACTACAATCATTGGTGCAGTGTGTGATGACCTTTGTTGATTAGCCTTTGTTCAGGTGCCAAATTATTTTTACTTGGACTTTGAGCAGACTCAAGGGACATTTTGGCTGACCTGATTTCCATCACTGTTGCTGAGGGTTCTTTAGATTTTGGTCTAGTGTCTTTCATTTTATCACTTTCTCTACCCTGACAATAGAGTACTTCATATAGTTTTGTGCTTTGGTGTACAATCCATTCAAGGGTCTTGTCACGGTCAAATTCACGGACCAATTGGGATATGATGTCTTTCTGTAGCCCATAGAAGTAGGCAGTTTTAAACTCATTGGAATTGGTGTCAAAAGATACATCAAAGCGAGAAAATGCTCTTTTTAAGTCTTGTAAAAACTGGCGAGGGGATGTATTAGGCCCAGCAGTGATTGTGTAAGCGACTTTCTTTGGCTCCTGCAATGACTGGAAAGGAGAAAAATGACGCCTAATCTCTTTTACAAACTCTGCCCATGTCATATTCTGCTGTTCATTCAATCCTCTTATGATACTGGCCATCAGAGCATCTAAAGTTAAATGTAAATACTGCCTGTACTGTTCCTTAGGTATCTGGAGGGCTTTAAGAATGTCATGAACTGCTTCTAAGTGATCCTCAATGCAGCATTCCCCTCCTTTTTAAATGTTTTGATCAGGGCTTTAATGGATTTCATTATCTTTATGGGGCTACTTTTTGCAATGCATGGGATTGCACTACTTGGTGACTCAACCCTGGTTCCAGGTGTATGGGAATGGTTGCGGCCCCAATGGGAGTATCAAATCCCCTAAGGGCGCTGCAACCAAGTTCAGTCACCGGCCCATTCACTGGGGCACTAGCTCTTTGGGTAGAAATAGAATTCACCTCAACTCCATTGAATGTGGTGCCCTGCCGCCTCTCCTGGGACCTGGGAATGCACATTTGCTGTTCCAATTCCTTACACTTTTTAAGGAGCCTGTCTGCTTCGTTTTGCAAATAGTTGTTTTCATCACCCATTTTATTAATTACCTCCTGCATGTCGCACAATTGCATTTGGCATTCATTAAATTCTTTATTTCTCTTGTCCCTTCCTTGAAGCATTTTAGCCATTTATTGTTCTGCATTTTGGAGATCACTTTCTTTTTCAAACCATCTCATCTTTATCTTGTCTAATGTGGTCCACCAATTCTTTTAAGTGTACCAATTCTTGCTCACTGTCTTCAAACTGTTTCTTGCTTTTGGACAATTGAATATCAAAATCTCTGCATTTTAACTGCATATCTTTCTGACATCCTTCTAATTCTGCTCTTAACATTTCCTCTTTCTTACTTGCCCCATCTAAGTCACTCTTTAACCTGCTAATTAGCTGGGTATCATTTTCCTGCAATCGCAGGGACCTATTCAAAATAAACCAGATCTTGGCGCATAGCCGTATCAAACAGTCTTTCTCTGCATTTTTATCGGCTGCATTTAATAACCTTAGAAGGCAGACCTGAATTATGCTGCCTTCTGCAAAAATATTGTCTAGTTTTTCTTTCTGCACCTTACCAAAAATGCGGTCATGCCATTCTGAGGTACTATTCGATGACCAGGTCCCATGTGCAAATAATTTAGCCTCTCAATATTGCACTATGTCTGACAATGTGGCTTCCCTTAGAGACATTCTGAAATTCGTTTTTAGTGACACACTGCTATTATGAAATGGGTTCCCTTTAATGTACAGATGGCAGCGTGAGACACACTTGCCACCCCCAGTAGGTGCTCTATGATCACTTTCCCGGCCTGCAAGGCACCATAAATATGTAGGGTATTTTGTGTAGATTTAGGGCCTAGCGGTATTGTCTTATCGCCAAAAACAAAAGTACTTTTAGCAATAATCACTCCTTGCATTTAGATTGGGTTTGGTATTATAGTGGTATAGTGTCTATGCATTATTTCAGTACACATATACATTTGGTTGGTATACATTTCGTAGTGGTATAGTGATGAACATGATTTTCTGTTCTACCGGTGGTCCCCAATATACAAAACCCCCTTTTTCTTACTTGGTCTGTTCGTGTGATCACTAGAGAGACCTTGGGCCTACATTTTATGGATACCACAATTTTCACATATAGCATTCACCAACCCCTGTGGTATTATCACTAATTTATTTACATTAGTGAAATTATGTTTCCATGGAGTATTCACAATAACATGTGGTATTATCCCTAATTTATTTACATTAGTGAGACTATGTTTCCATGGAGTATTCACAATAACATGTGGTATTATCACTAATTTATTTACATTAGTGAGACTATGTTTCCATAGGCCTCTCTCTGCTGATTCATATACGCTCAGCAGACTAATGCATTATATTCCACTCAGAAGCCACACACACATACCCTGAGTGGAATCACGCACACAGCTATTTATAATTGCTCATAACAGGAAGTTTGGCGCATATATTACCTAATAACCTCCCCTTTTATTATGTGATATGGGCTAAATGCACCAGAGAAAGACAGAAACCTTTACACAGGCTGTGATTTATAACAGTTTCATTTCAAAATAATACATTACCAGCTTTGCGAGGCAGTCTTTTCTAGAATAAACAGAAGCAAAACAAGTGCAAAAATACAAGGCATTTCGTTTTATCTTTGCAACAATAAAAAGAACAGTCATTTAGATGGCAACATTATAAAGTAGCATTTAAACACAGGAGAATTCCCTATCGGTACACTGCCTGTCTAATAATCGATCATTTGTTAGGCAGTCACAGCAATCTCACTCCATTTGTATATTTACCAGCTATTTGTAGCTTTTCAGCATGTAAAGTCTCCTGGCTTGTCGTCTTTGAGCAGTGACCCAGGGCTCTTTTCTTTTTCTCTCTTTAAAGCACCCAGCGAGAACATGCAGTTCTCAAGCCGGTGCCAATTGACTAGGAAATCCCAGTCTCTGAAGGTCAGTGGTCCAGCTCCTCACAGCAGCAGAACGAAGGCGACCTCACTGCAACTTCTCTCTCTCCTTCCCCCGGAGCTGCTTCAAGAAGCATCTGTTACAGCCCTTAAGGTGATGTGTCACCAATCAAAATACACTATAGTCTACCCTCCTTCCTCAACAATGTCTCACTTTTACATTAAGCAACTGTATCTAACTGATTTCCTGCTATTCAAATTTTTCTTCCTGCAAAGACCGTGAACAGAGCAAAGAGAGAGAAAAAAGAAATCTGAACACACGTTTAAAATGAATCTCAGCCTGCCTCATTTTGCAAATGGAGAACACATTATAATGTTAAGGAGTTAAAATCATGTTAGTATTTGTTAATCAAGTTAATTAATTAAGTATCTAATGTTTCTCCTGTAATTGAGGCATTTCAGGTGAGAAAAAAAATATGGTGTTCTTTTAACATAGATAGCCTGTCTTCATATACCTGTCCATATGTTACCCTGGCAACACATGGCTTGCTGTACCACCTTACAGCAATAATGTGATCCCCTGCAGTGGCGCTGCACTCCAAAACACGCTAAATTATACTACAGTTATCTCTCAATAAACTCAAATTATCATGAGAAGCCGGGGGGGGTGTTGGAGGGGGATTTTTCCCGATTCTATTTCAGGAATTATCATATAGCATTTGTCTTAAAGTAGATTCAATCATGGTTCACTCATGAATATTCTGATGATGTACCCCAGTGGCTGTGTTTAGAGAGAGCAATGGTATCCCCCATAAGTCTGGCTGACTGCTTTTGCATTAGAGCTTTTGCATTAGAGCTAAAACAAAATTCATTAAGTTCATGACTACTATCTTATCTGCACGTTATTTAAGAAGGTATTTATTTTCCCCAAATACTGAACCCTATCAATACATCTCTTCGTTTATTTGGTTTGACCCTTTAATCAGAATTAAAAAGAATTCTCTTTTCTGGAGTCCATGGCTCTCTGGGCATTAAGTATCTGGATCGGTTGTTTGTTGTTTGTACCCCAACTGATTTCAAAGTGCTTATAGATAAATGTAATGTTCCCCTCTCATTTCTACAGCAATATTTGTCCATTATTAATGCCACAGTCGAAAACTATGACTCTCTTGTTACTCTTGTTATCAAAATCCCCTCTCCTAATGCTGAAAGGTTACAATCACTCTAATAATCGATGATGTCAGTTGCCATGTATTACAAAACCCTTCGAAACACCTCTTCATCTAGTATATTACGCAGCATGGCAATAAGACTGTATACTAATGGATAATCAACTGGAATGGCCTAAAATCTGGAATCACAATGTCTAAAGTGACACCTGCTGCAAATCTAATACAAACAATGTTTTTCTTTCACCATAGCATTTTTATTACACCTCCACATCTTTTTAAATGTGGTCTTTTCTCAAATGACAATTGCTGGAGCTGTCTTCAATTCAACAGGATCCTTCAAACACATGATTCTTGACTGTAAACTTGTTTCATCCTTCTGGATGGATATTTGGAAAACTATTAAGGACTTTTTAATATCTTAATTGACGTCTGCCCACAAGTACATTTTGCTGGAAGCACTATCATTCAAAATATTACATGTAAATATAGAACATTCTTGTTTGATTTACTTATTATTTTAGCCATCAGGACAAAAATCTAGATAGACTCCCATATAAAGTATGGTGGAAGTCATATCTAATACTCATAGACTAGAACATTGTAATGCCTCTACTAAATCCCTACTATGTAAGCATGAACTTAAATGGAAACCCTTTGTAGAATTCCTTGCAATATCCACCATGGTCTATGAATCACTTATCTAGGTTTCATCATGCACGCCCCCCTTCCTTGCACTCAACTTCCCTCATGTGTATGTCCTGTATACGTCATGTCATGTCTTTATCCTTAAATGTATGTACGTACTCCCCCCTCTTATCAAAAATCGTTATACCAGTTTATCGCTGAATTTAAATTCTTACAAAGCTTCATCATCTTTCAATAGGTTTAATATATTACAGTTGCATTGTGTTATTTTATGCAGATATGTTGTTACTTGTTTTTGCAATGCCTTGTAAGATGTGACCTTAATAAAAAACATTTAAACATAAAAAAATGACCCGTTCTCCCCCACCAGCCTGTGTCCTTCCTTCCACCAAGCATCACTCCTATTATCTGCTGCACACACTCTGGTCTCCTGTTTAATAACAGGATTTAATAACTTCAACCTTATTACAGAAATGTTCTACTGATGCAAATGCAATTTTGTAGGGTTCAACTAGGGTACAATTGCCCTAATGCAAAAACATATTCTTTCAATGCATTTTAGCACCAGGAGAATATTTGTGTTAGTGCTAATAGGGAACTTCATGGCATTCTCCTGTGCCAGGTTGGTGGGAAGGGAGATGTGCCAGGAGACATGGTGCAGGAGAGCTTCCTCCACCTGCACAAGCACATTAGAAAATGCGGGCAGGGACATGCCATGCAGCATGCCCAAAGTGTGCTGGAAGGTGCAAGTTGCCATGACATGTAGGACCAACACAAGCTTCAGCAGTGGGAGTAAGGAAGTTATAGTGTTGATACTGCCCTCTATGGGTTCCATGTGATGTTAACGGAAAATGTCATAACGAAAACATGTTTACTGACACTTGCATACCCGACAAATACCTAATTTGTCTTTATTTCTATTTGGGGGGGTGTCCCCAAACCCCGTGTTTCGCAATGATTACTACCCCACCCTTTTTACTCTCTTACCACAACCCCCGCCATATATATGTACATTTGGTGATTTTCAGTATTTAAGTTTCGTTAAAATTGTTCTTTGTTTTTGTTTTCATTTACATCACTGTATACCCTCTCCATGTCATTCTGGGTCAGGATGAGCAAGTCAGCAGGGGTCTACTTGTTCAGCGGTACAGGGTGATTAGCTGGTTGTTAGTCAAGGTCCAGGGTGAGGGCTTGACTCAGGGTATTTGCCAGGGTCGGACTGGGACAAGAAATAGGCCCGGACACCCAAAATAAAGTGTCCCATCACTCGCCTCAAAAAAGTGGCCAAACCATCACCTCAAAAAGGAAGCCCACCCCTCACCTAAAAGAAAGTGGCCCTCAAACCACCATCTGTGAATTGCGTCAATTCACAACTTTACAGAAAATGCTACTTAGGGTTCATGTGTCTGTTACATTACAACACAACTCATAAAATAACATAACTTTGCATACAGTTCTGTGACTGTTTCCAGGGACAGGTGACAAAACAAAAAAATCAGACCACTGCTCAATTCACATTCAAGTAGATGTGGCAGCCCCCCGCCCCTTCTCCGCACCCCAGTGCATGCCCCTTTTGCAGGAAAGGGACTATAATAATTGTAAAAGGTGCTATATAAATGACTACAATACAATATAGATCTGATATCAACACAGGACACTGATTCTGGGGCATTACTTGTGCTTCACGGGAGAAGGCTTGGATTATGCTGGTAGTAGATTCCACCTAAAGGGTGGGACAAGAAATCTTCACAAGGAATGCCCACAGTGCCTCCACCCGCCTTTATATGAGACAGATCTGGGAGAACCACTTGTATACATAGGCTAAAGACAGAGCTACTTCAATCAACACCTTAAGCTAGAAAACAGTGATAAACCCTGTTCCATGACGGCCAATCATACCTAAAAAGGAAATTGCTCACATTTGTACTATTCCTCTCTGACTGCCACCAAACTCCCAACACACGCTCTGCCACTTCCTCCACCTTCCTGTGTCCCAAACTACAACTCTCTGAATGAACCTGACTATAAATCCTGAGCTACAATGGTCTCATAATTCCATAAAAACATGTGACGTTAAAAAATAAGCCAAATTCGGCTTGCACGCCACCTTATTGCTCAGCACCTCTTACAGCCACTGTGGTCCTCTCCTTGGCGGGCCCCCTCCGAGCGTGCCTCTGAATCCCATGGATGGGCCAGGGACCCCTCGGTGATAGCTGCCTCATGGAAGACCCTCAGTGCAATGTATGTGGCCCAGGGTGAGATCCATATGTAGGCCATGGATACCAGCTTGGCCTAGCTGGTGAGCTGGAAAGGGCTGTACACGGGGCCTCCTCAGGTAGTTACAAGTAAGTACCACCCTAGAAGAGCTGGGGTAACACAGTATCTGGGATGGATAGAAAGAGTGGTAGAGGGGGAGAATTGGGGTTGAGTTGAGCTATCAGCCATTGGCCAGATATTCTCCGAAGAGTAGGGTCATCAGGTCCTGAATGCCACAGTTTGCCTTGAGAGCATGGCCCAGGGCCAGCTCCTGTTAGATACACATATTCTCAAATGTGCACGCTTTTCAGTTTCAATGTATCTTCTGAGAGCGGCTGGTGTATTCCATGGGACAACAAAGCCCAATATCCTTCTATCCTAAACATTCACCCACCGCCCCCTAACACCCGTCACGGCAGACTCCGTTTGGATGGGAGCTAGCAGGTGAAGAAGCAGGCAATAGTAAATTGAACCCGCCACTCTGCCAGCCTCTCAGCATGGCGGGCACAGCTACTGATTAGCAGGCAACACTACTGAGCCAAATTCAAGGAAAACCGCATGAGCTTCTACGAAAAGGAAATGCGTACCTTATACTTTTTCCCCTTCACCGGCTCCAGCCTCCACGAAATACATACACTGTGCACACATCCCATGGGGAACATAATTTGCTTTAACCTGGGACAACACTTACCATTACTTATATGTTATGGATTAAAACACCTTATACGAATACGCTTCAAACAGACCTGCCCAGCACCCGCAGGGGCCCACACTTACTGCTCGTGCTTATAGTTTCCGCTCCAGAGAAATGGTTGCATCCACGCCCGTACGCCAGCCAAACGTTCTGCTGCTGAGGCACCACTCCCACATCAGGACTGCCCGCTCTCCATGGCTTTCAGTGCTGCTGCGGTGCGCTGCCGTTGCCAGTGCCCAACAGCCCACATCAAGAAGCAAGAACTTGGCATGGCGCGGGGGTGGGTGGCCGGGCCGGAGGACTGCCGGCGCTACCGGTCTCAGTCAGTGTCTGGCTGTTGTCTGCTGGCTGCTGCACGGTGCCTGGCTGCCTGCACCTCCGCTCTGTGCACACACAGACTGCCTGCCTGCCAGTCACTGACTGCTGGCTCCTGCTGCACTCTGTGCACGGCTGACCGCCTGACTCTGAGTGAGACTCCGTTGTGCAAAATTATGCACAGACATGCAGCAGCAAGAGGCCCAGATATCCCACATGACGCACTCACACAGAATTGACCACTCCTCCTGGCACCGCAGAGTCTCTGTGTGCAGGCGCTGCCTGCATTTTCATTGGTTCTTCCTTCCCTTCCCCGGCGGCCACAGACCCAGGGCCCAGGTCAGGCCCAAGTTGCTTTCAACTTTGCATGCAAGTGCAACAAATGTGTTGTTACTTCCTGCAAAGTTGAAAGCAACTTAATGGAGAAGTACTTTATGGCCTGGCCTCAGCCCAGCAGTCAGCCCGCCACGGCACGCAGGGGAACAAGGAAACAATTCAAACACTTACATTTTAAAAAACACCTGGAAAAAACCAGCCCATGCGTGGGTTTAAGGAGCCGGCCCCAGGGCCTTACCCGCCTCAATTTGATTTCGGCCCAATGGGCCAATCCGACCCTGGTATTTGCGCTCGCCTGGCATGGCAACTCCTCCTCCTCTCTGCGCCCTGTATGCTGTGCTGCTCTTCCAGCCTGTGCAGCTCAATACGGAGCAGGAACAGCTGCATGTCTAAATTTGCAACCGGTAGTAGCAACATGGTATTGGAAAGTGTATTTGAGGTAGGTGTGGGCCTTATAAAGCCTTGCTGAGTGAATTGGGTATGCCTGTGGCTTCATTTCATTCACCTGTATGCATTTACCACCACCTGTGGTTTGGTGAAATTACCACCAATTTTCGGTGGTATTTCTGTGCTTTTACAACTTGTAACATGGCAGAACATGGCAGAACTAACTTTTTTGTATCTTGGCAGTAATTCCGCCGGGATCATGCCACCAAATGTTGGCAGTATTTCCGCTGGCGCTAATTCTGCGGGCAGAATTAGCACCAATTCATGATTCAGTGATACGTAAAAGTGGCTCATTTACCTTATACTGTCAACCTCATAACGAGCCTGATGGTATTTTGCCATAAGCACTCTAAATCAGGAACTGCAACTCTATGAGTATGAATGCTTTCAAAAATGGTTTAGTCCAAAAGCCTGACCACGAGCTTCTGACGCTGTTTTATGTTGTCATATGTGCCTTTTTTTTGTTTGTACATTGCCTGATCAATTTGGTAGTCTTTGTTAAGTGATTAAAGAATTATTTTGTTATAAAGTAAATACCTCTGGCTGTTCATTGATATTTTTTGCATCTGATCATAATCATATCACCTTGTGTGTTGTGCTGTCTGACACATGCTGATTAATACTAAGCTACTCTGGGCCATGTCTGTGAAAGGTGAGCCAAGGATGCTGTGTGATCCTCGGATCCTCTTTCCGACACTGATCAGTGAGATGAGCTGCCAGTCAAAGTATCTATCATTCAGCCTGGAGAAAGTGCCTTACACTTGCTTGCTCTTGCATCAGTATTACCTGTTCTCCCCCACGGGTCTGTGTCCTTCCTTTCACCATGTCTAATTCCTATCCGTTGCTGCACACACTGTGGTCTCCCGTGAACTCTCCACTTTCCCACAGGAGTTAATAACTTTACAGAAACTGTGTTCTGATGCAAATGCAATTTTGCATGTTAGTTGAACTAGAATAAAATTACCCTATTGTACAAAACATATTCTTTCAATGCATTTTATCATAAGGAGAATGTTTTCCCGAGTACTAAAATGGAACTTCATTAGTGCTAGGATAGGCCCTGGTCAAAAAATGCTTTAAATGTATGTATGTATGTATGTATTTATTTATTGATTTATTTATGTACTTATTACATTTGTATAGCGCACAAACAGCCCTTGGGCATCGAGGCACTGTTACTTGTGGGGACGTTAGTTACAGGGTAGGTACAACTGGGAGATGCATTTACGCGTTTGTACATTGATACATTAGGATACACATTCAATTTATAAATACATTTGAAGTTTAACAGGCGAAGCAGGTGATTGTGACGTACATCAGGCAAAGAGCGCAATTCTCATGGCTTTACGGAATGTCATGAGGGACACCTCACCTCGAAGGGTAGGAGGTAGGGCATTCCAGTGTGAGGGTACGAGGTAGGCGAAGCTAGCGCCACCTGCTCTAGCTCTCTTTACCATGGGCACGCACAGCATGTTGGCGCAGGGTGTCTGGTTTAAGGGATGTTTATTTGCATGAAAGCAACTTTTGCACTAACGCAAATCGTGTACAATATTGCACAATAACCAATGCACAGTTTCTGGAAAAATGGCCCTGGTGTCTTCTGAGTCTGCTCTCCCTTCAGAGAATGAGCTTTGCACTAGTGAAAGTGCAATTAGCAGTATGGAAAAAATTACCCAAGTGCATAAAACAGATTCTTTCTATGCATTTTTGCATCCCAACAAATGACTCAGACTAGGGCAAATGTTGACCTGCTGCAAAAAATGCATTATAAGAATATGTGTTTTACATACACAGCTGTAATGTTTCTATATTAGCACCCCTGGGGCATTATTACAGAAACCTTTCACCAGTGCAACTGCAAATAGCATTGGGACAAAAAATGCTTTATTGCAAAAGCCTTACTCATTTAAAAAGACTCAAACTATGCCAATCATTTCCTTCATGTAAACATATATTTAGAGATTGTTTTTTGCACTAGGGAAATGTGTGCCATAGTGCTATCTGCTCTTGCACCAGGTTGTGTAATACAGTACTAGGTCTTCAAAGCAAACGCAAGTTATCTACTTTTCCTACAGGTTACTTTCAAAACCCACACATTCCCCCAGTGCATTAGGCAACTTTTGATCACTCCTAAGAAACGGCCCACTCACAAGAGTGTTGTGAGTATATCACAATAATATTCATAAAAATTGGGGGAGAACAAAAGGCATATAGTTCAATGCAAAAAACATACGGTAAATTCAAGTGCAAAACCCACAACCCAGCAAGATTATTTGGGCCTAATTCATAGAAAGTTTTGTGCAGTTAAATTGCGGATTCATGGATTGTAGTTTGCACTGGGTATTACCTACTTTTTCGCGCTTTGAAACACTTCTGTATAGGTGCGTTATAAATGCCACATCATATCATATCATTTGCACTGGTCCTTACCTACTTTGCACTGTGCTGAACGCTTGACACAAAATAAATAAATAGGGGGTGGAACATGCATATTCGCCATTATTCCCATGAAAAAAATAAATGCCCAGTCAAGTGCAAACATAACCCAATTCGTGGATTCCTAACCGTAACGTCCCAGAGTGAAAAGGCACTTGCAAACATTGTAATCTCGCGGCCACATGAAATGGGACACAGCGCACAAACCACAAAGGCCACGTATAAAAGCACAAATGCACCACTAGGAATTCCAGGATGAATCATCCTGCTTTAGTATCAATGATAGTTCATGGACAATGGAGGAGGAGGCTGTTGAGGGATAGGATTTCCTATCCTCACACAACGCTATTTGGGAGGCCCGACGAGGAGGTGTGTGCAAGGTCCAGATTTCTTTCCACCTCATCCTAGACCTGGTCCAGGAGTGGGAAGAAGACCTTGAATTGCCCACCATCTGCACCCATGCCCTCACAACCTGGATAAGCTGCTGACAGCCCTACATTATTTGGCTTCAGGCTTGTAGTGAGGCAGATGAATACGTCATCCATAGTTTTGGCCCCTCCCACGCACTAGTACCGGAAGGGTTAGAGATGTTACTCACTGAGACAACCGTTCCAACCTTATCCGTCGCAGGTACAGCACGATATGGAGACACTGTGAGCTGGAAATGGCAAAAACATTCCATTGAGTATACATTGAGTTTTCCATTGAATTTACATTGAGTGTAGTAACAATAACAACACATGCATTAGACATGAAGCAAACATACACTCCACGTGAAGAAAATGTACAATAGGTCATATATGCATTTAGACATGAAGAATATTAGCATAGCATCCACAAGACATGAAGAAACATAACATGACCAATGTATAAGGTGAATGCAACATGGACAACAGGCGAGTATAGCTCGCTAACATAGTAACAATAGTGTAATTGGGCAGCCATCTTCTTAAAAATGCAAGCCACAGCATGTCTATGAATGAGGAAAGGGCTCATGACCTCAGGAAAACTCAAAAGACTGAATCCACAGAAATACATATCAGTGCAGAGCTCAGACATTAGCTGGCAACGTGTGCCACGTTAAGTTTGAAATGGGGAATGATTGTGTTTTATAGTGTATAGAGTTAAAGGGTCATTCTTGTACATAGTGGTTTACTCACGTGTAGAATCCTACATCACATGTTGATGTCACAGAGAGCTTCAGAAATTCGATAAAGACTTCCTCATACCTTCATGTCCAGAGTTGGAGCTTACTTCATTTTGGTGACGAGGACCGTGGTTTGAGGGCTGCAGCATAGAAGGATAGCGGTGGGCCTGCGATTCACATGTTTGTCGAGTGATATAGACTGAAAAATTATAATTCCAGAACAGACCCTGGTTGCTTTGACTTTCCCCAACAAACTGTAAGTGAAAAC
This sequence comes from Ambystoma mexicanum, assembly GCF_040938575.1. Lineage (NCBI taxonomy): Eukaryota > Metazoa > Chordata > Amphibia > Caudata > Ambystomatidae > Ambystoma > Ambystoma mexicanum. Next base: position 270,577,864 of record NC_090938.1, read on the forward strand.
CCTGATTGACTGATTGCTAGCCAGTGCATTCATTAATACATAGCTACATACCAAACCAAGGAACATGTTATATCACTGAAATCAAAAGGAGTGCTCACACACAAGCTTAAAGTTATTAAAAATAAATTAAAATGGGGAAGAAATAAAGGACATTGAAGTGCGCCAAACATGCTATTCCCAAAACATTAATCGAAGTGGCACATCCTAGGTGACAACCCATACAAGCGAATTGGACAATGGCAAATATACCTGTCCCCATATTTGTTCTCCCTCAAGCATGTGGTGAACCTATTATCAGATGGAAGGATTGGAAGCAGGACTTCCTAAAAATTCTTCTGGCAGTATATGGTCCTAATTACACTTTAGAAAGAAAAGATGAAATATTATACCACCGTTTGGGAAATGGAGGCCAGGAAGTACTGAAAAGATTTTCCGATTCAATGACTGAAGCGGGATCAAATTTAACTTCATTTGACCAAAGTATTTTAAAACTAGATAAACATTATGAGGTAAAAGAAAACATCATACTTGCAAGATATAGGTTTGCCACAAGAGATCAACACAAAGGGGAAAATATTGAACAATTTGTCACAGTCCTAAGAGGATTGGCTATTAAGTGTCAATTCAGACCGTGCTGCCATGAAGAAGGGCAAGCTGAATCTAGTGTAATGAAGAGAGACAAACCAGGAAGTAAAAATGCAGTGAAGGGAGAAATGACATATTAAAAACCTAATGATTGGTCATGCTGGGGCAGAGTCCGGAACATAGCAAGAGGAAGAGGTTCTCCAAGCAACAGAACAAAAGGGTTTGGTAGTCATGGAAGACCATCATTTAGGGGTTGCTATAGATGTGGGAACTCATTTTGCGAGAGACACTGCACAGTATTTTGAAAGTAGGTGATGTGGAAATGTGGACACTTATCCTAATGTTGTAGTATTTGGAGTGGGAATGTGGGAAGGATTGAAGATGAATGTGATGATTGTGATGATGTACATGAAGCGTTGAGTATTGTTGAAGTAGTGAATGTGGCATGTGAGGTAAAGATAAAAAAAAAAATAAGATGTAAATGGCACACCCATTGAGATGCTGGTCAACAGTGCTGCTGACTACACCTTGATTAGCAGGAACTCCTGGGAAAAGAGATCAAATGCATGCACATTGAAGGAGGCCAGAATGACAACCAATGCATATAGGAGAAATCCAATCACAATAATTGGTAAATTGGATGCCACATTATCCTTTAAGAATGAGATCACTGCAAGCAAGATACAGGTGACTAGTGTGGGGGGAAATTTGTTATCATGGAGCTACCAGGATGCACTCAAAATGAAACTGGATCCCAATGGCCAGGAGAAGGTTCATAATGGATGTGACACAGTCACTTTGACCTCATCGGAGTATGTTAAAAAGAGTATGACGGGTTGTGTGAGGATGAGGTAGTTAACTGGTCTCCAAATGTTTTCAGACCAGATGTTGGATGTCTACAAGGGTTTATTCACAAAATCAGACTCAGAAAGAATTCTCTTCCATTTGTTGCCGAGCTTAGGCATGTTCCAATAGCATGCAAGAGAGAGGTTGAGGTGAAAATTGAGAGAATGCTGAAGGAAGGAGTCATTGAGATGGCAAAGCCATCCGATTAAATTAGTCCCATAGTGGTTGTAAAGAAGCCCAATGCTGCCATAAGGTTATGCATTGATCTCAGACAAGTTAATAAGAGCACTGTGACAGAGAGATTCCCTTTGCCCAAGATCAACAAGATGATTTCAGAGTTGAGTGGATCCAAAGTTTTCTCTTTATTGGATCTAAAATCTGCATATCATCAGATTAGGATGCATCCTGCCTCTCATGATGCCCTTAGTTTCATTACACATGTTGGATTATTTTAAAATGTGTCAGAAGGCCATTTGGTTTGATTTTGGCAGCTAGTGTCTTCCAATGAGTAATGCACAATATTTTAGGAGGTCGGGAAGGTGTGAAATTTTACCAAGAGGCTATTTTGGTCTCCGGAAAGGCTAGGTGTGAACATGACAATAGGTTACAATGGGTTACAAGGGGTGCTGAAGAAATTGGAAGTAGCTGAAATGACTCTCACTCTCAAGAAATTTAAATTTGGGGCTCCAAAGGTCGACTGTTTGGAGTGAAGCTTGTCTGGTGATGGTGTTCTGCCCAAACTGAGCACTGTGAGTGCCAGACTGGATGCGCTCACTCAGGAACAAAGCAAACGTGTCATCTTTCTTGGGAATGATTGAATATTATGCCAAATGTGTTAAAATTCTTGCCAGAAAAATGGTGAGCATGAGGAGGCTGACCAGAAAAGGTCTGATGTTTGAATGGGACATGAGCTGTCAAGAGGAGTTTGAGAGGGTCAAAGAGGACATTACAAAGGCTCCCGTCTTGCAGGGTTTTAGGGACAATGCACACACAATTGTGTTCACTGAAGCTTTGGAACTAGGATTAGGGAGTATACTCATGCAGGAAGATGAACATGGGTTTCATACCATAGCATATGCCTCTTGGGCACTCAAGGAGGTCAAAAAGTCGTATTCTGTGATAGAGCTGGAAGCTCTTGCTGTGGTGTGGGCGATAACCATGTTTAGAGTTTTTCTATATGGAAGAAGGTTCATTGTGAGAACGGATCACAAACCTTGGTTTCCATTTTACACAGGAAAGTACTCAATGGTGTTTCGAGATGAATTTCCAAGTAGATAAAAAGATTGCATGGTTTGGAATTTGTGGTTGAGCATGTCAATGGGAAGAATAATGTGGTGGTGGATACATTGTTGAAGAATCCCATTTTTGAAGATGATGAATTTGATTTCCTTTCCGATTAAGGATATAAAAATATATTTGTGTTGGGAGAGTCATTGAATGAGAAAGACTGGTGTGAGGCGTGTAGCCAGGATGAGCTAGATCAAAAGGTTAAGCCCGCTCAGGAGTAAAGGGCGCGACTGTTTCTGCTGTTCGGCTGGGACCCTGTTTATTGCTGCACTTCGTTTCCATGATCCCCTGAACTTTCCACCTTATCAGGAAGAAGCCGCTCCGACTTGCGTGAGACCGTCAGCAGGAGCTGGCAGCAGTTCGAAGCAAGCGGCTCATTATTTTGAATCCCCACGTGACATCCGTCACGTGACTACTTTGGCCACACCTTCAGGAAGTCCTTCTCCATAAAAGCAGCACAGCGCGACCCTTGCGGCGTGAAGCCCGCTCAGGAGTAAAGGGCGCAACTGTTTCTGCTGTTTCCGGCTGGTCCCGGCGGTTCGCCGGTAAGTGCTGGGAGATTATGACTTAAAAATTGTTCAGTGTTCAGCTGCATAAAACCAAACAAGGAGAGTGGTCTGGCATATCGTCCCTGTATTCATCCATCCTTAAACTAAAGTCAGATCAACCAAAAAAAAAAAAAACTTCACAAACTAACATGAAGAAGTTAGTGACGGCCACCCAGAGCGTCAAGGATAGCTGCCCGCTCCCAGGAGCCCCCCTAGCTAACATCATCAATGAACCGGGACGTATACTACGAAGTGGCCCCTTAACAATAAAAAGCCCGTCTGAAATTACCACCACACACCCCACAGCAATATTGTCACCCCCAATGCCCCCTCTTCGATCCCCACACAGATACAATCTACCTACTTGTGACATTGTATGCTCATCGGATACGCCTGGTGCTGCCGGTCCTTCTGGGGAGCGAGACGGGAGCACATCTGGCTGCAGCACCACCTTGCTGGCGGTTGCCGGTGGAGGGGCAGGAAAAGGGTGCACGAATCCAGAATCAGGGGGGGCGAAGGGTGGTGAAAGAGGTTTAATGCAAGAGGAGAAGTCCGCACAGATCCCGGGCTCGCGTTTATCTGTAGACCAAGAAGAGGCACGACGAGACAAGACGGAGGAGGAAAAAGAGGAAATACCGGTCGGGCCCACCAGAGTTCCACAGACAACGAACTCTGTATCTGTCACCATAAAGAATCATGAGACAGAGACCGGCGAAAAACACAGCCGGACCACGGTTGACCTGAAACAAAATAAACTCAATACCTTGAATACAGCTAACTCACTACAACAAACCTTCCTCACAGAAGAAAGTTTAAAAAACTCATCAGACCATACCTCTTTCAAAAATCAAAAAGAATACAACGCATGTCCACCCATTCTTAAAAGGCTGATCCAAACAGAGACACACCCAGTGACAGCCGGGCAGATCTATCAAGTCCCGAATTGAACATAACTGATTGGAGAGAAAACTGTTCAATTAACGGAACCATATCATACTTGACAGATCAAGATGGACAAGAAACAGACGACACCAACATCTTGAGAGAACACAACTGGGTCCAACTACAAACATACCCAGCCAAAGACCCAAGTAACAAGATCTCGTCCCAAAAGGATTTGAATCTCTCACGTGTGGATCAGAACGACAACACGGGAAAAGAAAATACTCAGGAACTAAAAACCGAAGAACTTGAAAATAATCAAAACTCAAAAAAACCAGAAGTCAGCACTCCTGATGTTACTTTTTCATCAACTCCAATCTCCAAATCCACGCTGAAACTACACCAAAAAAAACAAGGTAAAATGATGCCCCAGACCAACAACCCGATCGGAAGATTCTTTGAGAAGTTAGGGAAAACTCCCATTACGAATCGATTTGAACTTTCTGATATGGAAATATTAGAGGGAATCCCTCCATCCCCTCAAAGAATTCCATTCAAACAAATAACAGCAACGCACTCCCTTGAAATAGGAACTTCGACACCCCAATTACGATGGCACTTCGGCCAAAATGAGACCCTTCAAGATAAATGGGAAAAATCAAAACTGGACACTGAAACTTGCACAAGTGCAAAGAAATTGATTCAAAATAAGGAACAAGAAAGTATTTTGGAAACCAAAGTGTCATCTAAAGAAAATTAGAACAATCAGAAACCGAGACAAAATCCAAAAACTCAATGTACGAACAACAAGGAGGTAGTCACACTGACAGAAGAGCTTTCAAAAGAAAAAATTACGCTTGGCAAAAAAAACGCAACTGAAGAAACTAGAAAACCAAACCAAGAAACAACAACAATTGAGGCAAAAAAGACCCATGAGAACATACAGAAACCGAATACCATCCGTGTAAGAAGCCAAGAAGAAATACAGCTGGCAGAGGCTATACTAAACTACAAAAACATGATTAGGCGCAGAGAATTGAATCCAGATCTGAAACCTATTTGTCAGCAAAGAAAAGAAGATTCCTTGGTGGATGCTCTGCGTCCACTCTATTCGACCCCAAACAAAACTAAACCGGGACAAGAAACCACAAAAACAAAAGAAAAAAATTCACCTGGAAAAAAGCCTGATTTACAACTAGTGATGTCAGCAGTGACAGTTGGTCTAGCACCATTTGGAAAATTATATGAGACCATTAACAATACATTGAAGGACCACACTTCAATATTAGCATCTGTAAACTCGAAGCTGACCCACTTGGAAGGATACATTCTGGCCCTCGAATCGTGGAAGGCCAGTACAAGAAACCAAGGAACACAAACGGATAAAATAGATCAAGGAAAGAACGACGTGTTTCAATTTAAGAAAAAATCAATCAATAACAGCACTCAAACTATACTGACGAAAACAAGTGAGACCAGTAACGGAAAAGAGCCACAAGAAGCATTAGAAAAGCATATCGAGAGACCAGCACAAAAGTGCAACAAAGACAAACCCAAGGGAGACACACGAGAATCAACCAGTTTAAAAAAACATATGAACCCAAGAGACAAGCTGAATGAAACTGAGACATTGACAAAAAGTGAAAGGAAAGCCGATCACTTCAAAATTCCACAAGAACTGGAAAATTCCAACAAACAACAGGCCCAGAAGAAAGCAGAAAAAACAACCAAAACAAATGAACTAATGACAAAATGGATAACCATCACAGACAAAAAACCAACTAAGAAAGAAAACAGTAACATTCAGAAAAATCAAAAAGGAGAACTCAATCCGGAGCTAGATGAGAGTACGATTGATATATCTAACATCAGCACGTACTCAATCGAAAATTCTGAGTCTGAAATACCTCGCTCTATGGCAAAAAAAAGAAAGGTATCATTTGCGGAAAATGAACCGCCAACACAAAACCGAAGGGAAAATCAATATAAAAGACAAATGAGAAATGCAGAACAAAAAAGAGAAAATTTAGAGGATTCAGAACACAAAAAAGATCAGATCACCCCAGAAAGAAAAACGCTGTTCCGTCTATCAAAAACAAATCTAAACAAATATGATTACAGACAAGGAGCCAATGAGGAAGGTCATGCAAAGTACAGCAAAAGAATGTTCGAAAATGAGAGACAAGAAGAAAAAACAAAAAGAAGTGATAGACGATATCAACAAACTTACTTGACCCCCATAGGACAAAAGGGCAAGGCAAGCGAGATAAGAACACAAAGAAGTTTGGCTATCGAGACATATAACAGTAGAAGAAGAGACAAATCTTCGGATAAGAGAAACAGGTCTAATCAAACACCCTCGGACCAGCCCTTACAGCAAAATCGAACTAGAAATTCAGCGATATTTACTCGCAAAAGTAACTCGACCCGAACACTAAAACTAGAAAAAAGATCCAGCTCAGAAGGAAAAATCATCCTGAATAGAAGAGCCATGTTGAAGCTCCTGGACAAACTCACAAATGGAGATCAAATCAAAAGCATAGACATAAACATAGTAGAATTTGCGCATAAAGGACAGACTGACAGCATCTTTCTACATATTATGTCCCAATCTGTAAAAAATCTCATGCTTCAGATGACAAAAGAATTTTCGAATCGGGGTTATCTCCTGCGAGAAACGACACTAGAAGAGAGAGGACAAAAGATCCAAAAAACAAACGAAACAAAGCAAAGGCACAGTTATGAAGACAAAACAAGTGAAACCAATGACTGGATAAAGAATACTCTGAACAGAAAGTATAACCTGAAAGAAAAAAGAAAATACCCTTCAAGCCCGATGAATTATGAACATACGAGAAAAACAGACAGAGAAACAATCAGTAAACTTAAGGGTTCAAGCTCGACAGAAATTATGAAAGAAACAAGAAAAGAAAAATCAAGAGAAGATCACCACATTAAAAGACATTGGAACGATGATGAAGATACAGAAAAAACCAAAACCAGAAAAATAAATGGCCCAATCAGGCCGCAGGAGGATACAGGAAAAGAAAAAAACACTGTGAGAGAAACAACCTCAACCCAGAACCGATTAGATCTAGCGGACAAAAGCTCAAAAAGATGGGCATGGCTCCCTCAGGCACTAACACGCTATACTGGAAAATAGCAGTCAAAGGGCTTCCCTTCAGGTGAAGAAAGGGATCAAATAAAGATGGCAAATGCTCTATGCAACAAAGAGAAAACAATCACTATCGGATCATGGAATACTAGAGGCCACACCCATCTGACAGAACCCGGCGAGATAAACCTAGGCGGATTCGACCTACTAAGCCTACAAGAAACTTGGCTGCAGTTGCCGCCCAGCATGGACGGTTACGAGATCCAACTGTCTCCTGCCCAGAAAGGCGAAAAAGGTCGCCCTACATCGGGCCTTCTAACGGCCGTCCGTACGGGCGGATCGCTTCGAATAGCCCACAACCTGGTATCAGAGACACTAATCCAAGCGACTGTCCTAGAATGGGCAAAAGAAGAAAACGCAACAAGAAAAAAGAACAAAGATCTTATCCTGTTGCTGAACATCTATTGGAACCCGGCCATAATCCATACGTCCGCTTTCTTAAACGAGATAGAAAAAATATTAACTTTGGCTACAACAACATTCGACGTGGACCACATTCTAATATGTGGAGATTTGAACTTGACCTGCCCAACGGTAGACGATGTAAAAACTCTAGGAAATAAAACAAACCCCTGCTCAAAATCAACAGCAAGAGGCCTTGCATGGGCAGAGCTGATGGAATCCCGCGATTTGTATAACCTAAATTCCCTGGAAACAACCAGACCTAGAATTCCAACCTGGAAGGGGGAAGGAAATGCAAGCACCATCGACTACATCTTTGTATCCAGGGATTTATATCAACAAATCAAAAGCTTTGAGATAATAGTATCCACCCGGAGTGACCACAACTTACTCAAAGCGACATGGCATGCCAACAAACCCCTGCAACTCAACATGTCAACCAAGATGGCTATAAACGCCCAAAGAAACCGACTACAAATCACAAAAGATGGCATTGCCTCGATCACAGAGACCTACAAGCAAAAAGAGATAGGAGGTAACAACAACAACACATTGAAAAACCTGGACTACTGCCCGCTGCTCACCCCTTACCTACATCCCAGGCATGTAAGGAAAACAGAAAAAAAACATCCTCACAAATTCAACGAGGAAATTCGCTCAAAGATATCTGAGTTACGAAAATCATTAAGGAAAGCCAAAAAATACCCCACACAGTTAAACTTAGACTCTGCAAACAACAAAAAAGGAAGTACAAATTGTGGCTTCAAACAATCCGAAGAAAATTGTACCAAGAAGACGCAGAGACCATGCTTAGGGCAGTCTGCAAAAGGAACTCGAACGACTTTTGGACTCTACTATCAGGTCCAGCAAAAACAAGTACTAACAGTGTCCCTGAAGACAGATGGCTAAAACACTTCACAAAATTATTTGAAGAACCAGAGACATCAGAAAAAAGATCACCAAAACCCGCAAAAAGTAAATGGATGGCATGTACGGAGGAAGAGATTCGAAAGAAAATCAGTAAATTAAATGACTCCCGTGCACCAGGTCCGGATGGGATCACAAACTTACACCTCAAACAAGAGGTGGAAACTTGGGCCCCGTTAATAGCCGAAATCTTTAAAAGATGTAGGACAACACAATCTATCCCAGCTACATGGCAAACAGCTAACGTCGTTTCAATTTACAAAAAGGGGCTGAAGGATGACCCAGGAAATTACAGACGTATCGCCCTACTGGACGTGCTGGGCAAACTCTTCGGATCCCTGGTGCTAGAGAAACTCCAAGACTGGCAGAAAATGGCAAAGACAGCAGATCCACTGCAAACAGGCTTTGAAAAAAATCTAGGCACCACGGTCAACATTATGATGATCAGTATTCTGAAGGCCAGAGTCTTCGAGGGCTACCCAACAATTTTCATAGCTTCGATCGACCTGGTACAAGCCTTCGACCGTGTAAACAGGAGAAAACTATGGAGCAAACTGGAAAAACAAAGGTGCCCAACTTCACTCCCCAAGCCTATCAAAGCACTGTATAGTAACACCTCAATCAGAGTTCGCCTGAACGAAGCTGGGCTACTATCAGAAAGTATACAAACAGCAAGAGGAGTCAAACAAGGATGCCCTCTAGCTCCAGCCCTCTATAAGGCGTACATGGCTGACATAGTGGATGCAGAAATTGACACCTTTCCTCCAAAAATAGGAGAGTCGAAAGTGACAAGACTGCTCTATGCGGACAATATCCTTCTGCTGGATCAAACACCAATCGGACTGCAGCGTCAATTAGACAGTCTTGTAAGCTATTTGAAGAAGAACAACTTAGATCTGAACACTGCAAAAACTAAAATTATGATCTTGGAAAAATCATCTAGGCCAACTAAAAGATCACAATGGTTTGCTAACTCAGAGAAGCTGGAGACAGTGAAAACCTTCACATACTTAGGAGTGAAAATATCTTGCAGCCAAATAGAACTATCGATGCAAGAACACCTTATCCTAAAGATGAAAACATTGGCTGCACAAGCAACACTCTTGGAAAGGAAATTTGGAAAATTCACCATCCTCCCAGTACTAAAATTCTTCAAAGCCAAAGTCACTCCAGCACTAACTTATGGGGCTGAAGCAATGCCACATCTTCCTCCTACACTGTGGACAAAATTGGAAGGAACTTTTTGGCGCAAAGTCTTACGACTACCCAATTCAACCCCAACAGCAGTAATCCGAAGAGAACTATGTCTTCAATCACTGTAATCAGTAGTAGTCAGAAACGGCCTCTTGTTCCTGGGAAAAATTCTAAGAACTCCACGGCCTACTATTCTGGACATCATCTACCAAGAAATGACGAACCAAAAAAACAACATGATGACAAAATGGTACAAAAACCTACTAGATCAGTCAGAAAAAATTGAATGTTCGGAATGGGAGATAGAACGCACCCCAGAGAAAATCAAGAAAAAATTAAAAATCCATGATTGGATCGAGACCTTGGAAAAAGCAGAGAATCACACATCACAGTGTCATCATACAATCAACATACAAAGGATAGACGAGACAAGGAATTTCTTAAAACAATTCCCGGACAAACCTCTGCGTATAATCTTCCTGAGAGCACGTCTGAACATTCTAAAAACGAAAGAAATTTTATACCTCAGAAAACAGGTTCAAGATAAAAACTGTCGGTACTGTGACACCCTAGAAATCGAAACAGTGCGACACTTACTTCTTCACTGTCCGGGTACAAACAGTCTCAGAACGACCTACTTACGATCACACAAAATGAAACATTTTACCACCAGTGACGAAGATTGGTGGAATATGCTAATGAGCGGAGAATCCACAACATTGACAGTAGCAACAGCCAAATTCTTCGAAGGTCTAAAACTGGAAGAACAACTAAGCCGAGAGTAAACAAAGAAAAACAAAAAAAAACAAGAATTTTAAAGAAATGAACACAGAGAGGGGAGAATTTTAATTTCACCAAATCATGGACTCACAATGGAAACGTCCGAAAAACACTCGCCAACAGAAAGATTTTGTAAAAATTGTAAAACAATTAAATGCAAAAAAAAAAAAGGTTAAGGGGTTAATAGAAACCAGATGGAGCCTGTGCACTGATCAAGATTTGAGTGATCAGCTCAAGGAGTTCAGGAAAGTGAGAGAAGAATAGAATGTTTCAGATGGTCTGGTATGTAGGGGTTAAAGATTGCTAGTCCCAGTGGGGATGCGAGAAATTGGTTACAATGCTCATATGGGAGTGTGCAGGATGAAATCCCTCATAAGGATGGACATTTGGTGGCCTGGCATGGATACATGTATTAAATTAGAATCACGGAGTGTGTGGAGTATAAGGACAGTGACAAAATGTTAGTGACAAAGAGCCCACCCATGGTGCTATCGGATGTTCCTAAAGTTCAGTGGGACACCATTGCCATTTATTTACTGGGGCTGTTACATTTTCGAAGGGAGTAGAGACTCTAGTATCAGTGTAGTTATAGATTTAGTCAGTAGGTGGCCAGAAGTAGGAGTAATTAAGGATGTCACATCTAAGAATGTAATAAAGTTTTTAGAGGGTATATTTTGGTTGAGCTACCTGCTTGGTCAGTAACAACGGACCTCAATTTGTGTCAAGAGAGTATCAGAAGTAGATTGAAGAGAATGTTGTCAAACATAAGCGGAGTTCCTTGTATCACCCGCAGAACAATGGGTGTGTGCAACAATTTAACAGAACTGTGATAGATGGTATCCGCCTGTCGGTGCGATCTGGTGTACTTTGGAGGGTATTCCAGTACAGGTGCACACCTCATACTGTGATTGGTGTTTCTCTGTTTGAATTAATGAGGGGGTGCAAGCCGAATACCTTGCCGGTACCAGGATGAATAGTTCACTCCAAATGGGGGGATCTGGATGTGGATCTATTCATGAGAGAATTAGATTGGGTGGAGAGAAAGGATGACGGTTGATGAGGTTCGGGAGAGGTCATGAATTAAGGATTAGACTTCTGAGGTGGAGTAGAAAGGTTGATTTTGGGATAAGAACCATGTGGAAGGATTATAGCAATGCGGTTCTGTTGGAAGGAGGCAAAGTGTGGAACAAGGGGCCTATTGCCAATGCCAAAACATTATTACTTCAGGAACAAGCACAGCTGCAACTGGGGATGTTGCTTAATAACTGTTTTGCTTTGTTGTTATGTTATTTGCTGTGTTATGCACACAGCTTTAAGTTCCCTTCCTTCTCCTCTGCTGTTTTTAATGGAGGAAAGTGTGTTAATAAATAAATAATTCCTCACACCTTCATGTCCAAAGTTGGTGATTACTTAAGATTTTAACGGCGGAATGAAGGCACGAGGTAGCAATTCCCAAGACGCAGCAGTATATCCCCAGATTAATTAAAGTTTATAAGAGTACAACCAGCCTTTGTTAGCAAGGTGCAGTAAAACAGTAAGCCAAAGTAAACCATGAAGAATAACTCAAGAGTGTCCCTGGTGGTAACAGAAAAAAATTATCTGCACATTAATATTAGCTAAAGCCTCCATATATAGGCAGTCATTTCATTTCATAAACAGTCTTTTAGCACATGACCCACAATTGTTGAATGCTGAATATGTTTTAGAAGCCAACATAGATAAGACGGTGTCCAGTCAATGTTTCTAATACATAGTTTCAAAATGCAATACTTTCGAAACAAAAGGATCGGAAAAAAAAATTGGAATGCTTTTTTTTAATGTATTTTTTGGGGTTTGGTATGGGAAAAATTAGTGTTTTTTCCCCCAAAAAACAGGGGTTTAGGGGGCACCCCCCCAAAAAAAACAAAAATAAACGTGCCTTTGAAGTTTTTTTTTTCCGATCCTTTTGTTTCAAAAGTATTGCATTTTGAAACTATGTATTCAAAACTTTGACTATAAACCAGATAAGACACCTACAGTACTCCTTAAATGCACACATAGCGAGGTGCCACACAAGGCCAAGTACAAAGGGATTTCCTGGTCCCATGGCCTGAGAATGAGGGGTAGTAACTTTTTTAATTGAAGAAAGAACAGTCCAACAGCCTTTCTCCCCCTACTCTATGCCTGGCTCATATATTGATGACTTGTCAAGTGTCCAAGGTCGGTTAGCAGAGAGCCAACCTATCAAAATCCCTAGTGTTGTGCCACCCATTAAGTAGTATGCTAACCAATCACTTGTTGCAGAGATTATATATGTTTTACCTTTATCAATACAGGGGTGGTTCCAGGTGGAGCTGTCAGATACTTGTAACCCAATGAAATGTTTAACACCTATGTAATCTATATGTAGCCAAACCCACTAACCTATTCCCGTTCCCCAAAGGTTTTGTAAACTGATATTATGTTATGACGTCATTGATGGCATGTTTGTAGTACTACACAATTGTTTTTCATTAACATGTTGAGAGCGATGAGATTTCAATGCTTGCATGCTGTCCCAGGTTTGTTTTGAGAATAATAAAGCTGGATTTTGGTGTGCACTTTATCTACTCCGTCATTGAGTCTAGGTTGAACTGATTCTGATTCGTCTCGGTCCATTTTGGAATTTGAGACCATTTTAACAAGCTCATTCTAGCACACCTCTGCCAATTGTTGGGGGTATATTGCAGCACACGCAATCCCGGTGCCAACACCAGGTATTGCACTGCATAACATCACATGTGTGTAGGCACATATACATGCCACGGACACCACAGGCAAGGCTGATAGTATGCCAGGAGTTTTATGCTATTGCACACTTCCTACGGATACTAGGAGCCCTTGATTGTACGCATGTTGCCCTACAGCACCCCTCCACCCGTGAGAAAACAAGCACATGAACCGCAACGGAAAGCATTGGCATTCACTCAATACACAGGTCATTTGTGATGCGAAGGGAGTTATCATCCATGTGAATGCCAATTTCCCCAGAAGCAAACATGATAGCCTCATTTACCGCTGTTATCACAGCCCTGGCTCTGGCATTCTGAACCTTTGGCAAAACCTGGCTCATCAGAGAGTATCAACTGTTATGCACATGCAAGCAGTCATATGACACACAGAATAACAGGCAATGACAATCAATGCTTACAACAACCATTCCCACCATTGCAGGGGACAGTGCCTACCCGCTATAATCATTCCTGCTCACACCATTCAGGAATCCTGCCATCCCAGGCGGGGTAAGGAATAACACAGCACACATAGGCTCAAAAATTGACGCTTTGAAACAGTTTTTTCTAATTGTATAAGCACCTAACACATGACTAATAAATAAAATAAATAAATAGCCACTAGGGCCATAGTGAAGCGCACGTTCGGGGTGCTTAAGTAACGCTTACACTCCCTTGACAACTCTGTCAGCGTATTGCTGCAGGCCCCACCAGTAGTATGCAAGATCATCGTGGCATCTTGTGTCCTGCACAATGTTGCCACATGTCGTGGCATACCAGTCTAGCTGCAGCAGGGACATTGCCCTCAGCCCCATGCACCACCCATCCCCTTGGCACGCCAAATGGCACAGGGACAGGTTGCACGCAATCAGGTCATGCACACATACTTCACCTAAATAGCAGCTCCTGTGAAGCACACACAGTGAATCAACATCGCTCATGCCCTTCACGTAAGTGCAGCAGGCTATGTGGACAGACATCCACCATCTGGTGCTCCAGTTCTTGTCTATTAGTAAAGGTGTATAAAAATCATGGGTTGTTGCTATGTCGCAAGAAAGGATGGGACGGGCAATCACCAGCGGCACACCTGCCAGGAAACATCAGGAGCAGGTCAAATCTGTAGTCTCCTCTCTCTGAGTGGTTTGTGCAGCGAGGATCATTTATTGTGCAGCCTCTGCCTCTGCATGCGAGTCTGCAACACAATATGCACGGTGCAGTCCCAGAAGCACTTTCACAGCCTTCACTTCCACCAGGCCACGTCCGGCAGCGGGCAGAAACACCTCACAGGGGTGACAGAGTCTGCCCTGCAAAACAGGACCCCGAGGCAGAGATCCCCCCACAACTTGCTACAGGGATGCCACACAGGTGCCTAGTTTGTTTTGGTACTCTAGTGGCACCGATTCTCCATGACTCACTTCAGGGGTACAACACAGGTGCCTAGCTTGTCTTGAATCCTGTGTGCCTCCTCAGAACCTCGGATATCCCCACACCCTGATCGTAAGGCCCAAACTCTTACCCTCAGGTTCATCCACACCAGGATGGTCATGTGTATGCAATTCCGGGCCCAGGAGCACTCTCTTCAAGCTGCTGTGGTGCCCCAGGGAGGGTGCACCATCTGTGGTTTTGGTTCTACATGCTTGGGCCATATTCACCTCGTCCAGAGGCCAAGTCTTGCTACCCACTTAAGATCGCTGCGAGACAGGTCATTTCCATGGATCTCGGCTGCTTATGTGCCCCCTGTATCAACCGCCAGAGCACCATGCACACGGCAGACTGCTCGGCCTGCTTCTCCCAGGGCAGTGAGCTCTGCATCGTGGTTTATAGACACGGACATGTTAAGTTGTGCATCCTTGCAAGAACAGAAGTTCCTGGTACTGTATAAGAGTATTGTGCATGGTAATCTTTCAAGACCTGTAATTATCTCTGAAAGGTGGTAGAGTAACTGTTAAGTGCTCAGAGTGTTGTTCCAATATGTAAATAATCTATAAAACCAATTGCTGAAGGGAGTAACTAAGAGTTCTGTTCAGCAGTTCCCTGAATGCGTATGAATGAAATCGAAAAATGTTCCTTACCTATTACCAGTTGAGTAAATATTGAATTGTTCACTAGTTCTAAGTTAGATATCCAGTTGTGTAACTAATCATGCAGCTTCCAGTAATGTATCTATAATATAACGAGGCCCAAAATAAGGTTTATTGGGATGAGAAAATATTCCGATGTCCCTGATGCTATACTTGTATTCATGTGTGAAAGGTTATTCAGAAACTCACCTATCGTTGGATGGGGATGCAATTACATCTGGCCGGATGGATTTTCACCAAATGTGCGCAGGAGTGGCAGATTGGTACTGTAGGAGATCTTTGGGGTTATATTTTGTATCCCATGGTATTTGTGGTATTTGGTATGGTGGTATTTTGTAGTATTTATTAGCAATTTATTGTGGTGAGTTTATTGGGGTATTTTTTATAGTGGTGAGACTAATTTTAGAATACTGCCTGATAATCAATTCACCAGGGTCACTTACAGTAAACAAATACAGGACTTTGAATAATTGGTTCATGCTCCCCTGAGATATTTTACCTACAATATCACTCTTATGCCCTTTTGGCTGTGTTAAACATTAAACATGCAAATGAAATACAAAACATTAATTCAGCCTCTCAATGGAAATCAATTTACTGTGGCTAACTTTGCTTTGAGATTTTTCTTACTGCACGTTTATCTCTCTATGCATGTCAAAACAATGAGACTGAATGCAGAAGAAATACACTGAAAATAAATTACCTTTCCGAATAATTGTTCTTCATCATAAAAGATATGTGTGCCCACCTTGTAAGTTTGACATAAAGAAGATTTTTCCTGCAATGGATTTCAACGTTCTATCTGCGATAAAGTACAGAGCTCTGCCTGTTATCAGCCTTGAAGTTCGCAACAAAGCTAGCAGACTAAATACACTCTGAATTGCACCAAAACATAGAGAAATGTAAACACAGTTTTACAGGCACATTTAAATTTGTTTTACGAATGCAGTGCCTAAAAATTAACTGAATAATTTAGAATTCCGAAATCGGTCAGTAAACCGTTCTTGGTGAAGTGAACCTCCATTCTGTGACTTCATGGGACTACTCTCGGGGTTATCATCTGCACATCTTTCATGGGTCACCATGTTCACATCTTTTTGGGTCATCCTCTTGTAGCATGATGCAAGGGACCAGATTAGTTAAGGAGATTGTTTATCAGATTTATTTAAGTTACAGATAGATTACATATTACATATAAGCATCAAAGTATATGTATATAAAATAGGGAATGAGTCTCTGGAGGGAGATGCTTCTCTGTCTCCAACCGTCCTCAGAGTGCCACATTCCACCTCCGCATTCTCCTTCTGGAATCCTTGTGGATTCCACATCAGTGTAGCACCTGATGCACCATGCTACACATCCCCTTTCCTTCTAAGCACATCTTCACTCTCCAAAGTCCATTAATCGTCCCGGTCTTCGGTATCTTCTCCCATATCTTGACCTCGAAGCTTGTGTTACATTCAAGGCATTTATGGGGTTCATTTGTAAGGAACATTTTTTGTTCTCTCTAGTGTCACCCATGTCACTTCTGTCACCACTTTTGTCTGCACCTTCACCATAATTCTCCCCAATCACTTCCATAACTCTTCCATTGTTCCATACCCTTCCATCACTTGTTCTTATGGCATGCTTAAACACCTCAATAACTTGAATGGGATCTGACCACTTAATTCCTCTCACTCTCAATGTTTCTGTAAGCTTCACTCTGACTAAACTTCCTACTTTAAGTATTTCTTTACACCTGAATCTCTTTTTATCATACTCTGCTGTGTTCCTGAATTGTCTCTGCCTTATCTTATCAATAGCATTACTAGTTCCAACTTCCATATTTATCACTTTACCCTTGAGGAGAACCATCTCCGGTTCCGGAAGCACCTCAAAACCTTCCTCTTTGCTTCTGCTTTCTCTCTCCCTCTCCCCTGCTGAACAGCTAATTCATTCTTCACTGAAACTGCACTGATCCTGCAACTGGACCACTCTAAACGGCCTCGGTCCTGGGCCCAGCCACTCTCCACTTGCACTGATGCCCTGCGGGACTGTCTCTGTATCCCTACAGCCCCCCCCCCCTTCCCCAGCACTTGTTCTGCACTTATCTTGCACTTGCCACCAGCTGGCCCTATTTATTTATTACTTTACGCCACTTACCTTGTACTGCACTTCCCCCCTCCCCTTCCTCTTGCACTTTTCCCCCTCCCCCACCCCTGCACTTGCGCGATCTGAATGACACCTGGCCTAGTAGGATCGTTGTCTGTCTCCCCTTGTTCCTCCCCTCCCTGCCTCGTCGCGCCTTGAAACACCTGTGTATAGGCGCGTTACAAATACCATATCATATCATATCATATCATATCATCCATCCACGACAAAGCTTGGTAATCGCCTTCCTACCCCTGCTCACTTCAAAAGGTGATATACCTGTGGAACTGTGCGGTGTAAATCTGTGTGCCATTATGACATTCTTAACTGATTCTTTCCATCCTACACCATTGGCCCATGCCCATCTAATGGCATCCTTAAGAACCCTATTGTATCTTTCAACCACTCCATTGGTCTGTGGGTGATAAATCGCACTGGTCACATGTTTAATTGATCTCTTCACTAAATAGTCTTCCATTTCTTTTGAGACAAATTGTGGGCCATTATCAGATAATATAACTCCAGGATATCCTTCCCTACTACATACTTCTTCCATGGAATTAATAATATTTTTAGTCGTGACACTCGGCATCATTTTTACTCTGCCCATCTTGTTAAAATATCAATCATAACCACACAAAACGTCTGGCTGCCTTCACTCCATATGGGGCCCATAATATCAATTCCCACTTTCAACCATGGTCTGCTCGGCACATCAGTCAACACCATCGGATATTCATTACTCATACAACCCTTATCAGATTTATTACAAAGGATACAGTTTCTTGTGACGCTCTCGATCTCTGCATCACATCCCGGCCACCAGTATGTGTTCCTTATTCTGGACTTGGTCTTGGAAATCCCTTGGTGTCCTTCATGGCCTAGATCAATTATTTTCCTTTGTAGATCTTCAGGTGGAACCAATCTATCCCCTCTGAGCAAGTATCCATCCTGTACACTCAATTCATCCCTGATACTCCACAGCCCTTGTACATCTGCTTCCTTGATCTTGGAGATAGGGATTTGTCTTTTGTTTATATTTTCCATCACAAATTGTAGCTTGACATCTTTACTCATGCTTGTAAGCCATTCCTCCTTAGCAATGGCTGTGTCCTGTACCACACATATCATTTCCTGTTGACTTTCTTCAACATCCTTCTTATTATCTTCTTGGTTATTTGTAAGTCTGGATAGACAATCTGCAGCAAAATTCCTCACCCTTGGAATATACTTGACCACCACATTGAACTCCTGCATCCTGTGTACCCATCTCCGTATCCTTGACGACACTTTGTCCAAACCTTTGTTCGTGAATAACTCCACAAGTGGCTTGTGATCCGTATTTACCTCAAATTGCGTTCCCCACACAAAACTCCTGAACTTATCCACAGCCCACGTGACGGCTAAAGCCTATTTTTCAATAGTCGCATATGACTTTTCTGTTCCTTTTAATAGTCTCGAGGCAAACGCAATTATCTTCTCCTCTCCATTATGCAGCTGTGCTAACACCGCACCTAGACCCACATTGCTAGCATCTGTCGTGATTACTGTTCTCTGTCCCCTTGTAAAATTCTTCAGTGCCGGTGCAGTTGTGAGGGCACTCTTTATGTACTTTAATTTTTTTTCACAATTCTCATTCCACTCATATTTCACATTCATCCTGATGAGATCCCTCAACGCAGCCGTATGATCAGCAAATTTCCTAACGTACTTAGAGTAATACTCAGCCATTCCTAGGAAGGTTCTCAGTTCTTCTTTGTTACTAGGCTGAGCCATATTATTGATGGCAGACAATAAATCAGGCTTGGGTGCAATACCTTGCTCCGATATTACATGGCCCAAATACTCAATTTGCTCTCTGTGTATCTTCAATTTCTCTTTACTCAATGTCATGCCCATCTTATGCAGTTTCCTTAGTGCTCCATCCAAAATCCTATCATGCTCTCTTTGATCTCCCGCAAATATGAGGATATCATCTTGAAAAAATAAAATACCCTTATCACCATCAAAAATGTAATGCATGGTCTTCTGAAATACAGAGGCTGCCGAAATAAGGCCAAACGGCATTCTCTTGTATTGGTATAAACCTTCTGGAGTTATGAACGCTGTCAACTGTCTTGAGTCTTTGTGTAAACAAATTTGATGATATGCTGAGGTGAGGTCAAGGGTTGAAAATACTTTCACAGGCCCCATCGTAGATAACAATTCCTGAATGTTAGGAAGCGGATGCCTCTCAGGGATGATACACTTGTTCAGTTCTCTGAGGTCGATGCATACTCTTACCTTCCCCGAGCTCTTCCTCACCACAACCAATGGTGATACCCACTCTGAAGCATCAATTTTCTCAATTATACCTTGCTCCTCCAATTTTTCCAATTCACTTTTGACTTCATCTCTCATTGCCAACGGAACGTTTCTTAGTTTTTGTGCAACTGGAACACAACCCTTTTTGAGCTGTATTTTATGTGTAATCCCTTTTGCACAGCCTATTTCATCTCTGAAAACGGCCTTCTTCACTGGCTCAGTAGACAATTCGCTGGATTCAATCATATAGACCGACTCTTCAGCACTAGCATCCAATTTGACTTTCAACCATGCCTGATGCGTCCAGCTGAGTAGGGGCGTTTCTCCTTTCCTAGATACATAAACTTTCACTTTTGCAACCGTATCTTTGAAAGCTAGCTCTGCATCAAACCATCCAAGAATGTCTATCTTCTCTCCTCCATAAGCGTTTGGTTTGATGTCAGGCTCATTCAGCCATCTCGGGCCAATTTTCCTCCAGATTCTTTCAGGTAATAGCGTGTACTTTGCTCCTGAATCGGTCATCATTTTAACCGGATTATCATTTATCTTGATAATGGCTTTCTGACTCTCCAGTTCCATTCCATTTACTGTGCTACTGACAGCAAATACACATTCTTCCTCTTCATTTTCTTCTGCACCACCAATCCAGTTCATATTTGCTTTGTCCATTCTACAACATTTGGCAAAATGGCCTTTGCCATTACAATTCTTACAAATGATGTTGATAGCTGGACACTCAGGACTGTTAGCCCAATGCATGGGACTGTCACACCTGAAACATGTCCTGACTCTTCCTCTACCTCTCTGATTCATCTGGGGACGTCTATTATTCATATACCTTCCTCTGTTGTAAACTCCACACCCACGTGCAAATCCTCTGTTCCTTGTATCACTGTTGCTTCTCATATCAGTACCATACTTATACATGCTCTGTGTTCTAGATTCCTCTTTTCGTCTCACCACAGCATTTTGGTTATTTGATTCATCAGCTTTTGCCATTTGAATTGCATTTATGGAACTTTCTGACTTCACCGTGGTACATTTCACTATTTCCTCCAGTGTCTTCAGTGTCTTGACACAATTCTCCATATGCTCCACCTCCTTGGCTATGCCTAGTACCGTATCTAGATCAGGATCATCTTCACCCCATAGTCTCTCCCTGATCTTAGTACTGTACACTCTAACATAAATTGATCCCTAAGTCTCTCATCAAGTTGTGGTCCAAACTTGCAATTCTTTGCTAGTTTCCTCAGAACTGTTTTGTACTGCTCCACACTCTCCCCGCTTTCTTGTGCCCTCTTTCCGAATTTATATCTCTCCAGAATTGTACTTAGTTTCTTCTCATAGTATTTGTTCAATTTTGCAATGCACTTCTCATATTCATTCAAATCTCCTTCATCATCAGCAGGCAAATTCGGCAAGTCTTCATACTTTTCCTGTCCTGCTGGCCCCAAACAGTGGAGTAATAATGATTTCTTTCTCTTCACACTATAGTTAGTTCCACAGACAACTGAGGCATAGTGCTCGAGCGATTTTAACCATCTCTTCCATGGCAAATTGGGTTCCCCAGCTTCCAGTAAAAACATTGCCGGTGGCGGGACAGTGTGCATTGTCATGTTAGCAATTTGAACTTGGTCACCTGCTCCCCTGTCACCAATGGTTCCCTCAACAATCTTACTAAAAGCACAATATGGCTCTCACATGTGCTCTTTTGATCCACATGCAACTCAACTCTCTTATTTTGCAATGTCCCTTGTTATTGCTATCAGAGCAATAATAAGTACTGTGACGAGTAGGAGCACGAATATAAAAAAAATCACCATTTTTTTTTTTTTATCCTTCAAAATGAGCGTATCAATTGGCGCTATCACGGCTCTTGTCAATTCACAATGTCCCTTATTATTTCTATCAGTGCAATGATAAGTACTGCGATGAGTAGGAGCAGGAATATCAACATATTTTTTTTTTTTTCATTTTTTTTTATATGCTTCAAAATGAGCGCTTTAGTAGGCGCTGCCACGGAAATTATCAATTATCAATTTAATCCGCTTTATTCCATTAATTCTTGCCACTTTCTTGAAACACCACGAGCATTGCAACTGTAATTTCGCATTTGCCAAACCCAAAATGTCCACCAAAACGTGACGTGTGTCATGACGTCAATGGTCCTTACTCTAAACCGTGAGCTATCTCAGCACACAGAGCTTGCGAACGGCTTGGGAGCCGTGTTTACATATGCTTGCAGCTCGAGACGCTCACGCGCGGACTGCATACATGCCAACATTCTGTGACCAAAAATCTGTAGGAATCTTAAAGTTTCAAAAATAGTCAGGCGAGGAGGTAATGATAGGAATAGGGCGCGTCAGCAGCCCATTGTCATTGAATGAGCCCGCCGTCGTGGGTGCATTCAATGACAATGAAGCGCCTGCCACGCCTTCTGCCATCACGCCAGCTCGGGGGAGCCCTTGAAAGACTCACCGGAGTTGACGTGGTGGGGGGCTAATGGCGCCTTTTGTGAAAGGCACTCGCGGCGGAGGGGCGCCCTTAGCCCACCGTCGTGGGCGCCTTTTACATCAAAGGCCTGCATGCTGCGCCTTCTCCCGCTACGCCAGCTCGGGGAAGTCCTTGAAAGACTCCCCCGAGCTGGCGTGGTGGGGGGCTAATGGTGCCTTTGGCCAAAAGGCACCCACGGTGGAGGGGCGCTTTTAGCCCACCACCGTGGGTGCCTTTGACATTAAAAGCCTGCATGCTGCGCCTTCTCCCGCTACGCCAGCTCGGGGAAGTCCTTGAAAGACTCCCCCGAGTTGGCGTGGTGGGGGGCTAATGGCGTCTTTTGCCAAAGGCACCCGCGGCGGAGGGGCGCTTTTAGCCCACCACCGTGGGTGCCTTTGACATTAACAGCCTGAATGCCGCGCCTTCTCCCGCTACGCCAGCTCGGGGAAGTCCTTGAAAGACTCCCCCGAGTTGGCGTGGTGGGGTGCTAATGGCGCCATTTGCCAAAGGCACCTGCGGCGGAGGGGCGCTTTTAGCCCACCGCCGTGGGTGCCTTTGACATTAACAGCCTGCATGCCATGCCTTCTCCCGCTACGCCAGCTTGGGGAAGTCCTTGAAAGACTCCCCCAAGCTGGCGTGATGGGGGACTAATGGCGCCTCGGCATGGTTTGGGTGAAAGGGCTTAGTTTAATTAACATGGACAAACTGTTCCACTGTTAATGCTCCCTGATTCTTAGCAATTCTCTAGACCACAGGTGAAACCTTATCTACAATTCTATATGGCCTTTGTCATGCTGCAAGAAATTTAGAGTTTTTATGCTTATTTTTTCCTAAATTGAATGTATACACCTGGTCTTCCATTTCATATTCTCTCACAAATGTCTTCCTATCGCAATATGTCTTTGCACTGTCAGCAGCCTTTTCCAAATTTTGCTGTGCAAATGCAAACACATATTGCAAGTGCTTCCTTATCCTCACCTGTTAATTTTTCTGTAAAGTAAGTGTTGCGGCAAAACCATTTTTCTTCCTGTCAACATTTCATGGGGGTGGAGATTTGTTTATTTATAGGGTGGCGACCTAAGAGCCATTAGTGGCAACAAAGTCGCATTTCCCAAATAGATCCTGCTTCAGCTAGAAACTTTTTCAACATATCAACTATCGATCTGATACACGGTTACACTCCCCCTGAAGAGGAGGGACGGTAAGAAATGTGTAGCTTCCTCTTCACACCCAAGATTTGCCATATTTTTGTCATTAATGCACTAGTGAAATGACTTCCAAGGTCTGATTCTACTCTTTGAGTTAAACCAAATCTTAAAAAAATATGATTTACCAGTAAAGTGGCCGCCGTTTGTGCACTGCAGTGTGGAGCTGGAATACTCTCCACCCATTTAGGCATTAGACAAACGACTGTCAGCATGTACCTGTGTCACCTTGCTGATTTCCTCACAGCCCCTACATAATCGACTTGTAAATCAGACCATGGGAGTGTGAAACCTCTTTTCATGGTGATGCTGTGAAAGCAAAAGGAGGATATTGAGGCTGAGTACCCCAAAAGGAAATGCACCAACACGGGTTTATAAAGATACACAGATCTTTATTCTACAACTGAACAGTTTTCAAAGGACAAAACAACAGATAGCTATCAGGCCCTCAGTGCAACACAGCGAATACCAGCCCTGTTCAGTGTGTGCAGTGAGTGGGACTGTACATCAGAATGGTCGTGACTTTTATGCAATATGTAATCTCATGTCCAGCCCATTTGCAGGTTAACCATTTCCTGGGCTAGGGGTTCATGCCGAGTTCGTTCCTAATTTATGCATCTATACATTTATGGATTATCCTTAATACATACTCCAATAGGTTACAATAGCAACAGTGTGTCTTCGGATTCTACATTAAGCCTTTGTACATATTCTTATACAATGCAGTCAAACAGGTGATCACATTAAATGCTCAAGCGCTATTGTACATAATATATGTTCATTGATTAGTTGAATAAAAGGTGCTCCACACTTGAGGAACTGCGCCACAACTTTTTTGTGGAAACTGAAATTTATTAATTATAATGCCCTTTTGGATAACACGTGTTTCGACAATTGATGGTATCTTTGATCCTGAGAGTAGTTCCTCTTGAATCCGAAAAAGTCTCTGTGTTATGGTGTGCTAATTTGCACATGCTACACGATCCACATTTCCTGAATCCTGTCGGTTTCTTCGGCAACCATAATTCTTGTCTTGGTATTGGCAAATCAGGGAGTAGGGATGGGCTGAGTATATTTTTCAAAGATTTTGTTTTTTTGAAGATTAGTTTAGGTTTTTCATCGATATGATCTCTGAGATGATCATCCAGTTTGAGCAAATGCCAATTCTTGTTTAGTATCTTTCTAATTTCAAAGTTGTCATGTGAAAATGTTGTAATAAAGCTGACTTTGTTGAATTCCTCTGATCGATCAGGATTCTTAGGTGTTAGGGTTACATCCCTATTCATGGTATCAACTTTTGCATATGCCATGTCTATATATTTCTTGTTGTAACCTCTCTGATGAAATCTGTGTTTCAATAAATCACATTCCTCATTAAAGTCATTAGTATTTCCACAGTTTCTACGGGCTCTCACAAATTCACCCTTTGGTATGTTTTTTATTACTGTTTGTTGGTGACAACTAGTTGCAAAGAGGGTTGAGTTTGCCTCAGTTGGTTTTCGGAAAGTTTTTGTCAGTAATTTGCCATTCCTCACTATATGGTGAGATCTAAGAAATCTAAGGTAGATTCACTGGATGGTCCTGAAAGAAAAATCCCCTCTGTGTTGTTGTTAAGACGATCTCTGAATTCAAGTAGTTCTTGGTCATCACCTTTCCAGATAAGTAAAATATCGTCGATAAATCTCATCCACGTCACGATTTTGTCATGAGCATTTGGATCTGTGTAGACATATTTGTCCTCAAACTTGCTCATGGAAAGGTTTGCAAGGGCCAGTGTGTATTTAACACCCATGGCCACTCCCTGTTTCAGCTTGAAGTATTTTTTGTCGAATATAAAAATATTGTACTCCAAAGTTATTGTCAGCATTTCTTTCAGCATGGTCACGTAATGGTAATGTGGAGCAGATTCCCCATGAAAAATGTAATCTATAGTTTCGATAGCTGCCTCGTGTTTACTCGAGGTATATAAAGCTCGGACATCCAAAGTGACAGGTTTGTAAGACTCATCCCATTGGATAAATTGTAATTTCTTGATGACATCAGTAGAATCTTTGCAAAAAGCTCTGATTGTAGGTACACGTGGGCTTAGGATATTGTCAATAAACTCACTAATCTTCTCTGTGATCCAACCAATACCGCTAACGATTGGTCTCCGTCTGGTATTTTATTGAATGTTTTATGTACTTTGGGTAAAAAGTATATCATCGGGACCACAGAATGTGAGACAGTTAAATATGCTCTTTCACTGTCAGTGATGCGGCCTTTCCTTTCCCAATTTTGGATTTGCTCAGCTATTTGATTTTTAATTTCCATAGTGGGATTTGTTCGAAGTTCTTCATAACAAAGGGGGGTTGTTAGATGATTCACAGCCATTTGTATATAGTCAGCACGCTCCATTAAAATTATTTTTCCCCCTTCATCAGCTTCCTTAATAACTACGGATTGGTCCATTTGGAGATTTTTCAAAGCTTTGGACTCTTCTGGAGTCAGGTTGTTTTTGTTCTTGAATCTCATGCTTGACTTGTTCTTTCGCTCAAAGAGATTATTAATCTCAATTTGAACTACTTTATGGAAGGCATCAATCATATTATCTTGAACAAATTGGGGAGTAAATTTGGATTGAGCCTTCATTTCCTGGGTAGTGATGCTAATGGGATGGATATTTAGATCATGCAGTGTTTCATGTAGTTCCAAATCATCTACTTCAAGGGTTCGCAATAGATGGATATTCTCTATATCTTGTATGGATAATGGAGTTGGCAACGGTTTCTCTTTTCTTGGTCGATATTGTTGAACTTGGGTAGCAAAGAATTTCTTTAGTTTTAATTTCCTTGTAAATTTAAACAGGTCAATCTGTATTTGAATTTGATCATATCTATACTTAGGGGCAAAGGAAAGGCCTTTATTAAGTAGTTTAATTTCATCTGCTGTTAGTTCTTTGGATGAGATGTTCATTACGAGGTCATTACTGGGTTCGTTCCTGTAGCTAGCCGAGCTCTGGCTCTTGTCAGACGTCTGTGCTCCTCTAAAGCATCTGGATTTCTGCTGTCTTGAACCCCCCCTTCCTCTCCTCCGGTTAGTATTGGTTTGGGGTTTGTTGATGGGATTGTCTGAAAACGGACTTGTTTGGTGTTAGTGAATCTATTTCCTTTTTTGTAACGTCTTATCTGGTTAAAAAAAACAGAACCTTCAGTATTCTGATCTGCTTCCCTTGGTTCCTCTTTATCAGTCTCGGAATCCACATCAGAGCTACCAGGTGAAGTATTAGGTGTACTTTCCTTAGAAGATGGTTTAGACAGTTTATTATATTTTTCTTGAAAGATATAAACCTTGTCCTCGCGATAATCTCGTTCATTTTGATAGAATTTGCGTACTTTCCGCATCTTAATCTCATCTTGGTATTCCATGAGTATTTTGTGCATTTTATTGAAATTTGTCTCCTTAGTTGTCTCTAATGCTTGTGTTTCTTTAATTTCTTTTGTAATGAGATCTATTTGTTCCTTTGCTCGTTTCTGTTCCCTTGTACCATGTTCAATAAGGATTTCAAGCATTTTAGTAGAGCTAGTGTTGAGATTCTTTTCCCAGTCTTCCGCTAAGTCTGTGTCCTCATCTTTTGCGAAATTATGGAAGATCAGTATCCTTAGGCCTCGAGGTATGAATCCATTTTCTAAATAATTCTTCAGGGAATTGATTTCCCAGAATTTATCAATTTCTTTTTTTGAAATTCTTTCTAATTTGATAAATTTGTATCTCAGGTCTTCTCTTCTAGGTACTGAGGATTGGAATCCGTGTGTGGTGTCTTCTCTTTTGGAGAAAATATTTGTGGCATCCTTTTCCCGATTCAAAATATATTGGGCCATACCAGAATTTAGGCAGCACAGAGAGTTGGTTACTTCAGAAACAGATTATGCCACACTGGTGGGGTTTTGTTTTGTACCAACTACGAAAACGTTTCCATGCGCCTCGTTTAGTATTGCAATTCAAAAAGGTGTCGCAGTTGATGTGGGGTAAAAAGGGGCTTTTGACCCCTACCCCTTGAGAAAACAGTTGAAGAAAAGATGCTCCACACTTGAGGAACTGCGCCACAACGTTTTTGTGGAAACTCAAATTTATTAATTATAATGCCCTTTTGGATAACACGTGTTTCGACACACCAGTGTCTTTTTCAAATCTTGGCTGGTGATAAAACTAGTAAGTGTGTAGCCGAATTCACAGTGAAAAACATGTATCAGAGATCAAGATGCACAGTCAAACAAATATATAAGCAAACCATGAAAGCAAAAAATTAAATTAAAAGTAGTCACAGAAAAATAAGGAGGGGTGAAGGGGAGGAGGTTCAAGGTAAGTAAAAAGAAAGCACAAAGGTAAAAAACAACGCATTAGTACATACTCATAGGTCAGTGTCTAGTATTATTTAGACAAAAAAGTCAATCTTACTTAAAGTAATTGATATAGAAGTGTGTCCATGGAGGCCTTACCTATATTCCAAATCAAAAGTCTTCAATTCAGTAGAACAGAAAGTCATGGGTTAAATCCCCCTATTATAATTCATGCCAAAATATCACATTTTAGACAGTAAATACGTGTGACTCGTCATTTAAGAAGTCCAATATTATCAAAGTCTCCTACATTGCGTATTATTGAAACTATATGCCTAAGTAGAAAATCCTACAATAGTGAATTACCCGAAATTAAAATGACCTCGATTATACAAGTTAATAACTATTTTTAAGAAAGTGTCCATGTGAATACTGGATAATATCCTAGCATGGTGGAATACTTAATACGCTAAACAGCATTTGACTGGAACGCGGCAAAACAATTCAAATAATGTACTCGTAGACCAAATAATGCTAAGTCCAAAGACGCCGTAGTTACATGTATGAAATATGCGCTTACTCTTATCCAAACACGGCCAAATACTTGATAGGCTAAACAGGGTTTGACTGGAACACGACAAAACAATTCAAATAATGTATTGGTAGACCGAATAATGTTATGTTCAAAAACACCATAGTTACGTGTATAAAATATGCGCTTACTCTGATCCAAACATGGCCAGCACATTGCTCAAGTTGCAGCCGTGCGACAGAATGCGCTTGATTTTATAATGGTGAAACATCTCAACAAAATAGCGCTGAAAGCACAAAAGGATTGTGCTGCAGCTTACCTCCGGCTTGTGCTCAATCTTCTTTCGTCTGGGTCGATCGGCAAAGCAGTTTCTCCCAAGTTTACACGGGTTGTCTAGGCAACCCTAGTCCTATTTCTATTTCCATTAGGTCCTATTCGGAGAGTCAGGCAAAATAGATGAGCGCCATATTATGAGTTCAAATTATGGTAAAGGGAATACAAATCGTCGGAATAGATAAAAGGGTCCCCATGGGGCTGTAGTTTTAGCATGCTGAGACGGCAGTGCTAGAAATAAACAAAAAAGTTAAACCTTAAATCTACAGATGATCAATAAAGTCAGGTGAAATACTTTTAACGGTTGTTATCGGGCAAAGTGATGGGAAAGGCAAAAAAGTGTGTCAATAGATATCTATACCTTGTGTCATAATGTACCATTCCTCTGTATGCAGAAAGAAACTGAATCGGGGCTATGGTTGACAGTGTAAGAAGGAGGTGTGGCATCCTTATTGCCTATAGGAGCCATTTTGAAAGAGATCAAGATTTGAAATGGACGAGACAGTCTATCAGAATGCCTAATAGAAGCAACATTAAGCTTACTCCTATTTGCGAAGAGCGGGCATCCAATGCGAGTCAAAACACGTTTTTCAAACTTATTCAAATTAGTCCCATTAAAGTTCCCTGAGATGCTATCGTTTCAGCGACCAAAGACTAGTGCTCTAAGAGAGGCATGGTATGCAGTTGTCAAAGGTAGAGGATGAATATACCAACCCAGTCCCTTATCCCCGTGTTGCGGTAAACAGACCCAGCAGTTGGACTTATTAAAGATGGCATGTGTAGCATTCATGATGAGTAATAGTGTATTATTATGATATTTCTCTCTGTGCTGAGAGTCTCTAGGAGATAGAGTGTGCAGATGCAAGTCCTCAATTGGATGTACTTCTTCTAGATACCAGAAGCCTAAAACAATGACTATTATAAAACCAATTATCATTATTACAAAACAGCAGTATGTTTTCGGGGCCCATGCAACAGATCGTCCTTCTTCACAGCTGGTCACACGTTCGCTTATCAGTTCAGTACGAGTGGGAGCGGTAGCAGGCATTGTAATCTTCAAACGAAAGCACCAATGTTAGTTTGCTGGTGACCTCCAGGCGGAGCGTCTTCTTAGTCCTTCCACAAACCCTAGCCAACAGAATCCCCTTTTCAAACAATTTCAAACAATTAATCGGGCCAAAAAGACAAGCCCTTGACGCCTGTTTCTCCTCTGAGCGCACAGCCGAACCGTGCCGTAAATCTATTTCCTCGGACGCAGATCGTACCTTGTGATCCCTGGTACTGATTGATCCGTGAACAATGTGTCGTCACTTCCTACTGGAAGCGGTGAATGAGCGGGAGCAAGGTCAGAGGCACAATTGGGGATCGCCTGTGGAAAGAAAATGGTTGGAGAGTGTGGGGATGAAATGGCTGTTTCCCCAGACCTGACAGGATCAGGGAGAATCCCCGACACACTTTCAATGCTATATACTGCTTCGGGATCGTTGGTTGCAGTACTGATGAGGGGTTCTGTTTCTTCTGTACCGTATGGCACTGGGTGTGGAATCTTCTTGGTGTGCGTCGCATGGATACAACTTTTCTGGCCTGCCACCCGCACCGCAGTCTGTGTGACCAGTAGGACTTGGAAGGGGCCCAGCCAACGAGGTGCGAGGCAAGACGATCGCTCAAAGGACTTCGTAAAAATCCAGTCACCAGGTCCTATACTGTGACCGGGACCCTCGTATCGTACAGGTAAAGCTTCTCGCACCCGGTGATAAATCAAATACAAGATTTTAGTCAACTGGCTACAGTAATCTGAAAGGAGTACATTTTCAACATCTCGCAAAGAACGACATTTCGGAACGTTCCAGATATTAGCAGGCCTCCCCATAACCACCTCAAGGGGAGAGAGCCCAGTCTTAGTTTGAGGGGTTGTTCGCATTGATAATAACATGATCGGTAAGGCATCCGGCCATTTTAGTTTGGTGACAGCACACGTCTTAGTGAGCTTGTTTTTGATGATGCCGTTGCGTCTTTCCACTAGTCTAGCACTCTGAGCGTGTCTAGCCAAATGGAACCGTTTATCGATCTGTAATCCCGCAAATATCTGCAGAATTACAGCAGCGATAAAATGTGGACCATTGTCCGACCAGATGACTCTTGGTAACCCGAATCTTGCGAAGTACTCTTTTAACATAGCCTTTGCAGTAGTCATGGCTGTAGCGTCTTCAACAGGAAAAGCCTCAACCCATTTGCTAAAAGCACAGTTGACGACTAACACAGATTTTAGATTATTACACCGTTCCATCTCAATAAATTCAAAATGGATGACCTCAAGGGGGACAGAAGGCTCATCTAAACTACCCCTAGGAGTTGATATGCCCTTCCCCACATTATGCTGTAAACAAATCATACATTCTTGATAAAATATTTGGCTACTTTAGAGATTTTGAGGGTAATTCGTAGAATTTCGCAGAAAAGTGTCACAAGCGGCTGGCGCAGAGTGTCCGCGTGCGATTGTCTGCGCCAGGCACGTGCGCTAAAACCGATTTCCGCGCACAGCGTATTAATGGATTTTAGGCTCCCAAACCAGCCGTGGCGCAGAGTATCGCAGCGACCCTGCAGCAGCGCCAGTAACGCCCCCAAGAACGCCCTCGCGCAAGGAAAAGCCATCAAAATCGCTAAATCATCGCAAAGGGCTGCGCTAACCCTGGACCAGTTTACAGGGCTGCCAAACAAGGAACCAAAGCGGGGAACGTACATATCAGGGGTACGCGGGAAGTTGTACACGCGATTAGCCAGGGTACGTGTATTACAGGGGTACGCGGGAAGTTTAAGACGCGATTGGCCAGGGTACGTGTATTAGAGGGGTACGCGTGAAGTTTTACACGCGATTAGCCAGGGCACGTGTATTACAGGGGTACGCGGGAAGTTTAACATGCGATTGGCCAGGGTACGTGTATTAGAGGGGTACGCGTGAAGTTTTACACGCGATTAGCCACGGCACGTGTATTACAGGGGTACGCGGGAATAATCACACTCGATTTGGCTGGGTACGTGTATTACAGGGGTACACGGGAAGTTTTACACGCGATTTGGCTGGGTACGTGTATTACAGGGGTGCGCAGGAGTTATCACACGCGATTTGGCTGGGTAGGTGTATTACAGGGGTGCGTGGGAAGTTACACACGCGATTAGGCTGGGTGGGTCCTCACAGGTGTTCCCTGTACACCCTCCACGGCCCCTGCAGGCAGCCCACAAAACAGGGGACTACCCTGCACACCTGCTCATGTCCCCCTGCACCTCCACCCCCCAGCCACCAGGGACAGCCTCCACCAGGCCCCCACCCATGTCTACCACCACCCCCACCCCCCAGCCACCAGGGGCAGCCTCCACCAGGCCCCCACCCATGTCTACCACCCCACCCCCACCCCCCAGCCACCAGGGGAAGCCTCCACCAGGCCCCCACCCATGTCTACCACCTCCCCCGCCCCCCAGCCACCAGGGGCAGCCTCCACCAGGCCCCCACTCATGTCACCCACCACCCCCACACCCCAGCACTGTGGGGCACCTGCCAGCAGGCCCCCACCCATGTCCAACTCATGTCTCCCACCACCCCCACCCCCCAGCCACCAGGGGCACCCTCCACCAGGCCCCCACTCATGTCCCCCTGCACCCCCACCCCCCAGCCACCAGGGGCACCCTCCACCAGGCCCCCACTCATGTCCCCCTGCACCCCCACCCCCAGCCACCAGGGGCAGCCTCCACCAGGCCCCCACCCATGTCTACCACCTCCCCGCCCCCCAGCCACCAGGGGCAGCCTCCACCAGGCCCCCACTCATGTCCCCTATCACCCCACCCCCCAGCAGTGCAGGGGCAGCAGGCAGTCAGGCAGCAGCAGGTGGGAGTGTGCTCGGGCTCTGGGGGGCAGTAGTTCGGCCTTCCGGGCAGGAGCGTGGTATTCCGTGTGCGTACGCGTGGCCAGCTTGGTACGGAGTGATTTTGCACGTGAAAATCCTGCACGTCAGCGTGAAAACTGAGGAAAGGCCCTCAGCGCGTAAGCGCGTCTGTGACGTGACCCGCACAGGTGTTTCCCACACAGCACGTGATGACAGAGCACACGTGGAAAGACTGCACGTCAGAGTGTAATCGCGTGTGATTGGTGGAAATGGCCCTACACGCAGAAGTGACAAAGCGTGTAATTGGTGGAAATGGCCCTACACGCAGAAGTGACAAAGCATGTAATAGGTGGAAATGGCCCTAGCGCGTACACGCCGCGTAAGTGACGCTGGACGTGTGGGCCTGTATAAAAGGTACGTGTAGAACACGTTTTCCTTGTACGTGCTTTTCGTGGAGAGCGAGTGGGTGAATTCTGTACTTCTTGTCGTTTCACACGCGATTTACTTCACGGCGTTTCTAGTTCGTATTCCCTGTTACCTCTGACAGCTTTTGCTCTTTTTTCTCTTTTATTGGTTTACCTGGGCCTGTTCCCTCAAACAGTGTTCCCTTCTACTGTTGTCCTGTCTCCTCAGACAGAGGACAAATCTTCTTTTAGCGGGGGTGTTGCCAACCAAACGTGCTCCTTTTACAAGCTCGTTTATCTGGCAGACGGTGAGTCACGCACGTATCTAACATCTGTGCTAGCCCCGTGTGTAGCCTACTCCTTCAGAGGTCATTCTAGGCTGCGTGTGACACGCATACGTTCATTCTTGTGTTTCTGGGTGCCACAGCGTAGTGCAGGTTTTTCTTTCTGCACACGTGGTCTAGGAGGGGTTGCGTGCACGTCATCTCCCTTTTTTGGGCCTCCTGTGCGTTGCTGACCCGTCATCTTTCCCCAGGGGTTACATTCAGCCTTGCTAGAGCACTAGGGTACAATTACCATCTGGTACCCAACCCCTTTGACCCCCAATTGCCCAGGACAATAGTCTACATCCACTCCCATACGCACATTAACATCAGTGCCATGGCTGGGAGGCGAGGATTCCGTAAAGGTGGCAAAGGTGGAAGAGCCACAAGTGGTGGCCGTGGTGGATCCGGTAGGGGACGTGGTCGTAACTTGCAGGGTGAGCCTGTCCCCCCATGTGTGGAGGACCAGTCACGGGCACCCATAATCCCCCCCCCCCATTGAGGCTGATGTGGCTGACACCATCCATGCTCAGCCCTTGTTGGACCAGCCCATTGTGGCACCAGACCTGGCTGACTCCATGGCTGACTTCCAGGTCAGCAGGGCTACGACACGTGCGCTGGTGCACGTTGATGCCATCATGCCACGTGGATCTGGGGCAGCAAGGTCATCTGCTGCACCAAGGAGGCAGGGCGGAGAGGCTGCAGGGGCAGCTGCGGCTCCATCCACCCCAGCCCTCACACACCCAGCCAGGACAGTGTCGGTCGTAGTCCATGCTGCTGACATTCCCCCTGACACCATCACACTAGAGCTAATGCCTGCACCAACTCCCATGCTGAGTGTGCAATCCCACACTCCTGATACAGAGTCCACCAGGGCTCCTGCCCCTAGTGTCCAGAGCGGCGCAGGACACTCAGGATCACCACCACCTTCCAAGCGGAAGAGGAAGAGTGCTCGTCCGGCACAGGCTGATGCCCCAGACACGGCTACACAGTCCGGCCCGTCCAGGAAGCCCAGCTTCACGGATGACGAACTGAATGCACTTGTCGAGTATGTGTCCGGACATGACAACGAGATGGTCATTGTTGCAGGATCCAAGACCACACCTGCACAACGCCAGGCACACTGGCAGACCGTTGCGGACATCGTAAGTGCCCTTGGAATTGTGAGGCGCACAGCCAATGACTGCTATAAGCGCTGGAATGACCTAAAGCGCAGGGCAAAGAGTAAGCTGGCCTCAAGTCATGCCGCAACTCTAGTGACTGGAGGTGGGTCTCCAGTAGTAGACATGGAACTCACTCCACATGAGTCAGTTGCTGGGACCTACGTCACGGAGGAACAGATCCAAGGCGTGGGAGATCTGGCTGATTACGAGGCATTGTCCGGTGAGTGCCCATGCATGTGTGTGTCATCCATGTGCATGGTGTGTGTGTGAGGGCTTCTGTTGGGTGCCAGGTGAGAGTGTGTGCGCCTGAGTCGTATGGGTCAGCCATGTGCTTCATGCAATCCTTCCTGCGCAGCTGCATTTGGCCATAGCAGTATCCCTTCTGCCAACAGTAGACATCTAGCCCAACTGCACGCCAGTTGCCCTTGAAGTGTCACCTTGCCACAACATATTTGCTTCTCTTTCACTGTTCATTCAGTCAGTTTGTTTGCATTCCACCACTTTCACTAGGCATGTCGCTGTCCACTAGTCACATGTCTGACATGGGTATGGTAAAGTGGAGTGACGTTGTTACCTGGATATCATTTGTACACACATGTCCCTGTGCAATTGGACCATTTCAGACTGGCAGCTCCAGGTGAAAAATCTGACCTGTTAGAATTAGAAAAGCTATTACATGCGGGAACTGGACTGAATGAATAGGTGCTGCCCTCCTCTCCATCTTCACTCAATAGCAATGGTACATGCCATCTGTGTGATGGCATGTGTGTTTTACCTGCCAATCACAGGCCAATGTGTGATGCCACTGCCAGGCAGCATGCAGAAAATGTGTTCATCTTCCATCTTGGTGTCATCAGTGTGTGCCATTTGCCTGGACTTCATACGCAGTGAGGGTGCATGCATGGGAGGGTTTTAGTCATGTGGGACATGTGTCAATCAAGTACTGGTTCTCTTGCTTCTCAGCCCTCAATGTGTGCCATGGTGCTAATGCCTGTTTCCATTTCTTTGTTTTCATGTCTTTGCAGGGGAAGACGCACCTGATACTGCTGGGGTTGTGGAGATGGTGCAGACCCAGGAGGGGTCCGAGGGCCGACCAACCACCAGTGAGGGACGTGGTGTGGTGGTGGGGGAGAACCCACAAAGTGCTGCAGGTCGTGCTCTCAAGGGGTGTCTCTGGCTGCACCTCCCCCGAGCTGTACTCAGGTGTTGATTCGGATGAGACCTACGTGCCGTCGCAGGTGAGTGTTCCAGGGAGGGATTCTGTTCTGTCTCACCCACCTGCACCAGGGTCAGAACCCTCCATGGGGATGTCAGTGTTGGCAGCTACGCCTTCGGTGGTTACGGATGCAGGGTCACACTCCGCGACATCTGATCCTGTTCCTGGGCCAGCAGATCAGAGGGGGAATGCAGTCCTGCAGCCTCAGGCAGTGCCGGCAAAGCAAGGCGCAGTTCGCCTTGCCCCAGACAGGTGTGGTGCCCGCCGACGTGGTGGCCGTACGCCACCCGGCAATACCGCATGGGAGCAATCCATTTACGGTATGGCAACCCAACAGGCTGCATCATCCGAGATGATGGCTCAGGCCATGGATAGGGTGGCCACTTCCATTGTCCCCCCAGAAAGGCTGATGGAGCGACTAGAGCAGGCAACCGACTCCATCTGCCAGTCACACAGGGAGGACATGTTGGGGTCCAACAGGGACAGGCGGGCGGCACTGGCGACTCTGCAGGAGGCCATCTCCATTGAGTCCCAGGGCCACAGGGAAGCCCTGAGGCAGGAGCTCCTTCACCTCAGGACGACTCTTGTTGAGCTTGAGGCTTCAACACACCAAAGGACAGAACAGCAGCTGGAGCGTCTCACCCGTACGCTCTCAGCTGAGATGCAGGCAACGAGGGCGGAGGTCCGGGCATCCCGTGAGTTGTTGCATGGGGACCTCCGCACACTCATCCTCCAGAACCAGACCTACCACACCCGCATGCTTGCAGCCATGGAGGAGCAGACTAGGGCCTTGCGTGGGCTGCCTCCCATAGTGCAACCACCTCCGGATGCAGCTGCACAGGGTGATAATAGCGACAGCAGTGATACTCCCACAATAGGGTAGCCGTGTGGGCCATGAGCCCATGGAGGTGTTTTATCTTCCCAGGATCCACGCAGGTGGGTTCTGGTGTGCATCCTGTCCTCGGACCTCCTGGATGGCCTCCCCAACCCCCCCGGGCCCATCAATGGCCATTTTTGATTGTTTCTTATTTTTATTTTTATTTTGATTTCTTTTATTCCCAATTTTTTTGGGACGATCTGTTGGCTTCCGTGGTTCCTTTGGGCATACGCTGCATTGTGGCTGGGCACATGCAGGCTTGTAATGTATTTGGTTCAGATGCTTGGGTTTGAGTCACACACACCCCTCCTGCTTCCCGTTTCCATGGGCTTTTAAAGGGTGTGCCCAAATGACAGTGAATTACACAGTGACGTTGGACTCCCATGAGCTGTGTGGGCAGTCTGTAGTCAATACTGTGTATACATTCCTAGTGCATATTGCTGTTGTGTTGTACACTGCATGTTGCATTGATGTGTAACTCTTCTTCTGTGTCTACCTCCCAATTTGCAGGTCCCTTCCTCATGTCCACACAAGGACCTCTAGTCTGGAGATGGGGTCCATGTTGGCAGCAGTGCACCTACAACTCTACATGGCGACAACACTGCACAGTTGGTAGTGGTGGGAGTGCAGGCATTTCCAGGTGGTGAGACTACTAATATGTAACATTTGTGATGTCATGTTAATGGTACTACGTGCTCAAGTATGTTGTTGGTCCGGCATTGCTGTGAGCATTTCATGTGTTGCAGGTTTCTAATAGTGCCACTGTACATAGTGAGACTGATGTCATGTTGTGGGGATTACTTTGTTTACCTGCAATTAGCATGTCATGGCACGGTGTGTCATGTGGCGGTGCTGGGGTTGGGTTGGCTGACATGGCACTGTCCTCTTGTTGCATTTTGCAAGTGGGTATTCATTTTAGCTGCTTCAATGTGTAACTTCACAAAACTGCATTGGTGGTGTCTGTGTGGGTAGGGATGCACACATTGTGACACTTCCAGGTGAACAATCTCAGGCTGATATGGTTTTGACGGTTCATTCTCCAGACATTCAGGATCAGTGTCAGGTTGAGTCATCATTGATTGTCAGATGGAATGTGCCAGGGCAGTGTGCACTCCACAGGGGTGTGATTTCTATGTGAAGTAATTAGCCACTAGCTGTGTACGGGCTGCCTCCCCCGTGCCCTTTCCCCTCCCATGCACAGCGGCTGTGCATGTGGTTGGGGATGTGGGGCCACCACCATGTCCACGGCCAGGCCCCGGCGTGTTGCAACGTTGTGCAGGACACATGCTGCCACTATGATCCTGCACACTACTGGGGGAGCGTATAACAGCTGCCCGCCAGAACGGTCAAGGGAGCGAAAGCGTGACTTTAGCACTCCGAATGTGCGCTCCACTATGCCCCTGGTTGTAATGTGGGCTGTGTTATATCTTACCTGGGGTGGCGTGGTGGGGTTCCGAATTGGCGTCATCATGTGGGGGCTGAGAGGGTAGGCACTGTCCCCTGTGGAGGTGGTGATTGGTATCATTGGTGGGGTTGTGACCTTGCTCAGTATCCAACATGCATGCATGTGCAGTGGCATACATACTCACCAAGCAGCCATGTATCGCCATGCCGCCCAGCTTCTAGGTCCCGGCTTAGGGTGGACATTCGGTAAATGAAGCTGTCGTGGGTGGAGCCGGGATAGTTGGCATATACTGAGGTGATGATTCCCTTGGCATTACATGCTACCTGCACGTTGATGGAATGCCAGTGCTTGCGGTTCCTATAGATGTGCTCAGATGCCCTGGGGGGACGTAGAGCCACATGGGTGCAGTCAATGGCACCTAGCACTTTGGGGAATTGTGCCACAGCGTAAAAATCCAGGGCGGCAGCATGCCTTTCTGCAGGGGTTCTGGGCAGGTATATGTGCCTGCGGACTGATGGCCGTGCAGTGATGATGTTCAAGACCTGGTGTAGGCAGCGTGACTGGGTGGCCTGTGACACCCCACCCACTATGGCACTTGTCCGCTGAAATCATCCAGTGGCTAAGAAGTGCAGTACATTGAGGACCTTCTCCAGGGGGCTGAGTGCTTGGGAGCACAGGGTGGGTGATGTGAGGTCATCCTCCCACTCACTCACCAAGTCCAGTATAATGTGTGGTGGAAACCTGTACCTCCCATACACCTGGTCATCAGGCATCCCGAAAAGGCTGGTTCTGGGTGTGAATATTCTGGCCCTGACTATCCTCCTCCTCCTCCTTTGGTAGCCCACTGCCACTGCTGCTAGGAACGGTATGTTCATCCTGGCGTCTGAGCTTGTTATTGTTAAAGTCCGCAAATGTATGCTTTGCGCGTGTTCTAGGCGAGCGTGTGACCCGCGCACCCCTGGAATCCAGTTCCCAGTCCAATAGCGTGTGGAAATTCACACGCACCACGGGATACAGCGTGTGACCCGCGCACCCCTGGAATCCAGTTCCCAGTCCAATAGCGTGTGGAAATTCACACGCACCACGGGATACAGCGTGTGACCCGCGCACCCCTGGAATCCAGTTCCCAGTCCAATAGCGTGTGGAAATTCACACGCACCACGGGATACAGGTTCGCTGACGTACTTGCGTGTGTAAGTGCCCACGCACCCATTAAATACACGTACATAGGCCAATCGCGTGTACGCGCACTTTTGTCCAATTACACGCGATGACACTCTGACGTGCAGTATCTCCACGTGTGCCCCGTCATCACGTGCTGAGTGGGGAACACCCGTGCGGGTCACGTCACAGACGCGCTTACGCGCTGAGGGACTCTGGTCCAATAGAATCGCGTATGCGTGCTGACGCGCTTACGCGCTAAGGGCCTTTCCTCGGATTTCACGCTGACGTGCAGGATTTTCACGTGCCAAATCACTCCGTATCAAGCTGGCCACGCGAAAACACACGGAAGACCACGCTCCTGCCCAGAAGGCCGAGTTACTGCCCCCCGTGCCCCGAGCAGCCTCCCACGTGCCATCTGCTGCTGCCTGCCTGCCTGCCTGCTGCCACCGTGCCCTGCCATTTGGTGCCTGCACATCAGCCATCTGCAGGGGTCCAGTTGCTGTGTCCACCCCTGCTGGAACTGAAGACTCCCGACTGGGATTACATCGCTCCACAGCCCAGCCCCAGGACCCAGTTGCCCACCCACACCTGCCTCTGGGGTTGCCATGTCGGGCACTTCCACATCTGGCACCAGTGGCAACCCCAGGCCAGAGGGGCAGAGGGGCACCAGCTTCACTGTCACCGAAGTTGGTGTCCTGGTGGAGCATGTCCTGGGGCAGTATGATGCCCTCTTTGGATCGTCCCGCGCCAGCAAGGAAGGACGGCAGAGGATCTGGGCCGACTGTGTGGTTGCCATCAACGCGGAGGGGGTGGCAACCCGCGACGTCCTGAAGATCAAGAAGCGCTGGGAGGACTTGAGGTCCAGGACCCTTGTGAAGGCCCGGCGCCTCGTGGAGGGGGGCCGGGGCCGCATGAGTTCCATCCAGATGAGGGTCCTGGAAAGCGTACGCCCAGCGCTCCACGCCCAGATCCTTGAGAGGGAGGCCCGTCTGGAGTTGAGCGGTAAGTGTCCATGCATTACTGTGTGAGACAGGGCATGTTGCGGTGTGCTGGTTCTATGATACTTGCCTGTATGTGTGCCATAGGCCATGTATGCATGTATGTGTGCAGGGACATCATGGTAATGCATGTGCGACCAGTGATGTGTGACCCACATGGTTGTTGCATGTGTTGAAATGCCGCATGGGGAGCCCTATGCAGATTTTGAACATGAGAGCATGCCAGTCTCTGTACCTGGACATGGGTGGGGGTGAGGGATGGGTGCTGATGCCAGGTACATATATGGTAGCCATGTCTGTGTGCCTGACCTGCGTGTCTGTGACTTGTGCATGCCATGGATGCATGACACATGTGTGTGACAATGCACAGATTCAGTAAAGCAGCCAAATTACCCTTGTATCCGCTGTGTTTGGTGTGTTTGGGGCCAGATGGATGTGACTGAGGTGAAGTGTGTGCATGTGATAGGCATGAGCCATGATGCATGTGAGTTACATATCATTGAATGTTTCAAGAGTCCATTGGACATGCATGGAAATGTCCATGGCATGCACCATGCCTGTTACTGTGTGTGTTTTGCCTGGACTGACCCATGTGTTGTGGAGGGACATGATGGAAGTGTACTTTGACAGTGGTGCTCATCTGCTATTGCTTCCTGTCTAGGGGACCATTGTACAGTGCCCTGATGCTTGTGTTCTTTGTCTCCCTCTACGCAGCGGCTAGTGAAGAGGAGGGCGGAGACGGCGCTGTGGAGCAAGGCGGCGGGGATGCCCCCACGGCTGCAGCGGAAGGGGTGGGTGAGCCCCCACAGGGGCCTGCTACGGTGGGAGACGGTGAGGAGCCATCCAGGTTGGTGGTTTGCACAGAGGAGGAGGAGGCCGCCACTGGGGCACACATGGGGCCTGGTGGGGGCATCCCTGCTGGTGCAAGTGGTGCAGTCCAGGGCCAGGGGCAGGAGGCAGCACAGGTCACCGTGGAGGGGCCTGTGCATGTCGCTGTCCCTGACCCTGTGAGTGCACCACCATACACCAGCAGGGATGCCCCGTCCCAGGCCTGTCCGCATGTCCATGTCACCTGACTCCCCTCCACCTGCGGACGTGGGAACCCCTGGCCATGCGGAGAAGGTCCTGATTGGGGTCGCGAACGCACGGCTGTGATTCGTGATGCCGTGCGTGCTTCCCGGGAGGAGCATGCACGGCATCACGAAGTGCACCGTGCCGACGTGGCCCAATTGGGATCGGCCATGTTCGGGGGTTTCCTGCATGTGTTGGCCAATGTGGCGGCCCTCTCCTCCTCTGTGCAGGCTATCCACCAGTCGTTCTCCTTGCCGTCTTCCAGCCCAGATGCCACCAGGGCCCCCTGTGGACCTGCCCCGACCAATGCAGCCAGCTCGGTGGGGATCCCATCCCTGCCACAGTCGGGAGTCAGAGATCCAGCAGGGGTGGACACCAGAGCAACTGGACCCCAGCAGATGGAGGATGTGACGGCATCATCGGGCAGGGCACGTGCACGACGGCGTCGGTGGTTTCCATCAGCCTGGATGCCGTCGTGCTGGCACAGGCAGTTGCGTCAGAGGCAGCAGCAGGCCTCAAAGTGGGAGGCATCATGGCTCGGGGCCATCAACATCAGGGGTGCAGGCATCGGCCGGAGGGCAGGAGAACCCTGGAATGGGAGTGGCTTCCGTGTGGGAGCGGTTGTGCCAGCGGATAGGTGCGGAGCGGCAGCGGGCAGAGGAGGAACGGCTCACGATGGTCAGGGCGGAGGACTCCATGCATGCGGAGGGCGCTGAGGCGGGCTGAGTGCCTCGAGGGTCTTCGCAGGGAGTTTGAGCTTGACACTGCGTTATCCCTGCGGGACCTCGGGGCCAGGGAACATGCCCGCCTCCAAGCCATTGACCAGGAGTTCGATGATGCCCTGGCCCATGACAACAACCAGTGAGCCGTCCGAATAGCCCGCTGCCTTTGTATATAGTTGTATAGTTAGGGTTAGGTTTCCTTTGTTTTTTTGATTTTTTTTGGTAGCGATTGGACAATGCACCACTTTTTTGTATATAGTTCAGTTTTTAGTTAGTAGTCATAGTTAGGTTTAATTTGGTTGGGCTCATGGACCCAGGATGATCTTCTTCATGGTTCTTCGTTGGCTTATTTTTATTTTTCAGATTATTTTCTTGGACATTCATCTTGTTTTGTTTGATTTGCTTTGTGTTTTT
This sequence comes from Ambystoma mexicanum, assembly GCF_040938575.1. Taxonomy (NCBI): domain Eukaryota; kingdom Metazoa; phylum Chordata; class Amphibia; order Caudata; family Ambystomatidae; genus Ambystoma; species Ambystoma mexicanum. Next base: position 270,620,275 of record NC_090938.1, read on the forward strand.
TCTTATTTCATTTCCATTCTACTTGCTGTTCAATACATAATTTTTTTTATTCTTCAATGTGTCGTATCATCTCATTGCTTTCAGGCATGTCATGTTGGGTGTTTTGTCATTCACTTGCAGCCATTGTGTGTGACAGACATGTGTTCAATTGCATTATTTAAATTGGGGGTGTAACATGTAATTGCCTTTGATATGTGGGTGGGTGTGATAGTTGGTTGGGCCTTTTGGCAGAGGAGGATGGCCATTACGGACATGATTGGGGAATGTTGGGACCCAGGTGCAGGGGGGCATGGATTGGACATGGGTGGGGGCCTGCTGGCATGTGCCCCACAGTGCTGGGGGGGTGGGGGTGGTGGGAGACATGAGTGGGGGCCTGGTGGAGGGTGCCCCTGGTGGCTGGGGGGTGGGGGTGGTGGGAGACATGAGTTGGACATGGGTGGGGGCCTGCTGGCAGGTGCCCCACAGTGCTGGGGGGGTGGGGGTGGTGGGAGACATGAGTGGGGGCCTGGTGCAGGGTGCCCCTGGTGGCTGGGGGGTGGGGGTGGTGGGAGACATGAGTGGGGGCCTGGTGGAGGGTGCCCCTGGTGGCTGGGGGGTGGGGGTGGTGGGAGACATGAGTGGGGGCCTGGTGGAGGGTGCCCCTGGTGGCTGGGGTGTGGGGGTGGTGGGAGACATGAGTTGGACATGGGTGGGGGCCTGCTGGCAGGTGCCCCACAGTGCTGGGGGGGTGGGGGTGGTGGGAGACATGAGTGGGGGCCTGGTGGAGGGTGCCCCTGGTGGCTGGGGGGTGGGGGTGGTGGGAGACATGAGTGGGGGCCTGGTGGAGGGTGCCCCTGGTGGCTGGGGGGTGGGGGTGGTGGGAGACATGAGTTGGACATGGGTGGGGGCCTGCTGGCAGGTGCCCAACAGTGCTGGGGGGGTGGGGGTGGTGGGAGACATGAGTGGGGGCCTGGTGGAGGGTGCCCCTGGTGGCTGGGGGGTGGGGGTGGTGGGAGACATGAGTTGGACATGGGTGGGGGCCTGCTGGCAGGTGCCCCACAGTGCTGGGGGGTGGGGGTGGTGGGAGACATGAGTGGGGGCCTGGTGGAGGCTGCCCCTGCACTGCTGGGGTGTGGGGGTGGTGGGTGACATGAGTGGGGGCCTGGTGGAGGGTGCCCCTGGTGGCTGGGGTGTGGGGGTGGTGGGAGACATGAGTGGGGGCCTGGTGGAGGGTGCCCCTAGTGGCTGGGGGGTGGGGGTGGTGGGAGACATGAGTGGGGGCCTGGTGGAGGGTGCCCCTGCACTGCTGGGGTGTGGGGGTGGTGGGAGACATGAGTGGGGGCCTGGTGGAGGGTGCCCCTGGTAGCTGGGGTGTGGGGGTGGTGGGAGACATGAGTGGGGGCCTGGTGGAGGGTGCCCCTGGTGGCTGGGGGGTGGGGGTGGTGGGAGACATGAGTTGGACATGGGTGGGGGCCTGCTGGCAGGTGCCCCACAGTGCTGGGGGGGTGGGGGTGGTGGGAGACATGAGTGGGGGCCTGGTGGAGGGTGCCCCTGGTGGCTGGGGGGTGGGGGTGGTGGGAGACATGAGTTGGACATGGGTGGGGGCCTGCTGGCAGGTGCCCCACAGTGCTGGGGGGTGGGGGTGGTGGGAGACATGAGTGGGGGCCTGGTGGAGGCTGCCCCTGCACTGCTGGGGTGTGGGGGTGGTGGGTGACATGAGCGGGGGCCTGGTCGAGGGTGCCCCTGGTGGCTGGGGGGTGGGGGTGGTGGGAAACATGAGTGGGGGCCTGGTGGAGGGTGCCCCTGCACTGCTGGGGTATGGGGGTGGTGGGAGACATGAGTGGGGGCCTGGTGGAGGGTGCCCCTGGTAGCTGGGGTGTGGGGGTGGTGGGAGACATGAGTGGGGGCCTGGTGGAGGGTGCCCCTGGTGGCTGGGGGGTGGGGGTGGTGGGAGACATGAGTGGGGGCCTGGTGGAGGGTGCCCCTGCACTGCTGGGGTGTGGGGGTGGTGGGAGACATGAGTGGGGGCCTGGTGGAGGGTGCCCCTGGTAGCTGGGGTGTGGGGGTGGTGGGAGACATGAGTGGGGGCCTGGTGGAGGCTGCCCCTGGTGGCTGGGGGGGTGGGGGTGGTGGTAGACATGAGTGGGGGCCTGGTGGAGGGTGCCCCTGCACTGCTGGGGTGTGGGGGTGGTGGGAGACATGAGTGGGGGCCTGGTGGAGGGTGCCCCTGGTGGCTGGGGGGTGGGGGTGGTGGGAGACATGAGTTGGACATGGGTGGGGGCCTGCTGGCAGGTGCCCCACAGTGCTGGGGGGTGGGGGTGGTGGGGGACATGAGTTGGACATGGGTGGGGGCCTGCTGGCAGGTGCCCCACAGTGCTGGGGGGTGGGGGTGCAAGGGGACATGAGTTGGTGTTCATTAGTTCAAGGAGACATGTGCCTTTGCTGGGGGGCATGCCCATGTTGTGTGGGCTGCCTGCGGGACATGACCAGGGATGCAGGGTAGTCCCCTGTGGTGTGGGCTGCCTGCAGGGGCCGTGGAGGGTGTACAGGGTACACCTGGGAGGACCCACACTGTCAAATCACATGTGGGACTCCCCGGCACCCCTGAAATACACGTACCGTGCAGAAATCGTGTGTTCCCGTGCACCCCTGAAATACACGCGCCCAGGCTATTCGCGTGTGGAACTTCCCGCGCACCCCTGAAATACATGCGCCCAGGCTATTCGCGTGTGGGACTTCCTGCGCACCCCTGAAATACACGCGCCCAGGCTATTCGCGTGTGGAACTTCCCGCGCACCCCTGAAATACACGCGCCCAGGCTATTCGCGTGTGGAACTTCCCGCGCACCCCTGAAATACACGCGCCCAGGCTATTCGCGTGTGGAACTTCCCGCGCACCCCTGAAATACACGCGCCCAGGCTATTCGCGTGTGGAACTTCCCGCGCACCCCTGAAATACACGCGCCCAAGCTATTCGCGTGTGGAACTTCCCGCGCACGCCTGAAATACACGCGCCCAGGCTATTCGCGTGTGGAACTTCCCGCGCACCCCTGAAATACACGCGCCCTGGCTATTCTCGTGTGGAACTTCCCGCGCACCCCTTAAATACACGCGCCCAGGCTATTCGCGTGTGGAACTTCCCGCGCACCCCTGAAATACACGCGCCCAGGCTATTCGCGTGTGGAACTTCCCGCGCACCCCTGGAATACACGTAGCCCGCTCCCCCAGGCCCGATCGCGTGAGGAACTTCACGCGAACCCCTGTAATACACGTAGCCCGCTCCCCCAGGCCCGAGCGCGTGAGGAACTTCACGCGAACCCCTGAAATACACGTAGCACGCTCCCCCAGGCCCGATCGCGTGAGGAACTTCACGCGAACCCCTGTGATACACGTAGCCCGCTCCCCCAGGCCCGATCGCGTGTGAAACTTCACGCGAACCCCTGAAATACACGGAGCACGCTCCCCCAGGCCCGATCGCGTGAGAAATTTCACGCGAACCCCTGAAATACACGTAGCCCGCTCCCCCAGGCCCGATCGTGTGATTAACTTCACGCGAACCCCTGTGATGCACGTACCCTGCAAATCGCGTGTGAGACTTCCCGTGCACCCCGGTATACACGCACACGTATTTTTTGTCAGCGGGTGTCCGTGTATGTGGGTACCCCTTTGCACGTCATTTTTCCTGGAGGGCCACAGTATGGGACATTCATCATGGCAGTATATAGGTGCTATTTGTTGGCGCACCTTTTGGCGCACATTTCTTACAGCCGCAGAGACGCTACCGCCTGCTTTCTTGTGGCGGTCGTGTTTGTGCCTGTGCGCTGGTTTGAGCGTGCGCTTTTTTGCCCTATTCTATTCCATGAATACGTGTTGTAGGCGAGCGTGTGGGCGTTCCGCGCACTTGTGCCCTGTACTTCCCCCGTGACGCCCACGTTTTGGCAAGTTGTTCCCCATTCCGAGTGTTACGCCCGTGTTCCACCTACTTTTGTTGCGTGCGCCGCGCTATGTGCGAATTTCGCTGTGGCCTGTGCGATTTTCGCTGTGACCTGGCGCACGCTGTTAGATGGCCTGTGCGCCAACGTGCGCCGCACACTTTTTTATCGCACATCCGCTGGTTTTCTCGCGCACGGCCTTCCATGAATCGACGTGCGCTGCTTTTCGTGCGATTTTCGCAATTGCACTGCGATTTTCGCTATTCCACTGCGATTTTCGCTATTCCACTGCGATTCGCACGTTTTTGCCCACTTGCGCCGCGCTAATTATTCCATGAATCGGCCTGTTTGTCATTCACCCGTATTTTTCCCAACATTTTTGTGATTTTACGAGCACATATGTGTGTGGGACCCTGAGCCATAACAACCATCATCATAATGTAGGCGTCAGGAAGTAGCCATTTTCCTTCAACTCTGTCCACCCAACACCCATCATCATCAAGTTTTCCCAAGCCCTCAGCCCATTTCTTGGACTCTTCTAACGTGGCATCGGCTTGGATATCCCTTACGGAATCAATACCCTCATCCATAGTACAGGTATTTGCGGCTTCCCTTGAAGTATAAATGTCTGAAGAGAGATCAGTGGCAGTCTATTTAGCTAGCTGATCAGCGAAAGCGTTCGCTTTTCCTACATTATCTACACTCTTCCGATGCGCTGCACATTTTATGATAGCTAGCTGAGTATGGAGTGCAAGTGCTGAGAGTAGCCGTACTATCAAGGAGCCATGCTGGATTTTTGAACCATGTGAAGTCAAGAACCCTCCTTCTGACCAAAGTCTCCCAAAGTTGTGAACCACCCCAAAGGCATACTGACTGTCAGTGTATATATTCACGGTAAGCCCTTTGGAAAGTTCACAAGCTCGGGTCAATGCTATAATCTCTGCGGCCTGCGCAGAGTTATGCGTGATTCTCTTGGTTTCCAGGACCGTGCTCAATGTAGTGATTGCATAAGCAGCTGTGGATGTACCATCCAGAAGTTTGAAGCAGGAGCCATCGCAAAACAGCTCCCCTTGTGGATTGTTCAAAGGAGTATCTTTCAGATCGATTCTACACTTTCAGGCCGATTCATGGAATTAATGTGCACCGAAAATCTCTGCGCAAGCATACGAAAGCGTGCAAAAGCGTGCAAATCACAGCACAAGTGCGAAAATCGCAGTGCAAGCATGCGAAAGCCGCGCACATCGATTCATGGAAGTCCGTGCGCGTGTAAATACTGGGATGTGCGCTAAAATCCTGCGTGGCGCACACGTCATCAAACGGCGTGCGCTACGCACACATCGAAAGCGCACATAGCGCAGTGCACACAACAAAAGTAGGCGTAACACGGGGCGTAACACGCGGAATGGGGAACAACGCATGAAAATGTGGGCGTTACGGGGGACGTACAGGAGGCAAATGTGCGGAACATCCACACGCGCGCCTACAACATGTATTCATGGAATCGAACAGGGGAAATGCGTGCGCCAAAAAAGATGCACTAATCCGGAAACACGTACGCCAGCAGGAAGCAGGTGTACGCGGACCCGCGCAGCATAAAAGTGCGCGCAAACAACAAACAAGCTGAGACGCTACAATGAATATACCGTTCCTCGCAGCAGTGGTCGTGGGACACCGCAGGAGGAGGAGGATAGTCAGGGCCAGAATTTTTACACCCAAGACCAGCCTTTTTGGGATGCCTGATGACCAGGTGTATGGGAGGTACAGGTTTCCACCTCACATAATACTCGACCTGGTGAGTGAGTGGGAGGATGACCTCACATCACCCACCCTGTGCTCCCAAGCACTGAGCCCCTTGGAAAAGGTGCTCAATGTACTGCACTTCTTGGCCACTGGTTCATTTCAGCGGACAAGTTCCATAGTGGGGGGTGTCACAGGCCACGCAGTCACGCTGCCTACACCAGGTGTTGGCCATCATGACTGCACGCCCATCAGTCCGCAGGCACATATACCTGCTCAGAACACCTGCAGAAAGGCAGGCTGCTGTCCAGGATTTTTATGGGTGGCACACTTCCCCAAAGTGCTAGGTGCCATTGATTGCACCCATGTGGCTCTACGTCCTCCCAGGGCAACTGAGCACATCTATAGAAACCACAAGCACTGGCATTCCATCAACATGCCGGTAGTATGTGATGCCAAGGGAATCATCACCTCAATATATGCCAACTATCCAGGGTCCACCCATGACAGTTTCATTTTCAGAATGCCAACCCTAAACCGGGACCTAGAAGCTGGGCGGCATGGCGATACATGGCTGCTTGGTGAGTACAAATGCCTCTGCACATGCATGCATGTCAGATACTGAGTAATGTCACAACCCTACTAATGATACCCATCATCACCTCCCCAGGGGACAGTGCCTACCCTCTGAGCACCCACATGATGATGCCAATTCGGAACCCCACCATACCACCCGAGGTAAAATACAAGACAGCCCATATTTCAACCCGGGGCATAGTGGAGCGCACATTCGGAGTGTTCAAGTCACGCTTTCGCTCCCTTGACCGCTCTAGTGGGCAGCTGCTATACACGCCCCCAGTATTGTGCAGGATCATAGTGGCAGCATGTGTTCTGCACAACGTTGCAACCCGCCGGGGCCTGCCGGTGTACATGGTGGTGCCCGCACATCCCCAACCACATGCACGGCCGTTGCACATGGGAGGGGAAAGGGCACGTGGTGAGGCAGCCCGTACGCAGCTGGTGGCTAATTACTTCACCTAAAATCACACCCCTGTGGAGTGCACACAGCCCTGGCACATACCAGCTGACAATCAATGATGATGACATAAGGGACAATCAACTGTCACAACCATACCAGCCTGAGATTGGTCACCTGGAAGTGTTACATTGTGTGCATCCCTACCTACCTAAGACAACCAATGCTGTGTCACAAAAAGACACACATTTATGCTGCATGAATGACTACCCCCTTGCAAAATAAAACATGAAAACAGCACCATGTCACCCAACCCCTCCCCATCTCCGCTACCCAACACACCATGGCATGTCATGCAATGTGAAAGCAAACAAAGGAATGCACAACACATGACACAAGTGTCACAAAGTGCACTGTCCCAAATGGAAAGAGGCCACAGACAATATGCTCCCAGTAATCAATAACAAACAACACACATGACCAAATACTTACCAGCAACACAATACAGCAACACAGGATGAAACATTGCCAAAAGATGACAGTACCAAATCACAGTAGTGCAGGTTTTACAACCTGAATAAGCCAGCACATCCACCCCTTCCAACTGCAGAGTGTTGACATCAGGCAAATGTGTCAGTGTACTGCATACAACATGAACTGCATCGGCAAAGGAGACGTCCTTGTGAAGACATGAAGAAGGTACCTGTGAATAAGGAGGAAGACATGGAGGCACAAGCACATATCAATACACCAGGCAGTGTTCAATACAACAACAATCCCCACTAGGGATGTACACACAGTTTTGACTACAGACTGCCCACACAGCTCATGGCAGCCCAATGTCACTGTGTAAGTCACTGTCACTTGCTCACACCCTTTGCAAGCCCATGGAAAGGGAAGCAGGAGGGGTGTGTGTGTCAGGAACCCAAGCATCTAACCCAAAGACAGGACAAGCCTGCATGTGCCCAGCTGGAATACACAGTGGATGCCCACGGGAGCCACACAAGGCAACACACTATAAAAAAAAAGAAAAAAGAAAAATCAAAAATGGCAATGTGGGGGCCAGGGTGGGAGGGAGGCCACCCAGGAGGTTCAAGGACAGGGTGCACACCAACACCCACCTGCGTGGATGTTGCGGAAAAAAAAATAGCTCCATGGGCTCATGGCCTGCACGGCTACGCTATTGTGGGAGAACTGCTGCTGTCGCTCTCTTCACCCTCTGCTTCTGCATCAGGAGGTGGTGGTGCTATGGGAGGCAGCCCATGCAAAGCCCTGGTATGGTCCTCCATGGCAGCAAGCATGCGGGTTTTGAAGGTCTGATTCTTGTGGATGATAGTGCAGAGATCCCCATACAGCACCTCATGGGTTGCCTGCATTTCTGCACGCATGGCCTCGCGTGATGCCCGGATCTCCTCCCGAGTTGCCTGCAGCTCAGCTGAGAGCGAACGTGTGAGCTGCTCCAGCTGCTGTTGTGACCTTAAATTTCAGGAAGCCTCAAGTTCACTTAGAGTCTGCCTGAGGAAGTGGAGTTCTAACCTCAGGGCTTCCCTGTGGCCCTGTGACTCTACAGAAATGGCTTCCCGCAGAGTCTCCAGTGCCGCCCGTCAGTCCCTGTTGGACGCCAACATGTCTTCCCTGTGTGATTGGCAAATGGAGTCTGTTGCCTGCTGTTGTTGCTCCATCTGCCTTTCAGGGGGGAGAATGGAAGTGGCCACACTCTCCATTGCCTGAGCCATCATTTCAACTGATGCTCCCTGTTGGGCTGCTATAGCGTACATGGAGTTTTCCCATACAGTATTGCCTGGTGGCGTACGGCCACCGCGGCGGCGGGCACCACACCTGTTTGGGGCAAGGCGATCTGCACCTTTCTGTGCCGGCACTGCCTGAGGCTGCAGGACTGCATTCCCCCTCTGAACTGCTGGCCCAGGAACAGGATCAGATGTTGTGGAGTGTGACCCTGCATCCGTAACCGCCAAAGGCGGACTTACCAACACTAACATCCCCATAGAGGGTTCTACCCCTGGTGCAGGTGGGTTGGACAGAACAGAATCCCTGCCAGAAACACTCAACTGCGACAGCACATAAGTCTCATCATCCGATTCAGCACCTGAATCATAGAGGTCTGTGAAGGTGCAACCAGAGACACCCCTGGACAGTATGGTCCTCCACTGGTGCCCGGTCATGCCTGAGATTCCTCCTGGGTCTGCACCATCTCCTCAACCTCAACAGCATCAAGAGCGTCATCACCTGCAAAAACATGAAAGACAACAAATGGAAACAGGCATGATCACCATAGCACACACATAGGCCTGACAAGCCAGAGATCCAGTACATGATTTACACATGTCCCACATGACAATAACCCTGGCATGCATACACTGTCAATGAGTTGGAAGGGGAGCCAAAAAGCAGACACTGAAGACACCAAGATGGAAATGCAACACATTTGCTGCATGATGGGTAGCACTGGCATCCCACATTAGCCTGTGAGTGGCATGTCCAATACACATACATGACACATGCCAGCACACAGATGGTATGTAGCCTAGCCATGGTAAATTTGACAAGTACAGCCATATGTCAGTGAATGAGTACTGTCACCCATCCATGTGAGATGGACATGGTGAGATGAAAAATGCTAAAATAGTGTGACAAAATACACATGTGCCACACACTGCAACACATCCAGTGTACAATAATACAGTGATCGCAGGCAGATGTACACATCAATGGTTGGTCACTTCAACATGACAGGAAACAACTATCATGTTCCACATTCAAACAGGCCCCAAAAATTAATGTGAGCAGGCCAATACTAAATCAGCCTGAATGGTCTAATCATTCACATAACAAAGCAACACATGTGGGCCAATGTGGGGTGTAATCAATGACAGAAGCATGTCACATATGTGGCATTAGGGCTGAAAAATGTGTTGCAAAAATGGGAGAATTGAAACAATCAGCCTGAATGAACACTGAAAAATTCAGAACAATGTTGTTGCAAGATGACAGTTCAAGGGCAACTGCAGTAATGTGGCACTAATTGGCTACTGTGGCCAGAAGGGATACTGTCATACCCAAATACAAGGCCGGTGAATGTTTTGGAGGAATCACATGGGTGACTCATACCACTCAGGAGTGCACACCCTCACCTGGCACTCAATCAGAACCCGTCACCCAAACAACATACACATGGATTACACACACATGCATGGGCACTCACCAGACAATGCGTCGTAATCTGGTAGGTCTCCCATTCCTTGGATCTATTCCTCTGTGACGAAGGTTCCAGCAACAGACTCATGTTCAGTGAGTTGGTTGTCCTCTGGTGGAGACCCACTGCCAGTCACCAGAGTAGAGGCATGATTTGAGGCCAGCTTGTTCTTTGCACTGCGTTTCAGGTCATTCCACCGCTTGTAGCAATCATCAGCTGTGCGCCTCACAAATCCAAGAGCACTAATGTGGTCCGCAATGGTCTGCCAGCGTGCCCTACGTTGACCAGGTATGGTCTTGCACCCTGCTGTCACCACCATTTTGCGGCTATGTGCCGACACATAGGCCACAAGTGCACCAAGTTCGGCGTCATCAAAGCTAGGCTTACTTGATGTGCCGGAGTGTGTAGCCGTGTCTGGGGTCTCAGCCTGTAGTGCCAGAGCACTCTTCTTCTTCTTTTTCAAAGGTGGTGCGGATCCTGAGTGGCTTACGCCGCTCTGGTCAGTAGGGGCAGAAGCGCAGGTGGACTGGGTACTAGAAGTGTGCAAATGCACAATGACCATATGTCTTGGTGCAGGCATTGGCAGCAGGGTGATGTTGGCAGGGCCAACGTCGGTTGGAAGGACCTGGACCGACAATGTCCCGGCTGGGAGGCTCAGAGCTGGGGTGGATAGAGCTGCAGCTGCCCCTGCAGCCTCCCCACCCTGCCTACTTGGGGCAGCAGATGACATTGATGCCCCAGATCCATGTGGCCTGGTGACAGCAACTTGCACCGCCACACGTGGCTTAGACTTGCTGACCTGGAAGTCATCCTGGGAATCATCCTGTGCCGGTTCAGGTGCCAAAATGGGCTGGTCCAACAAGGGCTGAGCTGGGATGGTGTCAGCTACGTTTCCCACAACCATGGGGGGGCATGGGTGTCCCTGATTGGTCCTCCACACACGGGGGTCTAGGGGCACCCTGCAAATCCTGGCCACGTCGCCTATCAAGCCCACCACGCCCACCTTTTGGAGGTCGGCCACCTTTGCCTCCCTTACTGCTTGGTCGCCTCCCAACCATGGCCCTGATGTTGTTGTGCGTATGGGAGTTGCAGTAAACAATTGTCCTGGGCAATTGGGGTGAAAGCGGTAGGGTACTAGATGGAATTCGTACCCTAGTGCTCTAGCAAGGCTGTATGTGACCCCTGGGGGAAGATGACGGGTCACGCAACGCACAGGCACCCCAAAAACAAAAGCACACATGCACGCAACCCCTGGTAGACCACGTGCGTGGAAAAATAAACCCACACTACGATGTGGCACCCAGAAATACAAAAATAAGCGTATGTGTGTTACACACAGCCTACAATGACCTCTGAAGGGGTACGTGACACACGGGGGCAACCACAGTTGGAAAATACGTGCGCGGCTCACCGTCTGCCTTGAAAAAGAACGTGAAAAAGGCGCGCATGTGCGCCTAGGTAACACCTCCGCCAAAAGAAGAAAAGAACGCAGTCTGAGGAAACAGGGAGTACGAACTGGAAACGTTGTGAAGTAATCGCGTGTGAACCGCAAGAAGTACAAGATACACCCGCTCGCTCTCCACAAAAAGCACGTACAAGGAAATAGCGTGATACTACTACCTTTTAAGCCAGCCCACACGGGAAACGTCACTTACGCGCTTACGCGCTAAGGCCCTTTCCTCCAATAGCATGGTGATGTGCAGTTTTCTCACGTGCTGATTCACTATGCACCCGTGTTGTGGGCAACGCCTGCGCGCCTAACGTCACTGATGCGCGTACGCGCTAAGGGCCTTTCCTCGAATTACACGGTGACGTGCAATTTTTTCACGTGCCAAATCACTCCGTATCAAGCTGGCCACGCGAATACACACGGAAGACCACGCTCCAGCCCAAAAGGCCATTTTCCTGCCCCCCAGACCCCCGAGCATGCTCCCACCTGCCATCTGTTGCTGCCTGACTGCCTGCTGCCCATGTGCCCTGCTATTTGCTACCTGCACATCAGCCAGGGGTGCAGTTGCTGTGACCACCCCTTCTGGAACTGAAGACTCACGACTGGGATACCACCGCTCCACAGCCCAGCCCCAAGACCCAGTTGCCCAGCCACACCTGCCTCTGGGGTTGCCATGTCGGGCACAACACCATCTGACACCACTGGCAACCCCCAGCCAGAGAGGCAGAGGGCCACCCTCTTCAGTGCCAGGGAAGTTGGTGTCCTGGTGGAGCAAGTCCTGGGGCAGTATGATGCCCTCTTTGGAAGTTTGCGCGCTGACAATGAAGGACGGACCAGGATCTGGATGGACATCGTGACTGCCATCAACGAGGAGGGGGTGGCAGTCCACGACATCAAACATGTCCGGAAGCACTGGGAGGACTTCAGGTCCAGGACCCTCGACAAGGCCCAGCGCCTCTTGAAGGCAGCGGATGCCAAGCGGCGCCGGGGCCACCTGTCGGACCACCAAATGAGGGTCTTGGAACGCACACACCCAGCGCTCCACATCCAGGTCCTTGAGAGGCAGACCCGTCTGGAGTCGAGCAGTAGGTGTACATGCATACTGATTGGATGCTGTGTGTGTTGTGGTGTGCCAGTAGTGTGCAGGTTGCACATGTGTTTTTGTAGGCCATGTATGGATGTGTTTGTACGGGGGCGTGAGGCTGACACATGTGAGTCCTCTCATGTGTGAGACACATGGATGGTGTATGTGTTGGTAAGCATGCAGGCCAAATGCAGGTGTGGGAGCACACATGTTTGAATTACTGTGTCTGTACGTTGGCATGGTTGTGGCGTCACACATGGATGGTGGTTCCAGCTGCATGTATCTGCACTGTGTACATGTGCATGTGTGTGTATTTGACAAGTGTGCAACTGTGATGCAACATGGATGCATGTGACACTGACATGTGAAGGCTGAATGCCAGATGTGACATGGATGGCGATCTCATCACTGCGACAGTTAGTGGAGATGTACACATGCATGTAAGTGTGGTGGCCTGTGTGCATGTGTTGTGCACTCCCCATGTTTCATGTGACATCAGGCTCACCTTCGGCTGCTCGTGCTGTTGTTTCTGTATGGATGGAGCTGTCTGGTGCAATAATGCTGTTGAATTGCTCATGTGTGTGAGTTGAAATGACATGTGTGTTGGGGAGTGTGATGCCATGTCTGAAGTTTGACACTGAAACTCATGTACAACTGTCATGTGTGTATCAGTCCATTGTCCAGTGCCCTGATGCCTGTGTTCTATCTCTCCCTGTCTGCAGTGTCAACTGATGAAGAGGGAGGAGAGGGTGCTGTGGAGCAAAGCGGCAGGGATCGCACCACCAGCCGGAGACACAAGGCCCGGCTCCCCTCCCAGGTTGCCATCTCGTCGGGGAGTGAGGAGTCTGGTGCCGCATCCCAGGCTGCAGCTACCGAGGGTAGGTCCAAGAGGCGGAGGTTGGAGGTGGACTCCTCGGCAGCAGAAGGGGCAGCTGAGACCCCACAGGGTCCTACGGAGGAAGATGGCACGGAGTCATCCAGGTTGGTGGGGGGTTTGGTGGAGGAAGAGGCCGTGGAAGGGGCACACACAGGGTCTGGAGGTGGGGATTCCACTGGTGCTCGTGGTGCAGTGCAGGGGCAGGGACAGGAGGCAGCACAGGCCGCCGGGGGGGCCTGTGTGTAATCGTGTCCCCGATCCTGTGACTACATCATCCCGCACCAGCAGGGATGCCTACGTCCAGACCCGTTTTCAGGGAGGGGATCCCCTTACAACAACTGGCCTTCCTCTCCCTGCGGACGTGGCTATCCGGGACCAGGTTGAGCCTGTCCTGAGTGGGATGGCGTTGCGTCGACGGGGCATGCAAGGTGACCTGCAGTGTTTTCGTGAAGACACTGCACATCATCCTGAATGCCTCATTGACCGCGTTGACCTACTGGGACTGGTCATCAGGGCTGCATTCCTCCGTTTGCTGGACCTTGTTCCGACCCCCTCCTCACCTGAACACCCTACGCCCCAGTCGTCCTCCATGCCATTTTCCCACCCATGTTTCACCTGGGTACCCTGTGGAGCTGCCTCTGACCCAGCGGCCAGGCTGGTGGGGGACACATCCCTGCCACAGCCGGGAGTCGGACATCCAGCAGGGGTGGCCACCACGACAACTGAACCCCAGCCAGAGGAGGACGTGCAGACAGCAAGAGCAGGGGCACATGCACAGCAGCAGCAGCAACAAGGTGGGAGCCATGATGGCTCGGGGCCATCGACATCGGAGGGGCAGGTATCAGCCAGAGGTCAGGAGGACCCAGGATTACAAGTGTCTTCTGTGTGGCCGCAGTTGGTCCACGCCATAGATGCAGAGTGGCGGCGGGCGGAAGAGGCACAGCTCACAATGGTCAGGGCAGAGAACTCCATGCTGAGGGCACTGAGGCGGGCCGAGTGGATCGAGGAAATTCGCAGAGAGTTGGAGGTCAACATGTCATCGTCCCTGCAAACCCTCGGGGCCATGGAAGAGGACTGCCTCCAGGATATTGAGCGGTAGTTCGATGATGCCCTGGCCCGGGACATCGAAAAGTGAGTCGTCGGACTAGCCCGCCGCCATTGTAAATAGTTTTTAGGGTTAGGTTTCATTTTCGTTTTCCTTTGATTTGGGGTGATTGGACTATGCCCCACACATTTGTATATAGTTTTTTTCTTAGGTAGTTTCTTAGGTAGGTTGAATTTCTTTCGTTGGGCTCATGGACCCTTGACAATGGATTGTAAATAGTTGGACAATCGATTTATTTGAACTTTTCATTTGGATTTCACCATGGATTAATGGATTTTTATTTTTACGTTTCCTTTGGATTTGCATTGGTGGAGGGAGAGTTTGGACTATTTCTCTTTTGGATTTCTTTGGATTGGTTACACTTTTCATTTACTCATCTTTTGGACATGCTTTTCATTTCATGTTTGCTATTTTTTTATGCTTTCATTTCATTGCTTTATTTTTGTCCATAATTCATTTTGATATTTTACATGTGTGTGATTCGCTCATTGGGTTCATGCATGTGAAAATGTGGGTTTACACAATCAATGCCAACCAGTGTGTGTGTGTGACGGACATGTGTTGATGTACATAGTTGACTTTTGGTTTGTGTCTTGAGATAGGCATGTCAGTGTGGGGTGGATTGGGAAATCATTGCGTCTCAAGACTGGGGTGGCGTGCTGTGGTATTTTGGTGTAGAAGTGGGCCATGATTGTGCATCTTTATGTCATGTAGGGGGGGGACATGAGTGGGGGCCTGCTGGCAGGTGCCCCTCACTGCTGGGGGGTTAGGGTGCAGGGGGACATGAGTGGGACATGAATGGGGGCCTGCTGGCAGGTGCCCCTCACTGCTGGGGTGTGGGGGTGCAGGGGGACATGAGTGGGACATGAATGGGGGCCTGCTGGCAGATGCCCCTCACTGCTGGGGTATGGGGGTGCAGGGGGACATGAGTGGGGGCCTGCTGGCAGGTGCCCCTCACTGCTGGGGGGTGGGGGTGCAGGGGGACTTGAGTGGGACATGAATGGGGGCCTGCTGGCAGGTGCCCCTCACTGCTGGGGTGTGGGGGTGCAGGGGGACATGAGTGGGACATGAATGGGGTCCTGCTGGCAGGTGCCCCTCACTGCTGGGGGGTGGGGGTGCAGGGGGACATGAGTGGGGGCCTGCTGGCAGGTGCCCCTCACTGCTGGGGGGTGGGGGTGCAGGGGGACATGAGTGGGGGCCTGCTGGCAGGTGCCCCTCACTGCTGGGGGGTGTGGGTGCAGGGGGACATGAGTGGGACATGAATGGGGGCCTGCTGGCAGGAGCCCCTCACTGCTGGGGGGTGGGGGTGCAGGGGGACATGAGTAGGGGCCTGCTGGCAGGTGCCCCTCACTACTGGGGGGTGGGGTTGCAGGGGGACATGAGTGGGGCATTAATGGGGGCCTGCTGGCAGGTGCCCCTCACTGCTGGGGGGTGGTGGTGCAGGGGGACATGAGTGGGACATGAATGGGGGCCTGCTGGCAGGTGCCCCTCACTGCTGGGGGGCGGGGGTGCAGGGGGATATGAATGGGGGCCTGCTGGCAGGTGCCCCTCACTGCTGGGGGGTGGGGGTGCAGGGGGACATGCGTGGGGGCCTGCTGGCAGGTGCCCCTCACTGCTGGGGGGTGGGGGTGCAGGGGGACATGAGTGGGGGCCTGCTGGCAGGTGCCCCTCACTGCTGGGGGGTGGGGGTGCCGAGGGACATGAGTGGGGGCCTGCTGGCAGGTGCCCCTCACTGCTGGGGGGTGGGGGTGCAGGGGGACATGAGTGGGACATGAATGGGGGCCTGCTGGCAGGTGCCCCTCACTGCTGGGGGGTGGGGGTACAGGGGGACATGAGTTGGTGATCACTAGTGCAAGGTGACATGTGGCCTGGCTGGGGGGCATGCCCATGGTGGATGGGCTGCCTGATGGACATGGCCAGGGGTGCAGGGTAGTCCCCTGTGGTGTGGGCAGCCTGCAGGGCCCATGGAGGGGGTAGAGGGCACACCTGGGAGGACCCACACTGCCAATTCACGTGTGGGACTCCCCCCGAACCCCACTGGATACACGTAGCCTGCTCGCACAGACCCAATCACGTGTGAAACTCCCCGCAAACCACAGTAATGCACATACCACACTCGCACAGGCCCTACTGCATGTGAAACTCCCCGCAAACCCCAGTAATACACATACCCCGCTCGCACAGGCCCTACCGCGTGTGATAATCCCAGCGCACCCCAGGAATACACGTTCCCTGCATGGCATTTGCTGTGTAGCGGCCCTGTAAACTGGTCCTGCGTTAGCGCAGCACTTTGCACGGGATTGGGGATTTTGATGGCTTTTCCTTGCATGAGGGGCGTTCTTGGGGGCATAACTGGCGCTGCGGGATGTTCTCTGCACCAGGGCTCTTTTTGCCTTGGGAATTCCATGAATACGCAGTGTGCCAGAATGCTGTTTATCGCACACGGCTGGCGCACAATCCCTCTCTGCGCTGCTCGCATGTGCTGCCTCTGTGCTGAAATCTATGAATTACCCCCTTTGTCTCTTGTTCGGTAGTGGAAAGGCAATCATGTGACTCTTCGTCACTGCAAGCAGTACCTTGCAGGAAAGGTAAGAGTTCAGCCGGATTAAGAACACAACACCTCTGAATTTTGATGTGCGGTGCAAACAAGATCAATTTGTATCTCGTTAATCGTGCGGAGGTGAGGTGTTGCGTTTGAGTTCTGTTCAGTAGAACATCCACAGAGTGAGGTACCATTAGGGTTAAAGGATGGCCTAGGACCATTCCCTCACTGCTTTACAGACACAGCAGCAGCAGCGACACCTCGCAAACATCTTGGCAAAGCGCATGCTACAGGATCAAGGGCAGAAGAAAAGTAGCCGCACAAGCCTATTCTTCCCTCCATGTTCCTGCGTTAATACAGCCAAAGCACATCCATCACATTCATGCACAAACAACACAAAGGCCTTTTCATAATTTGGTGTGCCCAAAACCGGTGCCGAGCACAATGCAGTCTTGAGCAAATCAAATGCACGCTGGTGCTCCATGTTCCACGACAATGGCGAAGAAATGCCCTTCTTCGTCGGAGCCAACATCGGCTTAATCACTAGTGAAAGGTTGGGGATCCACTGCCTACAGTAAGAAGCCATTCCTATCAAGGCTCTAACTTTTTTCTGTGTATTTGGGACAGACATGCTAGAAATGAGTTTTATCCGTTCAGGCGCCAACCTTCTTCCCTCCTTTGACAGGAGATAGCCTGAATAGGCAACCTAGTGACAACAATATTGACATTTTTTGAGCGAAGCTTTATGTCCATGTTTAGCAAAGTAAATAAGCAACAACACAGTGGCCTCCTTACAAGCGATCTCTGAGTCAGCAGCTAAAAGCAAATCATCAACATATTGAAGCAGTGTACAAGTAGAGGGCAACTCAAGGGTGTCGAGCTGCTCTTTCAAAGCCCTTCTATAGATGCTTGGACTTTCCGTGCAACCTTGCGGTGCACAGGTGAAGGTAAACAAGCGTCCCCCTAAGGTGAACGCGAACAGGTATCTACTGTCTTTGTCTATCGGAATACTAAAGAAAGCGTTCTTTAAATCCACAACACTAAAGTAAGTAGCTGAAGCCGGGATCATAGTTAATATCGTCGTCATATCAGGCAAAATTGGAAATTGTGGAGCAACAATCTTATTGATGGCATGCAAATCAATTATGAAACGAAAAGGAATTGCATTATCGCCTTTTTTGTACACGGGCAAAATCGTACTATTGCACAAACTACATGCAATTTCCTCAATCACCCCTCGATGCACAAAATCGGAGACTATGCATTTCAAAGCTTGCTCACCATCGACCGAGATCTTATACTGTAGAATACGTGGAAACTTTACTCCATTTTTCAAGACAATTTTAACAGGTTCAATTTGTAAAACACCGACATCATTTTCGTCAACAGCCCATGAACACTCCGGAACCTCACTAAATTCCGGTGGCAAAGGTCTGGTCAAGAACTGAGAGACAGAAAGTTGCTATGGTGTAATCGTCAAACGCACTCCATCAGACGAAAAATGAATTACTGCATTTAATTCCTTCAACAGATTCAACCCCAACAAATTCTCTCCACAATTCGAAGTCAAAAGAAATGGACAATAATCCGTAAACGGACCCAAAGAGATAGGTAACGGCAAAGAAACCAGACAGACAATCGGTGTGCCAGAAAACCCTACAGAAACATTGGTTTGCCCTGACAGTGGAATGTTTGGAACCCATGAATGATCAATGGAACACTTCTGTGCTCCTGTATCTATTAAGAATATATGTTTCCTATTTCCCACTATCATTTCAATGTAGGGACCTTTCTGATTAACAGGAATAGGTGTTGGTTCCAAACCCTGCTTCAGGAAATCCTAACGAAAAAAAAAATGTTGTCGAAAGGGAGTTCTTCAGAGAGGTAAGCGGCAGAAGGTTGGTAAAAAATATTTCTACTATCCACATGTGATGCCTGTTTTTCCTGCGAAAAAGGTTGCTGCGAATCCTGTGAAAACTGACCTCTACCAGGACCCCCTACACCTGGGTGGCCTCTGGATCATCTACCCATATTCCCAAATGTGTTATTTGACCTCTGTTGGAGGATCGGGCATTGTGCATGCCAATGACCCTCTTGTCTACAATAAGCACACTGGTTAATGTTTACAGGACCCAAGGGCACATTACCGTGGGGAACATACTGACCTCTAAATTGTGAATTACCCCCTCTAGGGCCTCTAACAATTTTCTGTAATAGTACTTTTGTCTTCAAATCACCTTTCCTCTTTTCAACTCTTTCCTTTTCATGATTGACATGATTCTCATAGTATTGAGCCATATGCAGTACTTCTTATTGAGACTTTGCTTGCCAAGCGCTCTCAGAAGACATCATTTGCGACTGGATGTCAGGCAGTAATCCACGCACAAATTTGTCGATGAATAATCTTTTCCCAGACTCTGTGCCTAAGTCTTGTCCACTGAAATCCGAAAATACCTGTTCGAACCGATTCAAGAACTCGGTAGCACCCTCAGATTTCCCTTGGGCACAGGCAGTAAGCTTGTCCCAAATAATTCTCTTTTTGGGAATTATAGCTTTCAATTTTGTAGCTATTCTGTCAGGCAAAGTTAGTATCACCTGAGGCGGTCTTTCGCCAGCTGGCCTTTCTCCATCAAGTCTAATTATGTTAGTCCATGTGTCTCCTAGCCCTGGCACATTGTCTATAGTTCTAACCTGTTTCCACAAATCTACGGGCAGGAGTACAGGAAATAACAGATCAATATCACTTAAAGTGAATACGGAGGATTGCAAAACAGACTCTATTTCTTTGTAGAACCCTGTCGGATTCTTCCTAATATCGGGAATAGATTGTCTAATGGTGTTCACTTCCTGTCTCGAGAACGGGACGTGAACAAACTCTGACACATAGTGTGCAGGAATTTCATAGGCCTGCGCACCCGTTCCGATATCCGCTGGAACCTCGACTTTTGGGACAAGTGTTGGAGGAACCTCTCTCATAGGCAACTGAGAAGTAGGCAACTCGAACGCTTACTAAGCAACAGAGCCAAATTGAGCGCTAAAGCAGCCGAAGAAGTGTCAAATGAAAAAGCTCTCTTGTAAAAACCCAATAACTCTGCGGGACAACAAATCTTTCTTTTTACACACTCATCCTGTAGGTATTCTACCATTACCTGCATCACTTTCCTCTGCATTTCTGGCGTATACTGGCTATATAGCCGGTCAAGTGGCACAGCGAGTAGAACATCGGTGCAGAGTCTGCAAATGCAGGTTCGAATCCCGGTGGGGCCAAACTCAGCCTTTTATCCTTCCGAGGTCGATAAATGAGCACCACACACCGTGGGCAATAATAAGCAGCGCTCAGATACCTGAGGGTTCGTAGCGCTATATAAATGCCAAATTATTATTATTATACGTGTCATATACTTCAACGGGAGTTATCGTCATATCTGAGATCCACCTAATTGCGTCTTTCATACAAATTTGCGTTTCCTCAGTTATCGATTTCCAACAAGGAAGGAATCGTTTCTGTACATACATAACGTCCAAACTATCTCCATCTTCATCTTCATTCTTTAACCTTTTCAACTCCTTCCTATACTCAAATACCCTCTCAACATGTTCTTGTACTTTCTGCGCTGTGTCTCAAGAGAACGCTAAAGTGTTCAGATCCCTCAACCCTTGTGGGAGATTTATATCGTTTAACCTGTCCCACATTACACACAAATGAATCCCTCTTCCCTCATTAAAAACATTTTTCTCAGGAAAATTGTCCATGTTAGAAAGTGTGGCAAAAACATTAGCTTGATCACCCTTCTCCATACAATGCCTAGCCCAGGCAATTAACTCACGTTTCTTCTCTGGAGATAGAGTATTATGAGTGACAACCCTTGATCCCGTTCCCCGACCTACTACAAGTGGTGTAGAAACACTTGGAAGAGGGAGAGTAGGTAAGTTCAACAGAGGTGCTATCACTGGTACAACAGGCAAGAGTGGAGGTGCAGGTAGAAGAGCAGCAACAAAAGGAGGAACAACAACTGGAGGAGGAGGAACAGCATGAGGAACGATAGGAGCAGGAAGAGGAAAACCAGCAGGAAGAGGAACATACAGAGGTGGCACAGTGGAACCAGTCCTTTGTTCATTTAAGAATTTATCAATAAGTTCGTCAGAAACATGAAAGTCTTTAGAAAGATAGATTTTCTGGATACCGAGTGAGAAAGCCCTATTCATATTCCTAGCTGACTCAGACTGTTTATTTTGGTCATATAACAACACTTTTTCGGCATTCATCTTATGACGGCGCGCATGTTTTTCTCTACTCTTAAGCTGCTGCAAAGCTTCTTTCTTCCAATTCTATAATACTTCAAATGCTGCAGGTCTAGCCTTTTTCTTCAGTAATATGGATTCTAAATATTCGATACGAGGGATTTCAAAACTACCATTGATTGGCCACTGAAGTTCGGAAGCATGTCTAGTTTGTCTGTGCCAAATATCGTTAAATGCTATACTACTAATGCCGTGCTTACAGTACATATTACATGCCGGTGACCCCTCCATTGGTGCCGGTCGGCCAAATTCCAAAGATTGTCTGTCCTTGCGGAATAATGCCCTGAAGCAGGCAGACAATTTCCCAGGCATATCAGAATACTGGTGTTACCTGGTCAATAATTGAACTCACGAGTGCAATGCGCCAAAACAAATTATCAGGATACTTAAGAATCGGGTCACGACTCACCTGATCAATCCTAAGGAGGTCCGATCGGGTTTCAACATTTTCTAACAAAGTTTACCCCGTGTTTGGTGATTTCGGCAAATCTGCCCGCCTCGATATGTGGACCCTCGTCAAGATGCCGACTCAGACCGTGGCTCACCGACCAGGGATCGGGCCGTGCAGCGCTGCTGAGGTGTTGCGTCTCATTCAGAAAAGGGGCCCCCTTTACACTGTCCGATCCCAGTCCGATAGCCGCGTCAACCTTCAACGAGCTGGCATCAATCTTGAGGGTCCCTATTTGGGCGCCATCTGTGAAAGCAAAAAGAGGATATCGAGTCTGAGTATCCCAAAAGGAAATGCACCAACCCAGGTTAATAAAGATACACAGATCTTTATTCTGCAACTGAACAGTTTTCAAAGGACAAAACAGCAGATAGCTATCAGGCCCTCAGTACAACACAGCGAATACCAGCCCTGTTTGGTGTGTGTAGTGAGTGGGACTGTACATCAGAATGGTTGTGACTTTTATACAATATGTAATCTGATGTCTAGCACATTTGCAGGTTAACCATTTCCTGGGCTAGGGGTTCATGCCGATTTCGTTCCTAATTCATGCATCTATACATTTATGGATTATGCTTAATACATACTCCAATAGGTTACAATGGCAACAGTGTGTCTTCGGATTCTACATTAAGGCTTCGTACATATTCTTATACAATGCAGTCAAACAGGTGATCACATTAAATGCTCAAACGGTATTGTAGATAATATATGTTCATGGATTAGTATCGTTGGCACAGGTAATCCTCTATCCACAGGTCAACGAAGGACAAGGCCTCAGTACATGACACTAACATTTGGCCTACGGGCAGTTTATGTATTAACTCGCGTGTGGAGGTCTTGACAACTATGTTACAAGCAGACCAACACTGTCCATCAATTTAGAACAGAGGGTGACTTTGGAGTGGGAATCAAAATGGTGGATGAACCTAAAATGGCGGCTAAAACTGATCTAAGGTCAGGACCTTGCAACGCAGATTTCTTCGCAGAGCGACTGGGCTTAGGCCAATTTATACAATACAGGAGGCATGATATGATTTCCCGTTCGACAATGCAGGCCAAAATTTTGCACATACTAAACACCCTCTGGAGTAGAGCTCAACATCTTGAGACATGTGTGGCTAATAGGCATCATCGTTTAATATGTCCGAAGTTTTCTGTGAACCTCTGTGTCCTGCAGTTATGGCATCATGGGCATGATGTAACATAAATACCCAAAATGACAAAGACACTACCCATTTGATTTGGCCTGTCACAGATTCTCTAATCATCAGTCCATATTGTAACCTAATTATTTTTTTAGTTTTTTAATAGCACTCTCAATTCCTCTTTCCCTTTGATGTCCTCTTCAGTCAGAGGAATGTGTCCTGCATTTAGCAAATGGCTGATGAATGGGCCTAGAATAAGATTTTCCTTTTGTGCCTTGATCCAGTCTTGATCTGGAGCATAAAAACTCCATTGCACCACAGCTGTTCAACTGTTTTTGGAGTTTTGGAGCATGTTATCGCACCCACCTGTATTTCGCCAAGCGGTGTTCAATAGAAAATAACTCCCCCATTACAGATCCAATTTTGGCTAACTGATCTGCCTTATCGTTTCCTTCCTTATCCTCACCTGTTGTTTTCAAATGACCACGTATCTTCCTCCAATGGATTATCAGGTCATTTTCTGACACAAGTTTGTCTATGGCTTGAATCATCATTCCATGTTTAAGTGGCTTCTGGTTATATGTGAGCATCCCTTTCACCTTCGAGCCAGGTAAATGCTCTACAAAACTATTTCACGCATAATCAGAATCAGTGACTTCTTTGAGTCGATTTTCTACTGCTGTAGATATTGCCTTATATATAGCGGCCAATTCTGCCACTTGACTGCTTTTGATGCCTATCCTCTTTTAATGTTGTCACATCTAACCCACACATTTCCTATTCCTGCTACAAGTTATTTTTCTGTATCATTTTCTACATGGTATGCACATCCATCTACCTATATACAGTTTGCATGTTTCTTAATTGAAAGCCTTGTGGGGGGATGGCTCAAATTCATTCAAACCTGTCTCTATCTCTGTGTCATCATGCGCACAGACAGCTGCACAATCATGCAACTCTGCTAGCCCTTGAGCAACTGAGCTCTTTTTATTTTGTCCATATCTTACTTCTACTGGAAATCCCTGAATTGCTAATGTCCATGAAGTTATTCTTGACTGGACCAAACTCCCTGATCTGATTCTCTTACTTTGCAAAAATTGCAGAGGCTGATGTTTTGTTTCTACAATCACCCACTCTCCTTGAATTATGGAACAGAAATATTATAATACCCAGATAGTGTTCAGAAGTGCTTTTTCACATTCACGAAATTTGTAATATTAGTTTATGAATGGCTTCCAATTTTTTTTCCTTTCTTTTTTGGGTTTAAACCATGCTCTGTCGCTTCATGACCTAGGAAGTTTACCCTTTTTCTGCACCACTGTGCTTTCTGTAAAGATACTTTTGCTCCAGCCTTCTGTAGCTGACTGATTACATGTCTAATCTGATTGAAGTGGCTTTTGAGATCTTCATTTTTGATTAGCACATCATCCACATAGACTATTGTCCCTCTTTCAGCTGCATCAGGGAGTGCCTTGCTCAGGAATATCCCAAACTCACTTCCACTATTGACATACCCAAGAGGTGTCCGAGACAATGCATATTGTGATTTGTTAAATGAAAATGCAAATACATTTTGAATATCTTAAGCTAGTGGCACACCAGTATCGAGCTGTAAGGTCTAATGTGGTAAACACCTTTGACCCGTGAACTTGTGCAAGACGCTGATCAATAAATGGAAGAGTCAACCTTGAAACAGGTACCTTTTTATTAAATTCTCGTAGGTATGCACACATAACGCCATTGGTCGTTGTGTTTTAGCACACCTAATATAGCAGTATTTGATGTACTATGAATATGCCTAATTATTCCTTTAGATTCTAAATGTTTTATTATTTCTGCTAGTGATTCCAAACATGCCAGGGCTAAGCTATATTGTCACACAAATACTGGGTCCTACCTTGTCCTTCTGGTAGTGTGGAAACATGTAAATCGGTCAGCCCACAGTCATAAGCATCTTTGGCAAAAACCTGTTTGAACGCCATAAATATTTTTCTTAATTTGTCTTTTTCTTCTTCATGTGTGCAAGCATCTACAGCTAGAATCTGCTCCTCTACCATTTTAGAAAACTCTGGGAAGTCCTCTAAAGAGGAACCTCTCTACTTTTCTCTAATTGTGTGGCACTGTCCCTCTGGAGTGTCGCTACACTCAAATATTTTGGAATATTGACCTCTGTTTCAAAATGCTGTTTTTCTCTTTTAAATTCACCTAATTCGAATAAGATACAATCATCCTGATGACAGCGTACTATTTCACCTGGCTCATAAGGGTACACCGACTGAAGTTTAAAGATTCCTTTAGTCTTCAACTCCAATGACTCTCGTAATTCACCCTGTGCAGTCACATAGCTTTCAGGGATGTTCCCGATCACTGGGTTACTGAAATCAGCAGTGTGATAAGACTTCTGTATTGCCATTCCAAATGCTGAATTCTCTTCCAAATGAATGTCTTGTCACCCTTTATTGTCCACCAGGATTTGAATGGGTCCATCCCCAATCCCTATCAGTGGTGTATATTTGCATTCTAATCCTTGCTGCTTTATGGATTCATTTAGGCATACAAATGTATCAGAACCTTTTATCTGTTGTCCCTTTATGTATTTTAATGCTAACTGTCTGGTAAATGCGGGAATAGTAACATCCTTTTTTTCTCAAAGCTCAATTGCATATGACGTCATTTAGGCTCCGTGGTAAGCTTGTCTTTTGTCTTCAAATTCAGGTGCGGCTCCACCCAACAAGGACCAGACTTTTTGATTTAGAAAGTCTAATACGATACACATTCTGTGCATGATGTCTTTTCCCAAATAAAATGTATTTTGTATCCCGCTCACGATCCACACATTGTGATGAATACTCTTAGAGCCAATTATAATCTTTAACATGCATCTTCCTACAATTCTTTGTCCCAACTCTGGGTTATATAAGCCAAAGACATATTGATTCTTTATTTTAAACTTTGGTGTCTCCTTTCTATCAAGTATTTACTGGTGTATCTTTTCATTAATGAAACTCCTTTCATGTTCAAGTGGCTTCAATCATCTCAGGATGCACATTCACATGGATAGGGATCCATGGCTGCCCGTCTCCCCTGTGTATTTCTGAGATTGTTGAAATGTGTTTTTCTTGATTTAACTCTGGAGTAATATTTGGTTTGCATTTTTCTTCATTTAGATAAAAACACAACAGGGCGTCGAGATTCCTCGAAGAAATGTGAATACTGTTGTCGATACAGCAGCTAAAACCTTCGAGATGCTCGTCGATGATCGATAGTGGATGTCCTGCGAAGACGAGGCGTGCGGTGCACCTTGATGCAAAGAGTTTGATGCTGCAAAGAAGACTCAGTGAAGAACCTAGGCCCGGAAGCGGACGTCAGGTGATGTCGGCAGTGGTGACGATCGGGGCTCGACCAAGGCTGGATTTTGGATCTTCACTGGTCGACGTCTTTGTGGATTTCTGATGGCGGGAAACCCACCAGCGGATTCTCCTCAGTTGTCGACAACCTCAACTTTCTCCGGCGGGATAAAGCGGTTGATGGTGATGGCAAGGGAGCCTTTCGTTCAATGTTCTTAGGCAACAGTGGAGTGTTGCAACTCCGGTCGTTGAGCAGCACAGCGTCAAGCTGTCCCCGGTTCAGGGTAACACGACTTGAGGGGCTTCCAGTGTTCACAGAGATCATCCAAACCCCGGTCGACAGCGATGAATGTCGACCGGCTCGATGTCTTCGAGCTTTACTTCAAGGTTTCTCTTTCGGGATTGACTTCCAGGGTGCCTCAATGAAGATCAGCTTCTGCACGATGTTCCCTTGTAGCTCGGGGCAAGGTCTCCTAGCCAGGTATTCTCTTGGTTCAGTCCTCAACAGACTCGACAGCTTTCAGATTTCATCAGCAGTAATCAGCAGCAAACCTTCTTCATCCAGCTGGGCTTCAAGGATAAACAGCTTCATGTTTCAACTTCAGCATCTGAACAAATTGGGAAGTGAGAGGTCCCCTCATATACACATCTGACCTTCATTCACTCTGCTGAGCCAAGCTCAGTCAGCCAATCAGACAGAAGGACATTCATGCAGGCAGGCAGTCATTCAGACTTACAGGCTTTCAGGCTGTTCATTTCCACCAATGGCACCCACAACAAGGAATGTGGATTGGGGCAAGCACACTGCATTCATTTCAGTTTCAGGCAGGGCTGTCTCATTCATTGTATCACACACACAGGAACCAGACACCGAAAACATGGAATGCATATTGGTCACACACTCCATTCCACGAGGTTGCACCTCAAGGGTGCACCCACAACATAGAGTCACTGGGAAGGCTCCAGCCAGTCTGGCCTGGACTTCCCCACAATACCACATATGGTTCTTCCACCCAGCAGCCTGTCAGGAGAAGAGACAAAGTCAGGGTTTCCCAGGACTTTGGGAAAAACAAGGTAAAAGGAAATAGAAACGAAAACGTCACAGGGTCCATCTTGCCTTCTACCAGGAATCCATTGATTCCTATGGTAGGGCTTTGGTATCCCGAAATGGAGGATACTCAGAGCACCTGTCAAATTCAGCATGGAGGTGCCACCAGCCCATACCCTGCTCTGTGGACCACACACAGGTTCCCAAAAACATACACTAGGGGCACAGGATTATACTCCCACTCATGGGTGCCATACGAGTATCCCAAGGGTCTCTTTTAAACACAACCAAAAAGAGGAAGAGCTGCATTGCCAGGAGTCCCACATGGACTCCTGTGCAGAAAACAACCCAGACAACACATGATAATGGAGTACAGGACAAGGACATTGAGGCCATGTCCTTCCAATGCATTTCTAGCATCACACACATTTCACACTATTGACTGGGTATTTTTGCAGGTGTCACGTGACAGCATGTCAGTTTCTGTTGTGTGACATGTATTTGCATTTTGCACAGAGCCTGTCATTTTGTCCCTTGGAATATCCATGGTTCAACCTATTCCTCAGGTGACTGACCTGCACCTGCCTTTTGGCAATTGTTTACTCTTTGGGAGTATCAACAGTATTTTAATGATCTTGTAAGGAAAATCTATCTGTTGATCCTAATTCTTCGTTTTTGGGTTTTATTTTCACATTGGATGTTCGTTTTAAATCTGCTTCTCTGTTCTTTAATATTATATGATATGATAAGGCATTTGTAATGCACCTATACACAAGTGTTTCAAGATGTGACGAGGCAAGGAATGGGGAACAGAGGGAGGACAGAGACAACGATCTTACTAGGCAAAGTGACATTGAGAACGTGCAAGGGAAGGGGGAGGAGAAAAGTGCCAGGGGAAAGTGGAGGGGGAGGTGCTGTACATGGGATCAAAACAATAAGAAGAAGTGCGGCCAGCAGGTGACCGGTGCAAGGGGAAGTGCAGACCACAGGTGCCCAAAAGTGCAGATATGGGGACTTTAGGGTTACAGATACAGACCCAAGTGCAAGGGTTGCCGGGAGGCAGTGCGGGGGTGCAACTGGGTGGGTAGGGACCTGGGCCCGAAATCAGAGGGTAGCCAGGTGATCAGTGCTGTATCAGACAGGAAATCAGCATGGGAGAGGAAGGTCTTGAGGTGCTTCCGGAATCGGAGATGGTTCTCCTTAAGTTTCAGAGAGGCAGGGAGGCTGTTTCAGAGGGAGGCCCCAGCCGAAGACAGAGATCAACCACCAACTCATTGCTTGGAGAAGCAAATGACCCCAAAGGAATTGAAGGTGGGGGAGCGAAAAGCTCAAGTAGGAAGGTATTTACGAAGAGAGAGTTGGAAGTGTTGAGGACCAAGGCCCTAGAAGGCCTTGTGGACAATTCAGAGGGTCTTGAACCTAATCCTTGCATCCAATGGGTGCCAATGAAGAGATTTCAATGCTGGAGAGATACAATCCCTGGGCTTGAGGCCAAGGACAAGTCTCGCAGTCCTGTTCTGGATGAGTTGCAGAGGACAGAGAGCCGAAGCAGGCAGATTTAGAAAGCTGCTGTTGTAGTAGTCCAGCCTAGAAAGAACCAGAGCTCTAGAAACAGTGAGCTTCTGGGGGAAGGAGAGGAAAGGAAGAATACCTCTGAGGAGGTGCAGTTGGTAGTTTGACTTCTTAGAAACGTCAGAGATGTGAGGAGAAAAGGAGAGTGTGGAGTTGAAGATGACCCACAGGTTCTTAGTCTCACAGGTGGGAGAAGGAAGAGGGCCAAGGGAGGCCGGCCATAGATTGACAAGAAAGGAGGGTGCAGGTGTGCCAATGAGGAGAATCTCCATCTTATTGGCATTAAGGCAGAGATAGTTTTTTCTTATTAATTTTCCCCTTTCTGTTCTTCATCTTCACACAAATGAATGGTCTGGTTTAATTCTTGATTGAACCACACTCCTTTTTTGTGTGTGTGTAGAAATTCCCTGTCTCACTTTCATTCGTTTGTTTTCTCATTTTCAAATCAGCAAGCAATTCTGTATTTTTATTCAAAAGCGATTCATGGGGATCTGCGTTCTCATCAGGGCACAGCTCATTAACTAGTCACTTGTCGCTACGCACAAGATCACTCATATAGCCTTCTGCACCTTCAAATGGCTGTTGCTTTTGTACTGCACATAATTTTCCTATCTGTTCAGACACCATTTTGACTTGGCCCTCTAAGCATTGAAACCTATCCATGGGTCTGTACTCCTCTCTTTGTGGTCCAGGCCGGTAATTATTAAACTCACCCTGATTAGGCCTGTTCTGATATGTCTCAGGAGATTGATTTCTATTTGCGTTTCCTCTGAATTCGCATGACTTTTACGGTCAGTACTCGTGATAACCATTTGCGCCTCTGCCCCCGAACCACAGTGGGAACACTGCACCAAAAAGTAGCCCTTTGGGCCTCCAAACAACCAAAGAAGACCACTTGGTCCCAGTCCGGGCACCTCTGGAGCCATCTCATCATAGTGAACAGTGGCAAGGTCTGAACCCAACATGGAGGCCATGAAGTCACGGTCCTATTCCTCAATAGGGCCGTGCAGAATAGTGTTTTGGGTGTGGTTGGGCATGCAGGTCTTCTGAGTCGCTGTGTCTCCAATCCAACTCCAGCAGCAGCAACACCTGCAAAGACAAGGAGAAAGCAACAAATTAGTCTGCAGACCTATCGAACAGTTAGGAAGCATAGAATGAAGTGCAAACACGGAAGGAAAGAACAGAGAGAAAAGAGAAGCAAGAGAGCAAGTGTAAAAGGATACAAAGGACACTCATATAAGGAATACATTAGAGGACAGTCTCAGCGTGCACAGATTGAAGCTGTGAGGCAGTGGACCACAAGTTTTAGCCACAGCTGGCCTGGGCTAGACTTACAGCCTCCTTGAGGACCAGTGGAGCAACTAGGTCTTTTAGACGCCTGCATCAGCAACTGCGCCCAATTGCTAGGGGAGCTGCGGGTCGAGGTGCATGCTGCTCGGCAAGAAACCAACGCCCCCAGGAGAGAGATAATTGTGAACAAGGACCGCAGAGACGAATTAGCCAGGCAACTACTACAGGCGCAAGCCGGTCAAGCCCCATTTCCTGGAAGTGTTCCGCCAGTCATGACACCGTCAGTTAACCCGGTACAGGTAGTCCTTCCTGGAGCAGTCCCTTTGGACCCACCGGAGCGCTTCGCAGGGGATTCTAAGAAATACGCTGCATTCATGAACCAGTGCTGCCTGCATCTTCTCTGCAGACCTGGAGCATTCCCTAATGACCAAACAAGGGTCGCGTTTGTGTTTTTGTATCTGGGTGGCAGTGCTGCAGACTGGTCGGTACCACTCGTTAACCGGGACGACCCCCTCCTGCGAGACTTTGGAGGGTTTCAACAAGAACTGGAGAAAATGTTTGCCCTGCACACCCAGGGCCAGGCTTTGGAAAACAAGCTTCTATCCCTTCACCGGGGCAGTCAGGATTTACTGACCTAAATTGCTACCTTCAATACACTAATCGCCGAAACTGGTTGGTCAGAAGAGAAGTGGACCACGTTATTCCAACGAGGCCTGCGAGGAGAGCTAAAGGATGTCCTAGCCCAGGTAGTAAACCTGCCGAGAGACTGTGCTGAGTTCATCGACTTGGCAATACAGTTGGGTCACAGACTGCAGGCCTGAAAAATCGATCAAGCCCGGTCTGAGGGCTTCACAGTGTACGTGCGCCCAAAAGAGAACTCACCTCGACAGTCTGAGAACCTTTCTGAACCTATGCAGCTTGGGGGAGTGCGGAGCCTGTTAACCAAGGCCGAGAGGGACAAGCGAAGGCAACAGCAGTTGTGTTTGTACTGAGGAAAGCCAGGTAATTTCCTCTGAGATTGTCCAGTGAAACCACCAAGAAAGACAGTCGGAGCTACTGACAAAGGAGATGCAGAAGGGGTTTCAGAAAACTACCAAGCCCGGCAGGTGTAGAGGTCTGTTTGCCGAGCAGTGAGAAGGAATCTCAGACCTCGCACCTGGCCGTGCCCACGATCCTGATCAGTCACCAACAACGGTCCAAGATGCATGTTGTGGAGGCATATGTGGACAGCGGGGCAGTTGGTAGCTACATAGACCAAGATCTGGCAAAAAGGATGGGCCTTCCCCACTGTCAAAAACAAATAATAGAAAATATCACAACCGTCGACCGCACCCAGATATCCTCGGGTCCTGTGACACATTGTAAAGCAGAAGTGACTCAGGTGTTTCTGGGTGATTCTGGGGATACCATGGCTGGACGCTCATAATCCTCAAATCGACTGCTGCGCAAAGAGTCTGACCTTCTCCAACGATTGCGCTCACTCATGTTACAAAGTGGAGGCATCTTTGAAAGAACAGAAGTAATCTTCCCCAGATAAAGGGGGGGTGGTCTGGGCTTATCGAGTATGTTACCGAGCGAATACCAAGACTACCAGGAAGTCTTCCAAGAGGAACAAGCTAATACTCTAACGCCTCACAGGCCTTACGACTGCCAAATGGACCTCATACCCGGTGGTCAAATTCCTTGCAGTCGAATCTACGCACTCAACGAACAGGAAAACCTCAATTTGAAGTCGTACATGGACCAATACCTGGCAAATGGTTTTATCCGTCATCCAAGTATCCTGCGGCCTCACCCCTCTTCTTCGTTCCCAAGAAGGAGGGGGACCTGAGGACTTGTATCGATAACCGGGCGCTAAATCAGGTGACAGTAAAAAACCGGTGCCCCTTGCCCCTCATCCCGGAACTATTGAACCAGGTTAAGGATGCCCAAAAGAGGGGCATATCATCTTGTACGTGTAAAAAAGGGAGATGAATGGAAGACAGCCTTCCGTACCAAGTATGGGCTGTATGAGTACCAGGTGATGCCCTTCGGACTGTGCAATGCACCAGCGGCATTCCAGTTTTTCATGAATGACGTACTACGTGAGTTGCTCGATATCTGTACGCTAGTCTACATCGGCAAGATCTTGATTTACTCGGCCACAAAGCAAGAGCATGTTATTCACGTCTGTGCCATCCTTGAGAAACTCTGGCAGCATCAGCTATATGCCAAGCTAGAAATAATTCTCCTTCCATGTTACTAATGTTGTGTTCCTAGGATTTATCCTCACTCCTCGAGGTGTCCGGATGTATACCTGCAAGGTAGATGGCATTCTCAACTGGCCATCACCGTCATCAGTCAAAGGGGTCCAAAAAACGCTCGGCTTTGCAAACTTCTACCGGTGGTTTATTCCAGGATTTTCCCAGATCGTCCACCCGATTACCTCCTTGTTGTGGAAGAACAGATGCTTCCCATGGTCCGATGAGGCTGAAAAGGCCTTCCAGGTTTTCAGGCAAAGATTCACCTCCACCCCGGTACTACGTCACCATCGTTCAGATCTCCCGTATGTGGTCGAGACTGATGCCTCCAGCATTGGTGTGGGGGCTGTCCTCTCGTAGAAAGATCCCAAAACCGACCAATTACACACAGTGGCATTTTGGTTGCGTAAGTTTTCAGCACTTGAACTTAATTATGCAATAACAGATAAGGAGCTCCTGCCAATCAATGCAGCATTTAAGGCTTGGCGACATTACCTTCTTAGTGCGAGACATACCGTCACAGTTATAACAGACCACCGTAACTTGAAATACGTCAAAACAGTAAACGGCCAGTCATACTGTCAACTCTGGTGGGCCCTATTTTTTCTGGAATACGATTACGTAATCACATACCGGCCAGGGGTACGGAACAGTAAAGCCGACGCACTGTCCCGCAGGGGCATTGTTGAAGATGCATATGCAACTCCAGAACCCGTATCTATCATTCAGGGCAAAAAACTGTTAGGCCTTACGGCAACCCTGTCCTTGGATGATCTCAGAAAAGAAGTCCAGCTTCAGATGAACGAGAAGGTACAACAGGAATGGGCCGCAAGTAGATGAACATCACACAATCATTAATAGGCTCCCCTACTTCCAGGGGCGTCTATATCTACCCAGTCAAAAACTACAAGAACAAGTCATCTCCAGCTACCATGACTCCTTAGTGGAAGGGCACCCAGGAATCGCCAAAACATTGGCTAAAGTGAAAAGGCATTATTGGTGGCCAACCTGGCAGAAGGACATAACTCAATTTGTTCTATCTTGTGGAATTTGCGCACAAAACAAGTCATAGAAACAGAAACCTGCTGGCCTTTTGCAGCCTCTGGAGGTACCTCCCACTCCTTGGCATATGCGTTCGCTTGACTTCATCACAGACCTACCGCCCTGCAACGGCTATAATACCATCCTAGTTGTGGTAGACCTATTTTCCAAAATGGCCCACTTCATCCCATTAAAGGGTCTTCCAAATGTTTCCACCTTAGCAAAGGTTTTCTTAGAAAAATGTTTCCGTCTACACGGGTTTCCCTCAATACTGATCTCAGACCGAGGTAGCCAATTCATCTCCAAGTTCTGGAAGAAGAGCTGTAAAATCACACAGACCGATGTCCGACTATCCACTAGTCACCATCCCCAAACTGATGGCCAGACCGAATGGACAAATCAAACACTGGAACAATACCTGAGGAGGCATGCTATATCAGACTGAAGGTAACTGGAAAGACATCTTATGGATAGCCGAGTATGCATATAACAACTCGCTTCACACCTGTACTGGACAGAGTCCGTTTTACATCATGTATGGGCGACACCCACGCACCTCCAGTTTGGACTCCCCCAAGGCCTTGAACATGCCTGCAGTGAAAACGTTACACACTACCATCACCCAGGTCTTCAAGAAGGCAGCTGTGCACCTGGCCAGAGCCAAAGAATGCCATAAAAGGTTCTCGTACCCACATCGTAGGAAGGCTCCTGCGTATCAAGTTGGGGATAAAGTCTGGTTGGCTATCCGGCACGTACCCATGAAAGGAACTCAAATTTTTCACCCCAGATATCTAGGCACATATGCCATTCAGGCCATCATTAACCCTGTGGCAGTGAAGTTAGCCTTACCGCCAAACATACAGATCCGTCCGGTGTTCCACGTGTCACTCCTAAGGCCTGTTCAACCTGGTACTCAGTTTAAGTCACCTCCGGACCCTGTGATAATCAATGGCGAACCACAATTTGAAGTCAAAGATATATTTGATTAAAAAATAACCAGATCTAGGTTAGTAGACTGGAAAGGATACGACCATCAGGACAGAACATGGGAGCCCAGCGATCAAGTCCATGTTCCGTGACTGGTAAAGTGCTTCCATCGCAACCACACAACCAAACCAGGACCAGACGGGAAAGCAACCATGAGAGGGTCCTTAGGGGGGGGGTGCTGTCACTGCCCCCGAACCACAGTGGGAACACTGCACCAAAAAGTGGCCCTAAGGGCCTCCAAACAACTGAAGAAGACCACTGGCGCCTCTGGCAAGGTCTGAACCCAAATGGAGGGCATGAAATCACAGTCCTATTCCTCAATAGGGTCGTGCAGACAATTGTTTTGGGTGTGGTTGGGCACGTGGGCGTGGCTGGCTATATAAGCCATGCCCCAGCCCGAATCCGTGCTTCGTGTTGCTCTGCATTCCTGCAGCATAACCATCACCGCGTCCAGCTCCCGTCATTCCAGAAACTCCAATCCTGAATCCAGCCGCCAACCTGCGAGGAGAAGAAAGCAAGACAAAGTTAGAATACACGCTTACCTGAGAGTCCGGGAAGTCCTGAATATCACCCAGACAACTTGATCATCCATGGCCCGGCAGAACTGCTGTACTACAACATCGGAAAAGGAAAACAAGGAAAAAAACAGGTTAGAAACATCAGAAACCCACAGCCCAGCGCCAGCGCTTCACACACCCAAACTTATCTACCATCTTCACCGGTCTCGGCACCGCGATGCCCTGCACACCATACATCTTCACCGCAGAGGCGGTCCGCAGGTCTTCTGAGCCGCTCCGGCTCAAATCCAACTCCGGCAGCAGCAACACCTGCAGAGACAAGGAGAAAGCAACACATTAGTCGGCAGACCTACCAAACAGTTAGGAAGCATAGAAAGAAGCGCAAACACGGAGGGACAGAACAGAGAGAAAAGAGAAGCAAGAGAGCAAGAGTGAAAGGATACAAAGGACACTCATATAAGGAATAAATAAGAGGACAGTCTCAGCGTGCACGGATTGAAGCAGTGAGGCAGTGGACCACAAGTTTAGCCACAGCCGTCCTGGGCTAGACTTACAGCCTCCTCGAGGACCAGTGGAGCAACTAGGTCCTTTAGATGCCTGCATCAGCAACTGCCCCCCTGCACATATAAGCCGGACAGAGAGTTCACCAAACATACACCAAAGGTGAGAGTCAATCCAGAGGGCTGGGACTGTGATTTCAGAGGGAGGTGTGGGTCGTACCAAACAAGGGCACCTTCCCCTAACCTCCTTTCACCTATCGTAACGAGCAGCCTCCTTTCAACCCAAGCTGACCGCCAGAGTGACTGGAAGTACAACCCACAGGCGACCACGTCCAGCACTGTCCAGTGCCCCCGTGGAGACCGGGTGAGCTTAACAATGACACAGGAGGTGGAGAACGTGAAGAGACCATCCTTGGACCACCAGTGGTGGTGACTGATTATATTGGCGAGGTGCATAATTTATGCTTAATCTTTCATTTGGTGAGATCTGTTCCCAATGCTGGTTTCCATTTATAATGAATCTATCAACATATCTTGGTCTTTCTTGGTGGCCATATACCATTGTATTAGGGTCAAATCTACTCTTGGCCCCTAGTGTCTGGTATGGGCCATTGTACATTTGATTTTGATTGTTATTTAGGCTTGGCATATCGTAGCGAAATCCCACTCTGGGTGAACTACCAAGATATATAGGACTAATGTAAGAACTTCTATAGCTGGGATCAATGGATTGGAGCATAGGAGTTTGGGGTGATGCCCTCCGTGGAGGCACGCTCCTTTGATTCGGTGTCATGTCATTCTTTGCCTAAGTTTGGGCTGATTATAGTGGCATCTTTACATCCTCTTTCTGACCAAATATCACTTCATATAGTTTGGTCCCCTGCTATATTATGTATTCTAGTGGTTTTCGCTGTCAAATTCATGAATTAACGGAGAGACAATTTATTTTTGGAGCTCATAAAAGTAAGCAGTTTTAAATTCTACAGAGTTAGCCTTAAAGGTCACGTCAAAGCTTGAAAATGCTCTTTTTAAGTTTTGAAAGAATTGGCGAGGTGACTTATTCTGCTTTGCAGTCATAGTATAAGCAACTTTCTTGGCACCCTGCATAGGCCGGTAAGGTGAGAATTGGTGTCTAATCTCCTTCTCAAAGTCTGCTCATGACCCATTTTCCTGTTCATTGAGACCATGAATGATACTAGCAGTTGCTGCATCTAGAGTGAGGTGAAAGTACTGTCTATATTGTTCCCTAGGTATCTGAAGGGCTTTGAATATATCATGAACGGTCTCTAAACTGTATTCCACGCAACAATTGCCTCTTTTTTTGAATGGTTTAATCAAAGTCTTGATAGATTTAATAATTTTTGTAGGACTACATGGTGCATTCTGGTATGTGTCATTTTGTCACTCATTCCTCTTCTCTTGTGGGCAAGAATGTGTGTGAATATTTTCAGGTGATTCAGACTCTACCATTGCATTATAACCAGGTCTAGCCATGTGGACAGCTGCTGGTACATTTCCTTGGCTAGGGCCGTGGTTGAATTCAGCTCCAGTGAGTGTAGTACCCTGTCACCTTTCCTGAGATTTGAGATTAACTATTTGCTGTTCCAGGTTTTTGACTGTCCATGAAGCTGTTCTGTTTCTTGACAGAGAGCAGAATAATTCTCATTGCTGACCTTATTAATTATTGCTTGCAATTCATTGATTTGTGTCTGACAATGATTAAGGGGGTAATTCATAGAATTCAGTGCACAAGTGGCGCACGCGGCTGGCGCACAGTGTGCGCGTGCGAATCCCTGCGCCAGCCGCGTGCGCCAAAACCCATTTCCGCGCACAGCGTATTCATGGATACCAGCTACCAAAACCAGCCGTGGCGCACAGTGGTGCACCGACCCTGCAGCAGCGCCAATTACGCCCCCAAGAACGCCTCTCGCGCAGGGAAAAGCCATCAAAATCCCCAATCCAGCGCAAAGGGCTGCGCTAACCCTGTACCAGCACGGCAAGCGGCTACGTGTATCACTGGGGTGCGCGGGAAGTACCTCACGTCATTTCAGCTGGGTACGTGCATTTCAGGGGTGCGCGGGAAGTTCCACACGTGAATGTCCTGGCTATGTGTATTTCGGGGTGCGCGGGAAGTTTCACACGCAATATCAGCAGGGTACGTGTAGTCCAGGGGTGCGCGGGAAGTTCCACACGCGAATGTCCTGGCTACGTGTATTTCGGGGTGCGCGGGAAGTTTCACACGCGATATCAGCAGGGTACGTGCATTTCAGGGGTGCGTGGGAAGTTCCACACGCGAATGTCCTGGCTACGTGTATTTCGGGGTGCGCGGGAAGTTTCACACGCGATACCAGCAGGGTACGTGTATTCCAGGGGTGCGCGGGAAGTTCCACACGCGATTTCAGCAGGGTACGTGTATTACAGGGGTGCGCTTGAAGTTCCACACGCGATTCCATCAGGGTACGTGTACATCAGGGGTGCGCGGGAATTTTCACACGTGAATTCAGCAGGGTACGTGTATTTCAGGGGTGCGCGGGAAGTTCCACACGCGAATGTCCTGGCTACGTGTATTTCGGGGTGCGCGGGAAGTTTCACACGCAATATCAGCAGGGTACGTGCATATCAGGGGTGCGCGGGAAGTTCCACACGCGCATGTCCTGGCTACGTGTATTTCGGGGTGCGCGGGAAGTTTCACACGCGATATCAGCAGGGTACGTGTATTCCAGGGGTGCGTGGGAAGTCACACACGCGAAGTCAGCAGGGTACGTGTATTCCAGGGGTGCGCGGGAAAGTTCCACACGCGATTTCAGCAGGGTACGTGTATCACAGGGGTGCGCTTGAAGTTCCACATGCGATTCCATCAGGGTACGTGTATTACAGGGGTGCGCGGGGAGCACCACACGTGAATTGCACGTGTGGGTCCTCCCAGGTGTTCCCTCTACACCCTCCACGGCCCCTGCAGGTGGCTCACACCACAGGGGCCTACCCTGCACATGTCCTGCAGGCACCCCATCCACCATGGCCATGCCCCCCAGCCAACCCACATGTCAACTTGAACTACTGCCCACCAATGCATGTCCCCCTGCACCCCCAGCCACCAGGGGCACCCTCCACCAGGCCCCCACCCATGTCTCCCAATACCCCCACCCCCCAGCAGTGCAGGGGCACCCTCCACCAGGCCCCCACCCATGTCCCCCACCACCCCCACCCCCCAGCAGTGCAGGGACACCCTCCACCAGGCCCCCACCCATGTCTCCCACCACCCCCACCCCCCAGCAGTGCAGGGGCACCCTCCACCAGGCCCCCACCCATGTCTCTCACCACCCCCACCCCCCAGCAGTGCAGGGGCACCCTCCACCAGGCTCCCACCCATGTCTCCCAC
Source organism: Ambystoma mexicanum (assembly GCF_040938575.1). Taxonomy (NCBI): domain Eukaryota; kingdom Metazoa; phylum Chordata; class Amphibia; order Caudata; family Ambystomatidae; genus Ambystoma; species Ambystoma mexicanum. The sequence goes on from NC_090938.1 coordinate 270,658,990, forward strand.
CACCCCCACCCCCCAGCACTGTGGGACACCTGCCAGCAGGCCCCCACCCATGTCCAACTCATGTTCCCCATGACCCCCACCCCCCAGCAGTGCAGGGGCACCCTCCACCAGGCCCCCACTAATGTCTCCCACCACCCCCACCCCCCACCAGTGCAGGGGCACCCTCCACCAGGCCCCCACCCATGTCTCCCACCAAGCCCACCCCCCAGCACTGTGGGGCACCTGCCAGCAGGCCCCCACCCATGTCCCCACCACCCCCACCCCCCAGCAGTGCAGGGGCACCCTCCACCAGGCCCCCACCCATGTCTCCCACCACCCCCACCCCCCAGCACTGTGGGGCACCTGCCAGCAGGCCCCCACCCATGTCTCGACCACCCCCACCACCCAGTACTGTGGGGCACCTGCCAGCAGGCCCCCACCCATGTCCCCACCACCCCCACCCCCAGCAGTGCAGGGGCACCCTCCACCAGGCCCCCACCCATGTCTCCCACCACCCCCACCCCCCAGCAGTGCTGGGGCACCCTCCACCAGGCCCCCACCCATGTCTCCCACCACCCCCACCCCCCAGCAGTGCAGGGGCTCCCTCCACCAGGCCCCACCCATGTCTCCCACCACCCCCATCCCCCAGCACTGTGGGGCACCTGCCAGCAGGCCCCCACCCATGTCCAACTCATGTTCCCCACCACCCCCACCCCCCAGCACTGTGGGGCACCTGCCAGCCGACCCCCACCCATGTCCAACTCATGTTCCCCACCACCCCCACCCCCCAGCACTGTGGGGCACCTGCCAGCAGGCCCCCACCCATGTCCAACTCATGTTCCCCACCACCCCCACCCCCCAGCACTGTGGGGCACCTGCCAGCAGGCCCCCACCCATGTCCAACTCATGTTCCCCACCACCCCCACCCCCCAGCACTGTGGGGCACCTGCCAGCAGGCCCCCACCCATGTCCAACTCATGTTCCCCACCACCCCCCCAGCAGTGCAGGGGCAGCCTCCACCAGGCCCCCACTCATGTCTCCCACCACCCCCACTCCCCAGCAGTGCAGTGGCACCCTCCACCAGGCCCCCACCCATGTCTCCCACCACCCCCACCCCCCAGCACTGTGGGGCACCTGCCAGCAGGCCCCCACCCATGTCCCCACCACCCCCACCCCCCAGCAGTGCAGGGGCACCCTCCACCAGGCCCCCACCCATGTCTCCCACCACCCCCACCCCCCAGCAGTGCAGGGTCACCCTCCACCAGGCCCCCACCCATGTCTCCCACCACCCCCATCCCCCAGCACTGTAGGGCACCTGCCAACAGGCCCCCACCCATGTCCAACTCATGTTCCCTACCACCCCCACCCCCCAGCACCCATTTTCGATGTCATAGTAGCCTGCGTGTCCCACGCGTACGCGTTATTCCTGTTACTGGGTGCCACCGCGTACTGCGGGAGGTTGAATCCACGCACGTAGGCTGCAGGGTTGCGTGCACGGTTTTACTGCAGTTTTGGGGTGCCTGAGCGTTGCGTGACCCGTCACCACATCACCGGGGTCACATACAGCCTTGCAGGTGCAGGGGGGCTGTTAACATCTTGCTTCCCACCCCCTTCACCCCAATTGCCCAGGTCAATTGTGGTGTACACCTCCCATTGGCACCACTCCATCTGTGCCAGCACTACTACATCTGTGCCATGGTTGGGAGGCCACCAAAGGTGAGGGGCGCCTCAGCTGGGCGTCCTCCTCGTGGCGGGCGTGGTCGGGGACGTGGCCGCGGTGACCAGGGAGTAGGGGGACTCCAGGGTGTCCAGGGCGGCCACAGAGGGGGAAGAGGCAGGGGTGCGCCACTTGAGCACAATGTTGTGCCATGTGTCGGTGCAGTCATGCCACCACCCCCTGTGGTTCCGGGGGATGCAGCTCCTGCATCTGGCACTGGCACCCATTCGACCCGGCAGTCCGTTCCATCGACTGCCACGGGCCCAAGGGCAGTGGTAGCGGACACCGCCACCCAGCCTCGGGGTCTGCCAGCGCAGGCTGCATTGGCACTTGAAGAGCCCTTGGTAGATCTCCAACAGGCCAGGGGGGAAACCATAGGGGCAGGCCGGTCTGCTCAGACCAAGACACGTGTCCCTGGGGCAGTCATGTCATCTGCTGCCCCGAACAGCCGGGTGTTGGCAAGTGCAGGGGCAGATGCACCCAACAGCACCCCGGTTGTGAGTCTGCCAACCAGGACCATTGCGGTCAATGACCCTGCCACAGCTGATGTTGCTGCGCAGGGTCCATTAGTGGGCAACCAGCTGCCACTGACAAAAGTCAGGCCTTTGGTCATCCCTCCACCTGCCACTCCCTTGGCTCAATCCACCGAACCCACTGGCCATACTGGTCAGGGCGGCATTAGCCAGCCAGGGTCTGCGCCACAGTCCAAGAGTAGGAAGGTTGCACCTGCAGCACAGGCTGGGGCCCCACACACAGCCATGACCTCCTGCACCTCGAGGAAGAAGCCTTTCTGTAAGCAGGAACTGGACTTCCTCGTGGACTACGTGCCGGGCCACAGCCGTGACATGCTAGTGGGTGCCAATAGTCAGACTACGGCCCCGAGCCTTCATGGCTCCCACCACGTTGCTGCTGCTGCTGTGCCTCTGCCCTTGCACTGCCTCCTGCTGCCTGCACATCCTCCGACGGCTGGGGTGCAGTTGTTGATGTGGCCACCCCTGCTGGACGTCCGACTCCCGACTGTGGCAGGGATGCCTCCTCCACCAGCCTGGCCGCACCGTCAGAGGCAGCTCCACAGGGCACCCAGGTGACTGATGGGTGGGAAGATGGCACGGAGGCCGACTGGCGCATAGGGGGTTCAGTTGAGGAGGGGGTCGTAGCAAGCCCCATCAAACGGAGGAATCCCGCCTGGGTGACCTGTCCCAGCAGGCTGACGTGGTCAACGAGCCATTCGAGATGACGTGCAGTCTCCTCATGAAAAGACTGCAGGTCACCTCGCATGGCCCGTTGACGCAATGCCACACCAGTCAGGACAGGCTCAACCCGGACCCGGATAGCCACGTCCGCAGGCAGAGGAAGGCCAGTTGTCGTTTGCTCATCCCCTGCCTGAAAACGGGTCTGGATGTAGGCATCCCTGCTGGTGCAAGATGATGCAGGGACAGGATCAGGGACAGGATTGCACACAGGCACCTCCGCGGCGGCCTGTGCTGCCTCCTGTCCCTGGTCCTGCACTGCACCACTAGCACCAGTGGGATCCCCACCTCCAGACCCCGTCTCTGTTGCTTGCACAGCCTCCTCCTCCACCAAACCCCCCACCAACCTGGATGACTCCGTGCCATCTTCCCCCGTTGGGCCCTGTGGGGTCCCAGCTGCCCCTTCTGCTGCCGAGGAGTCCAACTCCAACCTCCGCCTCTTGGACCTCCCCCCGGCAGCTGCGGCCTGGGACGCGGCACCGGACTCCTCACTCCCCGACGAGATGACAACATGGGCGGGAGCCGGGCCTTGCGTCTCCGGCTGGCGGTAGGATAGCCGCCGCTGTGCTCCACAGCACCTTCTCCGCCCTTTTCATCAGTTGACGCTGCAGACAGGGAGAAATAAAACACAGGCATCAGGGCACTGTACAATGGACACATACACACATGACAGTTGTACATGAGTGGCATTGGCAAACCTCAGACATGCCATCACAATCCCCAACACACATGTCATTTCAACTCGCACACATGAGCCATACCACAGCCATATCGCAACTGCCAGCACCATCCATACCCATACAACAGCATGAGCACGCAAAGCTGAGCCAGACATCACATGCAACACAGGAAGTGCACCACACATGTACACACACCACCACACTTGCATGCATGTGTACACCTCTGCCAAGTGTCGCAGTGTTCAGATGGGCATCCATGTCACATCTGCCAATCAGGCTTCCACATCCGGCTGTCACATGCATCCATGTTGCATCACTGTTGCACCCTTGTCAAATACACACAAATGCACATGTACACAGTGCTGATACATGCAGCTGAAAACAACATACATGCGTGACATCACAGACATGTCTACTTACATACACATTCATCCAAACATGTGTGCCCACACAACTGCATTTGGCATGCAAGCCTACACACACAAGCACCATCCATGTCTCACACATTAGAGCCCTCGCATTTGTTAGCCCCACGGCCCTGTACACCCCACCCATACTCGACCCCATACAAACAGATGTGCAACCTGCACACTACTGAAACATCACCACACGGACAGCTCACAATCAGGATGCATGTACACTTACCGCTCGACTCCAGACGGGTCTGCATCTCAAGTACCCGGACGTGGAGCGCTGGGGATATGCGTTCCAGGACCCTCATCTGATCTTCCGACAAGTGGCCCCGGCGCCCCTTGGAATCCGCTGCCTTCAAGAGGCGCCGGGCCTTGTTCAGGGTCCTGGACCTGAAGTCCTCCCAGCGCCTCTTGACATGTTGGAAGTCGCGGACTGCCACCCCCTCCGCATTGATGGCAGTCACGATGTCAGTCCAGATCCGAGTCCGTCCTTCCTTGTCGGCGCGGGAACTTCCGAAGAGGGCATCATACTGCCCCAGGACTTGCTCCACCAGGACACCAACTTCGGTGGCACTGAAGCTGGTGCCCCTCTGCCTCTCTGGCCGGGGGTTGTCAGTGGTGCCAGATGTTGCAGTGCCTGACATGACAACCCCAGAGGCAGGAGTGGGTGGGCCACTGGGTCCTGGGGCTGGGCTGTGGAGCGATGGAATCCCAGACGGGAGTCTTCGGTTCCAGCAGGGGTGGTCACAGCAACAGCACCCCTGGCTGATGTGCAGGCAGCAAATGGCAGGGCACGTGGGCAGCAGGCAGTCAGGCAGCAGCAGATGGCAGGTGGGAGCGTGCTCGGGGCTCTGGGGGGGCAGTAGTTCGGCCTTCTGGGCAGGAGCGTGGTCTTCCGTGTGCTTACGCGTGGCCAGTTCGATACGGAGTGATTTGGCACGTGAAAATTCGGCACGTCAGCGTGTAATTCGAGGAAATGCCCTTAGAGCGTAAGCGCGTCTGCACGCATATGCAATTTAATTGGACAGAAGGCCCCTGAAGCGCAAGCGCCCCTGTGACGTGACGCGCACAGGCGTGCATGGGCATTTCAGCGCGCGTGAAAAACTGCACGTCCGCGTGTAATACGAGGAAAGGGCCCATGCGCGTAAGTGACGTGACGCACGCGTGCGTTTCGCTCAGCACGGGTTAAAGGTGAGCGGGCCGAGCAGTTCGCTGTACGTGCCTTTCGTGGAGACCGACGTGTGTTGCTGCTTCCTGTTGTTTCGCGCGCCATCACAACTTCACAGCTATCAAGGACGTATCTCTTCTTTTGGCGGGGGTATTGGCTACGCGTGTTTTTCTGCATCGCGCTAGTCAGACGGTGAGTCGCACATGCTCTTTTTCCCTGTGTATCGCACCCATTTTCGATGTCATAGTAGCCTGCGTGTCCCACGCGTACGCGTTATTCGTGTTACTGGGTGCCACCGCGTACTGCGGGAGGTTGAATCCACGCACGTAGGCTGCAGGGTTGCGTGCACGGTTTTACTGCAGTTTTGGGGTGCCTGAGCATTGCGTGACCCGTCACCACATCACCGGGGTCACATACAGCCTTGCAGGTGCAGGGGGGCTGTTAACATCTTGCTTCCCACCCCCTTCACCCCAATTGCCCAGGTCAATTGTGGTGTACACCTCCCATTGGCACCACTACATCTGTGCCAGCACTACTACATCTGTGCCATGGTTGGGAGGCCACCAAAGGTGAGGGGCGCCTCAGCTGGGCGACCTCCTCGTGGCGGGCGTGGTCGGGGACGTGGCCGTGGTGACCAGGGAGTAGGGGGACTCCAGGGTGTCCAGGGCGGCCACAGAGGGGGAAGAGGCAGGGGTGCGCCACTTGAGCATAATGTTGTGCCATGTGTCGGTGCAGTCATGCCACCACCCCCTGTGGTTCCGAGGGATGCAGCTCCTGCATCTGGCACTGGCACCCATTTGACCCGGCAGTCCGTTCCATCGACTGCCACGGGCCCAAGGGTAGTGGTAGCGGACACCGCCACCCAGGCTCGGGGTCTGCCAGCGCAGGCTGCATTGGCACTTGAAGAGCCCTTGGTAGATCTCCAACAGGCCAGGGGGGAAACCATAGGGACAGGCCGGTCTGCTCAGACCAAGACACGTGTCCCTGGGGCAGTCATGTCATCTGCTGCCCCGAACAGCCGGGTGTTTTCAAGTGCAGGGGCAGATGCACCCAACAGCACCCCGGTTGTGAGTCTGCCAACCAGGACCATTGCGGTCAACGACCCTGCCACAGCTGATGTTGCTGCGCAGGGTCCATTAGTGGGCAACCAGCTGCCACTGACACAAGTCAGGCCTTTGGTCATCCCTCCACCTGCCACTCCCTTGGCTCAATCCACCGAACCCACTGGCCATACTGGTCAGGGCGGCATTAGCCAGCCAGGGTCTGCGCCACAGTCCAAGAGGAGGAAGGTTGCACCTGCAGCACAGACTGGGACCCCACACACAGCCACGACCTCCTGCACGTCGAGGAAGAAGCCTTTCTGTAAGCAGGAACTGGACTTCCTCGTGGACTACGTGCCGGGCCACAGCCGTGACATGCTAGTGGGTGCCAATAGTAAGACTACGGCTGCCCAACGTGACACCCACTGGAAGCATGTTGCGGAACATGTCAGTTCATTCGGCCATGAGGTGCGCACGGCGCAAGAGTGCAAAAAGCGTTGGAATGACATCAAACGCAGCACTAAGGCTAAGCGTGCCTCTAATTACAACTTGACTCTGGTGACTGGCGGTGGGCCTGCACCAGAGGAGGAAGAGCTCACTCCGCATGAGGCTCTCGTTGCGGAGTTCATACCACCTGAATTGGTCGAAGGAGTGGGAGAGATGCTGGACTTTGATGCGCAGTCCAGTGAGTGTTGATGCGTGTTTGTTGAGGACGTGTGTGTTTCACTTGTGGGATTTGTTGTGCATGATTGCCGCTACATGTGACGTGTACATGGTTCTGATGTGTAAGTAATGCAATGCTTCCGTCATGCATGTCTCCTCTGCCTGCATGCGGGGACTCCATGTAGGCATGCTCCCTTGCCCCTCCTCCGCCACTCTGCACCGCAGTTCCACCTTTGCACTGGTCTGCTTCAATCTTGCCAATGTGTACTTTCTTGTTCATGTGTCCTGTGTAGATGCTAACTTCCAGCGTAGAATCTGCCAGACATATGCCGTGTGGTACAGCCTTAGTACTCGATGCAGGGTATCTCACTTGTACTGTGCATAGGTCAGATGTCCCGCAGGGACATGAGTGCCCATTCATGCTCCATGTGCATTGCACGCATGCCCCTATGTGTCCTTGACTGGATGATCAGTGCAATACAAGTCCTTGGTTACATACATTGCCTGGCATCTCATCAGCCTTCCCATGTCAACTGTGGCTCAGTCCTGCGTTGCACACATGTTTAGGGTCTGACAATCTGTGTGGCTCACAGGCCTCAGCCTGTTCAATGGCCAATGACTCTGTCCAACTGTTGTTGTGTCTTCGTCACACATGGGCGGAATCCAGAGTTTTCATCATGTGTCCTGCTTACTGTCCCAGCATCATTTGCAGTGTTGTCACTTGAATCACATTAAGCTGTTGATGCCAGTCAACACTGCCTATCAATACACAGGTGTATGGTCAGCCTTTTGATACCATGCTAGGCATCCCTGCTTTGGTACTGGGGTGGAGGGGTGCTTGGCTTCTAGATATGGTACACATTGAATGCACAATGCACGTGATGTCTGAATTTGACATTGCACTGCCTTCACATTTCCTGGCACACACCATGGAGTCCTTATACATGTAGGTAGTGAGTGGCGTACACATTTTCTGCACTGCATAGACCCACTTCCATGGAAACTGCCACCTTTCAACAGGTCTGATCACAGAAGCTATTCAAAGTTGACCGAGCATGCATGCCAGGTTATATGTTGTGTGTCACATGTCTGCCAGATGCGTTTGCTGTCGGTGTGTGTGTGTGTTGTGTGCTTCTGACATGTGTAGTGACCTTTTTTCTCTCTATTTTTCAGGTGATGACGCAATGGAGGTGGAGGATGGTGTTGTCATCCCAGACACAGGGTTGTTACCACCACATCAACCCGGCACTAGTGGGGGTCGTGGGGTAGTAGGCCACGAAAACCCCCAAGTGCTGCAGTCCATCTTGTCTCTGGCTGCCTATGAGTCCAGCCTTGATGACGACTCTGACGTCCATGTTGAGTTGGATGAGCATCAAGTCCATGTGTCAGGGGTGAGTGATTCTGATGTGGACACTCCTCTGTCTGCGACCCCTGCACTGAGGGATCAGACAGTCTTGTTCCTCCGTCCGTGGTGGATCGGGACGCAGGGTCACCCTCCACACCAGTCACTGATGTGCCTGGGACATCACATCGACGGGGGCATGTAGTCGTGCAGCCGCAGGCGGTGCCAACACAGCGAGGACCCCCGGTCCTTGGGTCCCGCAGGGGTCAAGCCCGGCAACGCGGTCGCCGCGCGCAACCGCAGTATACTGAGTGGGAGCAAGACATGACTGCCAATTCCGAACGGCAGGGGGCAGCAATGGAGAACATCGCTGAGAGCATGGAGCGTGTGGCACGATCTGTGCTCCCCCCTGCTAGGCAGGTGCTTCTCCAGCAGCAGGCGGCACGGTCCACGGCCCGCTCGCTCAGGCTGGGCATGGCGGCCTCAGACAGGGCACGCCAGGCTGAAATGTCATCTCTGCGTCAAGCAATTGCTGCTCACGCAGAGGCGCACGTGGATGCCCTGAGGGAGGAGTATGCTTCCCTCAGATTACTCTGGGTGTCCTTATGATGTCCCAGAGGCAGCAGGCAGAGAAGAGGTTTGCACAGCTTGAGCATACCATTGCGGCTGAGCTACAGGCTTGCCGGGAGATGCAGCGGTTGTCCAGCCAGGCCTTGCAGGAGGAACTCCGTGTTACACGTGCTACCTTGCAAGAGGAAGCACGTGTATCACGTGAGGTTCTGCATGCAGACCTACGTCACATCGCCACACAGAACCAGGCTCACCCGTCCGGCAGACTTGCTGCCGACGAGGGGCAAGCTGCGGCTAGGCGTGGCCAGGCTACTGTGCCACGTCCTCCTTTCCAGGATGAGCCAGACTCGGACGACCATCTATCTCCCACATAGGTCGGGCTGTGCAGGCGTTGAGCCCATGGAGGTTTTTTTTTGGTTCAGCATCATCGCATGTGGATGTTGAGCAGCACCCTGTACCTCCCCCCTCCTGGGTGCCTCCCCTCCCCCCGGGTCGTATGTGGCCATTTTTGATTTTTCTTTTAGTTTAGTTAGTTAAGTTTCTGTTTGATAGTTAGTTTAATTAGGTAATGTAGGTTTTCCATTGTTAGTGTAATTAGTTAATAGTTGATTTAGTTTAAAATTGCTTGTCTATTGTGCTTTCATGTGACGGTGCGGTGCTTTGTGGCTTTTGAAGGCATCCACTGTCTGTTCCAGCTGGGCCCTTCAGGCTTGTCTTGTGTATGTGTTTGCTGCTCGGGGTCCTTGACTCACATATGCCACTCCTGCCTCCCTTATCCATAGGTTCGCAAGGATGGTTCGGTGTCACAGACTTTTACACAAGGGCTTTGGACTGTCATATCTGTGGTATGTCTGGTGCTGTGTGATTTGTATTTACACCCCTAGTGGGTATGATTTTGGTGTTATTGTCCACTCTTCAGCTTTTGCTAGATGGGGTGTGTCATGATTAATGTGTACATTAATTGCTATGCATTGTGTAGTATGTTTCTTATCTTTACTGTACACGTGCTTGTTGCAATTCATGCTGTAGATAGTGTTCCACACTTTGGATGTGAAAGATGGACTGATGGTGTGATTTATGATGTGACTCTCTGACATGGTCAAGTAATGAGATGCCTGATGAGACACACACAGATGACTTTGAAGCATTAATCATGTGTTTCATGCCCTTTCTGCAGGGGGATGAGCCTCCAGAGCACCTTTGCCAGCAGACATGGCCCATTGGACGATGGAATTCTGGACACGTTTGTTGGTGCCCACATGCACATGTGTGCACAAGCAGAGGCACAGGGATTGCAGACCTACATCCTAGAACTGCTGACGTGTTCCAAGGAACTCCAGGCAAGGTGAGCAACACAGGGGGGCCACAACACAGCAAAGCTTGCACCAGGCGAGTTGCACATGCAGGCTTAGTCACACCACTGAGGGTGAGCTTAGACGAATATTGGTGTTGAAGCACACAATGCAGCTCACATGTGTTGGTGGACTGATGGCTGTTGATTGTAAGGTTGTCTGTGACACGTGCAGGGGCAGTGGCACATACCCTCCGGTACACCAAGGTCCATTGAGGCACTTGTATCAACCATGTAGCCTTCCGAGACATGGAAAGGGGCAGCTCACAGGGACATACAGCAAGGGACATACTCGGGTGCAGTGCATATCATTTCCATGTACTTTATGATAAATGCACTGCCAACTTTGTTTCGGTCATGGTGGTACGCAACTTGCTCAGAAGTCATGGCTTGCTATATGGGTCTGTCTGCTTACCCAGGGAACATTGCATGTTGTGTGAATTGTGACACATTGGTGTTTCATTTGCCACGCACCCACCGGCGGCTGACTTACTGCATTGACTGTGTATGACCCGTCACAGGGGTAATGTTATATATGGGTACGAAGCATCTACGCCAGATTGTCTGTTTGGAGAGTAGTTTGTTGCTATGGGGCATGTTTGGTGTTGTGTTTTTGTGTAATTGTCATGTACAGGTTGTTGACTGTGGCTCTCTTTGCAGCATTGCAGTGCTCCTGTAACCGGACCTGAGAGTGCGCAGGCAGGAGGCCAGCACTCAAAACCAGAGCTAAGTGTCTTGTTGTTTTTCTTTCAAACTGCTCTGCATAGGCTTGCTGGGGAGTGTACTAATGCATGGATGTATGTGTGATTCAATTTGGTATGTTTTTTTCCCCCTAATCACCCGGAATCCTATGCAATTTTGAACCCTGTACCCTCTACCCGTTGTTCCTGCTTCCCGTACCTATCCAAGCAACGTTCCCTAACCCTCTTTCCCCGCTGGGGTTGCGGATGCCTGTGTAAGCCCCGAATTTGCAGGCGCCAAAACCCTAGAGGGGGTGGTTGGTTCGTACCACTCCTAAGCCTGGACTACAGAAGGCCATGACAATGATGTCCAAGTTTGTTTGGATTGTGTATGTGTTCATGCAGGTAGTACATTTTCGTGCATTCCCTAGTTTCATGTGTCATTCCTCCTCCCCTCTCCTGCCACTCATTCCAGTCATCCAGTGTGTCAACACCTCTCCCGACTGCATATCCCTGAACCTCCTTCCCCACCAGGGTCTCAGGGGCCTTTGTGAGTTTGACCTTGCAGGCAACCGGGACACGGTGGGGGTGGTTGTTTCGTGACACTCCCACGCCTGTACACGGGACCTGTGACAGTACACATCCGTTCATGGTGCATCATCCTATGTCATGTACCACACATGGTTCACATCCTGTTGTGACATTGTTTTACTGTGCTACCTTGGTTGTTGCATCATTGTGGTAGTACTTGGCCTTTGTGAGGTACTGCTACGTCAAGTCATCTACTGGAGGGTGTTCTGGTTCGTTTTTCTGGCTTGGATTTTGTGATTTTGGAAATGAGTGTGGATTATGAGGGTGCAGGCACCTTTTTACACACAAGGTGGGAGATGGTGACGAAGGGTAAAGGTGATCCTGTGGCCAGGTGGAATTGAGGTTTGAAGGCTCCATGACCCAGGTGCAGTTGTTCAGTGGGTCATGGTCATTTGTGAGGGAGGGGGGGTTGTTGTTGATAAGTACCTTGCCCTGCAGTGTGATGGGAACTCTGACATTGTAATGGTGGTATCCTATGTACATGTTGTGTTCTGCTGATCAATGCCTGTTCATGTGTTGTGTTTACCTTTCAGGTGCGAGGGGATAGTTGTGGTTTGACATGCTGGGGTGTACACATGGTGAATGTTCACATGTGATGTGTAGAGAACACTGATGGTCACTTGAGTGCACATGCATATGTGGAGTGCATGTCCTTGCAGAACCACACACTTGCACTCTGATGCACTACATGTATTCCCACCCTTGCATATCCACGTGTACACTGTTTGCCTTCTGGTGGCCACTGTGTCCCTGCAGCACATGTTCTGTGACCAATTATGGATCTTGTACATGCCTAATTTGCTTTTTGATGTAGTTTGTCACTTAGATGTGATGCTCAGGGTGTGCATCACACACAATGGCTGTTCACTGTGCTGTGCGCTGAGCAGTGTGTTGCAGGAGTAGGACACAGCACACAGAAGCTGCAGTGTTGATTTTGCAATGCACAATGTGCATGTAGACAAGTATTCATTGTTATGTTACGTCTACAACTCTTGTAGTGCATTTGGAAAGGGAGGTTGTTGGTCTGTCATTTCATCTGATTCCAGGTCAGGCATCATTGTCTGATGCCACTGTAGATTTTGGACATGGCAATGTGTACCTTATTGTTACTGTGTTGGTGTATGGGTATTGCTTGCCATGTCATGTTGTGGTTTGGGAGGGTTTGAGTGACATGACAGTGATGGCCATGGCCTGTTTTGCAGGTGTGTGTGATGCACACCCTGCATGTCAGGGTCATCCGCTTCTCAGAGCAACTAGCTGGGGGTAGATCTCTCTCCGCGGCAGGGCCCTCCCTCTGGAACAGACTTCCTGCCTCACTTGAACTTGAGGGGAACCATCTCCGGTTCGGGAAGCACCTCAAGACCTTCCTCTTTGCTTCTGCTTTCTCTCTGCCTCTCCCTTGCGGAATTCTTCACTGGAACTGGAACTGCACTGGAGCTGCAACTGGGCCACTCTCACCGACCTCGGTCCCTGGCCCAGCCACTCTCCACTTGCACTGCCTTCCTGGCAACCCCTGCACTGCGGGACTGTCTCTCTATCCCTACAGCCCCCCCTTCCCAGCTCTTGTCTGCACTTACCTTTGCAGTTGCCACCAGCCGACCTATGTATTTGTTTTTTGGTCTACTTCGCCTGTACTGCACTCCCCCCCTTCCCCTTGCACTTTTCCCTTCCCCCTACCCCTGCACTTGTACAATCTAAATGACACCTGGCCCAGTAGTACCGTTGTCTGTCTTCCCTTGTTCCCCCCTCCCTGCCTCATCGCACCTTGAAATACTTTTGTATAGGCCATATCATGTCATATGACATATGTGTGCCTTTTGGTCACACAGTATAGCTTGTGTTTTAGTAGCTAGGGATGCAGACGATGTGGCACTTCCATGGCAACTATCTCAGGGTGGTAGGGTTGTGACAGTTGACTGTCTCTTTGTCATCATCGATTGTCACCTGGTATGTGCCAGGCCTGTTTGCACTCCGCAGGGGTGGGAGTTTAGGTGAAAAATGTGGCCACAAGCTGGGTCCGGGCTTCCTCGCCATGTGCCCTGTCCCCTCCCATGGGCAGTGCCTGTGCCTGTGGTTGGGGATGTGGGGGCACCACCATGTCCACCGGGACGCCCTGCCGTGTTGCAACATTGTGCAGGACACATGCTGCCACAATGATCCTGCACACTACTGGTGGTGCATAGAGTAGTTGCCTGCCAGAGCGGTCAAGGGAGCGGAAACGTGACTTGAGCACTCCGAATGTGCGCTCCACTATGGCCCTGGTTGCAATATGGGCGGCGTTGTATCTTACCTGGGGTGGTGTGGTGGGGTTCCGGATTGGCGTCATCATGTGGTTGATCAGAGGGTAGGCACTGTCCCCTGGGGAGGTGATAATAGTTGAGATTATTAGGGTTTGGGTATTTGTCTGTGTGTGACTTGCATGCATGTGCAAGGGCATTTGTACTCACCTAGGAGCCATGTGTCGCCATGCTGCCCAGCTTCCAGGGCCCGGCTCAGGGCGGACATTCTGTATATGAAACTGTCATGGGTGGAGCCAGGGTAGTTTGCATAGACAGAGGTGATGATTCCCTTTGCATCGCATACCACCTGTACATTGATGGAATGCCAGTGCTTGCGGTTTCGGTAGATGTGCTCAGTGGCCCTAGGTGGACGTAGGGCCACATGGGTGCAATCTATGGCACCAAGCACTTTGGGGAAGTGTGCCACCCTGAAAAATCCAGGACAATGGCCTGCCTTTCTGCGGGTGTTCTGGGCATGTATATGTGCCTGCGGACTGAGGGGCACGCTGTCATGATTGCCAGTACCTGGTGTAGGCAGCGTGACTGCGTGGCCTGTGAGACCCCCCCCACTATGGCAGTAGTCCGCTGAAATGACCCAGTGGCCAAAAAATGCAGGACATTGAGCAGCTTCTCCAAGGGGCTCAATGCTTGGGAGCAAAGGGTGGGGGATGTAAGGTCATCTTCCCACTCCCTGACCAGGTCTAGGATGATATGGGGTGGAAACCTATACCTGCCATAGACCTGGTCGTCAGGCATCCCAAAAAGGCTTGTCCGTGGTGCGAAAATGCGTGCCCTGGCTATTCTCCTCCTCCTGCGGTGTCCCACGATCAGTGCTGCGACAAATGGGGCATTCATCGTATCTGTATATACGTGTTTGTTGTTTGCGCACAATTTTGTACTGTGCGTGGGGACGCTTCCGCCTGCCTTCGTGTGGCGGACGCGTTGGCGCCTGTGCGCGTCTTTTGCCGTGCGCGGGTTTCCCGTATTCGGATCCATGAATACGGGTTGTTCGCGTGCGTGTGGGCGTTCCGTGTAGTTCCCTGCAGTACTTCCCCAGTTACGCCTTCTTTTTCACGCGTTGTTCCCCATTCCGCGTGTTACGCCCACTGTTCCGCCCACTTTGGTTGTGGGCGTCGCGCTATGTGCGCTTTTGCTGTGCGCATAGCGCACGCCGTGTATGCCTGCGTGCACCATGGCTGGATTGGGCGCACGGACAGCGGGAAACACGCGCAGCGTCTTCCTTGAATCGCACGCGTGCGCGTGCGCTGCGTTTCTCATGCTTGCGCTCCCTTGCGCCTGCTTGCGCATGGATTTTCGGCGCACGTTTGTTCCATGAATCGGCCCCTAAGTGTTTTGGCATTTTTTTCATTTTCTTCCAGTAATTTAAATATCTCCTGTTCCATAGCATGGAGTTCTTTATCTTTCTCCCTGCCATCTTCTCTAAGGACTTGCATTTCGGGAACTGCAACAGGTTCATCTTGCCTTATATCATCCAATATTGCTTTTAAATGGGTTAATTCTTGCTCACTATCATTAAGTTGTTTCTCTTTCTGAGCCAATTGAGTATCAAGATCGCTACATTGGGCTTGAAATTCCATATCTACATCCATTGGCTTTAATTCTACTTTCAATTGTGCATCTGCTCACATTCATTGTGCAAACTGCATTGTAATTGTATAATGACCTCACTGTCTTTCTCTTGAATGTTTATGGATCTGTGTAGCAGAAACCAAACTTTTGTGCACAGTCTGATGATACAGTTCTTCTCCTCTGTGTGTTCTGTCGCCCGGAATAACCTAAGGAGAAACACCTAAACAATGCTTCCTTCATCGAAAATAACTTCAAATGTCTCTCTTTCTACCTCTGTGGTAATCCTGCTTTTCCATATTGTCACATATTCCGATGACCAATTTGCATGGGCATAAAGCTTTGCCTCGACGTAATCTGACAATTCAATTGGCGGCACTATTGTCAATGATAGTATAATGAGAGTCAAGTGAGCACATAGTACTGCACTAGCTCACAGCACTAATTCAAATAATGAGTTCACAGTATGGTTATGCTTTAGGATGCAAGGCAATGCCCTGTAATTATTTTAAATTTTCACAGCCAACGCACCAAATTTGTAGATTGGCTTATATTTAGCATCCTGTGGTGTTTTGTGGTATTTGGTATGGTGGTATATCTTAGCAATATCTTATGGTGAACTTATTGGGGTATTTTCTATAGTGGTGAGACTAATTTCAGAATACTGACTAATAATTATTTCACCAGAGTCACTAACAGTAAAGAAATACTGGACTTTGTACACTTTGAATAATTGGCTCATGCTCCCCTGTGATATTATATCTACATTGTCAATCGTATGCCCTTTTGGCTGTGTTAAACATTAAACATGCAAATGAAATACCAAACATTCATTCAACCTCTCAAAGGAAAACAATTTACTGTGGCTAACTTTGCTTTGAGATTTTTCTTACTGCACGTTTATCTATCTATGTATGTCAAATCAATGAGACTGAATGCAGAAGAAATACACCGAAACTAAATTACCTTTTTTTAATTATTGTTCTTTATCATAAACTAGAACTATGCAAGTTACACAGAAAGACATGTGCACCCACGTTGTAAATTAGTCATAAACAAGGTTTTTCCTGTAGAGGATGTCAACACTCTATCTGCGATAAATTGCAGAGCCCTGCCTGTTGTCAGCCTTAAAGTTTGCAACCAAGCTGGCAGACTAAATACACTCTGACTTGCAGCAAAACTTAGAGAAATATAAACACAGTTTTACAGGCACATTTAAATTATTTTTACGAATTCAGTACCTAAAAATGAACGGAAATATTTAACCTATGCTACATAGTCTCAAACAGCCACTTCACATGCCCCTTAATTAACAGCATAATTACCTACGTCTGTTGCCGATATTGCCCGACTCAGTTTGGCAGGGACCCAGGGTCAATCATAGATAAGGTTGCTCGAGACTGTGGCTCTTCTAAAGACTGCCAACCCAGGAGAGAAACAGCATTAGCCATGAAGAATCTGTCTGCCCAGTAACCAGCCCTCTCTTCCTTCCAGCACTTCTGCCTCCTTCGTCAGTGAGTGAATGGAATGACCAGCCCTCTCTTCCTCAAACCTTTTTCTCAGAACCCTGTGTCACTCAAAATGCACCTCTCCTTGCCCTTACCTGAAACTTTTCCCACACTTCCTGCCCCAAGGCAATGCCATGAGTTCAGCAGAAAGGATCTCACATTCCACATCTCACAACAAAGTGCAGCTTTTTGCCTGCACGTTTAAAGTTTATTTTTTCTATTTCCAGAGCATTGTGCATTTCCATCAGCATCCACTTTATATAATTGAGCATTTTGCATTAAATGATATTTTGGGAACATGTTACATGGGTATGGTAAATTAATATATTAGTTTCTGGTTAGTTTCATTTTTTAGTGTACCTCAGCCCATTAACATTTCATCGTGGATCAACATGATCTTTTTCTAGCATGTATTCTGTGCATTGGCATCTATTTAGATTCAGCCTGAGTCTCATACCCTTGAGTCCATCTATGAGTCTCACACCCTTGGCCCTAGTTAAAATTCAAACCTTAGTTAAAATGTGAATGTTGAAATGTGGAGCCTGGATGTTGAAATGCAGAACCTACATTCATCCTACAGTACCGAAAGTGTGCTTTTGCAAATTTGGTGTAAATCCGTCCATTCGTTTTTTTTTTTTTTAAATGGCCAAGAAGTAGGTAAAAAAGAATTAATGATATCTGGGTCCGGTCCATGAACTGATTTCCTGATTCAGTGTCCCCGGACGCCTCTAGACCAATCAGCGGGTGGCGTGATGTTTGCGGACATCATACGCACCCGCCGATTGGTCAATTTACCCCTTAAGTGCCAAGGACGAGTTATCTCGTCCTTGACATGACGTTTGTGTTGCCAAGGGCGAGATAGCTTGTACTTTTTGGCACAAAAGTGAAATTCAACCCCGGGCTATGTGAGGAGGAGGTTCCTCCTCATGGCCCAGGTGCTGAATTTATTTCAGTTTTTCGTCAGCACGCGTAATGCCTGCTGACATGAAACTGAAAGTAATTTTCACTGTAGCAGCCATTTTCGGCTGCCGCTGTGAAAATAGAAGGTGAGTATCCACATTCCTCTCCCTCGATCTCAGATTGAGGGAGGTGTTGTTTGAATGGCGAGACTCTCCCCTTTCCAACGACACCTTTTTTGAAGCATTGCTGGGCGCGGATTGGGCGCAGAGCGCTCGATCCGCGCCCAGTAATGCCACTAGACCACCAGGGACCTGTTTGTGAAGTGGGGGGAAAAGGGATGCTTAATATGTAAGCAGCCCTCTCCTCCCCAGCCCCCAAAGCATGCAGCCACATGTATTGCCCCCCCTGGGGGCAGATGGGTGCCCATCTACCCCCTAGGGAAGGGGCCAAAAAAAGAATATCTAATAAAGAAATTCAGATTTGGTCAGGGATGGGGGGCCACTAGACCACCAGGATTTTTTTATATAATGAAAGGGCGGTGGCCCTCTCCCCCCACCCTAAGTTGATGGGGGAGCACATCATGTAGCCCTCCCTGGGGGCAGATTTCTGTTCCTAGGTAGGGTACAAGAGATAACCCCCATCCATTTGGGGTGGGGGAGAGGGGGCCACCAGAAATCTTGGTCCAGCTCCCAGCATGCATGGGACAGTACGTTTTGCCCACCCCAGATGCGCCAAAAAATAAAAAAATAAACACAATGAAACTCAGTTTTGGGTGGGGGTGGGAGGACACTAGACCACCAGCCATTTTCCATAATGAAAGGGGGTGGCCCTCTCCCCCCACCCTAAGTGGATGGGGCTCCTCATGTAGCCTCCCTGGGGAAAGATTGCTATAGCATCTCACATACTCCTTCCTGGGGGCTATAGCAATCTGCCCCCAGGAAGGAGTACATGAGATGTCCCCCATCCATTTGGGGTGGGGTAGAGGGCCACCAGAAAACATTAGATTGGCCTCCCCAATGCGTGGGGCAGTACATTTTGCCCACCCTGGGGTCGGAAGGGCACACAAATATGCCCATCTGCCCCTAGGGAAGAGGCAAACAAAAAATAAAGAAAACAAAAAAGAACATTTGTTTTGGGTGGGGGTGGTGGGCACTAAACCACCATGGATGGTTTTAGGGGAAAGGGGGATGGCCCTCTCCCTCCCAACCCCTAATGGATGTGTGCATCTCATGTAGCCCTCCCTACGGGCAGATTGCTAGTGCACTGCACTAGTGTACTGCCTCAAGATGTTCATGAACCATCTTTGCAAACACGTCATCATGCAGCATGTGCACATACGGTCAGGTGACGCTGCAATGACGTCAGATGTTCCCAAACGTCGGCGAAGAATAAAACGGTGTAAAAAGTTGTAGAAAGTTGATAGGCGTGTTTAGAATGTTACTAGGTGGTGGGGAATGGCACAGTTTTCCCTTGAAACTTCCTAGATTGACCGAAAATGCTGCTATATTGGGGGTGAATATGATATTAGGAAGTTGGGGTAAATTAGGGTGCACTGGTAAAAACCTATGACATCAAGTGATGTCATCATTGACATTTGTGATGTAATGTTTGATGTCCTGTGTGTTAGTTTTAGCAGTGTGCGGTGGTTGCGTGAATTATGGTTGCTTAGCTTACCATAACTGGCAAATTTCTCTGGGTTTTCAGTTTTACTTTTAAGCATAACATCCCTTTAACACATTTTTTTCACTGAATTTCATAGGTTTTTATTAGTGCAACTTGACCTTATCGTCCCTGTAACACAGTTTTTTCACTGAATGTATATTTAAATTCCATGCTGTTTTCAGTACCACATATAAAATGGAATTGAAATATGGGCATTCCACCATCACTGGTTTCACACTTTGGGTGACTTTGATTACATTGAAACACACAACTGTGGCTATTCCTTGTATATGAAATGTATCAGCTTTGAGAAAGACCTGGGTGAATCGAAACACGTGTTGGCTGTGGCTGTAACAATGTTGATCTTACTTCATGAATAAAATTGCACATTGAATACAGTACACAAGCGTGGAATTACTAAACAAGTCTCTAAAAACTAAATACCCCTTTTGCTGGACTAAATTAGTATCAGAATATTTTATTAAGACTGACCCAGCATGATAGGTTCATAGGAAACATTGGGCCTCATTACAAGTACACCGGTCCGGAGATAACGCCGGCGGTAAAACCATACCGGCACCGTTTCCACGTCCGCCCAATCATGAACCGCGGCCCCGGAAATAGCACCTCCTCAAACCGCCACCATGGAGTTAAGGGTCCCGTAAAGTCCACCTGCACGGAAACCCCTCCGGTACCGGCAACACGAAACACCACGAGCATCACAACTAGCGCGGACATGGAAACACTGCCAGAAAAATGGCGTTAAAACCGTGATCGCGGTGGCGGTACCGCCGCCACCGCGAACATGACGTTAAACAGTGCCTGCTGAACAGAATCAGGGCACAGGTGCACCAAATCAGCCCAGCTGGACCCAGCAGCACACTGGGAGCCCACAAAAGGGCCACACCCAGCCCAACACAACACAGAACCATGCAGGCAGCAGCTCTAGTAGCACTTGGACTGGGCCTACTCAACCAACAGGCAGCACCGCACATGATGGCAGTAATGGTGCAGAGGAGGAGGCGGAGGCGGAGGAGGCGCAGGCACCAACCAGCCAACCCTGCACCTGTGGCAAACCCCATTGTGCAGCCGCCACTACCCCGCAGGCAGCCTGCAATACCACGCATAAGGGCCTCACCCTGGAACCTAACCCCAGGACAGATCCACACACTATACCGGCTGGACCGCCCAACAATCCTGTACATCACTGCCATGATTGAGGATGACATCAGCAGCCACATAGACACCCCCACTGCCACCCCCCCCCTCCTGAAGGTTGTGTCTGTGCTGCATTTCCTTGGCACTGGCACCTATCAACACACGGTCGGTGAGCTGCACGGCATATCACAACCCTGCTTCTTGAAAATCCTGGTACAGGTACTGGATTCCCTTTTGCGCCATGTGTCGGAACACATAGCCCTACCCCATACCCTCCCCGAGGTCATTGCCACAAAGTTGGCCTTCCATGCCATAGCAGGCATGCCTAATTGCATAGGTGCACTTGACTGCACCTACATTGAGCTGACAGTACCACGTGCAATTGAGATGGTGTTCCGCAATACGAAACAGTATCACTCACTGAATGTACAGATGGTATGTGATGCCACGCTACTGATTACACACTGCTGCGCACGTTTCCCAGGCTCAACCCATGACTCAATGGTACTGCAGAATTCCACGTAGCCACGGTACATGGAACGCTATGCCGGACAAAGCACATGTCTATTGGGTGAGTACAGCTGACAATGCTCTGATCCTGTTGAAGCGTTATGTATGTGTCCAGGCCAATGAGCAATGTGAGTGTGCCGCTGTACCGCACATGCATCACCCTCCCTCCCATCTACCAAATAGACAGCAGATACCAAACATCACAAAGGAAGACATGACAGGTCACCACAGTGTGCCTGTACACACCCTGCCACAGCCCATCCTGTCACTGTCCCATACACCTTGTGCCACTGCAGACACCCACCCACAAATGGAACACTGCCCTTCCAATGCACGAGATGCCTGTAAATGAGACGTCGTGCATTGACTACTTCAGTACAGTGGAGTCACTCTGCCATGTGTGCACATCCCTCCACTATGACATACTCACAATCCAATGTCACCCGCAGGGCACAGTACACATGCACATACATGTGTAGGCCAATATCCAGTTGGGGGCATCCACTGTGATGCCCAATGAACACTTCAAACCACTGCATGGCACATATGCATGAATGAACAATGATACAAGATAGCACAGCATCAGATTAAGACATGATACCACAAACACCCATCTTCATCCCATGTAGGTGATGCTGGATATGCACTCACGCCATGGATGATGACACCTGTACGGAGACCAAGGAACAGGCATGAAGAGGCATACAATAGGGCACATGTCCGCACACGTGGAATGATTGAGAGGACATTCTGACTGTTGAAGGCCCGTTTCCGCTGTCTGAGCAGATCTGGGGGATCACTGCTGTACAGCCCAGTGAAGACGGGTAAAATCACGCTCGTATGTGCCATGCTGCACAATCTGTGCCTGCGCAGGAACATCCCAATGCCCCCAGATGCAGATGAAGAAGATGGGGATGGAGATGGGGATGGGGATGGAGTTGGGGATGGGGATGGGATGGCACCACCCCTCCCTGGGGGTGCACTTGATGGCCAAAGAGCACGGGATGAGCTGATTCGCATTTACTTTTGAGACACAGCACATTTACAGCAATGCATAGAGTGATGACAATAAATGATTTGTTGTACTGCAAATGAAATGATAGATGTCCACACATGTATGTTTTGCTTTCAAATGATGATATATTGATGAATTCACAACAGGGAAGGAGGTGAAATGGTTAGGGAAGCTGTACACCCGAGCCCACCCACCACCCAAACGTACCCACCCCCACCCAGGCCCCAATGTTCAAACACCCAAACAACCTCCCCCTCCACCCAAACGTACCCACCCCCACCAAGGCCCCAATGTTCAAACACCCAAGACAACCTCCCCCACCACCCAAACGTACCCACCCCTCACACCCTTCAAGTCCACGTGTGTCCTGCAGTGCCCCACACACATATCATCACTTCTGTGTGCGCTTCTGTGCCTGTGCATCCTTGCCCGAGAGCTCCGTTAGCCGACTTGAGCGCCTCCTTGGACTGGCAGTAGTGGAGCTTGATGGGGTGGTGGAATTTGATGGCACAGAATCCGGTATGGATGGCATCCGTGCAAGATTTGCCTGTTGCCCAATCAACATGGCCTCAATGAGCCTGGAGGTGTTGTCGTTACCCTCTGTGCCAGAGTGACTATGGCGTGCCAGAGTGACTATGGCGTGCCAGAGTGACTATTGTGCTTGCAAAGCGTCCAATAGACCTTGAGAGGCGACGCACTGATGTGCTATAGCACTCCCTCTGCAGCCTAGATTCTTCAAGCTGCCTCTCCACCAGCAGGGTGAGGGTTGCCTGCTGCTCCTCCATCCGCTGCATGCGGGAATTCAGCTCTGCCATGGATGGGGTGGGTGACCTCATGGGACTTCTGAATGAAGTGGGGCTAAACTCCAGCTGATGGAAGGAACCCAGGTCATCAAATGTGGGTGTCTCCCCCTGTGGCCCAGTATCAGAGTGCTCTAGTGGGGCACTGTAGTCACTACAGGCCGCCTCCTCTGCAGTGCAGCTGTCTTCTGTGTTGGTTTGGGTGGGCATGGTGGGTTCCTGTGGCACCTGTCTTGCCTCAGGCAGTGTGGAGACGGTGGGGATGTCGGTGGTGGTGGCCGGCACATCAGTTGCAGTTGTTAGTGGGGGCTGAGATACCGAACTGCTGGCAGCATCCTCTTGTGTGGGGGCGGTGGCTTGGGCACGTGCCGGTGCTGATTGCCTGGCCTGTTGTGCAGTGTCACTGTCACTGGATACGGCTGTGGGGACACAGAGGACATGCAATTAGTGTTGTGGTGGTGGCTGATGGGTGCATCACATGCATCATACAGGTTGGTCATTGTATAGTGTTCGTTACAAGCATCTGATTGCTGGGGGTATGCATTGTTGTGATATTGGATGCCATACGGATCTTGGTGGGTCCTTTGGGCCAGTCATGCACTGCCTGGGGGGGGTGTTATTAACAGGTCCTTTGGGCCAGTCATGCACTGCCTGGGGGGGGGTTATTAACGGTTCCTTTGGGCCAGTCATGCACTGCCTGGGGGGGGGTTATTAATGGGTCCTTTGGGCCAGTCATGCACTGCCTGGGGGGGTTATTAACGGGTCCTTTGGGCCAGTCATGCACTGACTGGGGGGACTGGGGGGGTTAATGGGTCCTTTGGCACTGTAATGCCATCAACATATTCTCATATAGCATTTAAGTTTGACCACTTACCAGCATCTGCAGGTGGGCTCACTCCTGCCTCAGCCTCCCCGATCCCATGAATGCCCTCAAGGTGGAGGATACTGCTGCAACGCTCCTCCCATGCTTGCAGCCTCAGTGGGGAAGGGGGTCATCCACCTGTCCCACTGCTGCGTTGGCGGTGTGTGGAGATGAGGTTACGAACCCTCAGCCTGAGGTCATCCCACCGCTTGTGGCAGTCCTTGACGCTCCTCACTGTCACGCCCACAGCGGTGCACTTGCGTGCTGCTTCTGCCCACACTTCCTTCCTCCGCTGCTGTGTGGCACGCCGTTGATCAGCACTGAACAGCATCTCTGCATGTTCCACTATGTGCTCCACGAGCACAGTTAGCTCCGCCTCACTGAAGCGCTGTTTGCGCTGCCTCTGCGCTGGAATCCTGGCAGACATGCTGGTGGTCCCTTTTGCCTTCTCACAGTATGGATTGTGCTTGTGCTGACTCTGGATGGCAATGGATTGTGTTTTAAATGATGGCCGCCTCTCTGTTTCCGGTTTTTGGCGATCATGGTATTTCCGGTTATGTTTCCGTGGAGACAGAGCCGGACACGGGTTTTGCGCTACTTGTGGAGCGCTATGTCCATTTCTGTGGATATTTCCGTGATGGCGGTAACAACGTTTCCGCATCCGTGTGGTGCGCGCGACCTACAGCACGTAATCGGACGGGCTTTCCACAACCTTGCGGACACGGAAACTTTATTACCGCCGTCACAGAATCACCGCGATCCGGAGCTGCCAGGTTGTAATGATGCCCATTGTCTCCATATTGCAACTTCAGGTGACTTTTGGGCATCGTCACCCACACCCTATGAATAGGCAGTGTGGCCAGCATCTATCATATCCATACTACTAGTCGCAGTTTGATAAACTGTAAGAGGATTCAATTCAGCACTACAGCCAAGTCAACGCCTAGTCTAGAATACTGAATGAAAACCCTTATTGATATATCTTTATGTCCAGTTCATGCGTTCTGGATGACTACCCCTATATAACACCCCTCCCTTGGAATCCCCCTGACCCCACTGAGCCAAGAAGTAGTTCTGTTTTGCAAGTTTAAAGGTTTATTTGATAAATTAAACAATATATATATATATATATATATCACGCTTTATAATAAATTAATAATTGAATAGCACACTTAATCTGATATGATAAAGATTAACAACGGAGAATCTGGCACTAGCACACCTCTTTATAATCGCTAAGGAGTTGACATGAAATGGATAAGATAGCAACAATACTTTTATGGTTTCAAATGGATGCAATGTGGAATGAAATGCAGTACAGAAAATACTCAATATGATTTCAACAAAACAATGTAATCACTTTCTTGGACAATTCACCCCCCCCCCTTTATGCAATGCAAGGAAATGGAAGGTAGGCACACAGTTCTCAGAAATGCAATCAGATGTGATTCAGTTCACCCAGCAACTTAGACTACAGAAGTTGAAAACACAGGCAAAATGCTTTTAAATGTGCTGGCAATGAAGAAAAAAAATATACTAAAATGCTTTTAATTCCCTCTAGAGGTTCAGGGTGAGTGGAGTCAAGTTAATATTAGTCCAGGCTCACTTTAGCAAGGATCTAGGAGTAATTGGTGGGTTAAACGAATTTTTGGCAAATGAAGGCAAGCAGCAGCAGCAGATTTTTACACATGGAGAAATTTGCAAATCGCGGCAAAATTCGCGGGTGCGTTTTTCACGATTGCGGCAAAACTATATGGGGTAGGAATGCGTTTCTAGGTTCGTAGGAAAGCCACGATTCCCAGCTTTCTGAGGAAAGTTACTGCAAGTCTCTAGCACAAACGGTCACGGAGATATGAGCGATTAAATAAAGGTCATTTTTCAGATTTGAAAATTTAAAGTTCAAAAAGACAAGTGCAGCTTGCAACTAGAAAATGACAAGTGACAGCTAGGAGGCAGTTCTACTTAGATTAAAATAGCTTGGACTATATTATTTTAACTAAAAGATTGGTTCTGCACAGTCTTGCTATGTACTCACAATATATTTAGAAATATGCCTTTCCACGGATCTGGTCAGGTTTAGGACTGGACTCTGGTCTCTGCACTTCACAGTGATCTGGGTCAGCTCTCTCTGGTTCTGCTAACAGGTCAGCTCTACTCTGCTGGTCTGGTCTGGGTCTCTGAAGGTTGATGGAGGTAAAGTATGGATTTTCCCGGCAGAGCTTCCAGCTGCAAATGGATTTGAAGGTCCCTATCTGTCCTGTCTCTCTGCTTTTATGTGTTTTTAAAATGGGTGTGTGTGAGCAGCATCACTAGCCAGCCCCTCTCCACTTATCATTGGCCAAGCTTTCATTTCTCCCCTGATTGGGGGAGCTAAATTGTGTCAGAGTGATGTCATTTTACAGCCTGCAGAAAGTCCACTCCTCCTGTCAACTTACACACAAATCTAGATTTGAACCAAATACATATTTGCAGAGGTACATATTGTTTTAAAATCATATGCACCCATCATGCATTACAGGAGGTATACCCTGTTCAAACTCTGCTCTTCCTGGGAGCTTGCATTCAGAAATGGCAATATTTTGCACTTTTTAACTGGTTTGCAATACCGGACATTACCCCAAATTTCCACACATGTGCGCAAGGAGTATGGACATTAGTTGATGAAGTGTCAGATTTTTCACATGCACACATTTTGAGTAATATCCTCTTTTCCGCTAAAACCCCCCTGAACATGCCACTGGTTCTAAAAACCTCTTAAAATGTGGGCAGAAAAATCACAAGAATTATGGTATCATTTATAAAATTTTCACATGTCCGCTCTATGAGTTATTCATCTTTTTAGAGTTATGTTCTGGCCCCAAAGGGGTGTGGTTTTCCTCCAGCACAAGGTTGAATTTCTGGTTTTTCCAGTTCTGCCAAGCCAGCTTGCTCTCACAGGCAGTGCTCCTCCCCTTTGCTTCAGGAGGAAGCTACTTTTACAGCCCCCGTAATAAAACCTTTGCCTGAGTCAGGACAGGGCTTTGTTCAGAGCTCCTGTATTCTGTGGGGCTCCCCTTAATTCAATTATCAGAGAGATGGCATATCCTTAGTGTGGCCAGCAAAAGGCAGATAGGCCTGGGAACACAGCTGTGACTCAAGTTTCACTCCTGATGGGGGTGGCTGGTGGGCAGAATTCAGTTCCTTAAGCCAGGTTTCAGATAAAATGTCACTTTTTGTTACCCAGTTTAAGTCAAGACAATGTTTACATATGCAGCTAAAATGCTGATTCTAAGTTTAAAACTATGACATTTAAACAATTGCAACCTATGTGACACTCATAGTAGGTCACTCAGTCAATTTAAACACTTAGATTTTTAGTGTCTTTCAGTCCAAATTTACTTAAACTGCTGAAATCCACAGCTCAGCCAGTCTTGTTATAAACCTTCAAGTCACTTCAGAATATAACTTTACATTGGATCCACCTCTCAGTAAGTCTTTCTTTGGGATGTTTTGGGTTCATTTATTCAGTTTTCTACAAAAAAGTAAAATCTGGTGGTTTTAAAACGCCGGCTTTCTGATAGTGGTGAGTACTGGTACTGCACCCATTTTTGGGATTTAAGAAAATGAATTCCCAACAGTTATGGGTTTGCTTTTGGCAATCAGCATTGCCATTCCCAATGGTTTCAGACTACTGTGTGGGTAGTCCAATGGTGGTTTTAGGCAGTGTCCTTCTGTGCCCATAACATCGGCAAAAATGAGTGGCAGCCTATTCTTCATGCATTTCCCTGTGCATTTTCGGGGAAGCTCTGGCCATCATGAGGTTTTCCATGTCAGTACTGCACAGTTTTGAGGTAGGGCTCGGATGCGTGGGTAAATACATCCCACAAGCCCCCCTCTTGCGATGGCCATTCGGTTTCACTGATGGGACTCGCAAGACCTGGGATGTTTCCTCATCTTCTTCCAATAGATGGCACAGTTCAGCATCTTTTTCTCCCTCCGGTACTGATCGATCGGTTCTCCTCGCCGGTCCTGATGGGAATATTGGGCGGTACACTGGGCCCGTTGCGTCTCTGCTCCCGGTCTCCGGATTGTCCTCCTTGTCCCGTCTCCAGGTTTTCTTTCTCCTAGGACGACAAAGGAAGAGCGGCAATACCTATTCATAGACATTTTTCCACCACTGTTGAGATAGTGGGGCAGCATCTGCATTTCATCATAACGAAACATTACATTCTTATTTTGAAAAAAAAAAAAACAGTATAACTAAGAGACAGTTTCATGCAAATCACAATATTTTAGAGACTAGATGTGGTATGTTTTATGATTGGAACTGAATTAGTCTGATACAGTACCCGCTAGGATTCCAGAGGATTCCTCCAGTTGTTGCAGAGTGTGCCTGGGATGGCAACATTTCAACTGGTTTATGTGGACCCACTTGTCTTCCCCCGCTGCCAAAGGACCTTTGGGGATGTGGATTTTGTAGGCCACAGGGGAGATCTTGTCGATGATTTCAAAGGGTCCCTTCCATGTAGGCAAAAATTTGCGCTGCTTGGCCTGGTTCCTTTGGAAGTTGTATAGATAGACCCGGTCTCCCACCTGATATTCCTTCCTGGAAGTTTTCAAGTCATAATGGGTCTTCATGCTATCAGCCGATCTTTCTAGATTCCGCTGAGCGTAAGCAAAAGCATGTTGGAGGTGTTTCCTTAAATTCTCCACATACTCATGAGTAGTGGAGGCATTTATCAGTGTCTGCTCTTGGGTCCTGTAGAGCAAATGCTGCGGAAGCACCATCTTGCGTCCAGTCATCAACTCAAATGGTGACATTTTGGTTGCAGATGAAGGGGTAGATCTGATGGCCATTAGGACCAGGGGTAATCGGATATCCCAACTTGGCCCAGAATCTGCCACAAACTTCTTTAATATGCTCACAATGGTTCGGTTGTAGCGTTCTACTGCTCCAGAAGAAGCTGGCCTGTAAGCAATGTGTAGCTTTCTCTTGACCCCCAGCATCTCCCACATCTTTGTCATTACTTCACTGGTGAAGTGGCTACCTCTGTCTGACTCAATCCTTTGGGGTAGACCAAAACGGGAAAAGATGTGGTTAATCATCAAGGCAGCTGCCGTTTCTGCCTTGCAGTTTGGGGCTGGGAGACATTCCACCCACTTGGTAAACAAGTATGTCACAGTCAACATGTACTTATTCCCCCTAGCAGAGCGAATCACAGGGCCTACAAAGTTGATTTGTAAATCTGACCATGGCAGTGTCATCCCCCGCTTTTGGAGAGGCGCGCGGTGCGTGAGGGATGATGGCTGAAATTGTGCACACACAAGACACCCCTTGAAATATTGGTCGAGGTCCTGCCCCATGTGTGGCCAGTATGCAACCTCTCTTAAGATTTCCAATGTTGTGTGAAACCCCCTATGACCGGCGGTGGCCGCATCATGGGCGTGACTTAACATCAGGCTTCGGAATGAGGTAGGAACCACCCACTGATCGTGGCCAGCATTGGATTTCCTTACCAGCAACCCGTCTTGGATTTGGAACATTTTTGGACATTTCATCAACACTCTTAGGTCCTCTTTCCCAGTGTAATCGGTATCCCTCAGGGGAAAGTTCTCAGGGTCCTCAAGGTGCTCGTAAAATTTACCAATTATTGGATCCCCCTTCTGAGCGGTAATCGAATCAGCATCAGGGGTCTCCTTACTCCATTGTGCAATTGAAAGGTCGTTGTGAGCATTTGTCTGGGACCTAGTGATAGCAGTGACCTGGATTTCCCCCAACAGGGACTCAATCTCAATTAGATCCCCTTGGATGGCCCCGGTTTTGGCCAGCTGATCAGCTAAGTCATTTCCAGTTTTGTCTGGTCCCTCTACTTTGGAATGACCCTTGATCTTCTTCCAATAGATGGTCATCTCATTCGAGGTGACCAGATCATCAATGTTTTGGATCAACTTCCCATGTTTCAAGGGTTTGTTGTTAGCACATAACATGCCTCTGGTTTTCCAATTAACCAGGTGCTCCACGAACCCGTTCCGTACATAATCTGAGCCTGTGATTATGACCAGTTCGCGGAGTTGATGTTGGACAGCAGTGAGGATGGCCTGATGCACAGCCATCAATTCTGCCACCTGACTACTTCGGGGACCAATTTTGTATCCAGCGGAGGGTTCTGGGGACTCATTCACCCATGCATTCCCTACGCCAGCCACCAGTTCTTTCTCCCCGTCGTTGTCAACATGGTAAGAGCATCCATCCACATAGACAGTGGGCATTCCCTCACACTTGTCCTCTTCAAAGACTTTGTGTGGGGAATTAAGGTATGCCTCCGTGTTGTCCTTGATTTTTAGACTTTCGTCCTCGAGACAGTTTTCTCTGGCACAATCATGCAAGTCAGCCAGACCTTGCGCGAGGGGACTCTTCTTGTTTTGGCCATATCTGACCTCCACAGGAAAGCCTTGCATTGACAGAATCCAGGAAGTAATTCGGGAATTACTCACATTTCCGGCCCGGATTCTGTCACTTTGGAGATATTGCAGAGGCTGGTGTGGAGTCTCCACTATGATGTGTTCCCCCTGGATAAACGGGCGGTAATTCTTCAATGCCCACACCGTTGCCAGGAGTGCCTTCTCACAATCGTTGAATTTTTCCTCCACAGAGGATAAAGTTTTGCTCGCATAGGAGATTACTTTATTGACCTTGTCATGCTTTTGGTATAATACTACCGTCAAGCACGTATTAGAGAACCCCGTCTCCAGGAAGAACTCCTTGTTTCTGACAGGGTAAGCTAGGCAAGGCGCTTGTGAGAGGCTTCTCTTGAGTTGTCTTACTGCCTCGGCTTGTTCTGGACCCCATTCCCACTTGACCCCCCCCTTCAGGAGATGAATCAGGGGTCTGGTGATCTCTGCCTAGCCCTCAATGAACTTTCTGCTGTAATTAGTCAGTCCAAGGAGGCTCCTTAGTTCCCGCAGAGTTGTGGGGTCTTTCAGTTTTTGGAGTGCTTCCACTTTCTTTTTCTGGGGACAGAGACCCTGAGGAGTAATCTCATGCCCCAAGAAATTAACACGGCTTCTACACCACTGTGCTTTCTGAAAGGAAAGTTTTGCTCCGGCGGCCCTCAACTGTGTCAGAACATAACGGATCTCCGCTATGTGTTCCTCCACAGATGAACTTTTGATGAGGACATCATCTACATAAGCCAGGTTACCCCTCGCACCCAGGTCGGGCATGGCCTTATGTAGGAAAATATTGAACTCATTACCGGAGTTAAGGTATCCGAAGGGAGTCCGGGTCCATGTATACTGCTGGCCCCCAAAGGTAAAAGCCAGTTTGTATTGGTCCTCCCTACTGACAGGCACAGTCCAGTACCGATTGGTCAGGTCTATTGCAGTGAATACCTGTGACCCCTGGATCTGGGCCAGCCCTTGGTCAATGTAGGGAAGAGGCCATCGGGAAGTATGGACCCATTTGTTGAGCTCCCTGAGGTCGGCACAGAGTCTCCGCTGGCCGTTTGGCTTCAATATTCCCAGCACCGGATTATTGAAGGTGCTGTGGACTGGACGGATTATTCCCCTGGACTCAAGGTTCTTAATTATTTCAGTAAGGGACTCCATGGATGCGAGAGGCAAACGATATTGCTTCACAAACACTGGAGTCATGCCAGGGTCCGTGGGGATTGTTGTTGTGTGGATGTCGGTGCGGCCACAGTCATATGAGTCTACCGCAAAGAGATCTTGGAAATCCAAGAAAACTTGTTTCAAATTTTGCTTTTGTTCCAAAGTCACACAGGCGTCAGCTAGGTTGACTCTCTCTTCCACCATCTGCCTGAAGCCTGGAAAGACTTCTGGTTTGGCTATCTCCGCGGCCTCCTCCAGCTGGGTGGAGAAGTCCCTGGTCAGAGTGCTGATTTGGACTGGAGGCTTCAGGTGGGAAAGGCAGCCCTCATGGACCTGGAAAATCACCTCATCCCTCCTGAAGTCACAAGTCACATCTTCCTTACCATAGGGGCAGGAAGTGTACACCAGGAAGTTCCCCCCATGCCGGGTAAAAATCCTGTCTGGTGTTGCGTTGTCATTACTGTCACTGTCAAAACAGTCCTTGGGGATTGGTCCTAACAGTTCATTTCCAAGATCAATGGAGAAATGCCGGTCATCAACCGCCATTCCAATAATGGTGCCTGCGGCTAGAGTAATACTCTTTAAGTCGCTGTTATCCACCTCTATTAGAATGGTGTCATGTTCTATGTTGACTAATGGAGTTGGGTTTACCCCTAACCCTTGCAGTTGGAGAGAAGCATTTAGATGTATGTAAGCATCAGGGTTTTGCAAATATTGTCCTCTTTTAACTTTCACTTCCAGGGAGAATTGTCGGGTCCTTTCTGGGATGGTGACTTCCTCTTTGATCTGAATTTCAACTGCATAAGGTAGCAATTGAGCTGACCTAAATGCTTTTTCTGGATCATCAAAGCCCATGGGATGATCCGCTAATCGGGACCAAGCTTTGAAGTTTATTAGGTCCAAACTAATGGCAAAGCGATTGAGAATGTCACTGCCTAAGTAAAAGGCGGCAGGGACGTCTCGCACGACCCAACAATTGTGGACTATGCTCTTGTTGCCAATGGAGATTTTGAGCATACACCTGCTTGGCAGGAGATGTTTGGAATTAGGTGCTTCCAGGTCCATTTCCCATTTGTCTATCAGTTTGAATGTGGGAATGGCTGGATCTTTTGGGAGTTGGCGGAACATGGCTTCGCTGATGAAGCTCTTACCGTTGTTCACACACACTCGAGCGAGAACAGAGTCCTTCCCATCATTTAATTGGACAGGGATGAACAACTGCTCTCCAATTTGCTGAATATCAGCCAGGCTCTGAGCTGATTTCACATCTTTCTGGACTATTGGAGTGGGAGTTTCTGATTGTGGATTAATATAGAATCTCAGAGTGTTTCCTTCCAGCGTGGAGTACCACTTTAGGCTGGAAGGGAGGTTGATTTTCAGAAATAGAGAGGACCCCCCATCACCAGTCTGTTGTCCTACTGCTATTACTGTCACGTCTGGAATCTGGTTGTTCTGGAAGTGGAATTCTACTTGGTCAGATGTTTGTTCAACCATGTGGCATGTGCCGTTTAAACTAACATGGTTGACACTGTTTTAATTTTATTGGTCGGCTAGTCTGGGTCCAGAGGACCTTGTTTACACAATCTATTAGGGGTGACAACCTTCTCAGGAGGTCATTCCCTAATAAACAAGGGGTGCCCTCTGGGGTCACAACTATGAGCGGGTGTTTCAACTTGTGTCGCCCAATTTTAATGTCCAAGTCTGCAGTCCCCTCAACGGGAATTTCCTTCCCGTCAAAGTTCTGGAGTTGTCCAGGAAGAGAGGTGAGAGGAATTTGGTAATTCCCTCCCCTTCCTGCATTCAGTTCATCAAAGGCCCTTCTGGACAGAAGGGTAGCTTGAGATCCAGTGTCCACCAGTGCCAAAATTGTACCCTGCCCCTGTACTTGTACCGGGGCATAGTATCTTCCCTCCTTCTCCTCAAGGGGGCACAGATAATGCACATTTTTGGACAATTGGTGGGCTAACTTTCTGGTTTTGGACATCGCTAGCGAAGAGATTTGGGCAGAATTCTGTGGAGAGCCTTGGGAATCTGAAAGAAAGAGTTGGCAACTGGAGATCAGAGCCATTGTGGGTTCCCCTGGCTCCGGTTCCGGGCCGCCCCCCCCTTTTTGGAGGCAGTCACCAGGATGGGTTTGAACCAGGGGATTTTCTTGCTGTTGGTTCTGGGATGAGATGGTGGGCGGCGGTAGCTCAGTCTCCACATCTCCCCAGTCTGGATTTGCATCCCTAGGGACCCATTTTTCTTTGGGAGGAGTTCCCCCCTCTCTGAAGGAGAAGATCCTTTCCCCAGGATCCTCTAAGGATCCCTCTCCCTCAAATTGGAAGATCTGTACCTCCTCCTCAAACTGAGTCTGTTTGGGTCTTTTGTTTCTCCTACCCCCCCTCTGCTCCTTAGGAGGCAGACTTTCAGGGGCAAGAGATTTTGTTTCCGGTTCCTGGGTTTCCAGGGGCTGTTTACAAGTGAGGAAGGAAACTTCCTCCAAGGCTTTACACCCCCCTTCCCTTTGTGCCTCCTCCCTGGGAACCGGTGTGTTATCGGGGTGCTGCCCCCGTCATTGTTCTGGAGCACCAGGTCCAGAGTTGGGTGCGTTCTGCGCCGGCATGCTGATCTGAGGGTTCTGCTGAGCCCTCAGTATGTGACCCAGATCCCGCGCCATGTTTTGAACCTGGCGCTCTAACTGGGAAACCTGCTCAGGCTGATACGGGGCCCTGTTTTCTCCCCTGGGCTGATCCCGGGAAGGGTAGCTGTCCCTCCTCTGGTAATACCCCGGGTTGGGAAGATTTGGGTACCCCTCCACCCTTGGCCTCCCCTCTCCCGGATTCAGTGGTCTGGGCTCAGGGAATTGGGGAAAGAAGGATGGATGGTTTTGGGGCTGAAAGTCGGGTGGATATCTGGGGAAAAAGTTCTGCCCTGGGTTTGGTAAATTTCTGCCCTCCTGTGGAAAGTTTGGAGGGAAGTTCCCTGGGTTCGGTGCTCGGTTGGATCCCCCCCTTGGGCTGGGGGAGTCCACACATAACCCAGGATGGGTCGATTTCCCTTGTAGCGGGGACTTACATAATCAGGAGAGCGAGGGACCCCATTTGTAGGGCTGCCTCCCTGGCTCCCTGTCTGTGACTGGCCCGAGGACCTTCTGGGCCTAGCATTATTAGGTGCAGGTAGGTTTTTAGGCCCCCCCATCTCCAAATCCAAAATGGGGGTGACCTTTACCTCTGCCACCTTGGCAGCAGCAGGGGTGCTGTTGGCTTTGGGGTTTTTCTGGGCATTACTTTTGCTATCTACCGGTTTCTGCACCTCATAGATCCGGGTAGCCTGTTCAATGACCCAGTCTAAAGATCTTTTCTCGTGAAAATCCCTCACGAGCTGGGTCATTATGTATTTGGGCAAGGCATGAAAAAATGTATTAATGAATTCTCTACTGTCTGTGCGCACCCTTCTGGTGGTCTGGGCAAAAGCACGTTTCAGTTCTTGCACAAATTCTTGTGGGGCCTGATCCTCCCCACATTGCAAATTGTAGGCTGCCTTGCGAGCCTCTTGAGGATTTCTATGAATGGAAAAATGTTTCAAGATGGCCGCCTTATAGGTGGACCATCTTAAATGATTTTGGTCCTCCAGCCCCGCAAAGAAACTGGAGTATTCCGGGGAGAAGGTCCACTTTACATATTGAATACAGCTTTGGCTGTCCTTCAAATGGAAAGTCTCCATCATTTGCTCAAACAACTCTAAGTGCTCCCAAACAGAATACTTGGCATTCTTATGATACGGCGTGATGACGCTCCTGATTGCCTTAATCTGCTTTAAGGGGTCCTTAAGCAAGGCCCTTTTTGCCTTATTGGCCTTTTTGGTTCGGGTAACCCTTGTCCATTCATCCTCTGACTCAGAGGCACTGCTCCCAGAGGTTCCTGTCTGTTCTTCCAGGTTTTCCCGGATTCTGCGAGCCTGGGAATGGCTGGCCGAATGTGGGGACCTGGTCTTTTGTTTCCTGTGGTGCTCAGAGGAGTCCTCCGATTCCTCCTTGCTGCCAGGATTTTCTGGGTACCCCTCCCACTGACCTAACTGGGCAGAGGATTTCAGGATGCCCTTAAGGGGCCTACTCTCCTGGGGTTCCCCACTGAACTGTACTGTACTTGGGTGCCCATACCCGGATGCCCACCCCTCCATTCCTGGGTGGTACTGGCCTATGAACCCCATACTTTTAGCTGGATAGTAATCTGCCATCCCTGTGGCCCTGTGCTCATGTGCGCCAGGGGACATGGGGGTGGTAGAGTCCAGGGACTGGGAGAGATGAAGGCCCCTGGTGTTAGGGCTCCTGAGGTTATGGTCAGGAGTCTCTCTTTCCCAGCGGACCTCATCTCTATCCGCCCCTGCTCCCTCTTGCAATGCAAGAGCCTGCATTTGTGCTTTCAGTTCCTCAGTCAAGGCCTTACTAGACTCTATCAGTCTCTCCTGCATCGCTACCTGTTGTTGGAGCCTATCATTGTGTTGACAGAGGGCCTCATTTTCCCTCTGTGCTTCCTGGTTGGTCCTGGAGAACTGGGCCAGTCTTTGCTGCAGGAGGTTTACCTCCTGAGTCCCATCCCTACTGGCCTGCTCCTTTCTTGCCAGAGCATCTTCCACCCTTCTGGTGTGCTCTACCAAGTTCTGGTTTTCTTTTTGGAGGTCACCCAGCCCCTGGAGGGCCAGGTGATTTTCTTCAATTTCCTTTTTTAAGTGGCAGACTTCCTGGCCTAAAGTGTCTCTTTCCTGACTGAGAGCCTGCATCTGTGCTGCCAGGTCGTCCCTCTGTCGTTGAAGGGCACCAGATTTTTGGCGCTCCTCATCAAACTCTGCCTGGGTATCCAGGTCTTTCAGAATCAGTTTATTTCTCTCCTCTTTCTCTCTATCTAGCTGGCTTTGCAGGGTGACTACCTGCTCCGCGCATGCCCTGTTGAAATTGATCTGTTGCTCCAACTTTTTCTGGTTCTGCAGTAAGGAGTCCAAACTGTCTTGGTGCTCCTTCTGCAGGGCCAGAAATCTGGTATCCTGGTCTGTCTTTTCCTGTTTTAGGATGCCCATATCCTCTTTTATTTTAATGATATATTGCCGACTATCATTTTCTGACTCCTGGCTCCTCTGCAGCCTCTGCTCAGAAGAGGCCAGATCAGATCAGGCCTTCTCTACTGCCATCTGTTGCCTATTTACCAGATCTCGGCTTTCAGTGCATTTATCCTGCATGTCTCCCATATATAGGTACAGGTATGCTGCTATCCTGGCAATCTTATTGTGTTCATCTTTGGCTTTAGGAGCCATATATAGTTCACTCAGGGCCACATGTAATGGACCCTGATCTCTCCATAGGTCTGACCCTGTTTCAGTGACCTGTCGCGTGATGGCCTGCAACCAGGCATCCTGGCCCTGTTCAGTCCATTCACCTCTCACAAATAGTTTATGTAAGAGGTGCTCTCTGGCTATTTTCATGTCTACTAAGGTCGTCATTCTAGAGATTGGTCTCTGTCCTGACTTACAGAAGTTTGTATTTTATTCTTGCAAAACAGACCGTTTCCTTGGAGTGTTCCTTTAAGGAGTGCTTTACAGCGTAACACAGCGTGGTGATCCGACCGGATATGTGTATCTGGTCAGCTGGCACGCTGTATTAATCTGCACAAATGGTAGATCTAACCCAAACGTCCGGCACGAGCCCCCAATTTGTAAGAGGATTCAATTCAGCACTACAGCCAAGTCAACGCCTAGTCTAGAATACTGAATGAAAACCCTTATTGATATATCTTTATGTCCAGTTCATGCGTTCTGGATGACTACCCCTATATAACACCCCTCCCTTGGAATCCCCCTGACCCCACTGAGCCAAGAAGTAGTTCTGTTTTGCAAGTTTAAAGGTTTATTTGATAAATTAAACAATATATATATATATATACATATATCACGCTTTATAATAAATTAATAATTGAATAGCACACTTAATCTGATATGATAAAGATTAACAACGGAGAATCTGGCACTAGCACACCTCTTTATAATCGCTAAGGAGTTGACATGAAATGGATAAGATAGCAACAATACTTTTATGGTTTCAAATGGATGCAATGTGGAATGAAATGCAGTACAGAAAATACTCAATATGATTTCAACAAAACAATGTAATCACTTTCTTGGACAATTCACCCCCCCCCCTTTATGCAATGCAAGGAAATGGAAGGTAGGCACACAGTTCTCAGAAATGCAATCAAATGTGATTCAGTTCACCCAGCAACTTAGACTACAGAAGTTGAAAACACAGGCAAAATGCTTTTAAATGTGCTGGCAATGAAGAAAAAAAATATACTAAAATGCTTTTAATTCCCTCTAGAGGTTCAGGGTGAGTGGAGTCAAGTTAATATTAGTCCAGGCTCACTTTAGCAAGGATCTAGGAGTAATTGGTGGGTTAAACGAATTTTTGGCAAATGAAGGCAAGCAGCAGCAGATTTTTACACATGGAGAAATTTGCAAATCGCGGCAAAATTCGCGGGTGCGTTTTTCATGATTGCGGCAAAACTATATGGGTAGGAATGCGGTTCTAGGTTCGTAGGAAAGCCCCGATTCCCAGCTTTCTGAGGAAAGTTACTGCAAGTCTCTAGCACAAACGGTCACGGAGATATGAGCGATTAAATAAAGGTCGTTTTTCAGATTTGAAAATTTAAAGTTCAAAAAGACAAGTGCAGCTTGCAACTAGAAAATGACAAGTGACAGCTAGAAGGCAGTTCTACTTAGATTAAAATAGCTTGGACTATATTATTTTAACTAAGAGATTGGTTCTGCACAGTCTTGCTATGTACTCACAATATATTTAAAAATATGCCTTGCCACGGATCTGGTCAGGTTTAGGACTGGACTCTGGTCTCTGCACTTCACAGTGATCTGGGTCAGCTCTCTCTGGTTCTGCTAACAGGTCACCTCTACTCTGCTGGTCTGGTCTGGGTCTCTGAAGGTTGATGGAGGTAAAGTATGGATTTTCCCGGCAGAGCTTCCAGCTGCAAATGGATTTGAAGGTCCCTATCTGTCCTGTCTCTCTGCTTTTATGTGTTTTTAAAATGGGTGTGTGTGAGCAGCATCACTAGCCAGCCCCTCTCCACTTATCATTGGCCAAGCTTTCATTTCTCCCCTGATTGGGGGAGCTAAGTTGTGTCAGAGTGATGTCATTTTACAGCCTGCAGAAAGTCCACTCCTCCTGTCAACTTACACACAAATCTAGATTTGAACCAAATACATATTTGCAGAGGTACATATTGTTTTAAAATCATATGCACCCATCATGCATTACAGGAGGTATACCCTGTTCAAACTCTGCTCTTCCTGGGAGCTTGCATTCAGAAATGGCAATATTTTGCACTTTTTAACTGGTTTGCAATACCGGACATTACCCCAAATTTCCACACATGTGCGCAAGGAGTATGGACATTAGTTGATGAAGTGTCAGATTTTTCACATGCACACATTTTGAGTAATATCCTCTTTTCTGCTAAAACCCCCCTGAACATGCCACTGGTTCTAAAAACCTCTTAAAATGTGGGCAGAAAAATCACAAGAATTATGGTATCATTTATAAAATTTTCACATGTCCGCTCTATGAGTTATTCATCTTTTTAGAGTTATGTTCTGGCCCCAAAGGGGTGTGGTTTTCCTCCAGCACAAGGTTGAATTTCTGTTTTTCCAGTTCTGCCAAGCCAGCTTGCTCTCACAGGCAGTGCTCCTCCCCTTTGCTTCAGGAGGAAGCTACTTTTACAGCCCCCGTAATAAAACCTTTGCCTGAGTCAGGACAGGGCTTTGTTCAGAGCTCCTGTATTCTGTGGGGCTCCCCTTAATTCAATTATCAGAGAGATGGCATATCCTTAGTGTGGCCAGCAAAAGGCAGATAGGCCTGGGAACACAGCTGTGACTCAAGTTTCACTCCTGATGGGGGTGGCTGGTGGGCAGAATTCAGTTCCTTAAGCCAGGTTTCAGATAAAATGTCACTTTTTGTTACCCAGTTTAAGTCAAGACAATGTTTACATATGCAGCTAAAATGCTGATTCTAAGTTTAAAACTATGACATTTAAACAATTGCAACCTATGTGACACTCAAAGTAGGTCACTCAGTCAATTTAAACACTTAGATTTTTAGTGTCTTTCAGTCCAAATTTACTTAAACTGCTGAAATCCACAGCTCAGCCAGTCTTGTTATAAACCTTCAAGTCACTTCAGAATATAACTTTACATTGGATCCACCTCTCAGTAAGTCTTTCTTTGGCATGTTTTGGGTTCATTTATTCAGTTTTCTACAAAAAAGTAAAATCTGGTGGTTTTAAAACGCCGGCTTTCTGATAGTGGTGAGTACTGGTACTGCACCCATTTTTGGGATTTAAGAAAATGAATTCCCAACAGTTGTGAGTTTGCTTTTGGCAATCAGCATTGCCATTCCCAATGGTTTCAGACTACTGTGTGGGTAGTCCAATGGTGGTTTTAGGCAGTGTCCTTCTGTGCCCATAACATCGGCAAAAATGAGTGGCAGCCTATTCTTCATGCATTTCCCTGTGCATTTTCTGGGAAGCTCTGGCCATCATGAGGTTTTCCATGTCAGTACTGCACAGTTTTGAGGTAGGGCTCGGATGCGTGGGTAAATACATCCCACAAAACGTTCCCAGTGCCCCTTCCCATTGATTAATAAATTAATAGAAACTTCACTATTTGACTGTATCTGTTTGCAACGGACAGGCTAAGTCTAACAGGGCAGGGGAAAATGCCATGAAATGGACTAGAGATGACCAATGAAGCCATGCAACTCATCAGGAAAGACTTGTGTATGAAAATTAAAATGTAATGTGAAGTAACATAAAGTGGCCTTATATAGGGCCCTTCTGACTTTTTTGTTGGCTTGTTACATGTGACTCTGGATGGTCATTAGAAGGATAGTTGGAGAAGCTAAGACGAAGCATGTGATGTTGATCTGAGCAGGAAAGTACCAGGGTTCTCAGTATAAGTCTGCTTCCTAGGGGTTTGTTGGAAATATTTAACAGTATGTTATCCAAAAGTGAAAGTCTAATATTTGGTAGATTACAGCCCTTTGGGTCTGGTTAGCCTCTGACATTTGGAAGTGAGACGGGGGTAAAGGTAAGAGTTTAGTAATAGCTTGATAAGTGTTATGACAAAAGGGTTTGATCTACTCTAAAGACTAGAGGGCGGTTTCTGTACTCCTGCACTATATATGGCAGAGTAGAAGCACAGAGCACCCCAGTCAAGATTCTCTATTGTGGTAGCAATGGATGAGCAATCAAGGCTTAGCTCTCAGGTGGTGATGCAGGCTGGTTCCTAAGTACAGTGTAGTCCCCAAGCCCCCACAAAGGAATGTCCACACACTATGATAGTGATAACACTGTTCTTTATATAAATAAGGTTCAGAATATATACACAGACACAGTTCTGTGTAAGGATCCCCCCACCTGGGCAACCTGAAAATAAAGGATATCAACAAGCCCAGTCCATATATTGTTTAAGACAGTCTTGGTTCCTTCTAAAAAGGTTCTACTACCCCAATGTACCCGGTTTAGCAGATTTCTTTGACAGGTCATCTATGGATCCCTCTTGAGTGACCTCCCTTTAAGTCCCAAATTTTGGACTGTTGGCTGCAAGAATGAAATTGAAGACCCTGTATATCATCTACAAGGCTTTCTGGGGTCTGGGGTCTGGGATTATGCTATCTTCAACTTTCTCTCCTTAAATACTCCTGTGGTAGAGCCCTCCACTCCTCTAACTCCAATCTTTTGCTTGTGAAACGCTTCTCCAAACACAGAGTGGGAGGCAGGTCTCTTTCTTTGGCCGGTGTCTCTCTTTGGAACAGCCTCCCTGCTCCTCTCAGACTTGAGCTGGACTTTGTTACATTCTGGAAATTTCTCAAAACTCTATTCTTCTTTTACTTGTTCCCTCTGTCTCTTCCCTGCTAACTTATATCACTGCCACTCAGACTGGTGGCCTGGTCCCTTATGAACTTCACAGGTGCGATGCTGTATACCTAGTCGCTCTAGGACCCGCCTCCCTTGTGTCTGTGCACCCCACCCTTGGAAGTCCTCTGCCCCAGCACCTAGCCAGTGGTGTGACACTTTGACATCACTTGGCACTTCCCTCCCAGGCTCCCATCAACACTTGCCCATCCCTACTACCCATTCTGTTTCTGTTACTGCACAATGTGTATGCGTATTTATAGCAGCACTGTGTACAATGTGTTTGTACAAGTAAGGGAAATATAGATAGTAAGGTTTCTAGAACATTGCTAAGTGGCAGTTGGTGTGTGGAAGCTTAATATGTTGATAGGGTTACATGTACAGTTGTTGAAAGTTATTGGTGGATGGATGTGTGACTGTTTGAAAGTAGGCAATGAGGGAGTTTTACAAACATAAAAGTAAAAAATGGGTAGAAGGGCTGTCCTGTGCGATGGTGTGTACGTGCCATCTGGGTCTTTTAGTGATGCCTGGCTAGGAAACAGGACTGCAGAGACTGGCGATAGTTATGAAGGTCCATGGATTATGCTTCTTATTGTATGCTAAAGAAAAGTATTTGTGACAGAAAATTGTTTCTGTCCTTTTTTTTCTCTTGTATACAATTGTACATTACTTCTATTTGCATAATACAAAATGCTAATGGACATGATGGAGAATCTTGAGTGTAACTTCTTTATTGAAAAATATAAAGCAGATGGAATCTATAAGATTATTTTTTTTTAGTTCTATTTTTCAACTGTGAAAGGTGGCTCCAAAAAGGAACCTTTATTTATGTTTTCTGATTTTGTATTTTCTTTTTTGTTTCAGGAGAGACCAGGAAGTGAGGGAAATGAGGGAAGGGGCACCAACCAAAGATATGGAGGGACAGGTGGACAGGGGAAGATGTTGGGCGTGTTTTAAATCTAAGTTAGGGGGCAGTGTTTCTCTTGCTCTTCGATTACAGCCTCGAAAGTACTGTGAAACTGCTCCTCCCTTTAGAGTGGTGTGTTGCAGTATATAAAAAGTACTGTTGTCTTGGAAAGATATGGATCAACAGACTCTTTAATGGCTTGCAAGGTAGCTGGTGGGATCCTCTGCCCCACTGGAGTAGCTTGTGTGGTGGCAGTAGCGGTTGAGGAAGATGAAGTAGCGGAAGGCAGCCTACTACTTCCTGAGAAAGGAACAGCCTTTCTTAGAACACCTGAGTGGTATGAGCGGGTGTGTTGGCGCATCAACATGGTACCAAAAGAGTACTGCCTACGTTGTCTGTGACTGAGTACGATTACACACTCAATGCATTCAACATGGGTAGCCCAAGCCTTTGGTTGCCCTAGTGTGGTCTTAAAGAACCACCACAACCATGATTCTCTCTGAGTGTTGGAGGTAAGCATTTGCTCTATTTCATCTTCCTGGTCCTCTTGATCTCCCTCTGTATCATTGCACTTTTTCTGTAGTCTAGGCCCTCCAGCTGGTGATGGTGGTGGCTCCTGGGCATGAGTGATGGCCATGGTGGATGCCATTTTTTAAATTAAATAGCTGGTGTGCTAATAGTCATCCAAGCAGATGCTCTCTCATGGATTGCAGGTGGAAAATGAGTAAGAATGGGTCTTAGAGTTGTGGGAGGCTACACTTCCTAGATCAGGTGAAATTGCAGTTTCAAGATGTTCATGAACCATGGACCCATTTGCAAACACGTCATCATGCAGCATGTGCACATACGGTCAGGTGATGATGCAATGACGTCAGATGATCCCAAACGTTGGCGAAGAATAAAACGGTGTAAAAAATTGTAGAAAGTTGATAGGCGTGTTTAGAATGTTACTAGGTGGTGGGGAATGGCACAGTTTTCACTTGAAACTTCCTAGATTGACTGAAAATGTTGCTATATTGGGGCTGAGTATGATATTAGGAAGTTGGGGTAAATTAGGGTGCACTGGTAAAAACCTATGACATCAAGTGATGTCATCAATGACATTTGTGATGTAATGTTTGATGTCCTGTGTGTTAGTCTTAGCAGAGCGCGGTGGTTGCCTGAATTATGGTTGCTTAGCTTACCATAACTGGCATATTTCTCTGGGTTTTCAGTTTTACTTTTAAGCATAACATCCCTTTAACACATTTTTTTCACTGAATTTCATAGGTTTTTATTAGTGCAGCTTGACCTTATCGTCCCTTTAACACAGTTTTTTCACTGAATATATATTTAAATTCCATGCTGTTTTCAGTACCACATATGAAATGGAATTGAAATATGGGCATGCCACCATCACTGGTTTCACACTTTGGGTGACTTTGATTACATTGAAACACACAACTGTGGCTATTCCTTGTATATGAAATTTATCAGCTTTGAGAAAGACCTGGGTGAATCGAAACACGTGTTGGCTGAGGCTGGAACAATGTTGATCTTACTTCATGAATAAAATTGCACATTGAATACAGTACACAAACGTGGAATTACTAAACAAGTCTCTAAAAACTAAATACCCCTTTTGCTGGACTAAATTAGTATCAGAATATTTTATTAAGACTGACCCAGCGTGATAGGTTCATAGGAAACATTGTCCCCATATTGCAACTTCAGGTGACTTTTGGGCATCGTCACCCACAACCTATGTTGTGGCAGCGTGGCCAGCATCTATCATATCCATACTACTAGTCGCAGTTTGATAAATGTTCCTAGTGCCCCTTCCCATTGAT
This sequence comes from Ambystoma mexicanum, assembly GCF_040938575.1. Lineage (NCBI taxonomy): Eukaryota > Metazoa > Chordata > Amphibia > Caudata > Ambystomatidae > Ambystoma > Ambystoma mexicanum. Next base: position 270,702,991 of record NC_090938.1, read on the forward strand.
TAATAAATTAATAGAAACTTTACTATTTGTCTGTATCTGTTTGCAACGGACAGGCTAAGTCTAACAGGGCCGGGGAAAATGCTATGAAATGGACTAGAGATGACCAATGAAGCCATGCAACTCATCAGGAAAGACTTGTGTATAAAAATTTAAATGTAATGTGAAGTAACACAAAGTGGCCTTATATAGGGCCCTTCTGACTTTTTTGGTAGCTTTTTACATGTGACTCCGGATGGTCAGTAGAAGGATAGTTGGAGAAGCAGAGACGAAGCCTTTGATGTTGATCTGTGCACAATAGTACCAGGGGTCTCAGTGCTAGTCTTCTTCCTAGTGGTTTGTTGGAAATATTTAACAGTATGTTATCCAAAAGTGAAAGTCCAATATTTGGTAGATTACAGCCCTTTGGGTCTGGTAAGCCTCTGACATGTGGTAGTGAAACAGGGGTAAAGGTAAGAGGTTAGTAATAGTTTGATAAGTGTTATGACAAAAGGGTTTGATCTACTGTAAAGACTAGAGGGGGGGGTTCTGTAGTCCTGCACTCTATATGGCAGAGTAGAAGCACAGAGCACCCCAGTCAAGATTCTCTATTGTGGTAGCAATGGATGAGCAATCAAGGCTTAGCTCTCAGGAGGTGATGCCGGCTGGTTCCTAAGTACAGTGTAGTCCCCAAGCCCCCATAAAGGAATGTCCACACACTATGATAGTGATAACACTGTTCTTTATATAAATAAGGTTCAGAATATATACACAGACACAGTTCTTTGTAAGGATCCCCCCACGTGGGCAACCTGTAAATAAAGGGTATCAACAAGCCCAGTCCATATATTGTTTAAGGCAGTCTTGGTTCCTTCTAAAAAGGTTCTACTACCCCAATGTACTTGGTTTAGCGGATTTCTTTGACAGGTCATCTACAGATCACTCTTGAGTGACCTCCCTTTAAGGCAGGAGCCATGGAATGTTGAGATTCCTCAAAGAAAAGGTGAACAATGTTATCGAGACAGCAGCTTCAGCCTTGGCAGTGCTCGCCAACGATTGATCGTGGACGTCCTGCGAAGACGAGGCATGCAGTGCACCTCGATGATGAGATTTTGCTGCTGCAAAGAGTCAATGAAGAATGTAGGCACATCAAGGTCATCAGGTTGTCAGTTTTAATGATCGGGACTCAACCACAGCTGGCTTTCGGATCTTTGTCGGCGTCTTTGTGGACTTCGGGTGGCGGAAAAACCACTGGCGGATCCTCCTCGGTTTGTCGGCAACCGTGAATTTCTCCAGCGGGGCAAAGCAGTCGAACAGGATGAGCAAGGGAGTCCTTGATTTCAAAGTGTCTTAGGCAATGGAGCTTTGCGGCCCCGATCAATGAGGTTACAGCGGTCCTCCGACAATCGGTCGATGGTGATGGTCGTCGACTGCCTTGACGTCCTGGCTCTTCACTTCAGATTCCTCGCCGGTCCACCTCCGCTTTGCAGCCTTTTGATGACTGACTTCCAGAGAGCCCATGGTGAAGGTTTAGCTGGTGCACGATGTTCCCTCGTAGCTCGGGAAGAGGTCTCCTAGCCAGGTCCTCTCTTGGATCAGTCCTTGAAGGCATGACAGGTTTCAGATTGCTGGGTTTTGAGAATAAGCATCAAGTTTCGACTTCAGCTTCTGAACCATTCCAGTAGGTGAGAGGTCCCCAGATATACTGTTCTGTCCCTCATTCACACTGCTGAGCCAGGCTCAGGCAGCCAATCATTCAGAAGGGCATTCAGCAGACAGGCAGCCAATCAGGCTCACAGTGCATTCAGGCCATACGTCTCCATCCAGACACTCACAGCATGGAATGTGGATTGGGACAAGCACCCAGCCATTCAGCAGTCCACACTGCATTCATACCAGTTTCGGGCAGGGCTGTCTGAGTCACTGTGTCACACACC